>NC_133402.1:46528664-47180450 GCF_047511655.1 Castor canadensis | reverse complement strand
CCCTAGGACCTATTTCCTCTAGCTAGGCCCTACCTCCTAGAGCTTCCAAACCATAACAGATGGTTTGATGAATGAATATTTAGGTTGATTCTGGGGCTGTTTTTGTAAGTCATGTGACCTGAGCAACTCACTTGTCTTGTATGGATTTTATCATCCTCATCAGTAGAAGGTGCTCATGCTTCTCTGAGTCCCTCTCAGTAGATTTTCTGTGATTATACAGTTCTCCAAAAATGGACGAGATTATTCTTGAAAATCCCTATGCTATTCTTTCTCTCATATCCCCCTCATGGAGATCAGTAGGTACACAGAGGTGGCCTATTCTGGGGCATGAAGGAAGGCAGGTTGGGACTTTGGATGAAAGGTCATTGGCAAATCACTTTCATGTCAACAAACATGGGCCTGGGCTATGCACTTATATCACAGTGGTCTCCAGTCTACCTGCAGAACTTGCAACAGGCCCTGGTGGATCACAAATACTTTTTTTTTGATGGGGCTGGAGTTTGAACTCAGGGCTTTGCACTTATAAGGCAGGTACTCTACTGCTTGAGGCATACCTCCAGTCCATTTTGCTCTGGTTATTTTGGAGATGGGGGTCTGGTGAACTATTTGCCCAGGTTAGCCTCAAATCTTGATCCTCCTGATCTCAGCCTTCTGAGTAGCTAGGATTACAGGTGCGAGGCACTAGCACCTGGCTCAATTTCCTTGATTTTTACATAACAAGACATTCTAGGATGTTCCCCATGTTATTAAAAATAGTTATGAGCATAATTTTAGGAGATACAGTAACTTTCAAGTAGGCCATATTGAAAGGATGAAATAAGAAAAATCATTTACGGGGTGCCAATATGTTGAAACCTCAATAAAGAGAGTGTGGTTATGAATCTGAGGCCAACTTCCTGGTGTCCACCTCCTTCCTCTTTTCCTCCCAGCCCCAGGAGGCAAACTGTAGGTTCACCCTTCCACTGGAGGAGTGGAGGCTGTTTGCCAGGGTTGAGTGATGGGGGCAGGTCATAACCAGGCAATCAGCTGGAAAGCAGTCACACAGGCCCTGTGCTCAGAAGTGCCTTCTGCTGGCTTAACTCTGCTGTCACCATCTTGAAATTCTCAGTTTTTTAGCAAGTGACTCACTTTGTCATTTCGCACCAGTGTATAGCTGGTCCTTACTGTATGTGATTCCTTCATTTCAACATCTTTGAAGCTCAGTTTTCCTCTTTCAAATGGGTCTTGATAATGACCACTTTGCCTACCCATAGCACTGGTGTGTGAAATAGTGCCAGAGTGAAAGAGACTGTCACAGGTTAAAAGCCTGGCCTCCATATCTCAGCCATGACCATGAAGCACGTTATGTGTACCCAGTGCTACACAAAAGATTTCATGTGGACATTTAATGCCTCCTTCTGAAACTGGAGTTTTGGACCCAAGGCCCAAACTCCTGAGATTCCATATGCCAGATCTGGCCACTGCCCCTAAATGCCAAAGAAAGAGGCCTGGTGAAGGCAGAGAAAGGAGGTTTATTACACAGCTCGGGCATGCCTTGGGAAGAGGCAGAGTAAGCGCTCAGCTCATCCTCAACCATCTTCAGGGTACAGACACAAGCTATAGCTTTAAGTAGACAAAAGAACTGGAGGCAGGGGACAAAGGTATGCATAGCTAAACAGTCCCAGTCACAGGTGTGTTCTGGTTGACCATATCTCAGTCCAAGGGTTCCCAGAGGGGTTCTGGAAGTTGTTATCCTGACTTATTGTCAACTGGCAGGTGTTCCATCCTGAGGAAGGTCTACTGTTGGGAGTGGTTTCTGTGCCTTGTCATGAAGATGTTATCATCTGTTTTTCCCAGAATCCAAAATGATTGCAAATTGACTGCAAAGAGAATGGCTTAGAGCAAAGACTGTTACAAAATGGAGGCAGGGATGCCAACCTTCTCCTGTTATTAGTTAATTTGCGGGCCCAAGTAAGGAGTCAGTGGTTTTCAGCAAAAGCAGTTTAAGCACCTCTTAGACTTCCCTGTGAGCTGACCTCACACTGTGGTGTGCTCTACCCTCCCTGTTGTGCTCTGGTCGCTTTGCTGATGGGTGCTGTGCTGAGCTTCCTGAGCTCAGGGGCTCTGTGCACCCCATCAGTGCTGAGCACTTCCTTTGCAGCAGGACTCAGAAAACACTTCGTGGATTGGATTTCTTCAGCTGGACAGACGTCCTTAGTCACTTCTCAATGCTTTTATGATCTCATCCCAGCACAGCTGAGCTAGGGGGAGGCCTTGGCTGCTGCTGTGTCCCCGTCATCAATTCAGAAGCCAGGACCCAGGGACCCCCTGCACCTGGGAGACAACAGAACTGAGGATGGAACTCAGGGCTCCCTGCACACTGCACTTTTCTCCTACTCGTTCCCCGCTACAGACTCATAAACGTAAAAACATTTGGAAATTTCATTCATCAAACACTAAATATTTATCACATATTTCTAAGAGCAGCTATAGAGTAAGAAAAATGCAACACAAATTTCACAATGGAGTACCTGGGTAAATTTTATTTTTAGAGGATGTTAAGTTACTGTGTTGTAGATAAAAAATTGAGTAAGCCTGATTATCTGTGTTCACTAGGATTTGATTTTAAGAACATCTTGACTTTGAAATGGGGCTAATCTGTTCATTCATGACTCCACAGTGTCTTTGGGGTTCTTTAGAAATGGCTGGCACAGTGGCAGTTAAGCCTAATGCTCTCCTGCAGGTTTTTTCCTGGGGGGCAGTACTGAGGTTTGAACTCATGGCCTCGCACTTGTTAGGCAGGTGCTCTTACCACTCTGCCAGCCCTTCTCTCCCATTTTGATTTTTGAATAAATGCTTGGCTTCCTGGGACTGGTTTCAAAGGATGTCACTCATTTTGTTTTAGGAGCTGCCTGATTCCTTGAAGGAGCAGACACACCTCAAAGAATGGCACATACACAACACCCTAATTCAAATCATTCCTGCCTACATCCAGCTGTTTCAAGCCATGAGAATTCTGGATCTGCCAAAGAACCAAATCACTCACCTTCCAGCTGAAATTGGTATGTTACTGAGCAGGAACTGTCAGGCCTCTCGTCTGTGGGAAACAGGTAGCTTTTTAGCAGGTGACACTGCAAATATTGTGTCTCCCTCTAACAGCCCCAGGACATTTCTGGGCTATTTCCAGGGTCCCCAGAGTTGCTTGTTTGCAGTGTCCCCTTTGGGCTTCCATGGTGTGATCTCACCCGCATAACTCCACATTTGCAGACATTTGACCATCACTCAGAAACCAAAAAAGTCACAAGTCAGCAATGCTTTGGTTAGGAGCCTGTTGTTTATTTTCTTTTAGTTTTAGAAATACAGATATGCAATGAAAACATTGTTGTAAGCATGGAACCAGATGTATTTTATCTATATGTTAGTCCATTAATTGATTTAGTTTAGCTTATTGTCTTTTGATTGATGAAAAATTTGCAATTCTCAATCATTTCATTGTTTAGTTCTATCATCTTTCAGGATTTTTTTTTTTTGGAACTGGGATTTGAACTCAGGGCAGTTGTATCATCTTGATGCCATGATTATTGTTGCCTTTCTCTCTCTCTCTCTCTCTCTCTTTCTCTCCTTTCTTCTTCATTCTTACCTCCCTGCCTTTCCTTTTCTTTCTTTTTTTTTGAGATAGGATCTCACTAGGTAGACCAGCCCAGACTTGAACTCATGATCCTCCTACCTCAGCTTCCTGAGTGCTAGGATTACAGGCATGTACCACCATGTCCGTCTTGCTGTTGTGTTGCAGGAGGGTTCAGACAGAGACTGAGAGGGCACCAAAGCTTTTGGGAAGCAAGTTTATTAAGCAGGCCAGCAGCAACTCTGCAGATTCGAGTATAAAAGCTGAGCCTCAAGAACAAAGAGGGCCTTCCTTGTATACCATTTAAAGCAGGTTACAGAAATTGCGGGGGAGATACAGTGTGTCCCATACATAACCACATGTCATTACATTGGCTGCTCTAACCTCTGGGGCGAGGTGACCCTTCTCTGGTCTCCAGGTAACATTCCCCAACTCCAGTTTAGTTTTGTTTCACTATAGCACTCATCATCTCCCTTCCCCCTCCCTGCCTTCCTGCCACAGTTGCCTTTCTTGTTCGTGGGGTGCGAGGAATGAAGTTCTAGAGCTGCATAGAGCTCCACTTTCACAATACGTATCTTAGAACCAGTGGCATGGCACACTCATGTGAAAATTTACCAGAAGCCAAGACAATATGGGGTGGAGAGTGGCTCGCTGGGCCTCTGAGTTCATACATGGGGATGTCATTCATACAAGGCCCCGATCACCCTTTTACCCAGGCAGATCTCAGGGTTGTTTGTGCAGCTGGTAACTTTGAGGGATGAGATGATGTCTACCCTCTCCCAGACAAGGACAAGACCCGCTTGCTGTAAAGGTGTTGGTTTCCCCAAGCTCGGTGGTCTTCAGCTGCAACATGCTACGTGGGCGGCATCTCCCTGGGCTGTGTGCACCCCTGGGTGGACCTGACTGTAAGGGGACTGAGGTAAATATACTGCTGGAACAGGCAGTGCTCTAGCAGGGTAGAGTCAAAGTCTGTACCAGACAAGGGCAAGCACCATCTTTGACCCATTAGGGTTATTTTCCTTTTACCCCTCATTACCTGACTTAGCCACTCTCTCTCTCTATGTTATTTATATATATATATATTTTTTTTTTTGTGGTGCTGGGGTTTGAACTCAGGGCCTACACCTCGAGTCACTTTGCCAGTCCTTTTTTAGGATTACAAGTGTGAGCCACTGGCGCCTGTTCTAGGCACTCCTCTTAATGTGTATTTTTGTTAGTCTTTTAAAATGTTGCTGACATGTTGGGGGGGTCTTTACCTCCTGCCCCTTTATTTTACAGAGTGGAGACAGCAGGTTGCAATGATACCGGCTGACTTAGCCACTATCACTCACTGTGTTAGACTTAGGGACTCTTTTGGAGAGGGGGGTCACCTTGTCATCTGGAGGAGAAGAGAGTGATGAGAGAGGGGCAGTATGGAGGACTGATGTGTGATTTGGGGCCCTACACTTAAGCGCTCTGCTCTGCGGTTTCCTCACCTGTAACATGGGGATTGTGGCGTACTTCATTTAGTTGTCGTGAGGATTAGATAAGGTTAGCTAACCCATCAAAGTATTAGGCACATACTTCTTTCGTTATTCCAAGGCACTCCAGTCCAGTTGGAGACATATCATCACCGCTTACCTCACTCATGTGCAGAGAAAAATATTGCACACCGAGGGACAGACTGTACAGTCCAGATACTGTGTAAGCACTGTTTACGGACTCCTGAGCATCAAAACTGCACATATTCTGTGGAGCTATGTCTGTTGATAAATATGTGTCTTTACACAAATGGGCTTACCCAGTGTTCTGTGGTCCATCCTCTGTGTTTCCCTCAATCATAGTGTAAAGATGGAGGTGGACTCCAGACTCAGGCACACTGGCCTTCTCTTGCAGCCTGGGTAAGTCTCTATGTGACTGAGTGTCTCCTCTGGCCCTGATCATGTCCTTCAGCTGTTCCTGGTGTCACCTGTGGCAAAGAAGCCCAGAGATCCCAATCAGCCTAATGTCTGACCTAATTCTCAAAGCTGGATACCGTGGTCCCCCCATCACAACCCAGTAAGTGTGAGTGATGGCAGCATGGCTAAACTGGCCACTGAGCCCTCCCTGTCCCTCCTCCCACGCAGTCTACTCTGTGAGGCTGCTGACTTTCCCTCACTCCACTTCCCAGCTGGAGGAATTTGACTTTGATAGCTTGGGGCTGGTTTTCTCATTCAAGGTGAAGGGCACAGTCTTCCTCTGCTCACTTGCCAGCTCTGTGCTCCCTCCCCTCTCCCTGGCCACCCTTAGCACAGCCCTCTCCCTAGCTTTCCTTGCAAGTTCAGGGCCCCCAGTGATGAGACCTGGGGTACCCTGTGGCACCTCTAATTCCCGACATCATGCCTGTTTCTTTGCAAGTATGGGTACTTGACATGAAGCCATTGATACCACATATCTTGGAGGTCAACAGGGCTGTAGACCTCTATCCACCTGACACTATCTGTGCTGTGATGTGAGCAGTATCCTGTTTACGTATCAGCACAGAGGGCACTGCAGCTGGACAAGAGCTGGGTGTTAAGCCAACACATTTGATCTACCATCGAATTTAATTATATGCATTGCTCTACGACATACATGTCTTACAGATGAGGAAATCAGGGTTTATAGAGGTTAATGAATGTGTCAGTATGACATGGCCAAAAAGTGACAAAGCCACATTCAAAGTCAGGTTTGGTGATCACAAAGGTGGACCTAGGTGGGAAGGGGTACGTGTTTTTTAATTTTTTGTTAATTCCTTTTCTAAATAGGAGACGTCTTGTCTTTCTTGGGATTGGTGGAGATGAGGTCTGACTCCACGGGCTTTGGTTGAGGGCATGTGCCAACCCCCGGGAGTTCTATGAAGCATGCCTTGTGTGGTGGGTGGGTAGAGGCTCAGGCATGGATGAATGGGCTGTCCCAGCCTTGAGGAGGGGATCTGATAGCTTAGTGAACCAGTCTTCTCTTTTGTCGTCCTCTCCCACACGCTTGTGTCCCCAGGCGTGCCACTTAGCCCTAGTTTTCCTTCTATTCTGGGCCTGACTGATTGAATCACTGAGGTTCTGTCCATCAGCCTTGGAGGTGGCTTGGTTTATGAAAGCACTGTGAGGTGAGAGTGCTGCATGTCCTCACCTTCCCTACTCTAACTAGCATAGGCTTCCTTTCTAGGGCAGAGGCTTGTGTGCATGTGCGTGTGTAACAGATGGCTCGGCTGACTGCCTCCTGACCATCTGGGCCATTGGATTGGGAAGCCTGGCATCCTATTTTTTCACCCAGGCCCCTCAGCTCGTGGTCCCATTCCCTGAGCTGCAGGAATTCAGGGCAGATGAATGCAGGAAAAAGAAAAGACATTTTTCTCAGCTCTTTCCTTTGAGAGGAGAAAAAGCTTCAAACACAGTTGAAAGGACTTAGGGGGGCGGGTGCTCTTCTCCCCATTCCAAAAGCTGACTTCTGCTGGGTGCACACTGCATGCCTGATGTTTGGCACACTTCTTATAATCACTTCCCTTATTCTTCACAACATTCTGATGAGATGACTACTCTACTCTGATTTTCCAGATGAGGAAATTGAGGTATCAGAAGATTTATTAAGATGCCTAGACACTCAGTTCACAAGGGGTGAAGCCAGGGTTTGGGTCTATCAAATCTGACTTATGGAAGAATGGCAGCCTAAGGATAACCTTGAGTTCACTGAATTTTTAATTTTTTGTTCAACACAACTCATTCTCAAATCATTAGAATATTACTTGCATTCTAATCAGAGGTGACTCTCATTGGGTCATGGTGTCACTGAGAACTTCTGAGACATCTCATTTTATCCTCATTAAGCACTTGTAAGAAGGGATTATCACAGTCATGTACTGTGCTTATGTGGTTATGGTGAGGATCCAGTTGTTTCTTTGCTTAAATACAGAATTAAAACTTTGAAAATGAACTTTAAAACCTTCTGTTAATTTTATTTTTCCTCACATTTCTAAGTTCTGCACACCTCCCTTCCTGCCTTTGCTTATCTCAGGTTTCCTCTTAAGCAAAGCCCTTTTGTTCACACATAGCTCCCCCTTCTGGCCATAAGGCTGCCATGTGCTCTCAACCTCTTCCTGTGTCATGTTTGCAAAGCTTGTTTGCAGGCACACGTCATGGAGTCCTGTTTTATTTGGTCATCTGAACTGGCTTAACTACATAGTTATCCATAAACCCATTTGTTCAATACACATTTATTGAGCACCTATTGGGTGAAAATAGAAAAATATGTGGGTACTTATTTTATGCTAGGTACTATACCAGGCCCTATAGAAAAAAAACAGTGAGCAAAATACACAGTCTCTCTCCCCATGGAGCTGATTGTCTGGTAGGAGAGACAGAAGATAATCAAAGTATTGTCAACAAACATAAAAGGTGGCCACTGTGCCAAAAGCTGTAAAGGAGTAGTATTTGGAGAGCTGTGAGCCTGTAGGGGTGAGTTCTCCCTCACAAGGAAGGCAGAGGGAGTGGCAAGGAGCAGGACCAGGTGCGTGCTTGTGACTCTGAATAAGGTACTAATCCTTGTAAGACTCTGCTCCCACGACTGAAGGCTAGAAAGTCCTAAATTAAAGTGTAATCAAATCCATGAAAGCAATCTGTCATCTATCATGGGCTCTGCACTGAAATATAAGGTACCATAACTGACCGTTTAAAACTGTGTATGGAATATAAGTATCGATCTCTTTAGCAACTCTAGGTTTTCTAGGAATATTTCAAACCATGATGCTGGACTCTCCATTTGTACTCCTGTTATAAATAAACAGAAATGAAGCCCCTTGGAAACCCTGGTCCTGAGGAAATTTGAATATGTGACCATGTGGGGTAGGGCATCTCCCTGCTGAGGAGGATAAGGCTCAGTGAGTAACTGGCTAGCCTAAGGATATTCATTTATGTGAGGAGGAAGTGTTTTTGGATATCCAAAGCTTTGTTTGCTGGGGTGGTGGGTGATGGCAATGCATGACCCACCACGAGCAGGAAGCTGGAGAGCTGATGTCAGTGTCCCCCACCCAAGTCCTGGCCAAGAGGTGGGGGATGGTAACTGCTTAGAGAAAGATTGATGTTCAGGACAAAAGACGAGTAGACATTTGGTAAGGAGTACTTGAAAATACTAAATTATTGTTAGTGGTCTCCTACGCCCACTAGCTGGGGCTCCTGATGTACGTGATGGAGAAAGCTGAGCCCTTCTTGCATGAGTGATGGCAAATTCTTGCCATGCTATTGAGAAAGAAAAAGCCGTGTTCATACAGTGAAATCAGGCAGTGTGGGTGTGAGAGGACGGGGTCACAATGATCTGAAGACAAGCGTATCGTTTCTTTGACCTACCAATTATTAAAATCCTGATTTGAACATTTCAAGAATGTATATAGATATTGAAAAATCACATGTACAATTTTATAGGTCAATTAAAAAACCAAATAACAATAATGAAAAGTTGTTTGGTGAAGAATTTCTGAAGCTGTTACTTTTTCTTTGACTATCTTTAAGAAGAAGCTAGAACAACATGAGACTTTCTCATCAGACTCTTCGTTCTCTCTTTGTAACCCCTAGTGATTGTTAAATGCATATATGATTGGTACAAATGTGTTGGAGCAAATGCCTCCATCAACCAGGTCATATAACTCTTTTTTTTTTTTGTGGCAATATTGAGGTTTGAACCCAGAGCCTCATGCTTGCTAGGCAAGCATTCTACCACCTGAGCCACATCTCCAGCACTTTTTGCTTTAGTTATTTTCCAAATAGGGTTTTGCATTTTTGCTCAGGCCACTCTGGGACCATGATCCTCCTACTTACGCCTCCTGTGTAGTTGGGATCACAGGTGTGTGCCATCACACCTGACTTGTTCTTGAGATAGGATCTCATTAACTTTTTGCCTGGGCTGGTCTTGACCTTCAATTCTCACAAACTCCATCTCCCCAATAGCTGGGATTATAGGTGTGAACCACCACGCCCAGCTCATGCAACTCTTTAACAGTTAGATTTACTTTGTTGTATCCAAAAGCTAGACACATATGGGGCATTCACACCATCCGTGCCCATCTTCTACTTTCCTTATTTAAACTAAAGAAAGATTCTTCAATACATAGGCTTGCAGAAGCTGAAGCTATGGTGGTCAGCAAGTCATCTGATCATGCACCCCCCAGTCCTCTGCGGAAAACAGTTTCCTCATTTTATTTTTGCCCCCTTATCCACTCTGCTGCTTGGACATGATTACTGATCACAGGCGTGCCAGGTGCATCAGGTGGGTAGTTAGGGAGGCTACTGGTGTTCACATCACTAATGTCACCTTCTAATGAAACCATGAGAACCAATAAAGCCGATGAGAAATAGCCCTGTCTCCAATGTACTTTCTTTGTGTGACTTACTGTGTCATTTATAAAATGGCAAGAAGTTTGTAGATTGAATGCCTGTCCTGCAGAAGTAAGTAGTCATTTTGGTTTTCTAATTTAAAATAAGAATGATGAGGCATTCCATTCCTTAGGCTATGCATGACATGATTTTTGGAAAATTATCTATATTTGATCTTTTGTGACTTTCGAGTCTGAGAATGAGTATAGTGAGTGAGTATGTATATATTCAACCAAGAATGGACTGGCAGAGTGGCTCAAGTGGTAGACCACCTATCTCATAAGTGCAAGGCCCTGAGTTCAAACCCCAGTACCACTGTCCCCCTCACCCCCAAAAAACCCCAGGACTGGGATAGAGCATTGCATGTCTCAACCAGTCCAGTTATTTCCTGTTATTCTGAACGTGTTCTCATCCTGCAAATGAAAGTGATTTATACCACCTTCTTAAGGAAGCATGATATGTCATAATTAAATTAATGCAAATTTGAAGCCAGAGAAGAATGGTGACTTGCCTGCAATCTGGAACTACTTGTCTGAATCATTTATCATGCATATATCAATATCTAGTCACCTCCCATGGGACCCAGCGAGAGGCAGCAGCTGGTCACTGTGATTCCTAGGCGCTTCATAGGTTCTCACCACCATCACCTATGATTCAATTCACCATGTAATTTCAAAGGAGTTTGAGCTCTGTGGATGCTGGGCCTGACCTGGGCTACATGGAAAACAAATCCTTTCCACTCAAACTTGTCTATAATTTCACAAAGGATTAAGCAATTAAATAGTGAGCAAAACAAACAAATAACTCCCCACAAAACCACAACAGTATCTACAATAAAAGTCTCAAGATAGAAAATGAGCAGAGTTAAGAAAGAATGCTTAAAAGACAAGCACAAAATTATGTTTTGGACCTTTCCCATCATTATTTATGCAAATGTTTTGCCTCTTAGGTTTGTTTGTGTTCTTAAAGCCTTGGAAGGACCTACTCAATGTTGGTTAACTTTTTCTGATATCAGGCTGTTTGAAGAACCTGAAAGAACTCAATGTGAGTTTCAATCATCTGAAGAGCATTCCTCCAGAACTGGGAGACTGTGAAAATCTAGAGAGACTGGATTGTTCTGGAAATCTGGAATTGATGGAGCTCCCCTTTGAAGTAAGAAATAAATACACACTATGACTTACTTTTATTTGACTTATGACATGGAATGGTCCATTTTTTTTCTGTTGATGGTGGTATTGGGGTTTGAATGCAGGGCCTCCAGCTGACTAGGCAGGTGCTTTACCACTTGAGCTATGCTCCCAGCCCTCTTTTTACTTCTAGTTATTTTTGGATAGGGTCTCATGTTTTTTGCCCAGGATGAGCCTTGGACCAAGATCCTCCTACCTTTGTCTCTCACTTAGCTGGAATGACAGGCACATTGTATCATGGGGATTGTTAGTTGAGATAGGATCTCTCTAACGTTTTTGCCCAGGCTAGCCTCAAACCATGAGACTCCTGATCTCAATCTCCCAAGTAGCTGGGATTACAGAGCTGAAGCACTAAGCCCTGCTAGTGGTTTTAAAACAAGAAGTTTTAAAAGATAAAACCCATTACATTTCCCTGACATTCTAATCACCCTATACCTACTATCATACAGTCTTTAAAAATATTATTACACTAGACCAGGACCTGAATTTAAGTTTAGAAATGCAATCAAAGGAAAAGCAACCAAACATCTTATTTTCACACAAGATAGTTTAATTTAATGCCTATTTAATCTGATGCCTGTTACCAGTAATGCAGGTCCTGATGTATTTATTCACCACAGTGAGGCTGTTAATCTCTGCTTCTACTCTCACCCCAGGTAACTGTGGCTGTAGTTTATGTCTCTGTGCATTTGTCTTTTCAGGAAATTTCAGGTAACTGGACTCACCCAATAGTCTTCTGAGTCTGGCTTTCTTCACTTAACTTTCTCTCATTAAATTTATTTCTAGGTTTCTGAGTGCTGTTGTGAATGAAATTGTTCTCTTATTTCACTTTCAGATTGTTTGGCATCTAGAAGCAAAATTGATTTTTGTACATTGATTTTGCTTCTTGCAACTTTGCTAAATTCTTACTAGGTTTTTTTTTTTTTTTTTTTGGTGGTGGTAGTACTGGGGTTTGAACTCAGGGCCTCACACTTGCTAGGCAGGCACTGTACCACTTGAGCCACTCCACCAGTGGGTATTTTTGAGATAGGGTCTTCTGAACTATTTGCCTGATCTCTGCCTCCTAAGTAGCTAGGATTATGGGCGTGAGAACTCGGTGCCTGGTGAAGCAAGGTTATTTTTTGATCAGTTGAAAACGTTGTGACAAGGGGCTTGTAGGAAACTATTCCTGTGTTTTCCTTAAGAGCAGTTATTTAGTATTTGCTATTTTAGTGTTTATGGTAACATTTTTGCAACATAACTGTCATGGAAAATGAGAATTGGTTATTTATCAATTAGGTCAAGCTGGTTGTTCACATTTCCTACATCCTTGCTAATTTTTTGTCTAGTTATTTTATCAGTTATTAAAGTGGGTGTTGAAATATCTAGCTAGAATTATTGATTGTCTCTTCAGCCTTTTAATTCCATCAGTTTTTGTTTCATGTATTGTGGGTTGTTGGGTGTGTACACTGTCATTGTTTGGCTCTTTTATCATCATGATATGTCTTGTTATGTCCCTGACAATATTTCTTTTCTTAAATGTAATTTTGCCTGATATTAATATCATATAGTTCTCTATAGCTGTGTTTTGTATTATATATACTTTTCCATCTTTCTACTTTCGACACATTTATATCTTTAGTCTAAAAATTTGTCCTTGTAGTTATCATATATTTGGATTCTTTTAAAAAACAAAAATCTGCTTTTTGCCTTGGCAAGTATGTCATTTTATTTCTCCTGCTGAATTACTATTTTTTTAGTTTTGTTTTTTTGTGTGTGCGCTTGTTCTAGAGATTACATTTACTTCTTAATTATCACAGTCTACTTCAGATTAATACTAACTTAATTCTGGCAAAATATAGAAACTTTGCTTAACGTGACTCCACTTCTCCGACACTTTGTATGACGATTATCATGTCCATTACACCTACACATGTCATAAACCAAAAAGTATAGTGCTGTATTTATTGGTTAATATGTGTCAAACAAGTTAGAAGAAATAAGAAAAAAACACAGACTCTTTTATGTTAACCTATATATTCACCATTTCCTAGATTCTTTATGTTTTCTGTGGACTATCCATAACCTCTCAGGTCATTTTCTTTTGACCTCAGAGGTTGTCTTTGATAGTTCTTATAAGGAAGTCTGTTAGCAACAGACTCTCTTAATCCTTGACTTTCTGGAATGTTATTATTTCACCTCTATTTTGGAAGGATTGTTTTTCTGGATATAGAATTATTGGTTGACAGTTCTTTCAGTATCTTGAATGTCATTTCATTTCTCTGTCTTCTGTTGTTTCTGAAGAGAAGTCAGCTGTTAATCTTATCAGTTCCCTCCTATTCTTATGATGTGTCCAGGTGTGGATTTCTGTCATTGTTACACTAGGAGTTCATTGAGCATCTTGGATGTGCATATTAAATCTTTCATCAAATTTAGGACGTCTTGGCAATTATTGCTTCATATTTTTTCCTGCTCATTCCTGTCTCCCCTCACCTCTAGTGCTCCTACTAAATTTGTGTTAGCATATTGATATCCTACAGGTCCTTGGGGATTTGTTCATTTTTATTCAATCCTTTTCTCCACTCTCTCTTCTTTAGGTTGGATAATTTCTGTGGATGTATATTTACTAATTCTTTCTTGCACCACTGTCAATCTGCTGTTGGGCTCCTCTAATGGATTTTTGATTTCAGTTATTTTATTCCTCAATTTTAGAATTTGTTTCTTTATAATTTCTATATGCTTATTGAGAATCTCTATTTGTTAATTCATTTAACCTTTGACCTGCTTTGTTTCTCATCATGGCACAGATATTTTAACTTATACTCTTTTTAGCCAGGCGCTGGTGGTGGCTCATACCTGTAATCCTAGCTACTCAGGAGGCAGAGATCAGGAGGATTGCCATTCAAAGCCAGCTCGGGTAAATAGTTTACAAGACCCTATCTTGAAAAAAAACTATCACACACACACACACACACACACACACACACACACAAAGAGCTGGCAGAGTGGCTCAAGTTGTAGGCCCTGCATTCAAGCCCCACTACTGAAAAAAAAAATGCAGTTAACTTATACTCTCTTGGCTTATTGCCCCTTCCACCAGTCTTGTATGAGAACAAGTCTTTGCCTTATTTACTTACTCTCTAAAAGGTGCTCTGAACGTAGTATGGTGTGGGCGCTTGCTAAATATTTGTCGATTGAGTGAATGAATGGATGAACATTAGATTGAGTTTAAAAATTCAAAAAAGTTTTACCACATCTTTCTGTTTACAAGTCTGCCTTGGTGCATTATTACCTAGCATTTTTAATCTGACCTTTAAAATGGTATTTTACTTATGGATTCCAAACTCAGCCCTGGTCAGCTCCAGTGTCTGTCCATGAGGAATCCTCTGCCTTAGCCACACTGTCCCAGCAAATAAGGACTTCCTCAAACCCCACCCCCTTGTGTACCTCTGCCTTTGTGGAATTTTTCCCGTCTTCATGACTATGTTTCTTACACAAATAATTAACACAACACTGACATAAAATAAAAATAAACAGTAAGTGAATGAATGATCTATAAAAGGTTCAGCAGAAGAATGAGCAGGAGTTCTGAGACAAACCCCAATTGTTCCTGTGCGAATGAGCTGACTGATCCATATACTGGTGGATTTTCTAACAATTATAGTTACTTTTCAAAAGATTTTATGATTGTTTTCCTTTTTCCTCAATGAACATAGCTAGTGGGAAAATAACTTTCATATTCAAGTAATTTCTCTCCTTGCTAGTTAAACATGCTGCTGTGCTTTCCTTATTTTAGTTTTTATAAAACTCTTATTTCCTTTAAATCATCTCAGAAAAGTTATTTTTTGGTCTAAAACTGCATTTTCTAAGCTCGTTATAAAAAGAAAGAAGAGAGACTAATTGTATTCAGTCTTGATTTTCTTGCTGATCTGACAACATTGATGACAGTCAAAAGCTTTAGATTGTACTGTAACATCTAGCCATCTCTGGTTGACTACTCACCACATTTCTGTTGTCTCATTCACTTTTCTAAATTCCAAACAAGAACAAAATTACAGTGTACCTATTCACTAGGATACAACCGACCTTTGCACTAAGGCAAAGATATCATGATATGAAATTGGGATTTATGGTAAGATAAACAGAGGCATAGCTACTGCTTCTTTTTTCTCTGCATTTCAAAAATATCTCCCATAGGTTCAAATGACTTCATACTTCATAGTAGTGTTGAAAACATGTTTTGTGAAGCAGTCCCAGTTTTATTCATGGACTCTTAAAGTAAGTGAATAAAAAGTAGAATGTTTTATGTCTCATAGCAACTACCAAACTTTCATAACCAAATCTAAGCAATAAGACACTTTTCCCTATCTTATTCCAAATTCACAGATTTGCATTGAAGTAAAAAATGTATTTTTAAAAAAAGGCAGGGTGTGGTGGTGCATGCCTATAATTCCAGCACTTAGGAGATAAAGGCAAGAGGATCATGAGTTAGAGACCAGCCTGGGCTACATAGAGAGTTTGAGGCCCACCTGAACTACAAGTGAGACCCTATTTAAAAGGAAATCATTTGTGTATATACCCATGTATTTCAGTTAGCATATTAAAAACAAAAATTGTGGGTATAACAGTAGAGATGTCTGAGCATTTGCCATTGTCACTTTACCAACCCAAATGTGGGCCTCCTTAAGATTGGTCAAAATGATGCAGTTCTCCCCAGGCCATTCTGCTCTTGAAGACTTGTACTTTCCGCCTTCTGTGCCTTTGTACATGCTCTTCCTCCACCCGGGGTTTCCTTTCCTACCTTTCTACCTGCTGAGGGACCTCAGGACCCAATGCAGACACTCCATTCCCTGTGAAATCTTTTCTGATCCCTGACCCTTACAACACTGTGAAGTTGGGAAGATTTCTTTATGGCACCAAACATTGCAAACTGAAAACTTCTTCCTGTGGTTCTTATTGCATAAAATTGCTTCTTTATGAAAGTACAAAGTCCTTGTGGGCAGCTACAGTGTGTAATTTATCTCAGCATCCCTAGCAGGGAGCACAATACACAAGACACGGTAGATGGTCCAAAATATATAGGCACTGACCTGATTTGCATATATGCATAGAAATGCCTTTGAGGAAGAAGTGTCAATCTAAAAATTATCAGTTGAACTTAATTCTCACTCTTACAAGGGTAATTAGAATATTTTGTTATTCCTTTCTAGTTAAGTAATTTGAAGCAAGTTACATTTGTCGATATCTCAGCAAACAAATTTTCCAGTGTCCCGATCTGTGTCCTGCGGATGTGTAATTTGCAGTGGTTGGATATCAGCAACAATAGCCTGAATGACCTGCCCCAAGATATAGACAGGTAGCTACTTGCATCCTAAGGTGAGGTGTATGAATTAGTTACTAACGCCTTAACAGTATCCATATTATACATACGTGTACAACGTGTGACTGTTCTTTGGAAATCAATTACTCTTCTAGAGTTTATTGTTTCTAAGGAAATTATTGAATAAGACAATTTCCAATCTGCACCCTACATCTCCATGTTTTTGGAATATATCTTCTTTGTTTTGATGAACTTTAATTTGTTTCAGTCTTTCATACAAAGTTCATTAACTTTCCTTTATTCCCTCAAGGTAGAAAAGAAAATTTACCACGTAGAATAGAAGCAGATCACTTGATGTTTAGAACATCAATGAGGACAATTTTTGCTAGTTTCGTTTCTTGATTAATTATACATATTTCAAAGAGAATTGACATGCTACATTATATTTTCAAATTATGTCCTTGTAGTTACTTCATATTTAAATTAATTATTACACTGAAACATGTAAAACTGATTGAATGATTGATCCATTTCACCATATTATTAGGCTCCTATATAGCAGCAAGTCCAGAGAGTGGCCTGGGTTTAAGGCTGTGACTGAAACACAATTTCTGGCCTCCTGGAGTCCACAATTTGAATTATAAAGAAGCACGAGTAAGCCAGGGATGTAGAGGCCAGTGATGGCTGAGACCTAAGTGCCACACCATATGACATTTCTCTAACGTTTGGTCCATATGCAGTATACCAGTGCTTTCTGGGTTAATGAGACTAGTTGGGAATTGTTTTAGTTTGCAATGTGAGAGGAACTTTGTGAAATATTTGTAGAATTAGTCAAGATTTTGCAAATGAATGAAAGAAAATTCTGGAAGAAAGACCACCAAGTTAGAATAACCTGGAAAGCAGAATAAAACATGTTTGCAACACATTTTGTTCATTGCCTTTTTACTCTGCAGTTTTCTCCCTGCTTTAAAGTTAGAGGATAACGATGGGAGAAGAATAACTGTGCTTTTAAGCTGCACAAAAGGAAATGTGTTGCCCACAAATACGTTTATTCCCATTCTAACTACAGTATGGTTTTGTTCCTGTGCCCTCTTAGCCCCAGGAAATCATGAGACACACGAAGGAAGGAATTTACTGATTTTTGGGGATCCAACATGGCCTACTGTCTGTTTTACCATTTGTTTCTCCTGCTGCTGTGTCTGTGTCTTCAGTTGACACTTAAGTCAGTAAAAATTTAAAAGAAAAACAAACCATGTCACCTGGCATGACTTTATTTGCTTATATAAAGTGTAGAGTAAGTTTGCTGTCATATGGATCACAGAGATGAAGTAGGCTAAGCAGGAGGCCCCTCCCGGAATTTGTTTGTGCTTCACTGCAGCAAAATCCCTGTTTTCTGACTGTCCTCACTTCTCCTTAGGCTGGAAGAACTGCAGAGCTTCCTCTTGTATAAAAACAGACTGACCTACCTTCCTTATGCTCTACTTAACCTCAAGAAGCTCACCTTGCTGGTTGTCAGTGGGGACCATTTGGTGGAGATCCCAACTGCCCTCTGTGACTCCTCAACACCTTTAAAGTGAGTAGACCAGAGACCTCCCTCAGAAACAGGTAGGGAGGCAGCAGGCTCTGGAGCCCAGGAGATGTTACCTACTTGCTGCAGGAGCTTGAAGGCTTTGGGCAAATGGCACAAGGAGGAAGAGCTCAGAGGATGTCCAAAGAAATGCTCCTGGGTGGGGAAGGCACAGGAGGACAGACGCTGGGACCCCTGATTTGTCACTCAGCATTTACCTCATGGCCCCTGGACGGGCCAGCCATTGTTCAAGTCACCTTTTGATTTCCTTAAATGAACCCAAAAACCACCCAAAACTGAGAAAAAACATCCATGTAAAGGTGATGCAATGCTCCAATTTGGGGTGAGAAATGGGATAGTCCTTCTTACCTCCCAAGTGGAGTTGAAAAGCCCCAGCTCTGCCCTTCCTTAAAATGACATCAAGGCAGCTGATGACTCCCTGGTAGCACAGCCTGCCAGAATTTGGAGCTTTGGGGTTTCCCCATCACCTCTAGCTTGAAATCCTTTTGGTCCATCCTCAGCAGGCTGGAGCCCCTCAGGAACTTTCACACCAGGATGCTCTAGAGACAACCACTTTCTCTCTGTGTCCACAAACTCATGTGCCTGCCACACCAAGGACTCCCATCTCTCTTTCTTTCTCTCTCTTTGTGGAACTGGGGTTTGAACTCAGGGCTTCACACTTGCAAAGCAGGTGCTCTATAGCTTGAGCCATGCCTCCAGTTTGACTCCCAGCTCTCTTGCTGGTAAATTCTCACTATCCCCACAGAGTTAAACCTTCCTCATCTCCCAGTCTGTGCAATAAGAGATGTGGCTGAGAAATACAGATGTTCATCTACTGCAAAGAGAAAGTCTGTATAAGCATGAGGTCAAAAAGGGGTTAGACATTTCCTCCCTGCCCTGTCCTGCTCTTTCCACTGGAATGGGGCTTTTGCTCTCCTTGGCTGTGTTAGGAGTGGTGTTAGGGTAAGAAGAGGCCTGCTGATGACAGGGCAGCAGGACCCTTCTGCATTTAGGCAACCAGGAGAGTATTGGCATTGTTGCATCTGAGATCAGTAAAACCATCACCTAAATTAAGGAATTTCAAATGATGTAATTGTAGATTTGGCAGGCTAAGAGAAGCAGGTGAAAACTCCGAATGAATGAAAATCCAATAAAGACTAGGTATAAGTTTGCATAAAATGATTAATAGTTAGCCAGGCACTGGTGGCTCATGCCTGTAATCTAAGCTACTCAGGAGGCAGAAATCAGGAGGATCATGGTTTGAAGCCAGCCAAGGCAAATAGAGCCTATCTTGAAAATGTCCAACACTGGGGGATTCCAAGATGGCGGCTAGAGGGAGGAAGCAGAAAGTGTGCCTCCTAAAGTGAAATCTTGGAGAGATGCTGGAGACACACCTTGCAGGCAAGGCCACTGAGAAGAGGCAAAACTTTGACCACTCCACACCTCCAGACTGTGCAGAGCATCTCCACTTCATGTTGAATGGAGGAGGGCCCCCGGGCTGCCACCAGTCGCCCGCCCCCAGACAGCTTGGGAAGACGCGGACAAGGTGAGCTAAGCAGTACGTGGTACTTCCACAGACAACCCTGGGCCAGATCAGCATAGCCCCCTGGACAGACCAACCCCCACCCGGGGAAAAAAGAGAAACTGAGTAATAAGCAATAAGAACAATAAAGACATGTAGCAAAGAGGGTGGGGTGCCCTGAGTGCTGAAGAAGGGGGGAGGGGAATCCCTCCCAGAACTGTAAATAAACAAGCCAGGCCTGGCTGGAGAGAGTGGGATCGGGGGCACGTGCCCAGCAACCAGGAGCAGGAAAGCTTGTAAAAGTGGCAGTGGGAGGAAAACTCCACAGGAGAGGGGGGAAGACCCACCTCCCACATGAACTGTAAACAAACATGCAGGCCTGAGAAAGTGGGTGCAGTGTCACCTCCCCCAGTGTGCTTGGAAAGGGAAAAGCTTGTAGCAGAGGCTCATGCACAGGAGAACTCTGAGTAAACAAAGCCTGCGGGGCCAGGTGAGGGCTAAGCTCACCCCAGAGATCTGCATAAATAACGCCTCCAGCAACAGCAGGTGGGCAGGCAAGCCACAGTTGCAGATGGCCATTCACAACCTGTCTCCAGACTCTTTTTTTTCTCTCTTCCTACCTTTGATGAGAAAACAACCGAAATACCCCTGCATGCTGAAAAACTTACTGAAATGGTATTGCGTTTGAACTTGGGACACTTTGTGGGTTTTTTTGTTTGTTTGTTTTTGTTTTTGTTTTGTGCAGTTTTGTTCTACTTTATGTTTCCTCTTTGATGAGACAACTACAGAACAACATCTGAGGCACCATCTCCAGGATTGGAGGCTGAGGGACAAACACCAAAATTATTAAGACTGCAACTTCATTGCATTTGAACATGGAGGTTTTGTTTTGTTTTTTATTTATTATTTTGTTTTATTTTATTTTATTTATATATATATTTTTTATCTTTCATTTACTTATTTTTTATTTTTATTCTTATCTTTATTCATTTTATTTTTTATTTTCAGTCCTCTCTCCATCTCTCTAATGCCTTTTCAGCTTATGGTTGATTAGTACACTGTCTCTCCCTGTCTATATCTTTGAAACTTTTTTTGTTTGTTTCTTTGTTTTGCTTCTTTTTCTACTTGATTATTTGTTTTCCCCTTTTCCTTTAACTTCTTTGCTTTCCATCTCCTCTCACCCTTCCATTCTAAATATCACTAGTGCTATTATTACAAGCCAGAAAATACTTAATTGTACTACAGGGACAATAACAACACCAAGGACAATGATGGGAAGACAGAAAAAACAGGGAAACCAGTTTCCCCACAGCAAAAAATTAGTACAGGAACAAGAGGGAAATGAAGAAAACAGATACTCAGATCCAGACTCCAACAAAATGAAAATAAACTATGCCAAAGAACCCAATGAAGCCCACAAAAATAATTTAAAAGAAGACATACTACAGGTACTCAATGAGAATTTTATAGAGATGATACTGGATATGGTCAACCAAAATGTACAGGAGACACTCAAGAAATTCCAAGACAACAAAAATAGAGAATTTGAAAAAGCAAAAGAAGAAATAAAGGAAACCATAGAAGCACTGTATAAACACCAAAGTGAAACAGAGAACATGATTAATAAACAGATAAATGAACTCAGGACAAAATAAGACAACATTAAAGAGGAAATGACCCAGGATATGGAAAACCTCAGAAAAAAGAATGAAACAGAATTGCAAAACAAAACGGAAGGCCAATCCAGCAGAATAGAACAAACAAAAGACAGAATCTCAGAAATCGAAGATGAAATGGTAATTAAAGGAAAAACAGAAGAACTATTAATTAAACAACTCAAGACCTGTGAAAAGAAAATGCAAGAACTCACTGACTCCATCAAAAGACCAAACTTGATAATCATGGGCATCGAAGAAGGAGAAGAGGTGCAAGCAAAGGGAATGCATAATATATTCAACAAAATAATAACAGAAAATTTCCCAAATCTAGAGAAAGATATTCCCATACAGATGCAAGAGGCCTCCGGGACACCAAACAGACCAGATCAAAATAGAACTACCCTATGACATATCATCATTAAAATAACAAGTTCAGAAACTAGGGAAAGAATATTGAAGGCTGTAAGAGAGAAAAAAACCAAATAACATACAAAGGTAAACCCATCCAAATCACAGCAGACTTCTCAACAGAAACATTAAATGCAAGAAGAGCATGGGGTGAGATCTTCCAGGCACTGAATGAAAATAACTTCAACCCCAGGATACTCTACCCAGCAAAACTATCATTCAAAATAGGTGGAGCAATAAAAGTCTTCCATGATAAGCAGAAACTAAAACAATATGTGACCACGAAGCCACCACTACAAAAGATTCTGCAAGGGATTCTGCACACAAAAAGTGAAACCCAACATAACCATGAAAAGGCAGGCAGCACCAAAGTACAGTGAAAGAAAAAGCAAGAAAGTAGAGAGTAACCTCAACTATGGTACACACAATCAAACCTTCAAACAACTAAGACAACTGAATGACAGGAATCACCACATACCTATCAGTACTAACACTTAATGTTAACGGACTTAATTCACCCATCAAAAGGCACCGTTTGATGAAATGGATTAAAAAGGAAGATCCAACAATTTGTTGCTTACAGGAGACCCATCTCACTGACAGAAATAAGCATAGGCTTAGGATGAAAGGCTGGAAGAAGATTTACCAAGCCAATGGCCCTCCAAAACAGGCAGGAGTAGCAATACTTATCTCTGACAAAGTAGACTTCAAACCTACATTGATCAAATGAGATAAAGAAGGACATTCCATACTAATAAAAGGGAAATAGACCAAAAGGAAATAACAATCATCAACCTATATGCACCCAATGTCAATGCACCCAATTTCATCAAACATACCCTGAAGGACCGAAAAGCATATATTAACTCCAACACAGTGGTTGTGGGAGACTTTAACACCCCATTATCATTAATAGATAGGTCATCCAAACAAAAAATCAATAAAGAAATCCAAGATCTAAAATATACAATAGATCAGATGGACCTACTTGATGTCTACAGAACATTTCATCCAACTTCTACACAATACACATTCTTCCAGCAGCCCATGAAACCTTCTCCAAAATAGATCATATCCTAGGGCACAAAGCAAGCCTCAGCAAATATAAGAAAATAGAAATTACACCGTGCATACTATCTGATCACAATGCAATAAAACTAGAACTCAACAACAAAAGTAAAGACAAAAAACATACAAACAGCTGGAAACTAAATAACTCATTACTTAATGAACAATGGGTCATTGATACATCTCAAACTCCTAGAAAAACAAGAATAAGCAAATCCCAAAACAAATAGGAGAGAAATAATAAAAATAAGAGCTGAAATCAATGAAATAGAAACAAAAAAAAATACAAAGAATTAATGAAACAAAAAGTTGTTTCTTTGAAAAAATAAACAAGATTGACAGACCACTGGCAAACCTGACTAAAATGAGGAGAGAAAAAAACCCAAATTAGTAGAATCAGGAATGCGAAAGGGGAGATAACAACAAACACCATGGAAGTCCAGAAATCATCAGAGACTACTTTGAGAACCTATATTCAAATAAATTTGAAAATCTTAAAGAAATGGACAGATTTCTAGATACATATGATCATCCAAAACTGAACAAAGAGGACATTAATCACCTGAATAGATCTAACACAAAATGAAATTGAAGCAGCCATCAAAAGTCTCCCCAAAAAGAAAAGTCCAGGACCTGATGGATTCTCTGCTGAATTCTATCAGACCTTTAAAGAAGAACTGATACCAACCCTCCTTAAACTGTTCCATGAAATAGAAAGGGAAGGAAAACTGTCTAACACATTTTATGAAGCCAGTATTACACTTATCCCAAAACCAGGCAAAGACACCTCCAAAAAGGAGAACTATAGGCCAATCTCCTTAATGAACATTGATGCAAAAATCCTCAACAAAATAATGGCAAACCGAATTCAACAACACATCAAAAAGATTATTCACCACGACCAAGTAGGCTTCATCCCAGGGATGCAGGGGTGGTTCAACATACGAAAATCAATAAACATCATAAACCACATTAACAGAAGCAAAGACAAAAACCACTTGATCATCTCAATAGATGCAGAAAAAAGCCTTTGATAAGATCCAACATCATTTCATGATAAAAGCTCTAAGAAAACTAGGAATAGAAGGAAAGTACCTCAAAATTATAAAAGCTATATATACTTATAAGCCAGCATTATACTTAATGGAAAAAAACTGAAACCATTCCCTTTAAAATCAGGAACCAGACAAGGATGCCCACTATCTCCACTCCTATTCAACATAGTACTGGAATTCCTAGCCAGAGCAATTAGGCAAGAAGAAGGAATAAAAGGAATACAAATAGGTAAACAAACTGTCAAAATATCCCTATTTGCAGACGACATGATCCTATACCTTAAAGACCCAAAAAACTCTACTCAGAAGCTTCTAGACATCATCAATAGCTATAGCAAGGTGGCAGGATATAAAATCAACATAGAAAAATCATTAGCATTTCTATACACTAACAATGAGCAAACAGAAAAAGAATGTATGAAAACAATTCCATTTATAATAGCCTCAAACAAAATCAAATACCTAGGTGTAAACCTAACAAAAGATGTGAAAGACCTCTATAAGGAAAACTATAAACTTCTGAAGAAAGAGATTGAGGAAGACTATAGAAAGTGGAGAGATCTCCCATGCTCATGGATTGGTAGAATCAACATAGTAAAAATGTCTATACTCCCAAAAGTAATCTACATGTTTATTGCAATTCCCATCAAAATTCCAGTGACATTCATTAAAGAGATTAAAAAAATCTACCCTTAAATTTATATGGAAACACAAGTGGCCACAAATAGCCAAGGCAATACTCAGTCAAAAGAACAATGCTGGAGGTATCACAATACCTGACTTCAAACTATATTACAAAGTAATAACAATAAAAACAGCATGATACTGGCACAAAAACAGACATGAAGACAAGTGGAACAGAATAGAGGACCCAGATATGAAGCCACACAACTATAACCAACTTGTCTTTGACAAAGGAGCTAAAAATATATGATGGAGAAATAGCAGCCTTTTCAACAAAAACTGCTGGGAAAACTGGTTAGCAGTGTGCAAAAAACTGAAACTAGATCCATGTATATCACCCTATACCAATATTAACTCAAAATGGATCAAGGACCTTAATATCAGACCCCAAACTCTAAAGTTGATACAGGAAAGAGTAGGAAATACTCTGGAGTTAGTAGGTATAGGTAAGAACTTTCTCAACGGAACCCCAGCAGCACAGCAACTAAGAGATAGCATAGATAAATGGGACTTCATAAAACTAAAAAGCTTCTGTTCATTGAAAGAAATGGTCTCTAAACTGAAGAAAACACCCACAGAGTGAGAGAAAATATTTGCCAGCTACACATCAGACAAAGGACTGATAACCAGAATATATAGGGAACTCAAAAAACTAAATTCTCCCAAAATTAATGAACCAATAAAGAAGTGGGCAAGTGAACTAAACAGAACTTTCTCAAAAGAAGAAATTCAAATGGCCAAAAAACACATGAAAAAATGCTCACCATCTCTAGCAATAAAGGAAATGCAAATCAAAACCACACTAAGATTCCACCTCACCCCTGTTAGAATAGCCATCATTAGTAACACCACCAACAACAGGTGTTGGCGAGGATGCGGGGAAAAAGGAACCCTCTTACACTGCTGGTGGGAATGTAAACTAGTACAACCACTCTGGAAAAAATTTGAGGCTACTTAAAAAGCTAGACATTGATCTACCATTTGATCCAGCAATACCACTCTTGGGGATATACCCAAAAGAATGTGACACAGGTTACTCCAGAGGCACCTGCACATCCATGTTTATTGCGGCACTATTCACAATAGCTAAGTTATGGAAACAGCCAAGATGCCCCACCACTGACGAATGGATTAAGAAAATGTGGTATCTATACACAATGGAATTTTATGCAGCCACGAAGAAGAACGAAATGTTATCATTCGCTGGTAAATGGATGGAATTGGAGAACATCATTCTGAGTGAGGTTAGCCTGGCCCAAAAGACCAAAAATCGTATGTTCTCCCTCATATGCGGACATTAGATCAAGGGCAAACACAACAAGGGGATTGGACTTTGAGCACATGATAAAAGCGAGAGCACACAAGGGAGGGGTGAGGATAGGTAAGACACCTAAAAAACTAGCTAGCATTTGTTGCCCTTAATGCAGAGAAACTAAAGCAGATACCTTAAAAGCAACTGAGGCCTGTAGGAGAAGGGGACCGGAACTAGAGAAAAGGTTAGATCAAAAAGAATTAACCTAGAAGGTAACACACATGCACAGGAAATTAATGAGTCAACTTCCTGTATAGCTATCCTTATCTCAACCAGCAAAAACTCTCGTTCCTTCCTATTATTGCTTATACTCTCTCTTCAACAAAATTAGAAACAAGGGCAAAATAGTTTCTGCCGGGTATCGAGGGGGTTGGGGGGAGAGGGAGAGGGCAGAGTGAGTGGTAAGGGAGGGGGTGGTGGCAGGGGGGAGAAATCACTCAAGCATTGTATGCACATATGAATAATAAAAAAATAAAAATTAAAAAAAATGTCCAACACTAAAAAGGGCAGGTAGAGTGGCTCAAGTGATAGAGAACCTGCCTAACAAGTGTGAGGCTCTGAGTTCAAACCTCAGAACCACCAAAGAAAAACAAAGTTTAATAGCTTACTGATTGCTTAGAAATAAGCTATTGATTTCTCTCTCTCTGGTGGTCCTGGGGTTTGAATTTAGGGCCTTACACTTGCGTGGCAGGCACCCTACTGTTTAAGCCACATTTCTAGTCCCTTTTGCTTTAATTAATTTTGAGATAGAGTCTTGCTTCATGCCCAGGTCAGCCGGAACCACGATTCTCCTATTGGTGCTGCCCTGTATAGCTGGGATGACAGATGTGTACCACTGTGCCCAGCTATTGGTCAAGATGGGGGTCTTCTAAACTTTTTTGCCAGGGTTTGCCTTGAACTGTGATCCTCCTCATCTCTGCCTTCTGAGTACCTAGGATTATAGGCTTAAGCCACCACACCTGGTGAAAATAATTCTTTTACATGAAGGAGACTAAAGAATCTTTCCAAAGGACATCACGAAGTCTTGAATATTTGGAAAAGACATACTCTATGTTTTCTGGATAAAAAGACCTTAAAGATGGTATTTCTTCCAAAATTCATACTTAAGTGTATGTAATTCCAGCCATGACTTGACTGAATGACATTAACGTATCTGTCCAGATGTAAAACATGTTCTTAATTGTTTAAGTAAAAATAATGAATGACTGGCGAAAGTATCTCTGGGATGCTAGAGTTACAAAGGGAAGGGCAAGAGACCACTGCTTCAACAGACAGACAGACAGACAGACAGAACCCAACCCTGCCTTTACCCTGGGGGTGTAGCTCAGAGGTAGAACTCTTACCTCACATGCTCAAGGTTGGAACCCCAGCACCACAAACAAACAAACAAACAAACACTCTGCAAAGGCTTAAATAGATATGGTTAGGTCTCTGATAAAAAAGATTTGAGGAGTGGTTAAATACGGGTATCTTTCTTTCTTGTGGACATGGAAGAACGATAAAAATTAATTCAGTGAGAGAAGTGGTGAAGTTGAAGTCTGACTTTTTGTAGATTAAAACGGAAACTTTTATACTTTACTTTAGACAGGAAATAAAATGAAAGAGAAAATGACTGGGAATCATTAAAATGTGATGTAGTTGTGGCTCCCACCTTCCATATAAATACAGCTCATTTTTTGAGGTACTGGGGTTTGAACTCAGGGCCTTGCACTTGCTAGGCAGGCTCTCTACCACTTGAGCCACACCTCCAGCCCTCTTTTATGTGAGTTGCTTTTTTTCCTCCTGGGACCAGCCTTGGACCTCTATCCTCCAACCTGTGGCCTCCTGCATGGCTTGGATTACAGGAGTGAGCCACTGTACTGGGCCCCCAACATAACAGTTTTCTATAAACCAGTAGGAACACCACTGAGACATCGAGTCAGTTAAACCTACGATTGCAACCAAAGACTATTTGAGAGCTCTCCCCTCATCCCCCCCCACCCCCTGCTCTTTCCTCTTTTGAGATGAGGTCCCCCTATGTAGCCCAGACTGGCCTTGAATTTACCGCCATCCTTTTGCCTCAGCCTCTTTGAGTGCTGGGATTACAGGCATGAACTACCAGACCTGGCTTACCCTCCTCATTTTAAAGTCTGAAGTCAGTAACTGTCATGCAGTGTTTGATGTGATACAGTTTTCAAGATCTGACAGAGAAAGTGCCACTTCATTGCCCCCTGCCCTCCCTCCTCTGTCTGTAACTCTAAGCAGCTCTTGTTTCCCCAGCAGACCTCTGAATGGTCTCTGCCTTCAGGCTGACCCCATATTCCTGTTGGATTTCTCCACAGTGGCATTCCAGTGTTGACACTGATATGATGTTGGTCAGCTTTCAAGAAGAAGTGAGAACTTGGCAGTTAGTACCGCAAAGTTTGGCTTCTTAAGGGAGGACTTTTGCAGTCAAACGGGTGCAGTTGAAAATGTGTTATTTTCTGTAATTTCTTGAACAGATTCATAAGCCTTATGGACAATCCTATTGATCAGACCCAACGTGATGATGGTGATGAAGTAATGGAAAGTGAGCAGGATCGCCAACATTTTGATAAAGAATTTATGAAAGCTTATATTGAAGATCTCAAAGAAAGAGGTGAGTTGCTCACATTTAAAAGTATTCAACAAATATACATGCCTGCAATCCCAGCTACTTGGAAGGCAGAGATAGGAGGATCTGTGTTTGAGGCCAGTCCAGGCAAAAGTTGGTAAGGCTCTATCTCAAAAACAAGCTGCATGTGGTAGCAAAAGAACGAGGCCCTGCTGCGGGAATCTCAAACTGAGATCTGGGACACTGAGGCAGTTTAGCAGGGAGCAATGTTTTATTGTGCGGCACAGACTCAGCAGACGTGTCCAAAGGCTGAGCCCCAAGAACAAAGTGGTCTCACCTTACATACCCTTGCAAGCAGGTTACTGAAGCAAAAAGCAAAGCTCAACTCACATATGGCAGCATGTGACATCACTGGTTATTTTATTTCCCCAGTGCTATGTGACCTTCTTCATGTTTTAATTTTTTAAGTTTTATCTCTCTGCTTTGCTGTCCCTTCCCCCTGCCTCATTATCAGAACACAGCCTGTTTCTTTTCTGGCCCTCCTCCCTGCTACAACCTTATCTGACAAACAAACTAAAAAGCAAAAGGGAGCACACCCTGAGTTCAAATGTTAGTACTGCCCTCCAAATATCTATTAATCTATCCTCTGTCTGTCAATCTATCATCTATCTATATCTATCTATCATCTATCTATCTATCTATCTATCATCTATCTGTCAAACTGACAAAAAGTTTGTTGATTAGGGTACATGTTACTCTCTAACCATTTACCCTCCCCCCCCAAAAAAGTCAAAATGATACATTTTCTTAAAGCATGAGTTTTTTCCTAGTTCACTTGAATGCCTGATGGACAATAAACTATTTGACAGGGAGACTGAAAAACGTAGACTTAAAAGGTGAAGGTTGCATTACTTACCGTGCATGAGTTTTTTTAGCTAAATTGTATTTATTGACAGAACAACATTCTAAGTTAATAGGAAAGTATGATTCCATTTCAAAAATCCACTTAAATTTTGGGAAAGTCCGTCTCACCTAAATCCAGAAGTACCTATGTAAAAGTCACACAAAGAAAAACACAAGATAGCCCATGAGTGAATAGACCCTTTTAGTTTTTATTTTCTCCAGGGTGGTGCAGGACTTTTCAGAGGACAGGGTGGGAAGGGTTTTTCCCAGATCCAGAGCCCAGCTTCTGTTTCCCCTGGAGTAAAGAGATTCTCTGGTGTTCTGGAAGGGTTAGAGCCCATTTCCCCTGACACGAGACCCACACCCAGGAGAGAGGCGTGAGGTTTGACCCTGTCTTCGCTCTTCTCATCTCTACTTCCTTTCGGGTGTAATGCTAAGATCTTTTACTTAGTTTTCCAGTTCTTTTCTTTGTTGAGCTAGGCATGGACCTACAGAAGGAGCGATGTCTTGCGTGCGGTTTAGGGAGGAGGTAGCCCTTTCCTGGGGCCCTTGAAGGTGCGCATCTGTGGTCAGGCCTTTCAGTCCTCCTCAGAAACACCACTCTGTGAGCCTCATTCCCAGCTGTCTGAAAAGATGAAAAATGCCATTTATTTGGCAAATTAAAATTTGTTTTAACAAAATTAAGAAAATTTCCAGTTACCTCTTTTTGTCTGTCCCTAACTTCTAATGTTGAACTTTATTATGAAATTAATTAGAAATTTATGTAAACTGTGGAACTTAAATAACAGAGCCATTTATTTGCCAAAATTTCTTTAGGTTGTGTAATTTTCCTCTTGTGAAAACTTTATTGTTCTATTTCATTCATTCATTTATTCATAATTATATTTTAGTGCTATTATGTAAAAGAACAAGAAAGAATGAAAGGAAGTAGACATGAAGTTTTGAATCAGTGTGGTTACTCGTGATAATTCACTTTTAGATAGTTTGCTTTTAAGATTAATTAATTGTAATGAAATAAATTTATTGTTGAATAATTATTAATAATTTATTTATTATAAAGTATATATATGTAGCCCAGGCTGGTCCTGAACCCACCATCCTCCTACCTCTGCCTCCTAGATACTGGGACTGTAGTCATACAGTACCACCCCTGGCTGTAAATATATTTACTTAAATGTCTCTGAAAAAACATTTGCTTTTAAAAATTAACTTTAGCAATAATAGACTTCGAATTCATTCCCTTCTTTCTAAATGACTGTAATAATTGTATCCTTCATCTATTTATATTAGGGTGAATCAAATATTGCTGACATTCAGCTGGTTCACCCTACAAAAATGGCAGTTTCTTACGGTTCAACCTACATATGGTGAGACATGTGGTTTGAAGCTTTAAAAGTTTGTCTTTTTTCTTTATCATGGTGTCCTCCCTCTTTCTCCATCAGAGCAGTATCTGGTTGGTCAGAGCGTCCATATCTATCAGGAATAAAAAGCAGAGTTAGCAAGTCCACGTGGGCCTATGACCTCGCGTGGGTCACGGATGCTGAGGACATGAAGCCCTCACTCCTGCACACTTGGTGAAACCAGACCAGAGTTTTTCACTCCCTGGGGCTGGGGCGTGTCTGAGCACACGCACATCTAACTAGCTCCCAGGTGATCTTGATGCCACGTGTTTGATCACACTTTGAGAACCATTGGTCTCAACCATCCCCGGACAAAACTTGTCTGTGAAGGAAGAGAGAGGTGTATTAACTCGTGGAAAGAGCAAAGTTGAGAGATTTATTTTGTAAGATCATGCTTGGTGTAGCAATAGGTCACACTTCTATTTTCTGGTGGTACTGAGATTTGAACTCACGCTTGCTAGGCAGGCGCTCTACCATTTGAGCCACTCCGCCAGCCCTCAGTCATACTTTTCATACATCTGCTTCCTCCCACCCAGTCCATGGCCTTGACCATTGATTATCATAGGATCAGTTTCCAAAGCCTTGATGAGGGAGTTGGCTGGAAGGATTGAAAAAGACTAACAGTTGATGATACTATTTATTTATTTTTTTTGGCAATACTGGGGTTTGAGCTTAGGGCCTACACCTTGAGCCACTCCACCAGCCCATTTTTATGGACTTTTTTTTTTTGGATATACGGTCTCTTGAACAATTTGCCCAGGCTGGCTTCGAACTGTGACCCTCCTGATCTCTGCCTCCTGAGTGATGATTCTATCTTAGACCTAAACATTCCTAAACTTGGCCCCACAGTTGTGATGGCTGACTTAATGGTGGTTAACACATTATTTATCACCTAGACATTATCTTTGTACCTAGAATATGAAGTGGTAATAATTCATGTATTGACATGGGCTATGACAGGTAGTTATAGTTCATAATAAAATATGAATGCATGGTTGAGTATGTATTTTTCTTCTTTTTATAGAATCTGTCCCCAGCTACACCACCAAAGTATCTTTCAGTCTTCAGCTTTGATGCCATCCATCAGAAGCCTGCAAACTGTCCCTATCTTGTGGATCTTTAAATCGTGTGTATAGGTCATGTGATCTAGGAATCATAGGTTAAACTTAAGAGTCTAGAAACCATTGTCATAGTTATTAAGAAAAATAATCTTCAAATTTCAAATATATGAATATCTCTTAACATGGGGTTGGAAACTGATAAATTAGTTTATATATTGATGTTTACAAGTCCATTTGCATATGCTTGTTTTCAAATAATGCACATTGATATTTTAGAAAATGCATTCTTTTAAAAAATTATAACTTAATGACTAAATTCTGAAATTGAGTGCACTTATTTTCAGGAATTAAGGGCTAAAGGCTTGTGAAAAGACCATTTATAGTCCTCTAGTCCGAGGAGAGTTTTATTGTTATTTTGAAAGTGTTTTAATGAACTCTTTCTTTCATTGAGAGTAATGTTCCTTCATACAAAATGCTGTTTCCACATGCTTTAAAGCATAATTTGGCAAGTATGTTTTAAGTATATTTTGGCTCTCAGGAGAGACTTAAGGTGTAATTTGGGCCTAGAGGGTAGGGAGAGGGGGTGGATTATCTGTCTGGGCGTTGGGCACAAGAAGTGTGGGCCTGGTTCATCATGGAAGCCTTGAAGAGCCTACATGGATAGCCATCCTGTCCTGAGACCTTCCCCAGAACAAAGAGCAGAGGCAAAGTCCTCAGGGCTCTTTCCTTCGAGGTGGCCACATAGAGGAAGGGAGCTGACCAGTCCACACTGACCATCCCTAGCAAGACTGTCATGGGCACTGCAGGAGAGCTCTGCCCATAGCAATGATGCTGCAGTTCAGAGGGTGCCGGGGAATCCTGTCTTTACATTGACAAAGAGGGAATTCATTAGAGGGCTTTGGGTTCCTCACATCACATGATTTGAAGAAACTGTAGGAAGTTTCCATTTTTATACCATTCTCTTAGGCTGAAACAAACAGGATGTGGCTGATTGTCTTGATGTTAAACGTAAGTAGCTTTTGTAATTAAGAAGGAAAGTATGCATATTGTCAACTGTTTGTATATGAGTCAACTCCTCCATGGTCTAGCCTGGTGCTGCCTGATAGAGCTTTCTGCAAAGATGGAAATGGCCTGTGTCTGTGTTGTCCAATCCCACACATGTGGTCCTTGAGCACTTGAACAGTGAGTGACTGGTGTGACTCAAGAACTACATTTTAGATGTAATTCAATTTAAATAGCCACAAGTGGCTACTATACTGGACAGCAAGGTCTAGCCAGTTGGGATTTTGGAGAAAGACTTTTTGGGCAGAAATGAAGAATGAGTGATTTTAATTTTCTCTTAGCTGAAGAACTAATCTGTTCTCAGAGGCATTAAACAAAAAAGGTTGCTATAGAAACCTTGATATTTTGTCCAATCGATGTTTTGAATAAGTCTACACATCTTTAGATGTAAACCAGGCAGAGAATTCTCAAACCACAAGGTAATGTTTCAGTAGAGGATTGCTTCAACTTAAAAACAAATTCTGAAAAGTAGGTGAAAAGATGAAGAGAGTAGGAAAATGAGAAATCACTTAAAAAAACCTTACATAATTTTCTCCTCATTCTTCTCCTGCTCCTGCTCCTCCTCCTCCTTCTGTTGGTTTTTGGGAACGGTCTTGCTTTGTAGGCCAAGCTGGCCTGGCAGCTGTGACCATTCTGCCTCAGCTTCTCTAGTCTGGGATTACAAGCATGCCAGCAGCTATATTTTTCTTTTTAACACTTAAAAATATATTTTAAATTTATTAGTTGTATTGCTTGAGTGATTTTGGAATTTTATTTCACGTCCCCAAGTATGTTATATACAGCCATATGAAAACTATGTGTGAAAAGGGGGCAAGTGGGGACTGTCACACAAATAAGACTGTCCATAGCTTATGTAAATTTTCTTTCAATAAACCAGTCTTTTGTGTAAAAACCTTGCCTCAGGTGTCATGTATAAATAAAGAAAACACGCTTTATTGATATATAGTTATTTCATGTTATATAATATTCTAAAACAAGTATATTATTTGAATATGTTTTTAGATCTAGTGTTTAACTTATTCATATAAATATAAAAATTCAGAAAATTCTAAAGGTAGAATATGCATCTTAGTGGAAATATCTTAGAAACTTGAAAAAAAAATTTTTGTTTTGGTGGTACTGGGCCACCAAAAACCTGGTGGCCTTCACCTTGAGCCACTCCAACAGCCCTATTTTTATGATGGATTTTTTTGAGATAGGGTCTTGTGAACTATTTGCCTGGTTGGCTTTGAACTGTGAGCCTCCTGATCTCTGCCTCCTGAGCAGCGAGGATTACAGGCACGAGCTGCCGGTGTCCGGCAGAAATTTGAAAATTTTACATGATGAATATGAACTATTCGCAGTTTGGAGAGGTTATTTACATAGCAGAATATATGTGGGAACATTAAAGTAGTGAATGAAATAATAAAATATTCTTAGAAGAAAAGTGTTCTGGCTCTAAAACTTTATTTTCACACCCATTTTTTGTATGTTGAAATTGTAGGAGAGAAAACATTTCTTTTGTTGCCTATCACTTTGTTAATGCCTGAGAGCCTTAAGTTCCAGACAAACGATGCTGAAACGTTTGAAAATGAATGGCATGTCTATGGACAATGGATGCACACATTTCTGCTGTTTTCCCAGCAGCTCCAACAGGTATACAGGTATTATTTGTGATATTGCCTTAAAGGTATGGACTTGTACCATAAGAGCTGCATTTTCTAGAATGATACTATGAGATATCATTTCATAGTAACTAGTTTGGCTATGATCAACAAACAAACAGAAAGTAGGGCTGGGGGTGTAGCCCTGTGGTAGAGTGTTTGCTCAGCAGAAGCAAGTCCCTGCGATAAACCTTGAAGACACCATGTTAAGTGAAATAAAAGACAAACATTGTGTGACTCCACCCCTCTGAAGTATCCAGAGGTATCCAAATTCATAGCGAAATAAAGTCGAATGGTGGTTTTCATGGGCTGGGTGATGGTGGGGAGGGAACCACTTTAAAATGGGTATAGCATTTCAGTTCAGCAAGGTTAGAGTTCCGGAGGTCTGTTTCACAACAATGTGAGTGCTTCTCCATGACTCGGCAGTATATTTAAAAATGGCAAACGTGGTCAATTTTGCATTATTGCACTTTTTATCACAATTTTAAAAAATGAATTTTCTTTTGTGAACTCAAATGTCAAGCCTGCATTACAACCACATTCCATGAGAATCAAAGCTCTCTGAAGCCTTGGGTTGAGTTTCTTTTCTTCAGAGAGCCAAGGGATAATTCTTTCCGGCTCCCTTCCCAGCATCTTCCACTTTAGCAATGATCTCTTCTGCAACAGAGGACAAGATGGGTAAACAGCTCTGTAAATAGGGTGGCATCACGACTTAGGTAATTAGAGTCTTGCAGAAGCTAAATTCCCTAGGGCTGAGACGGGACACCTGGCTGGTTGCATGCTTAGTATTCTAACCTGACAAATTACAGTAACATTCCTTCATAAGGGAGTTCGTCAATCTTCGGAAGTGCCCACTTCTCCCTCTGAGGTGTCTCCTAACCAGATAGTTCTTATTTGTCCAAGTGCAATTTGGTAGATTTTTGTCATTGAGTTTTGGGGGTGCTTCCCTCATGAGTGCCTACTTGAGGAATTGTTTCCAGCATTCTTACTGAGTAGGACTTAAGAAAGGGCAGTCAGAAGCTTCTGTGACCCAGGAAGGGGACAAGAAAGAGACTGTCCCTTTACTTCAAGGGTAAGGAAACAAGGCGTATTAATTTCCTATTGCTACTGTACCAACTAACCACAAACTGAGTGCCTTAAAACAACACAAATGTTACAATTCTGTAGGGTGGAAGCTTAACATGGTTCTTAGTGGACTAAAGTCAGTGCATTGGCAGTACTGCGTTCCTTCCTGGCCTCTAGGAGAAAATCTGCTTCCTAGCATTTTCCAGCCTCTGGAGGGCACCTTCGTGCTTTTCATCTCCTCCTCCCATCTTCCAAGCCAGCAATGTAGCATCTATCTGACCCTTCCTCCGTAGTCACATCTCTCTGACAAGAGCTGGAAAAGGACTCGTGATCAGACTGAGCCCAGCTGGATAATCCAGAATAATCTTCCCTAACTCAGGGTCCTTAATTTAACCACATCTACAAAATCCCTTGGCCCATAGGTGATTACATGGTCACAGGTTCCGGGAATTGGGACATGGATGTCTTTGGGGCCCATACCACTATACCACCGTACCACAGGAGAATCCCTCCATGTTTTTTTCTGGTGCTTGTAAGGTTTTATTATGTGCACTTAAATCTCTGTTCCACTTGGAATTTATATTGGTATATGGTTTGTGGAATAGTTCTAGTTTTATCTTTTACTGTGTGACTACTCAGTTATCCTAAAAACAGTTAATAAAAAGTTTACCCTTTCCTCATAGATTTGAGATCATGCCTTGATATGGGTGTATTTGTGGATTTTGCAATTTGTTCCAATGGTCTTAAATACTATTCTTTTTTTGTCCTTTTCTTTCCTTTAAATGATTTTATTAGAATATAATAGTTGTATAAGGGGGATACATTGTGATATTTACATATGTGCTTACAATATATTGTTCTCCCTACTGCCCCCTCCTTAGAACAATTTCAAGGGGTTTCATTCTTCTATTTTCACATATGGATACAAAACACATTCACCATATACACCCTCATTCTCCCTTTCTTTGTGCCCACCCCTTCCCACTGGTAGTTTAAATGTCATTCTTGATTTGCAAAATACTTGATGAAATAGAAAGTGAGGAGTATCTTCAAAGCCAACATGGTACTTAGTAAAGAAAAAACGAGACATTCCTTCTAAACTCTCTACAACACAGAGAAGAGAAAGAACAGAGAGATATCAACGTGGGAAAGGAGGAAGTAAAATGAACACATTTTGTATATGATGTGATTGCCTACCCCAGAAACTCAGTAGTATCAACTGAAATATTGCCACAAAAAATAATAGAAGTCAGAAGGATTGTGGGATTTAAAATAGTGTAGAGAAAGTGAAGGCCTCATGCACAGCTTTAGTGAGAGAGAAAAGAATTTACAAAAAATTCTTCCTAATATATATGCAAACCCTATATATGAAATACTTTGGAACACATACTAAGGACACAAAGGATTTGTGTAAATCCATGAATTTGTGTAGGAAACTTCTACATGGTAGATATATCAATTTTCTCTAATCTATAAATTTAATGTACGCATAATAAAATATCAATAGGATTTCTTTTCTTTCAACTTCTTCCCTTTTTTTTGGACTAGAACTAATTGTGATTATATAACATATACGGGAAAATAATCAAAATAGTCTCTAAAACTCTGAAAAGAAGGGCAAAAATTGTGATAGATCCTGTTAGTTCTTCACCCTTTTTGGCGAGTTTGAGGAGATGAATACAGACTCAAGGCCTAGTTAGACTGAGCTGGAAAGGTAAGGCCAGGAAGGTGTGGGGGCTAATGCTAGATGTTGACTTGATTGGGCTAAGGATACCTACACATCTAGCAAAGCATTATTTCTGTGAGAGTGTTTCCTGAAGGAACTGCACTGGCATTTGAGTCAGTGGACTGCATAAAGATTGCTCTCACCAACATGGTCAGGCCTTGTCTAATCCTGAGGGCCCAGATGGAAAAAAAACAATGGGGGAAAGATGGATTTGCTCTCTTCTTTAGCTGGGACATTTATCTTCTCCTGCTCTCCTGCCCTTGGACATCAGAGTTTGGGTTTTGGGCCTTTGGATTCTGAGACTTCTACTTGCACTCATCTACTCAGGACTTTGAACTTGGACCACTGACCTTCCTGGTTCTCTAGCTTGCTCACGGTAGATCATGGAACTTCTTGGCCTCCATAATTACGTGAGTCCCGTTCCACAGGAAATCTCTTCTTCTATATTTCTATATATCCTACTGTTTCTCTTAGGAACTTGGATTACAATGGAAGGCTGTTCTGAGCCCTATATAACATGAGTTTGGGAAGTGATACCTAAGCCTGCAGGAAGAGAGAAAAATCCTGCAACTAAGGAGAATGAGGATGACTAAGGTTGAAAAATTTTAGAGACAAATTCCTTGGGAAAATCTTTGAGGAATAACAGCCAAATTATTTTTAAGGAAAGAGCATCTCTTAAATTTAACAGGAATCATTTCTAGTCCTGTGTTGCTATTAACATGTTTGTCACTTTCAGAAGTTCAAGAAGTTGAGAAAACATATCTCAGGAAGCAATGTTGGACTCACCCAAGCCAGTCTGGCCATCCCCAATAACCAGGCTCTCTGTGTTTATCAGCAGGTAGTAGCTGCCTTTCATAAAACTCACTACCACAGGGCAAGGACTGGACTGTATCAAAGGAGTAGATACTTCTTGGTGATCAGGTCCCAGTCAAGCCACCTTGTCTGTGATCCTTGAGTTGCAGGTGGTTGAGATCTGTTCTATTAGGGCAGGATGTAACCTAATGGGGGAAACTCCTTACCAGACTACAGGGCCCCCTGTTAGTGGGGGGAACAAGGACCAGTGTTCTAAACAAGCACTCTTCTCAAAGTGGAGACTCAGTGGGTACTTGAGACTCTTATCCCCTACTTATGCATGAGGGGGAGATACCTGCAGAGTAATATGGGATGAACATCACTTATTTCATTAATAACATTATTTCATTAAAAACATCATTTTTAATGTCATATATGTTGGTTAACTAACCAACACCCTCCTTGAAGAGATAGTTGAAGTTTACTGCAACTTGAGTGAGGATTCTGATTAGGTTCAAATGAATGCCAAATGACCACCACTGGAAGTGTGCGTCTGTCACAGGGCATAGATGAGACATTAGTACAGATACACACGGATGTGCACACCACACACCCCTCAGTGTCTATACCGAAGTGTTTACAAGTAAATCACAACGATGAGAATGCTGGTTGTGTGGGTGATGGTGGCCACAGGGCCACAGAAGACAGGATCAGGTCAGATGCAAGTCAGAACCAGGGAAATTTCCTGGGGGCCCACAAAGTCTCCTTTCATTCCATACTCCAGATCTGTGCTGTTCACTATGATGGTCTTCATGTGGCTAGTAAGCCACTGATGTGTGGCTGTTTAATTAGATTTAATTTATATATTTTTTTTGGTAATACTGAGGTTTGAACTCAGGACCTCACACTTGTTAAGCAGGCGCTCTACCCTTGTGTCACTCAGCCAACCCTGTTTTGTGTTGGGTATTTTTGAGATAGGCTCTCACGATCTATTTGCCAGGCTTGCTTCAAACCTCAGTCCTTCTTATCTCTTCTTCCTGAGTAGCTAGGATTACAGGCGTGAGCAACCAGTGCCCAGCCATATTACTTTAAATTTAAATCATTTTCTACTCATCTAATAGACAACTTTAATTATATTTAGGGCAACTTGGAATCTAATTTTTAACTGTGATTTTTCTGAAATCTAAATGAGTTATTTCCCATGGAAAATATAATGTCCAAAATTGTGCTGTAAGTGTAAAATGCATACTTGATTTTGAAAACTTACTATGAGAAAAAGAATGTCTTTAGAATATCTTATTAAGAGTTTTGGTCTTGGGTAGGCCATGGTGGTACACACCTGTAAATCCCAGCTAGGCTGGATGGAAGGATCATGATTTGAAGACAGTCAGGGCAAAAGTTAGCAAGATTTGCTGGAGGAGTGGCTCAAGTGGTAAAGTATCTGCGTAGCAAGTGGGAAGCCCTGAGTTCAAATCCCAGTACTGAAAAAAAAAAGATAGTGAAGTTATATCTCATAAACAAGCCAGGTATAGTAGTTCAGGCCTGTGGTCCTAGCTAAGCAGAAGGAGGAGGGAGGAGGATTGTAGTCCAAAGCCAGCCTAGGTAAAAACCTCAAGACCCTATCAGAAAAATAACTAAACCAAAAAGAACTGGGGGCATGACTCAAGTGGTGGAGCACTTGGCAAGTCTTTGAGTTCAAGCCCTAGTACCACCAAAAATAATTTTGATCTTTATTACATGTTAAAATAATATTTTCCATACCTTGAGGTTTTAAAATGGGTTATAAAAATTACTTTCAGACAGGCATAGTGGTACACGCCTATAATCCCAGCACTTGAGAGGCTAAGGCAGGAGGATCAAGAACTTAGGGCCAACCTGGGCTACACAGACCCAATCTCAAAACACAAAAATAAATTCCGTGTGCGGCTGGCACTTTGTCTCTGAGGCAGTACTGCCCTAGAGGAAGATGTTTATGGGAGAGGAAGCAGGGAAATGTAGTTTTCTCTGTTGCTCCTGGGGGAGATGGCAATAATCTGTTTTGGTGAGGAATTCGAAGGCCCTATCCAGATTTTGCAGAACAACTCCAAAATGCTTTCTGATTCTGATCATGGGTAGGTTGGGTCAATCCTGCTACCAAAAACAGCCTCAAAAGGCTAGACAAAAACAAACAAAACAAAACAAATATTAAAAGGCCTCGGAGAGCAACCAGCACGAAAGTGACAGGTTCTAAGAAGGGGTGGCACATGAGGTGAGTCACATGTACCTCAGGAGGCCCGTTCCTAAATTACAGCCCAGAGTTAAAGCAAAGCAGAAAGTGGAGTTTTATTTGAGAAAGGAGACACAAGTCACAATTTGAGGTTGTCTTAGCAACCTGGAATTTGAAGGTGAAATTCCCAGAGAGAAGGGAACTGCAGACAAGAGGCCCCAAATTCTGATTTGATTTTCCATTCAGTCAATTGGCTAATTTCCAAGATCCGGGTACTTTTTTAAGAAAAAAAGAAAGCAGCCACGAGGAGACTAAAGGCTGGAGCAGGAATTTTGGCAGCCACATGGTGCTAAGAAGTCAGAAATTGGAGTGAAAGTATAGTAAGGTGGGGATGATGGGGGCTATGGTAAACACCCCTGGGTTCCAGATGAGACCACCATAAAAACATCCTAGGGCTACACAACCTGCTGGCAAGGGGAAACGCGAGAGACCAGAAAGAGCCTATCTAGGACTAAACTCATGTCTCAACAGGATCCTTCACACACAAACCAGCCAGCCCCCTCAGGGACACTGTCTTGCAGGGGCGCCCTGCAGCAGTCTGCTGCCTGTCCTCCGCTCCACACCAGCTGATGCTGGCTCTTGGGTCTGGCTTGCTCTGCTAAGTCAACTGTCCCCACACTGGCATCCTGTGTTTTAATTATAGCAGTAGTGATGTCTGCTAAGATAAGACATTCCATGTAACCATCTTTTCTTAACTTGCTTATCAAGTCTTGATCTTTTATTGTTCCATATGAGCTAAACACATATTTTGCAGTTTCAGAAACAGTGAGCTAGGATCACAAATTACTACTCATGAGGAGAGAAAAGACAAATGGGTAACATGCTCTTCACCAATATTTCTGATTGCGTAATATAGTTAATAAAAGACACCGAATGTGCACTCCAAATGTGTGCCTACTTATTATTCATTCATCACATGCATATCTATGTATTCATTTAAACACATCAGCATACAGCATAAACATACTACAAGAAATAATGTAGCTTAAAAGAAAAGTTAAATGAACTTTAAGGATATATCTCCCTCCCCAGCGTCTTGTTCTGCCTCATCCCTTAGCTCTGTGTCTTTCTGTGGAGACCATTGTTTGAGAACCCAGGTTGTCAGCCTAAGGCTTCCACTACAAACTGTCCCAGACCAACACCAGAAGGTCTGTGCAAAATTTGCTGGTGAGGAGGCCTCCAGGTTTCAGAAGATTTCCAAATGGTTCTGACTCCTAAACACTTCAGACTCAGTTCTCTCAAGGTTGAACAAAACTGTAGCATTCAAAAAATATATATATTCAGGTGAGAGTCACATAAGAAAATTAACTGTCTTAAAATGAACAATTCAATGGTTTTTAGTACATTGTAAGTATTGTGCAACCACCATCTCGATCTCATTCCAAATATTTTCATGAACTCCCCCCAAACAACCCATATGGATTAAGTAGTTACTTCCTGCTCTCCCTCCTCCCCCAGCCCCTGGTAGCCACCTGCTTCTGGCCTCTGTGGATTCCATAGCAATGGGATCCTATGATATGTGACCTTTTATGTCTCTGGTTCATTTTCACTTAGTATATGGTTTTCCCAGCTCAAAGAATAGCTTTTAAAGCAATCACCACAATGGCAGTGACAGTAAGGATTAGAATGAGACAACAGAAGCAAGTGTAGAATCTCCTGCATGTGCTGTGTGAGGGGGTGCAGGAACGGGAATGCTCAGGTGACAGGTCGATCTGGATGCTCCTCTCCACCTGAGAAATGGTGTTTGCCGTTGGGCTGCAAGTGATGGGGCTCCTGTTCCACGTGGGCTCAACGGGTAAGGAGGATGAGAACGATGACCTTCTTGTCTTTGGCCTCTTGTTCCTGGCTGGTGCATCTGCTGCTGTGTTACAATTTGTGGAAGAAGGCATTTGAGTGGTCAAGCAATGGGCAGCTAAGCTCATTGGTGGCACCTGTTGAGTTGAAAATGCTGGAGCATTTGATGGGTTTGGGGTGTGGCTGATCTTGGGGTTAGGGACTTTGGGGTTCTCTATTGATGGTATGTATCGGGTGGAAAATGTGGGAGCAGTTGATGGTTTTGGGGTGTGGCTGACTGTGAGGTCAGTCTTGGGGTGAGTGATTTGGGAGTTTGCTTTTGACAAAGATGGCATCTGTTGGGTTGTAAATGTGGCAACAGTTGATGGTTTTGAGGTATGGCTAACTTTGGGGTCAGCCTTGGGGAGGTTAGGGTCTTTAGGGTTCATTATTGACAAAGCTGGTTTCTGTTGGGTGGGAAATGTGGGAGCAGTTGATGGTTTTTGGGTGTGGCTGACCTTGAGGTCAGGCTTGGAGTTAAGGATTTGGGAGTTCACTATTAACAAAGATGGTATCCGTTGGGTGGAAAATGTGGGAGCAGTTGATGATTTGGATGTGTGGCTGACTTTGGGGTCAGCCTTAGGGGGGCTAGGGACTTCGGGGTTCACTGTTAATGTGCATGGTATTTGTTGGGTTGTAAATGTTGGAGCAGTTGATGATTTTGAAGTATGGTTGACCTTAGGGGCAGCCTTGGGGAGCTTAGGAACTTTTGGGTTCACTGTTGACTCAAGCAGCTTGTCCTTTTTAGAGGATGGTTGTGAGCAGGGGAGGTGGATACAAGTATCAGTGATAATGGGCTCCCCAGTATCCTTAGAAGGAATGGGTGATGATGGGGACACTTGTGACTGAGTGGCTGGGTTTAGCCCTCTCAGAGCACAAAGGCCCTGCAGACATGCCTCACAGTTGTAACTGTCATGTGGTCCTTTAAGACCCGTCTCCTTGATTGCAGGAATCTCCTCTGTCAGCGTGAATCCCTCTCTGTAGCATTTCTTCAGGATTCGGAACACCAGGTTGTTCAGGATCCTTGTGATATTTTCCTGTGTGAACTCAGGAACCTCAAACAGAGGCTGGGGGCATTTCTTACATCTCTGGGCAAACACCCTCATCTTCACCTGGCCCCTGCGCTTCTTCTCATGCCGGTGCATATGGAAAAGGACGGGGACCTGGGCAGAGGCCCAACTGCGAGAGCAGGAGGAACACTGGAACCTGTGGATACAGGACAAAAGCCTCAGCTTGGCTCAGTATGACCAGATTGTAGGTGGCTGCCAGACAGAGAAGGAGCTGCTAATAGCACAGACATGTGACTGGGTTGGAAGAAACTACCAAGCACTCCCATCTCCACTGTGTCACTGGTGAGCCCTGTGACTCGTAGGTGTGTGCCATGAAAACAGAAAATCACAGGCTGCCTGAGCTGGAAGGGACCTCGGGCACCTTCGAAGTCCAGCATGCTCACTTTAGATATGAGGACCACATTGGGAACTAATCATATGTGGGGCCCAGTGGGTGTAAGAGACAGGACTGGCACGCTAGACTTTGGACCCCAAGTCAAAGTTTCTTCAAACATGGATTTAAATGAGTCAAAGGCTACATACGCGATAGGAACTAAGGACCCCGAACTGAAATCCACAAGTGGGCGGTGGGTGAGTCATGGAGCTACAGGTCAGCGGGGAGGCTGAAAGCTCCATATCCATGCCCAGGGCCCCTGATCTGATCACGGGAGGGCACAGTCTGGTTCTCTTTTCTTTTGTGCCCCTCCAACCCATTCCTTTGCTCAAGGTAGCCTAGAGAATTTCATGTTCTGAGCGCCTTTACTTCCAGCAGAGTAGAGCAGGGAGGGCAATTTTTTGACCTAAGATATTTGGACAAGTAAGTACCTGCTAGAAAGAAAGAAGGCAGGAAGAACATGGCTACATCCAATCTCAGAACTATGGAAGGGTTAGGGGACTGTAGTGTGACAGACATTTAATGTTCACCTAGTGATCTCTGCACTCCCTCCCATTTCCCAGCCCACTTGCTGTTAGGTTGGGACCCCCGGGAACTGTTAGCCAGCTGGATGTGGGCAACAGTGATAGCTGCTCTTTCTGGCTCTCCCTTCCTCAGCCTCAGTGACCTTGGGAGCCATGTGTTAGGCTAAATTCTGAGTTATTGTCCCAGTAGCTGAGCATAGCCTAGCTTGGCTTATGCAGGGGCATCTTCAGTCAGATGGGGAACTGGAGGTTGCTGGGCAGAATGAGTTAGTTCAGGTTCACTCCGTATCTTTTTTGTGGAACCCAGGGCCTTACACAAGTGCTATAGCTCCTGAGTCATGATCCCAGCCTGTCCTCTCAGGATGAATGTGGGGATGAACTGGGGAGGCACAGATGCTGAGAAGCTGTGAGCCTCTTGAGATGAACTGGCTGGAGGTCACTTCTAGTCAGTCGTGCACAGGAGTCTAGGTTGTCCTCAACTGCCTGGTCACTGTGCCAGCCCTGAGTTCCAAGTTCTCACAAACACACAGACTTTGTTCTGGGACTCTCCATGCTACCTCCTATCCTGGGAACATTCTACCTCCTCTGCTTAGACCCCAGAGAGGGCAGCAATGATGGATCCTGGGACTCTAGTGAGCTTGGTGGCCAGTGCTCTTTCCTACTCTCACCCCAGGCCTCAGGCTTCAGTTTACAACCTCAAAAAGAGAAGGCTCAAGTTGGGTGATCTTTGAAAGCCCCATTTTTAAAAGATTCTATAAGCTCAGAGTAGAGAGGAGCAGGATTGTTGTGAGTTGGACAGTCCCCTTCTCCTCTGGCCTTACGCTCAGAGCAGTGGGTCTCTCCCTAGATGGTCCTGGTGGACCCAAGAGCCTCCCAAGGCAAGAAGTAAATGCAGTGCCCTTCTGTGAGGCAGCCACCTTTTTTCCCTTTGCCTTTTCCTGGCTGCTCCCTGTCTCATGCCCCAGCCTGAATTCCAAGAATCTAGGAATTTCCCCATACCGGTGCCTAGGCCTGTTACTGTTTGCAGTTTGTTGTAATAGGGAAAAAATATCTTGAATGAAGCTGGAATTTCTTGGATGATGGGCTGTTTCTTTCCTATGAAGTCAATACACAAGCATGGGGTAGAAGAAGTGACAAATACGCACAATAGGAAATAAGCAAGGATTTTCTGGGACATGAGTGATGGCATTCCCATCTTACCTGGCAAAGGTCCACTGCTGGTATTGCATCCAGCCTGGATCCAGGACATTGGGAAGAAGGCTCTTGTCTGATGTGATGGTCCATTTGTGCCTTGGCTTCACCTCCTGAATTAGCTCCTGGAACACTTGCTTCCACACCTCCATGTTCTGGTCTATCTCTGCTGCCATGGTGAGCCTGGGTGGGTCAGGGTCCCCTGGACCCTGACAGGTCTACAGCAGCAGATAAGGGTGTCCACTTCAGAGTGCAAGGGCTCAGGTTAGCTCTGCCTTTGAAAACCTGGATTGTGACCATGGACCAGGTCTCTGTCCTAAGGACAAAGGTCAGTTGAATCTGTTTCCAAGTTCAGAGAATAGCAGTAGATCCAAAGATTCAAAAGATGCAGACTTTGTGGTTTCATTTATCAAAACACACCAAAGAAGAGAACTCTAGAATCTAAATCAAGAGTGAATTTCAGTCTGGCTCTGCTGTCTATCCATCTTTAACCTGGAACATACCTTTTACCTCCAGAGCCTCTGCAATAGTGTAGAGGGGATGACGTTGCTCTTTCCGGTTTTAATGTTTGAAAATCCTTATTCGTGCGACTGCTGTGCTCCTATGGAGGGAGGAGAGAGCCAGAGAGGAAGGACATGGCCATTGGAAGATCTCTCTAGGATCCCGAATCCCTGCTCTGTGCCCTCTAAGTCCTCATTCATGTCCAGTCTTGGTGGGGTGGTGTTTCGCAGTCACTCAGCTGTCCCAGGCTGTGAACCATAAGTGGGAGAATGGAGAAACCAAGTTAATCTTCCACCCATCAGAAACCAAAGCTGATGCAGTCAGTTCATGCCCAGATGAGGTAGCAAATGCCCAGTTGGGTGGTCCCAGTCAAATGAGGAGCCACCACCTTCTTCCCCAAGGGGCTTCACCCTCATGTCCAAAGGGGGAAGTGAGGCAGAAGACCAGGAGGCCCGTGCTGGAGTGGGCAACACCCTAAAGAAGGTGGACAAGATCCGGGTGTGCACACCACAAAGGCCCTGTCTACTGACAGAGTGGGTCTTTCTGGCATCTGGCCACTAACCTGTGTTGTGTTTCCAAGAGGAAAGCCGCACCCTCAGCCAGGAAGCGAAGGAAGGAAGGGAAAGAGGAGGAGGGGATTTTCTGTGGCCACTGGGAACAAAGTCACCTCCTTCCTCCTCTCTAGCCTGGCCACCTCTGCCCTGGAGTTAGCCCCTCATAGGGAGGCTCAAGTGGCGTGGATGCCTGTCGTCCCCCACCAGCTTTCTTTCTCAACATTGTTTGCTCAGTTATAAATTAACTAGATTTGGGGAGTCCTCTAGGTTTCTCCCTTTTCACAACCTCTTTGTGCTGCTTTTATCCACTGTCTGAGTACTTATTTCAGCGCTCAAGAAATAAGTGTTTTTTGGTGTGGTTGTTTTTACCATGTTCTTCACATTTTTGTGCTTCTTGTTTGTGATCTCACTGCTTAAAATAGCCCCCAAACCTAGTGCTAAAGTGGTGTCCAAGCGTCCTGAGAGGAAGAAGGCTGCAAATTTTCTTATGGAAGAAATGCAGGTGTTAGGGAACTTTTGTTCAGGCATGTTGAACAAAACAACACTGAACATGTTGTTCAGTGCTGTTGACTGTGAGGTCAGTGTTAATTAATCAATGATATGAAATGAGGTATCTTTAAGCAGAGACAACATGAGCATATGTATTGATCAGGTGACTGAAAGGTGACCAGAGGCAAGGTTTACTGAAAGTGAAAGTGACACCATTAAGGGAGAAATGCTACAGCCATGCAGCTCATGAACCCTGTAGACTGAGTCTATATGGCTTTTATGTGGTTTGGGTCAGGCTGGTGGGAAAAACCTGGCTGTCTTTGCAGGTGGGGCTAGGGTGATTGGCAGATTTGGTTGACAGCCAGATGTTATATAACTCACTTCTGATTGCGCATGTTCCTACCCATAAGTCACTCTGTTATAATTGTATGCATGAGATGCAAGTAATATTTATGAAGTCTAAAGTAGGGAAAAACACCTAAAAGGTTATTAAAGGTGATGGGTGAGCTACACTGAGCATGCTTTCAGAACTGTTTGGAACCAATTATCTCCCCTTCCCCAAACAGGGCATTTCTGGGTGGTCTGGGGGAAGTTCAGATCTTATCTCCCCTGCTAGTCTTCACCTTCACCCTGTATGTCTGGGACCCGTACATGCTTAGGAGCAATGGCTCAGCATTAGGACCATACAGAACAGAACCACCAGGAGCAACAAGAATCAGAGTATTCTCCTTTGACCACCGGGTGGCTTGCCTTCCCTCCTGTAAATACAGGTGAGAACGGGGTTGGTGAGGTGAAGTCACTGGGTTATCCAATTTTTCTTCAGAAAGTTTGTTCAGAACTACACTCCTAGTGCAGTTAGCTAGCGATCCTAGATCCTGCAGGTGGTCCGGGTTCTCTGATGTCCTCAGAGACCAAAGTCCATAGTTTCTCTTGGTCACCAGCCAGGCTCCTAAACCAGTGTTTAGGAACTAATGTGGAAAGTGGCCATAGTGGATTGAATTAAGACACCCCAAAAGAAATGTTGATGAACTGTTGCTTGGATATTTTATTAAGACTTACAGAAAGTTATATCCCAATTAAGGCTGGGTAAGATAACAAAACTTCAAAATGACTTTGAACAGCAAAACTTTTAGCACAAGCAAGAAAATCTGCAGACAGGAGGAAGAGTGCCAAGTGAAAAATCTTTATGCTAACCCTGCAGCTGCCTCCTTTTTCTGTTTTCTTTAGGAGCTAAAGCCTGCAAGGTAGCTTAATAACACCACATTTATATAACATCTCTTACAGAGCCCAGAATTATTCCTCAGGGCAAAGAACATTTGAACCCAGGGGACCTCACACCATTTGTCTCTTCCTCTGCTGTCTTCTCCCTCTGCTGGGATAAGGGGCTTCTCCAAGCATCCTTCAGCTCTTTCCTTTTCCCCAGTGGGTAGGGTGGGGTGTCTTCCCCTCTGCCACTCCAGTCATGTGGTGTAAATAGAGTGAGTGGGCCTGTCTCAACTTTCCCACCCATACCCATGAGGCCCAAATATGCCTCTCTCTTAGCCAAAACAGGTGTGACCAGGTGGACTCATCCACTGGGTCACTGTGTAAGGGAGAGGACCATTGCCCCCTTTTGTTCCCATTGGGGACCATCAGTCACCACTCTGCATTGAGCCTTCTGGAGTATTTCTACTAACCAGAAGGCTGAAATCTCGACCTGAAGGGAGAGGACCGCTACTCCCCTTTGTTCCTGGTAGGGACAATCAGTCATGTGTCTGAGGGTCCTAAAACAGCCGTACCTGCCTGAAAAGTCACGCTGTGGGTCTGGGCAGAAATATTTCTTTTCCTGGAGTATGGTATTTATACTACTGGAAATTCTTGTCAGGGCCAGTAAGTGAGCCCCTTGCACCGAGAGGTAATACTGGAGGCTGTCGGGACTCCCTCGCCCCTTAGATTAGATGTCCCAGAAACTGAGTCAGAAGTTTGTAAGGTTCCTGCAGGGGCTTGTGCCACTGGGAAACATAACCATTTCTAGAGGTCCAATCTACTAATTCCAAGTTACATAGAGGGACTGGGGGTAGAGGGTGAGGCCTCATTGTCCTGTGGGAGAATTCCTTGCAGTCCCTACATTTAAGAAAAATGCCCCATAACCTCTGCGGATTATGAAGTCCCTTTTCAATCTCCCTGTACCAAGGACAAGATGATGGGGGTGGGGGTTGGGGTTAGGGGTGGAGTGGGGGGGTGCTTCAAAAGCCTAAGGGAGGAGGGGTGGGCAGCTTCCCTTTGCAATGACCTGTAGGGAGAGAGTGAAAGAGCAAGAGGTAGGGAGGGAGAGAGAAGACAGAGAGAGAGAGATAGAGAGGTAGACTGAAAATAAATGCAATGGAGTGATAGATTCTGGATCTCAGCAACTTACATTTTGTTAAAATATCCCAGATGAACGAGCATCCAGTTATGATACTGGAGTGTTGTTTCCAAGTTCATGTCCTGGTGTAGTTGATGATTGAAGATACTGGACCAGTAGTTAAGAGTTAAAGCAAGAGCAAAGTTTATTGAAAGCATAGCAAAGCACCCTGATGCGTGGGACTTAGTGAAAGAGCTAAGCCAAAGAATGGCTGAAGTCCAGGAGATAATATAGGGCCTGACTTTGGCACCCCCTACTTTACTTTGAAGCTGGATCTATAATTGGTTGTCTAATTAACTTTTTTGTTGAACCCATCCTTATCGGACTGGACATTCCCAGAAGGCCTTGTTCGTCCATCCCATCCTTGAAACTTGCCAGATGCACTTTATGACTATCACTATCTTCCTTAAGGGGTTTATATTTTATCTCTTTAAATGTTTAAGAATGCTTGTCTTTCTCCTTTATCTAAGACAAATTTACTTCTGCCATTTGTTTTCTTTACATTTCTGCCCTTTCTTCCCCCTCACTGTTCCTCTCACACTGTGGGCATCCCTTCCTCCTAGTAGTTGGGGCAGCTCAGGCAATGCTTCGGGAAACGTGTAGGTGAGAAGGCGTATAGCCTGGTGAGGTGCACAGTGGGGTTCTGAGGCACGGGAGCTCCTGGGTACCGATCTTGTCCTGAAAATGGAAAGCCTCCAAAGTGAGCAGAGGCTCACTGCTCTGAGTCTTAGTCCTTTGAGAGCTACCTCTTCTTTTGTGTGTTTCAGGTTTTTCATAATTCTGTTGCAAAGTGTAAAAAAAAGTGTAATTTTTTGTTGTAGGATTAGGGGTTGGAACTCAGGACTTTCTGCTTGAAAAGCAGGTGTTCTACCATGCGAGACACATCTCCAGTCCATTTTGCCCTGATTACTTTGGAGCTGGATATCACTTTTTGCTCAGGCTGGCTTCAAACCTTGATACTCCTGATTTCAGCCTCACAAGTAGCTAGGATTATAGGGATGAGCCACCACACGTGCCCCATTTTTTTTAAAATTAAAGTTTATTGTTGGCAGAAGAGGCAGAGGCAGAGGATCACTGAGGCCAACCCCAGCTGCAAAACACAAGAAGATCCTATCTCAAAAACGAAATACAAAACAGGCTTGGGGGCATAGCTCAAGAGGTAGAGCATTTGCCTAACATAGGTCCTCAATTCCCAATACCATATTAAAATAAAGTAAATAAAAAAATTAACGGTTCTGGGTCTAAAGGCTCCTGCTCATTCTTGGGCAGAAAAACCCAGGCGCCTTCTCAGCAGTGTTGGAGAGCGCTCTGTCGCCCACCCTGCAGGAGGGCCTGGGGTGGGCTTGTGAGATTAAAAATAAAACTGCATTTCAGTTAAATGAGAATTTCTCACAAGCAACGAACAAACATTTCAGTACAAATATATTACGTTTAAGTTGATTACGTTAAGTTGATTAAGCTTGCTTGAAATTCGAATTTAACTGGGCGTCCAGATTTTGTTTCCTTTGCTAAACGTAGCGTCCGTGTCAGGAACCTTAACGAAGTGACCCTAGCTGTCCGCGGGTCACTTCAGAAGCGCCTGCCACTTCCAAACCAGGTTCCGAGCGACCTTGCAAGCTCAGTCAAAGCCCGGCTCACGTAAGGGGCGGGACACTGCAAGTCCCGCGAGAACACGCGGCGCGCGGGCGAGGGAGATAGGTGGACGGACCGGAAGTGTGGTGGGCGGGCCGCGCGCAGCGGAGCGGGGAGGAGCCGGGTGAGGGGGAGGAGCCGGGTGAGGGGGAGCGCGCGCGGCGCGGCGCGGCGCGGCGGGGCGGGGCGGAGAGGCGGGGCCGGCGCGCGCGTGCGCAACGTGGGCCCAAATTCCGGGTCTCACCTCGGTACCGAGTGCCCGTTACTAAGGGTTCTGGTGGGGCAGGTGGGAGGAGTTAGGTTCAGCCGTCTGTACTGCATGTTGATGAACTTCGATTCACCCCACGAAATATACCCCACGCCCCATGGCTAAGAAAAATGGGAGAAAGTGGAGGAACCCCTCTACCCCCCACGCCAGGGCCACTGGCCGCCTCATTGATGGCAGACTTCAGTGGGCAAAGCGGGAGGATTGATTAAAACTGCACCGTGTCGCCAGGTCCTGAAGATTGTCTTAACACGGTCTCCCAGCAGAACAAACTTTCTGAAGTTTTCTAAAAAACTGGAACATGCTTTCACACAAGTGTTTAGTTAGGGACACAGAGAGCTGGGGGCGGCCTCCACTTCCCCTGTTACTGCTGCAGAGTCCCTCCTGTGTACACTTTGATATCTTTAATTTATCCTCCAATTTTTTTAAATGCAGGGGTTTTTTTTTTTTTTGGTAGTGCTGGGGGGGGGGGGGTTGAACTCAGGGCTCAGCGCCTGGTGCTCCACCACTTGAACCACACTCACCAACCCATTCTGCAGTTGTTCTTATGGTCCTAACTACGGGTAAAATTTAGGCCACATTAAAAAATAATTTTGAGTACAAATAACAAATCCTTAGTTCTTCCAAATCTGTCTATTCCTGGATTCCACGATTTTTGACTTTTCTCCATTTTTTGTAAAATGCAAAATGCTGGCATTTTTGCTCAGCATCGTGCACAGTTATAAAACAAGTACTTGAAACCACTAAATTCAGGAAATAGAATATTGCAGTCATTTTGGAAGTCCTCCAAGTGTCCATTCCCATCAGATCTCTTCTCTTCTCTAGAACTATGTCTCTCCTCATTTTGATGTAATAATTACTGTGTATACACTGCCAAACAATGCAGTGTCATTTATCTTTAAATAGAATCAAACTATATGCAAGGAGTCTTGCTCTGTCTACTCAGTAAGATATACCTGAGCCAGGCATGGTGGTGCACACCTGTAATCCCAGCACTGGGGAGGCTGAAGCAGGAGGAACACAAGTTTGGGACCAGTCTAAGCTACATGGTGAGACTCTGTCTCCAAAACCCAACCCCAGCCCCAAACAAAACACAAAACACAAAACAAGCCCAAATCCCAGTATGTACCAGAAATTCATCCATGTTGTTCCACATAACAGAAATTTAATCATATTTTATTCTATGTGTTCTACTGGGTGAATATTACAATGTATGTATACATACTACAGTAATTAAGCGTTTATTACTTCCAGTTTTTGTCTATTGTGAATAGTGCAATCGTGCAGGTACTAAAATGTGGTTGATACAGAGAAGTTGTATCCTGCCTCTTCAATGTTACTTTCACTAGATAAGCCAGTTTTTGGAAGTGGTGATAGTGATTTACATTTCCTCCAGCAGTGTATGAGCACTTCAATTTTTCCACATTCTCACCAGCACTTGTGTTATTAACTTTTTAAATTGAGCCGTTCTGGCTAAAACAGAAGTATCTTACTATACTTTGAATCTATGTTTTCTTTATTATTGTTGAGGCCTAGCATAAGTTCATAATGTTGGTTGACCTTTTGTTGCATTTAAGTCTTTCCTTCAGTGCAGAAATTGGGTTGTATATGTTTAATTTGCTGGAATTTTTAAAATATGTTTTTCATACTAGTTCTTTTTTAGTTACATGGGTCACCACTAGCTTATATGTGTCATATGTTTCTACTTTGGAGATCTTAATAATGATACATTTGAAAACCCAGATGAAAAGGATAGCTTCCTACAGTTGTAGAACTTATTAAAAAACACTTTACATCTGAACAGTTCAATAATTGTTAAAGAAAACCACAAAAACTGGGGCCTGGGTATGTGGTCCAGAATGTGGCTCTTTTATAAAGTATTCTAGGAACAGGTAATTCTGATCTTATATAATTTTCCTCCCACATGACTTAGAACAGAAAGTCACACTTGATCACTCACTTTATTATATGCCAATATTACCTAGTAACTTAAATTATTAAACAGCAAAACAAAACAAATTAGCAAAGTGAATCTAGCAATACATTAAAAAATTTATCTTGACCAAGTTAGAATTTTGCAGGGAATACAAGAATGTTTTAACATTAGAAATGATCTTACTGTATTTTACTTGTAATCTCTGATATAGTTGGAAAAAAAGGTTTTCAGTAAAATCCACAGTCTATGTAAAACCAAAAAAACCAAAAACAAATAAACAAAAAAACTCCAAACCCTCAAATAAGCAAACTTAGCAAACTAGGGAGAGAAGGAAATTACTCAGTCTAATAAAGAGTATTTAAAAAAAAATACCCATGGCAAAGTTATTTCAAAACATAAAGTATTAGAAGTTTGTTTACCCCTTTAAAATCAGAAATGAGGCAAGGGTAGCTACCATCATTTAACATACTAACTCTTACTCAACCTTTTTGGGAGGTCCTGCTCAGTTCATTAACTTGTTAAAAGAAAAGTTATAGAGACTGGAAGAAAAGAAAGAAAAACTGCTACTATTCACAGACAGTATGACTTTAAAAAAATTTTATTTATTATTTATTTTTTCTTTTATTCATATGTGCATACAATGTTTGGGTCATTTCTCCCCCCTTCCCTCCACCCCCTTCCATACCCCTCCTCCCCCCTTTCCCTCTGGCTACCAGGCAGAAACTATTTTGCCCTTATCTCTAATTTTGTTGAAGAGAGAGTATAAGCAATAATAGGAAGGACCAGGGGTTTTTGCTAGTTGAGATAAGGATAGCTATACAGGGAGTTGACTCACATTGATTTCCTGTACATGTGTGTTACCTTCTAAATTAATTATTCTTGAACTAAACTTTTGTCTAGTTCCTGGTCCCCTTCTATTGGCCTCTGTCATTTTAAAGTATCTGCTTTAGTTTCTCTGCATTGAGGGCAACAAATGCTATCTAGTTTTTTGGGTGTCTTACCTATCCTCACCCCTCCCTTGTGTGCTCTCGCTTTATTATGTGATCAAAGTCCAATCCCCTTGTTGATCTAATGTCCACATATGAGGGAGCACAACGACTTTTGGTCTTTTGGGCCAGGATAACCTCACTCAGAATGATGTTCTCCAGTTCCATCCATTTACTTGTGAATGTTAAGGTTTCATTCTTCTTCATGGCTGCATAAAATTCCATTGTGTATAAATACCACATTTTTCTTAATCCATTCGTCAGTGTTGGGGCATCTTGGCTGTTTCCATAACTTGGCTATTATGAATAGTGCTGCAATAAACATGGGTATGCAGGTGCCTTTAGAGTAACCTGTATCACATTCTTTTGGGTATATCCCCAAGAGTGGTATTGCTGGATCATATGGTAGATCTATGTTTAGATTTTTAAGAAGCCTCCAAATTTTTTTCCAGAGTGGTTGTACTAGTTTGCATTCCCAGCAGCAGTGTAAAAAGGTTCCTTTTTCCCCACATCCTCGCCAACACCTGTTGTTAGTGGTGTTGCTAATGATGGCTATTCTAACAGGGGTGAGGTGGAATCTTAGTGTGGTTTTAATTTGCATTTCCTTTATCGCTAGAGATGGTGAGCATTTTTTCATGTGTATTTTGGCCATTTGAATTTCTTCTTTTGAGAAAGTTCTGTTTAGTTCACTTGCCCATTTCTTTATTGGTTCATTAATTTTGGGAGAATTTAGTTTTTTGAGTTCCCTATATATTCTGGTTATCAGTCCTTTGTCTGATGTGTAGCTGGCAAGTATTTTCTCCTACTCTGTGGGTGGTCTCTTCAGTTTAGAGACCATTTCTTTTGTTGAGCAGAAGTTTTTTAGTTTTATGAGGTCCCATTTATCTATGCTCTCTTTTAGTTGCTGAGCTGCTGGGGTTCCACTGAGAAAGTTCTTGTCTATACCTATTAGTTCCAAAGTATTTCCTACTCTTTCCTGTACCAACTTTAGAGTTTGGGGTCTGATATTAAGGTCCTTGATCCATTTTGAGTTAATATTGGTATAGGGTGATAAACATGGATTGAGTTTCAGTTTTTTGCAGGCTGCTAACCAGTTTTCCCAGCAGTTTTTGTTGAAGAGGCTGTCTTTTCTCCATTGTATATTTTTAGCGCCTTTGCAAAGATAAGTTGGTTATAGTTGTGTTATTATCTTGTAATAATAACAATATCTAGATATCTAGAATGGAAGGGTGAGAGGAGAGGGTAAGCAAAGAAGGTAAAGAAAAAGGGAGAAATCCCAAAACAAATAAACAACAACCAAGCAACCAAAAAAAAAAAAGAGCCAAAGAAATAAACAGGGAAAGATAGTGTACTTTTCTATGGTAAGCTAAACAGCTAAACAGGCAGTAGAGAGACAGAGAGAGAATAATGATAATAAAAAAAATCCCTAAGTTCAAGTGCAATAAAGTTTCAGTCTTAATAATTTTGGTGTTAGTCCAGCCTCCAGTCCTGTTGTTGTGTCTGAGAAGTAGTTCTGTTGTTGTCTCATCAAAGGGGAAAAAAACAAAACAAACAAAAAATATCCCAAGTTCAAATGCAATACAGTTTCAGTTAGTCCTTCAGCATCCAGTCCTAGTTCTGTCATTGTCTCATCAAAGGAAGAGGAAAAAAAAAAGTCTGGAGACAGCTTTGTGAATGTCTATCTGAGGCTGCGGCTCACCTGCCACCTACTGTCAGCCATCTGCTGCTGCAGGCTTCATTTATTGCAGATCTCAGGAATGAGCTTTATACTCACCTAGCCCCGCAGGCTTTGTTTATTTGAGTTCTCTTGGACGCAGGCCCCTTTTGTTTTCTCCAGTGTACAGCCCTACCCACCTTTTGCAATTGCAGTCTTTTTTTATTCAGAGTTCGCGTGGGGAAGTAACCCTCCCCCACTGTCCCGTGGAGTGTGCCACACTTCAGCTGCTATTGGAAGCCTTCCCCTCTCCAAGCACACGGGGGGAGGTGGCACCACTCCTGCCTTCTCCAGTGGGCTTGTTTATTTTTTTTCCTCGTGGGGAGGTGCCCCTCCCCCCACTCTCTGGAGCTCAGGGCGCCCTGCCCTCTTTGCTACGTGTCTTTTTAATTTTTTCAGCTTCTTGTTTATTATTCAGTTTGTTTTTTTCTCTTTTTTCCCTGGGTGGGGGTTAGTCTGTCCAGGAGGCTATGCTGATTTGGCCCAGGGTTGTCTGTGGGAGTACTGCATGCTGCTTAGCTCACCTGGTGGTCTGCTTTTCCCAAGCAGGTTAGGAGCTGGTGTCTGGTGGCCCAGGAACCCTCCTGGTTTCTCCGTTTAATGTGGAGTGGGGATGCTATGCGTGGGCTAGGGGTGTGGAGGTGTCGGAGTTTTGCCTCTTCTTGGTGGTTTTTCCTGCAAGGTGTATCTCCAGCATCTCTCCAAGATTTTACTTGAGGAAGCACACTTTCTGCTTCCTCCCTCTAAGTTGCCATCTTGGAATCTCCCTCAAGTATGACTTTTTACATAGGAAAAAAACCACAAAAGAATCTAAAGAAAAATGATGACAATTAATAAAAACTCAATAAAAGTTTTTTGGTTATAAGCTTTATATATCAAAGTCATGTCCATTTGTGTACACCAACAACAACTAGAAAATGAAAAAAAAATCTTCCCTATCTGTGTCCCAAGTAGCTTGGATTACAGATGTGAGCCATGGGTGCTGGGCATTATTTTATATTCACGTGTTTTAAGAACATTTTATAAGGGCTGCAGACATGGCTCAGTGATAGAGGGCTTGCTTGGCATATGCAAGGCCTGGTTTGACCCCCAGCATCACAAGCAAAGAAATAAAATAGTTTATATTTAACAGCACACAGACATAAAATAAGGGAAGAATTAGAGAGCCTCTTCAAGGTCCCCAGTTCCCTGGTATTACTGGGTAGTCCGGTGTTGACTCAGGCCTTTTCTCAGGGAACCAAGATGGTCCATGGTTGTGTTGGGGCTGTGAGCTGCCCTTGCTGTATTACTGGACAGTGATTCCAGTGTGATCTTGGGAGAGCAAATGCTGCCTCCCCTTCTAAATATGACACAAAGGACCACTGAGACACAGTCAGCACTGGGAGCAGAGGATACACAGCAGTCAGCTGAGAGATAGGTTACTGTAACTTTGGCCTCATTTTGAGCCTGGTTTCCTTATTGTCTCTGCTTCCTTATAGCAAAGAGGGCCTCAGAGCAGTATACCTGGTCAAGAGACATCAGATACACTATCCACTGCCACATAGGAAAGCCAGTTTAAGCCACCCTGGAAGGAACCTGTGGGCAGTGGTACCCAGGGCCAAGTTCCAGATATAAACTCAAGGCTGGGTATTGGGTCAGCTAACCAGCTCAGCCACTCCTGCCACCAGCCCAGGGGCACAGAACACTGGCCCGAGCTTGCATTTCTGACCTAGTGATATTGGCCCCTGAGGTGCTGTAATTGGGCTGCTCTAGTAAGACACATTCCTTGCAGGCCAAGGCAGGCCTTCCCTCCCAGAAGAAATGCTCCAAGGGTAGAGGGGGCATTAGTAAAGAAAGTCCATGTTGTACCCTAACCCATATGGTACTGACTGAGACAGTCACTGAGAAAGGATTGAAAATGTCACACACACACACACACACACACACACACACACACACACACACACACACACAAAGTGAAATGAGCTTGCAAAATTCTTTAGCCCTGGGAAACATGAAGTATGTGACTGTGGTTACCTAGGTCATTCTGATACAGCCTGGCAGGTTTCTACAGACTCCTGAATGCTTGGAAGATAATAACTAACCTTTTTGAAAGCTTTCTCCTTTTCACACTACCTACCTGGAATGTATAACATAAGTGACCTCCAACCACCAGTCAGCATCCTGTATTGTTCTTGTTAACCAATGCAACTGGTTTGCTGTTACCTCCCCTTTATTCTTCTATTTTTTAATCCATAAAAACTTAGGCCCCTTGGAAATCATTTGGGGGAGTACCAATTCTAGTTGTGTAGAACACACTCCCTCCTGGGGTGATCATCCTTGTACTGGCTTGAGTAAATTCTTTGTTGTCATACTCAGTGTGTCTCAGCTTGCCTTTTAGATTGACAATCCCATGGGAGGGTGAATTTGGGTTCAGATCTGAAGGAGGGGTCAACCTACCAGCTAGCAGAGAAGTTGATTGGTTTGGTTAGGTTGGTGCTGGCCTGTGATCCTTGGGCAGGCACTAGGCTACCCTGAGTAAGCAGTCAGGGGACCAGGTGGGCAGAAACAATGATGTAGGTGTACAGTGGAGACAGGGGGCTTGCTGTGCCCTGAGCCTTGGGGGAGGCTTGCAGGAGGGTAAAGCTGCAGACCAGGCAAAGGCTTAGAGAGGGATGTGTCCAGCAAACATGCATTGCATACTGGCTGATCAGGGCTCCGGGCTCTGTGTTGGGAGGACAGCAGAAAAGGTTGTCAGCTCACCTTGGCTGCAAAGTTGCAGACTGGACCACAGGTTCATCCACTTGCACTGCCCTCCCCTGGTCCACACTTGAAACTGCAGGGGAGCCCCTTCCTCTTGCATGTTCTATGGAGAAAGCTAATCATGTTCACTGTAAAGGAGAGATGCTTAAAGAAAGAATACTGTGATGGGCCTGCACATTCATGGGTCATGACAGCAGAGACACATTCTGAGGAGCATGTTGTTAGGCGATAGCCTTGTTGTGCAAACATTGTAGACTGTATTCTATTACCTGCCCTCTGGATTTAATCAAGAGATGCAGTAAACACCAGGCCTATGAGTTTGCCACTGACAAAGTGCACACTGCTCTGTAGTAGGTTTTTGTGTGTGTGTGTAAGTAGAAGGAGTACACTCTGAAATAAACATTAAAAGTATAGCATAGTAAGTACATAAACCGGAAGCAGTCATTTATCATCATTATCAAATGCTATGTACTGCACATAATTGTCGTGTTACCTTTTTATATGACTGGCAGCATAGTAGGCTTGTTTGCACCAGAGTCAACACACACACACACGAGTTATGCACTGTGCTATGATGACAATTACACATCATGATGCAATAAAGATTTTTCAGGTCAATTATAATCTATGGGGTCACTGTGCTGTGTTGACCTGCTGTCGACTAAAATGTCATTATGTAATACACAACTGTATTGAATTGAAGGGCACATTCTGAGCTGGAAGGCAACACATTTGTAAAGGAAACAAACTTTATTACGAATGCATGATATAGTTCCACTAACAGGGACTGGGAAACAAAAAAAGCCTTGCCCTGATAACTTTGGAAAACTGTGTTTTGCCTGGAAATGGTCAGGCTGAAGATGAGAGGAACTGTAAAGACTGTAATCGGTAAATTTACTTCCCTTGGGGGTAGCAATTAAGGACTCACAGGTGTTCTGCAATTGAACAAACAAGTAAAGGGATGATAGACCATGAGCCAGGTTGTTTACACTGCAAAGGAGGGAAGTTAAAGAAAAGCAAGAAAGAAGACTGGGATGAATCCTGAGGTCTAGATTAGAGTTAGAGATGTCAGTATAAAGTTCAATATATCACAGACAAATACAGACATAGTGTAAATATGAATCTGCATGGTTTAGTTTATTTATTTATTAATTTTTTCATGATTTAGTTTATACACATATTGCCTATCTCTGCTGAGAGAACCTAGAAGCAATGGCACTCCAGTAGCAATAAGCACACCCAGGGCTCCCATCTTGGTTTCTAAATACCATTATCAATAAAGGGAGAGAAAGCTCCTTGGAGAAGTGGTTGATCTAGGGCTGGATCAGGGACAAACAGAAGAAGATCCTGGAGCACTTGTTGTACCAGAAAGAAGTGCTCAAGAAACAAATGGATGGGGCTTGCCAAAGGAACCAGAAGCCAGTCTGAAGGAGTTCCTAGTGACCAAGACAGGAATGAGTTGAACAATACAATAAGGAACACAGTGTTGGATTATAACCCAAAGTATAAAATATACGATAGCCCATACAGTCATAAATAATTGAATGAATAAATAGAGGAGATAGACAAATCCTCTTTACAGAGAATTCCAAATAATATTTAAGATCTTCCTTTCTCCAGGAGGTGAGGCTTAGTTTAATCCCTACCACCCTCCATCGGGGTGGGGTCTAACCACTAAAGAATAGAATACACAAAAGGAAATATAGTCAGTATAAATGGAGAAACCTGGAGGATGCCACCTAACCCAGTGATAAAGGTTAACATCACCAATGTGGACACCACAGGGAAGATGCTTCACCTCTATGGTATTCTTTTCCAAGACCTGCAATCCCAGCCTAATTATGAGAAAAATATGAGACAAATCCAGAATGGGAGACATCTACAGAATGCCTGACCCTAATTCTAGAAGCCTGTCAAGGTCACAAACAACAAGGAATAATGAAAAAAATTGTCATAGACCAGAGGAGACCAGGAGGTAGAACAATTACATACAATGTAGGAAAGTGGAACAGAAAAAGGACTTTAATGGAAAAAATAGTGGAATCCAAATAAAGTTTAGAGTTTAGTTAATAGTAATGCACCAAGGTCAGCTTCTTAGTTTTGACCAAGGTACTATGGCAATATAAGACGGTAACAATGGGGGGATGTATGGAAAATCTTTGGACCATCTTTGCAATGTTTCTGTAAAATTATGCCAAAATAAGAGGTATACTAAAATGGATATTTGGGGGCAGGTAAATTCTCCTTCTTGAGCCTCAGTTTCTCTAGTTATAAATTGAGAATAGACTCTTCCAGGTCCTCCTAGGTCTTTGTGGTCAACAGGTGTTGACTTGTGCATGATGAGGTGCAGGTGGAAGGACAGTGGGGAGTGGGGGAGGCCAAGCTTACCCTTCTAAAGGGCACATCGGTCCTGCCCATGGGGTTCAGCTGGACTCCCTTGACTCTATTAGCTTTCTTTACCCCTCCAGGTGATCCTTGCAGGAATTGTGGCTGCTGGTACAAAAATGGATCCACATCACCAAGTTCCCTCAGGGCCTCCTAGCTTAAACACCTGTGATTCTAGGTCCTCAGAATCTCAGGGCAGGTGAGCCCTCAGCCCATCCTAGTGACACAGCTCAAAACTCCAATATCTGAATTTGTGAGAACTCAAATACCTGCATTCACTCCTTTTCCTTCCAGAGGATAGGCCAACACTTCTTTCTTTTTGCCTTTCTGTCTGCTTTCAGGGCAGCAGCTCCAGGCCTTAGAAGAGTTGGAAGAAATTCTCTGGGATATTTTCTCTTCCAGGTTCCTTCCTGTGATCTTTCCAGGGGAAGCGTGGAGGGTGGCAGTTCTGGCATCTGTCTGTCTGACGTCTTCTTTGCTCTGGTTTGGTCTGTTGCCTCAGCTTTCTCCCCTGGGGAGAGGTGAGTGCCCTGATATAGCCTGGAGCTCTCCTCATGAATATTCAGTGTGGGAGCTCCTCAGACAGTGGGCCACAGCACAGGCTTTGACCTGCATTGTAGATTGTACTGTGCCTCAGCCTGAGCACTGGTGGATGGACAATGGGCCTGACTGGGCCTTGGTTTCCACAACCAGTAAATGGGAATAACATGCAGGGCACCACAATGAAACCAGACCCCTGAAGGTTCGAGAAATGACTTTACAGGTGTGACTATTCACATCTGTGAGAAGCAAAGGAGCTACTCAGTGTGACTGAATTCTGTGAAGAGTGAGGGGCTGGGCATCGGAAGAGTTTGGCTTGAGGCTTCCTTGGGCCAAGGCACCTCCTGGAGCCTCTTCCTATGAGGAGGACCTGTAATTCTCCCTGTAGGAGCCATCTTGGGCACTCTGCCTGCCCCTTCCACTCCAGCCCTGACATATAACCTCAGTGTCAATTTGATTGGCATTAATGAGCATATGTCCCTCCATTGATGCCAGCAGATGTCACAGAACTGTGTGTGGACACCCACACTAAAAATTTCCTTCTTCCCCACCAGTTCTCCTTCCTGGCCCCTCAGAAAAGCCTCCCACCCCCTGGTGGACAGTGTCAGCTGGTGTGAGTAGTGCCCTGAAAAGGAGACAATTTGGGGTTCATCTAGCAGAATTTATTGTAACTTTCCAGCCACCTGCCTCTGGCTTGGCCAGGCTGCACCCCCAAGCTTTCAGCTACCAGCTTCCCTGATCCCTGAAATTTTTAACTGGGACCCTGAACTGTGGTTTGATGAATGCAGAATTCCACAGCCTTCCCTTTGGGAAGGAAGAAGACTCATTTCCCCTTGCATGGGTAGGTGGCCAAGATCTGCAGGCTTGAGAGAAAGTTGGAGAGGAGGTGCTGGCCAGTCAGGGGGGCACCATCCCAGGGACCAGGTTTCTGCATCCTGTGACCCTTTCTCCACAGTTCTCAAGAGTGGGGAGAGTTGACTTTTCTGTCCCAAGGCAGTGGTGGGGAGGGGCACTTGAGAGGAGGTAGACCGGGCAGCCTTAGCCTTCAGCTAAGGTTGGTGGGAATGTTTGATGACTTCTGTTTCCTTGTTCCTCCTTTGGGCACCTTTGATGTCCCTGCTTCGTCAACCACAACTAATTCTGATCAACAGCAGTACAGATCATGAGGGCTCAGTTTCAGGGCAGCAGGAGGGTGGGTATTGGCAGAACATTCTGGAGCAGAACATTCTGGGCCCTTCTTGCCCAGGGGCATGCAGGTTTTTAGGAGTGTAGAGAGGAGAACACAACCTCTAGGGCTTGCAGCTTTACCTCTCTCCCAGCCTCAGTCTCCTGACCTGTGAGATGGGAAGGACGGTCACAGGACCTTCCTCTCAGGGTAGCTGAGGAGTGAGTGGGTCATGACTGCCCAGTGTTCAGAACGGTGCCCAGCAGGGGCAAGAACTTCGAAGGTGTTCCTCGAAGTCTGCCAAACATCTTGGTTCCTTCTTTCCTCCCTCAGCTCTTTCTTTCGCCTCCATGGCCTGTGCTCCAGCACAAATCCCCACCCCATTGTGATTTGGCAAACCATCCCCTATTTATGAATCTCCATCCCTTTCCCCTTTGTCTCCACTTTGTCCCCTCTCCAGCCATTGACAAAGGTTGACATTTGAGGTAGGAATTCTCATTTCAAAGAAAGCTTTGCCCTGCATGTTCCAAGGGCCTCCCAGAGGGGCAAGGACAGCCCCTTTGGGAAGTGCCAAGGAGACGATTCTCAAGGCTAAAGTCATTTGTATGTCTTCCTGCTTGTGGCTTTTAAAAGTAAACATTTGCTGTTGATGTGTAGTATACATATAAAGATATAGTTAATATACCTATATCTAGATGAATTATCACAAAATGAATAATCACCACCCAAGTCAAGGAGAAACAAAACAAAATCAAAGACATTACCCTTCCTGCCCCGTGTCAATCACTTTTCTGCCCTTCTTTCCCAAGGAGGTGGTGTTATATTGTCAGGAATTTGAAAGATTTGGGTCACTCTGATCTTCCTTTCCTTACATTCCTGTGGCTCTTGAGGCCGTCCATGTCCATTGTATCTGTGTGGTGGGAAAACATCATAATGGCGTGATATTGCTTATCTCTTCCGAAGGACTTGCTGCTTACCTGGCCATGGAAGCGCATGGTTCCTTCCTTGGCCATGGTCTGGGGAGATGGGGGTGGCGAGCTGAGGTTTTTCTCTGCACTGTCCACATTTGGTGTGAAACTTGTCTTGCCTCCGGGAGTTTCACAACTAACCCTTGTGATTGATTGTTGACCACATTGTGACCTCCATGCCAAAGAAAATAAGGAAATGTATGTCTGGTTTAATGGACAATAGGCACATACATAAACCATAGAAGGATTTGTGTGCTGTTTTTGGACAATGTTTATTCATCCTTTTACAGGTCACTTGCATTGACCACATGTGTCAGTGAACAAAAGAATTTACCCGGATAGATCTGAGCAATGAAATATGAGATGGGAAGTCCCTGGCGCTGAAGGTTTGAATGGAGTTTGACTGTATGTGCCACTCTCACAGGCATGAGGCAGGGGGAGTCAGGAAGGTTAGAGTTGGGCTTGGTGGGTGTGGTTAGGCAAGTTGTGGAGTAAAGACTCCCCAAATGTGAGAACGATCCATGGAAGATGATAGAGTGCTCCATGAATACCCAGAGTTAGACTCAGCATTTTGAGCAAATAGGCATGTACATTGTCCTAAGGAAAAAATAGATCCATGGGTCAAAAAAAACAATTTAACTTAGTTCCAGACCTCTCTTTTTACCTCTGCAGCGCCAGTGCTACCCCAAGTGGCAGTGAGTCAGGGAACTTGCTCCTTTACAATCCATCTAGATGTCCAAAGTCTATTGATCTCACCATGTCCAGAATGGAACTTCTGGTCTACCTTCTCTCCAATCTGCTTTATCTCATCTTCCCTTTGTAACTCAATGCAACTCCGTCCTTTCAGTTCCTGAAACCAAACACTGGGGAAGGGCGGTCACCCCTGGCTTCTCTCCCTTACACTAGCTGTCAACTGCCACATCCTAGTCTAAGGTACTTCATCTTCCTCTTGGATTATCATGGAAGCCTCCACGATTATCTCTCTGCTTCCCGTTGCCCCTCCATCTCAGTCCATCCTTAGCCCTTGCAATGGCCTCACTGTCCTCAGTGTAAAAACAGAAGTTCTTCTGGCTCCTCACAAGGTCCCATAGGTTCTGGTCCCCCTTAGTTCCTTTGTGCCAACCCAGCCCATCTTGTGGAGTGCTGGAAGATGTCTGGTGGGGGAGTATGGATCTTTCCTGCCTGTGCAGGTCCTGTGCCTGTCCCTTCTCCAGGAGGCAGGACACCCAATCAAAAATAAGGCACTGGGCTCAGGAGTGGCCCTCAGGGCTCTTTTGTTGCATTGGTCACTGGATATTCTACTTGCTTGTGGGAGACACTGTCTGCTCCTTTGTCTGTTGCCCTTGGGGGCAGCAACAGAGCCTGACTCATGTTGGTGACCCCAATTCCTGCCCAAACAGGACCCAGAGTAAATGCTCCATGAAGATGCTTTTGATTGAGGGACTCTCCCTCAGTACCAGGAGTTAGGAAGCTTGATCCTACCTCCCCCACCACAGCAGCTCCAGGCACATTGCACACCTCCTCTGGGGTCAGGGACTCCATTTACAAAATGGCATCACAGGAAACTTCAACTCTGAGGGTGTTTGATTTCCTGATCAAATTATCTCATAGGTGTAACCTCAAGCCAGAATATTTGCAAATATACTGGAAATTACCCACTTCTCTGACTCTTTCCTCTGTTTCCAAATAGCCACTAGGTTCTGTTTTATTTACCAGGTCCCTAGGCTTTGTCCCTCAGTTCCTCATTCTTTGAGTTTTCTCCTGTCCTAGGTCCTCATCTTGTCCTGCCTTTCACGTTGCCTCCTGTGCTGCCTCCTTCAGTGCCATCTTCCTGATGATGGGGAATGCTGGTGAAGACCCAGGCAGACCTGGGCTCACCCTTGGTCCTATCCATGGTCCCACTTGTGCATACTGATGGACCTGTGGAGAGGCTCAGTGCTTCACCTGTCCTAGCTATCAACATAGTGGATTTCTTCTCCTGGAGAAGTGACCGAGTGACCACATGGCTCCAGAAAATTTCCTCTATAGTGCATGGGACCCGGGGGGGAGAGAGACGCTGTGGACCACAGGCAGGACTGAGGATCGAAAAGCAGCTGGTTGGGAGACAGGGTAAACGGTACCAAGAGGAGTGCTGATGCTGCTGGGGGAGAGAGATCTGGAGACTGAGAAAGAGGTGAAGGTCATAAAAGAGAGAGAAATAACCAGAATGAGAATATGGGGAGCTGGGGTAGGGACCAGTGCACGAGAATCACAAAGACATGTCTGGAATCAAGGACTGGGGACATACTGCTTGGTTCAGCTTCATGAGAGATTCTGTGGGAAAGTGGTCCTCACCCTATCCTCCCTGTAGGGTGGACTTGTCTCGGTCTGTACAATTTGCACTTTGGATCATGACTCACCTGGAGTCTGTGGGAAAGGACTCCTTTGTAGATCCTCAAGGCTCTCCACTGGGTTTGGCTTACAACAGTTCTCAGAAATGTCAGAAACACTAATAACAGTAAATATTTACTGAGGTTTCAAAAGGTGACTTGCCTTCTGCTGAACTTCCTACATTCACTCATTTATTCACTCTCATGCATTCTCATTCTCTCAAAAAGTACCCATTGAGCAGCCTTAGTGCTGGGTACTGCACTAAGGACATGTATAAGTTTACTTCATTAAATCCTAAAACTTCATGAGGAAACTACTTTTAATATTCCTGTTTTCACACAGGGAAGCTGAGGCTCAGGGAAGTAGAATGATTTGCCTAGATCTGGAAAACCTAAGACAAAGACCTGATTTTAAACCCCATGCCTGTGATTCTTAACCACTATTGTCACAGTCCCTGCCCTTCAGGACACCAGACTATCTAGTGATTTAAAGAAGGGAGAGGAGAAGCACCTGGAATGAAAGTGGGCACTGGGATGTGCTCAAGAAGAGCTGGACCACATCTGGGCTTAGAACAGCTGAGGGAGGAGGAGCACTGAGCCCATTAAAGGACATAGAGTACTGGCACAGAGGCTCAGGTGGTACAGCATCTGCCTAGCAAGCGTAAGGCCTTGAGTTCAAACCCCAGTACTGCCAACCCCCCCACTCCAAAAAAAAAGATATAAGGAAATAGAGGTGACTCTGAAAACTACTTAAAGACTCCTGACCAAGAAGAAATAGACTGGGCAGGGTACTTCTGGATTTTGGTAATGTTCTCTTTCTTGACCTGAGTGGTAGTTGCAAGAGTGTTCTCTTTGGAATAATTTACTTATTATATTTTCCTATATGAGAGTTATTTTTTAAAAAGTTAAAAAAAGAGTATTTGGCCAACTTGAGTTAGGTGATCTTTAATTAGGTTAATTTGATATAGCCAGAAAAAACAAACTTGTGGAAGGATAACCCCTTGCAGGGAGTAGAAGAGAAGAATTGATGAGAGAGGGCGTGTGTGTGTGCATGAGTTTATGTAGGGGGAGAGCAGAAGGACATGACTGACATCTTCCCAGGGTTTTCCCAAAGAACAATGAGGTGCCTTGTCTCTTTTTGTAGCATGTGATGCCTCATAAAATGAGTTGAAGAGTATTTAAAAAATTTTTTTGAGATGAGATTGTAGAAAACTGGTGGTAATTCTTTAAACATTAGGTAGAGAACTCAACAGTGAGATAATCTGAGTCTGGAGATTTCTTTGATAGTTTTGAAATTACAAATTCAGTTTCTTCAACAATTGCAAGCTATTATTTCATTTGAGAGAGTTGTAGTAGTTCTTTGGTTTTGTTCATAAAAGTTGTCAAATTTTTGTAGGCCTTCAATTATCCTTTTGCTGTCATGGGATCTGTAGTGATAGCTCCTAGTTGAGTGTTAACATTAGTTATTTCTTTCCTCTTTTTGTTTTTCAGTTTAGCTAGAGTTTTGCAAATTTTATCTTTTCAAAGAATCAGCTTTGTTTAATTCAGTCTCATGCCCTCTCTCCCCCTCATTTTCAACTCTCTCGTTTTTCTTTTCCTCCTCCTCCTCCTCCTTTTTGCATGCTTGGGGTTTGCTCTCCCTTTTCTGGCTTCTTGAGATAGCAGTCTAGATTATTGATATGAGACTCTTCCTCCTTTAATGTAAGCATTTAGTGGTATAAATTTCACTGCTTTAGTAGTATCCCACAGATTTTGATATCCTGTATTTTCATTACTACTAAGTTCAATGAATTTAAAAGTTTTTCCTTGAGACTTCTTTGATCCATTGATTATTTTAGAAGTGGGATATTTAATTTCTAAATGTTATAAATTTCCCTGTTACCTGTTTGTTATCAATTTCTGGTTTGATTTCATTGTGATCAGATAATATAATTTATATGATTTGAATTCTTTTAAATATTTGAGACTTGTTTTATGTCCCAGGATATGGTCTGTCTTGGCAAATGTTCTGTGGAAATTTGAAAAGGCTGTGTATTCTGCTACTGTTGGTTGAACAGTCTATAAATGTTGATTAGATCCTGTTGAATTCATCTTCAACCTTGCTGGTTTGCTTTCTCCTTGTTCTATCAGTTATTGATAGAAAGGGTTGAAGTCTTCAACAATAATTGTGGCATTATTTTTTCTTTCAGTCTATCAAGTTTTTCTTGCAATTTTTGCAATTATGTTTTTTGGTGCATATACCAAAAAGGATTGTGATTTCAACAAATCACTGTGGGATGTCCTTCTCTACTTCTAATAATTTTTTTTTTGCTCTGAAGTGAACTTTATTTCATATTAGTATAGTCACTCCTGCTTCCTTTTTATTAATGTTTATGTGATATATATTTTTTATTCTTTTAATTTTAACCAGACTATGTTATTATATGTTTTAGAGCTTTTCTTATAAGCAGCTTATAGCTGGTTTATGTTTTTATTGTTGTTGTTGTTTTGTGGTGCTGGGGAGTGAGCCCAGGGCCTGGGTACACTTGCCTAGTAGCAAATGAGCTACATCCCCAGTCACTGGTTTATATTTTTTAATCTATTCTTTCAACCTGTCTTTTAATTAGAGTATTTAGACTATTTTCCTGCTTTGCCCCCACCCCCCATTTTGGTGGTACTGGAAACTGAACTTAGGGCCTGGTGCTTACTAGGTAGGTACTCTACCACTTGAGACACAACTCTCAGTCCTAGACTGCTTGCTTTTTTATATGATTATTGATAAATTAGTATTAAACCTGCCATTTTACTTATTTATCCATTTAGTTAGTTAGTTAGTTACCTATTTATTTTTGCTCTTCTATTCTTACATTTCACTGTTTTCTTTTTCCTACTGCCCTATGGGTCACTTAAGCATTTTTTAGAATTCTGTTTTGACTTATCTATGTTGGTCCTGAGGTATATCTTTATACAGGTAACTTAATGGGTGCTCTAGGTTTTACTGTGACATATAATTTGTCACAATCCATTGACATGATGTGACGAATAATTGACCCAAAGAGGTGTGCATTCCAATTCCTGGAACCTATAAATATGTTTCCTTACATGACAAAAGAGATTTTCCCAATGTGATGAAGTTAAGGATTTTGCGATGCGGAGATTGTCTTATATTATTTGGGTGGCTCCAATATAACCTTGAGAGTCTTTATAAGAGGGAAGGAGGAGTGTCAGAGTGTGAGACAGAGATGTGATGGTGGAAACAGAGGTGGGAATGACGGGGGCTAGATCCAAGGAATATGGTCAGCTTCTGGAAGCTGAAAAGGCAAGGAAATACATTCCCCCAGAGCCTCCAGAAGGGATACAGCCCTGTGTGCTTCAGTCCACTGACACTGATTTTGAAACTCTGACCTTTAGAATTATAAGTTAATACATTTTTATTGTTTAAGACAATATATCTATAATTTTCAGGCTTTTAATCTGTACTTAGTGGGAGGGATAGGGAGAGATGTGCCTTCTACATTTTGACCCAGAACTGGAAGGGGAACATGTGACTTTGAGGTGCCGTGGGACTTTCAGGTTGAGCTGTCCCATTCTGTGCAGAGTACACCTGTGCAGGGGAGAGTAGAGTAGTTTCCAGCACAGAGTACACATTAATCTGAACAAGGAAGTAGGAAGAGATTCCTCAGGACAGAGGATAAGGAGAAAACAGGAAGAAAGCTTCCTTGGAACAACTGTTGGCTCTGCGGTTTTGAAAGATGCCCTTAGGGATCAACTGCAGAGGAGATAAGAAGCAGGGAGTGTGGTCAGGAGCTGAGGCAGGAGCTTGGGGTCCTATCATGACCATGGAACAGGTGGACACCAGAGGCAGGATGAAGGAAGAATTCAGTGCACTTGGGCTCCAAATCCCAAGAGTTATGGACAAAGAAGGAATTCAAAAGGACACACAGTACTGGCCTAGAGAGAGTGTAACTCCAGCCGTGCCCTATTAGAGTGAGGAGAGAAGCATCCAGACAGGGAGGAGGAAGGTGTGGAGAAGGGGCAGGAAGGATTGGGCAGGCAGAGAGAAGCTCTTTGATTGCTGAGCTTTCTTCACAGATGGGGTAATATTTGGCAACAGTATTATTGGTTCAGAACCATTGCTCTTCTGACCCCTCCTGTCCCCCACAACCTCAGCTTCCCCTCAATATCACCTGCTCTGGGGAGGTCAGCTTTCTTTAGAAGAGGGTCATCCAGGTGGCTAAACTTGGAGAATATTTTCCAAAATTGATTTGTTCTTTTAGCAGTTAATATACTCTATGGGGGAAGACAGGTCAGGATTAAGTTTTACTCAATATATGTAGTGGTTATGTGATTCAGATTTCTGCAAGGACATGGAATGCTGCCCTGGCTGGGAGAATAGAATCTCAGAACTAGGGAAGGGACAAGAATCTGGAGACATTTCTGTTGTTCCTTGGACCACTGGAGTGAGTACCCAGCAGGTCTTTGGAGCAATCAGCCCCAGAAGGATTGGTCCCTGTGAAGAGAGAGTCAGAGGGACAGGGATTATAATTATGAGGAGGGATGGGTAAGGAGGAGGACCGGGAAGAAGTAGACAGCTGGCCAAACTTCATCCAGAAGATGAAGTCTAGGGTCCTGTTCAGTGCTGCTCCCTGTTCCTCCCCAAAGTTGGGGACAAGAACAGAGATCCCCCCTACTTACTGGGAGGTCTCTGAAAGGCACAGGCTGGGGCAAAGGAAAGACAGCTACAACTCCCTGCACACTGCTGGAGCTTGGTGCTGTGGCCACTCCTTGCTTCTCTCCAGTTCTGGGAGGATGAGGATGCCTTCAATTTCAGTTGCTCCATACTCACCTGGTCAGTAAGCCCTCAGTGTGGCCCTCCCCTGGCCTAGGCCTTGGAGTGTACCCTGGGGATGCAGAGATGGGTCAAACACAGCCCTTCCCTCTGAAGCTTTGAGTCAGAGGGTAGGTGCAGTGACAGGGCCAGCAGTTACAAGTACTGTGGCAGAGGACACTCGGCCTCCTGTGGAGGGCATCCTCCACACCTGTAGATGCAGTTGTTTAACAGGGATGGGGAAGAGACAGGGAGCTATAGATGGAGAAGGAAGCCAAGGACAGGGAGAGAGGAGAGAGGGGTAGGCAGGGATTAGAGACAGAGGCACAGAGAGACAGAGCAGGTAAGACTCTAATGTGATTTGGCACATATCATGAGTGTCTGCAGCCAGACAGCAGCCTTCCTGCACTGAGTGCTTTGTAAGAATCGTACATCAGGTTTTAACTTGACTCACTTTATAAGGTGGGTACTATGTATATCCTTTTTTTTACATACAGGAAAACTGAGGCTGAGGTAGTGAAGAGACCAGGGGGCTGTTCAGCTAGACCTAGGCACTCAAACCTAGCTCTGTGTTTCTAACCATATCTGCCCCTGGCCTTTTTGCCTGCTAAGCTGTCCAGTGAACAAATGAATGGAGGGACAAGGAAGTCAGCTGGAACTGTGGTGAGGCCTAAGTACAGATCAGAGGGGCAGGATGTGCTGGGGAGGATCAACACTGGCCTCATCCAGGGACAAAGAGGAAAATCGTGGCTCACTGTGTTTTTGTGGTGGTACTGGGGTTTTGAACTCACGGTCTTATCCTTACTAGGCAAGTGTTCTACCACTTGAGTCATGACTCCAACCCTTTTAGCTTTAGTTTGTTTTCCACATAGGGTCCCTTACTTTTACCTGAGCCAGCCTTGAACTGTGATACTCCTACCTCTGCCTCCTGAGTAGCTGGGATCACCATTGTGTGCCACCGTGCTTGGCCCTGGCTCCTTGCTGTTCTGCACACATTTCAGGCTCGTCTCAGGAAAGGCCCACTTGACCTTGTCCTCATGGATGTGGAAGGCAGGCACATAGGTCTCTGGCTCACTGAAGATGGAAGAGCAGCCCTCCTTTCTGGCAAAATGCAGACCCAAGGGAGGGGCAGCAAAATGGGCTCTGGGCTCAGCTGCTTCCTGCCTGGGACTTTCTCTGGCCCAGAGATTTATTCTTTCTGGGAAGAAATTTTCATGTCTGGCCCTGGACCACGGATATCCTCCAGGCTACCTTTGCCTGGCACATTCCTTCCCAGAAGACTTTCCCCTGGGCCTGGCCTGCTGCACATTCTTTGTCTCAATAGATGCAGTGTTCCTGTGCACATGGAGTTCAGATTTCTGTAGCCACTACCCTGGCAGATTTGAAATCTTAGCTGGTAACCTGGCTGTCCAGGAGAAAGGGCTCTGATTTATGGCATTTGCTAATTTCCATGGTGTTAATACTGTATGTCACTGGGATTGATTTCAGGCATCCTGTGATGGCTAACTCATCACAGAATTCTTAAATATTTAACAACAGGCTTGCTACCAAACCAGCAACCTAACACCATAGGCAGAGTCAAGGACCAAGGCTTGGGGTCTCGTGTGGACCACGCTCCCATCCAAATGCAACTGGATGCTTGGGGATGCCTTTTTCCTCTATCCCACCTGGAGCTGGTTCTGCTCAGATCTCACATTGCCTTCCCAACACTCCTCTTGGAGTGAGAAACTAGAGGACTGTGGAGGGCAGGGGAAGGGTCTCTCCAATCTATATGGAGGGCTAAACTTGGCAGAAGCTCTCTCCCTGCTGAGGGGGTTCAGGCCAGGCATGAGCCTGCTATTCTGCAAGGGCTCTGGGTAAGGGTGGGGGAGGGAGCCAGCTTCCCACACCTGCCTGTTAAATACCAGTGCTTGCCACTGTGTGGCAGTTGGCAGAGCAACTACCTCTCCTTGTACTCATCCATTGCCTCATTTAGAAACTGGTGCTCTATTTCCCCCTGTGTTCTTTACCTGTGGCCTAGCTCCCCCTACACTGGAGATACCTCATTGATCCTGGTTAAATTAGTGGATATGCCAATGAGTTCATGTACACAGGCTCTGGGGTGGCCTGGTTTGGCCAGCCCTGCCCCTCAATATCCTTTGGACTCTACAAGTTGCAATCAGGATCTTGTCACCCCCACTAGTCCCCAGCCTGTTCTTCCTCTTCATGCATTCCTTCCTTTAAGGTGGTAATCATCAAGAGTTTATGGCATACACAGAGCTAACTGGCCAGAGGATCTGAGGGAGCCTTCTTGTTTGCTGGGCGTGGCAGGAAGTGGTAGGAAATGCAAGGGAAGGTTCAGGGCTGGGGAGAGCAGCTGAGTTGCACTTGGATATATTCATTTAGGTGCTGATGGAACCTGCAAGAGGCTCTGTCTACAGACAAATGGAGACATGTGGAGCTCATGATAGAGGAGGATGGGGGTAGTGCTTCTTCCATCAAGGTTTTAGCTGGGCACAGATAATCATGCCTGTAATCCTAGCTACTCAGGAGGCAGAGATAAGGAGGATTGTGGTTTGAAGCCAGCCTGGGGAAATAGTTCCATGAGACCCTATCTCGAAAAAGCCCTTCACAAAAAGTGGCTCAAGGTGTAGGACCTGAGTTCAAACCCCAGTACCGAAAAAAAAAAAAAATTTCCAGCCAGAAAGTCCAGAGCAACTTTCTTGTCACTGATGCTCAGGCAATTGTCCACTGAGTTCATGCTCCCAAGTCTTCATGTGGCCATTTCCTGTATCTGGAGTACCTGCCTGTACGAGTCCTACCCTCCCTTCAGGTGCCCAGGCCACGTGCTCTTCCTCAGGCTCTCTGGAGCCCTGGTCATTCTTCCTCTGGGCTCCAACCCTCACTTGGTTTTTGCCACTTGGCTTTTCCCAGGTAGGTTTTTTGATAGAAATACAGCCCCGGGTCTCTCCCCCATTGTGTCGAGCTCCTGAGGACAAGGACACTCCTATCCTGGGCTGGGCCATTCCCTGTGAGCATAGAAGAAAAACAGGCTGCCTTGTGGCCTGGCCAAGTCCTGCTTTGGTGGCACCCCATCAGCTCAGCTGCTTGGCTGTGGTTCAAGTTCTGTGTTCTTGCCAACACTGTGACCTACATAAGAGGGTCTCTGGACCTCTGATCTCCTAACCCATCCTTTTCTAATTTGTGCTCAGGGACAAGGGCTGTGATGTTTCTTAAGTCTTTTCTAATCGTGAAAGGGCAAGGCCCAGTTGCTAATTCAGACATAAAGATGCTTCAACACTCCTGAGAATTAGTCAATTTTCTATTTCTTCACCATTTTTGAAATGGTTTATTGCAATTAGTGATGAAAACAACTTTTAATGTTGCCATATCTTGTTTCCAAACAATGAAAGACTGGATCTGTCACTCCTACCCCCCTCCCCCTGAACAAGCACCAATCCCAGTCCCCATTCTCATGCCTGACAGGGTCCACAGGCAGGGATGAGAGGCCCCACAGCTTCCTCTAGGGTCTCCCACTGGGATTGAGCCTGACCCTGCTGCGCTGCAGGCCTGCCCTGGGATCCCTTGGATGTTGTTGCCTTTCTGCCCCCAGAAAATGCTCTTTACTACCAAGCAGTCTAAGCAAAGAGTCAAGACCAGTCTTTCAGGACAAGCAGAATGCAGTCACATACTGGGACTGAGCTGCTGAGCAGTGCTCCGCTGACCTGTGACTTCCCTCAGGGTTAGAACCTTGTTTCCTCACTTGCTAACTCCTGGGCTAACCATATCTGTGCAGACAGAGTCTCTGTGTTCTTTATGAGGTCCCCAGAATGTCCCACTCACTGCATGCATGGGCACCCCACTGTTAGGCGATTATACCACCCCCTGCCCCCTGCCCCAGAGAGGCAGACTGAGTTGAATTCTAATCAGTTAATGACGGGCAGCAGTGCCTGGAGCCCCGTTTCTAAGTCTCTGTGCACATTGTAAGTGTATTTACAAGATGTGTGTTTAGAAGCAGATTCTAGCTTTTGCATTGAAAAATGCCCCCCGCCCCCACACAGATATGACATTTATGAAAACGAAGTTGGGGTTCCTATTGTCGGCCTCATACCACTATACCAAGAAAAGAAAGGAAGAAAAAGAAAGAGGAAAGAAGGAAGGAAGGAAGGAAGGAAGGAAGGAAGGAAGGAAGGAAGGAAGGAAGGAAGGAAGGAAGGAAGGAAGGAACCAAGCACAGGGGCCTCTTCTCCTTTATTAGAGGATTGAGACCCTCACCCTGTTTTCTGGGATCTCAGCAGGATTGAGAGGGACCCCAAGGGAATTCTGCATCTCCCTCTGGGTGGTCTCTATTGTCTCTGTCAGCTATCCCCAGGCTGGTGCAGGCAGCTGGGTCCTTTTCAGAAGTCTGGGCTCCCTGCTGAGCCAGGTGGATGTGGATGGGTACACCCACCACCAAGTGGGTCTCAGGCACTCTGGTCACGAAGAGCCAAAAGAAAGACCCCCTGCTCTGTGCCTGGTGTCTAGAAGGCCCTGAGACCAGAGCAGGGACAGACTCAGGGGCTGCTACCCGGTGGGGGATGCCCCCTCCCCACCTGGCAGAAGGGGGCTGGGTTTCCTGTGCTGTGCGGAGCCCTCCCCGACCTCAGAGCGCTGGGCTCCAGGAACAAGCAAACCTGGCCGCGGGGCGTGGGGAGGGCACCCAGGCCTATTGGGCAACAGGGCGGGGCCACCCCCTGCACCCCCCCACCGTGAGGTCACTGAGACCGGATAAAGGGGCAGAGGGAAGGTGCAGGAGGCAGCTTTTGTTCCAGGTCTCCCCGGGACATGAGGTTCCTTGTCCCCACCCTGCTGCTCCTCGGGTCCCTTGGTGAGTGCAGGTGCCTGGGAGCCCATGCTGCCCGGACGGTGGGCTTCCCTTGCCTTGGTCCCTGCGCCTGCCAGGAAGGCAACGGCTGTGGGGACAGTCCCTACTGCCATTGCCTCGGGTGTGTGTATGGGGGGAGTGGCGGGGGGAGGCAGGAACGTGCCCCTTTAAACCGGGTTGGGGTGGGTCTGAGCTGCACAGAGCTTCCCAAAAAGCCGGGGAGGGGAGGGTGCTTTTCTCTGTGTTCTCCCAGGACCTTTAGCACCCATCCTACATGCTTGACATGGAGGAAAGCCAGGCTCAGAGAGGGTGAGGAAGTCGCTCAAGACACACAGGAGACCTGAATTTACATCCCTAGTTCCTACAGGAATTGTGATCCTGGCAAAAAAAAAAAAAAAGCTTTCTGAGCCTTAGTTTTTTCACTTAAAAAAAAAAATCTGATCATATTTGCCTGGGGGTGTGGAGGTGGTAGGTACACTTATAACAACACAACCTCCCAGGGCAGAGGGAAAGGGAGGTATAGATTTTGATAGATCGCACTTTTCAGAGGCTATGAGAGGAAAATTACTGGTTTCCAATTTGAAATGTGCCCAGAATAGAAAGACAATGTAGAAGGGACCAATGGGAAGAGTCTAAGCAATTGTTCCATTTGCAGGAATATGGAGTCACTTCTGGGGTGCTCAGGTGGCATTCTGCAGCATCAAACCTTAGTGGGGTAAACTGTGAGCGGAGGGGCTTCTTGCAGAGCCAGAGCAGAGGTCTGAGGCAGCAGTATAAAAGGTCAAGCTGGATATTAGGACCTAAGCAGTAGTTTGGGCTGAGTGAGCCAGGTGCCCTACCTCCTGGGCCCAGTTAAGCTGCCTTCTGTCCTAGGCTTCTACTTAGGGCTGGAAGCTTCTTGGGTGGCAGGAGAGAGGAGGCAGGGATTAGAGAGAAGGTGATTTTACACTCCCCAACTCAGGAGCCTGAGCCCATCCCTGCACCCCTGCCCTTCTGGCCCTTTCTCAAAGGCCTTCCTGTGGACATTGGTCATCTCTCTCTCCTCTAAGGCAGAGTGGGTTTGTCCAGGACCACCCAATTCTCTTCTCAGCATGTTCCCTGTCATAGGACATGCCACACAGTTTCCAGACGCCTGGGAGGGGCTGGGCAGGAAGGAATCCTGCTGTCCTGGAAGTGGTCACTTGGATCTTTGGTTGTCTTAACTCCTACAGAGAGATCTGTAGTCAGTGGGATGGTGGCCTGTGAATCCTTGTCCTACTTGAGCAGGGAGTGACCATTGCTCTCTGGTGTCCTGCTCTGCAACTGTACTGGCAGGGGTGGTGGTGGTGGGGACAGGGGGTGAGGAGGCCCCCATAAGGGTTCTTATCAGGCGGGGCCCTCCCAGGAGTGATGGGTGGGGAGGGTAACTCCTGCCCCAGGCCTGCTGGAAGGCCAGGGCCCTGTCCCTCCCTGCTGGAGGAGGCTCCCACCAGGCTCAGCGTCTGAGTGGCGATGCAGAACTCAGGTGCTAGAGTGGGGTTTGGGAGCACTTGACTGCTGCAGGTCACACAGCTTGAAAGCTGAGTGGCAAGGGCTTAAGAGGCGTGCATTCTGTACTTAGCACTGGGGGCTGGGGGACTGGGGACCCTGGGCAGGCCCTCAGTGGTCCTTTATTAGCCTGTTTAAGCCCCTCCTAGGGGTTCCTGCTGTTGCTCATCCCCACCCCTGGCTTGAGGCATGGTCTGTCACTTTGTTCTCTCCTGTCACCCCTAGGACCCCTCCATTACCAGCTAACTTCTGACACCTACTCCTTTTCCTGCCCTCTCCTCCATGCTGTCCCCTCTCCCCACTCAGACCATCCTCTCTCTTGCCCCTTCTCTGGTTCTTGCCTGGTTTTCACCTTTCAGTCCATTCTGCCCCTTCCCTAGGCAGAATCCCATTTCCACCCTTGCCCACAGCTTTGCTGTCTCCCAGGTAAGACCCCCTTGGACCAGCACTGGATGCTGGCTGTGATCTGATCCCAGACTCCTTGCTAGCCTCCCTCCTCAGTCTAACTGAGTCAATAGGCAGGCCAGCTCAGTGTAAGGGCAGGGGAGCAGTGCATGAGTGCTTGGGGTCACAGCCTAGATGCAACATGTCTTAGCTGTGGGGACTTTGGCAAGACACATAACTATTATAGCCAGTTGCCTGCCTTGGAGAAGAAGGGGTGTTGACCAAAATTACAATAAAGAGGAGCTGGGGGAGATGAATGGGAGGAGGACATGGGATGTGCTGAGCAATGCAACTGCTACAGAACATATTTGGGACATTAGCTGTGCCTGAGCACCCATTGTCCCCAACTTCCTGGAATGCCCTCCACCCTAATTACTAGCTGGGGGCCTGAGGACTTAATTCTTTTTTATTTTCTTTTATTTATATGTGCATACAATGTTTGGGTCATTTCTCTCCCCTTCCCCCCCCCCCCGCCCCCTCACTTACCTCCCCACCCCGCCCCCTGCCCCCTTGCTGAGGATTTACTTCAGGTTTTGGTATTTGTTCTGGTCTTGAACATTCTCCCCATTTTGGTGTCTTGCCTCTCCAGTGAGAGTGAGATCTGCTCCTGCTCCTGCAAATATGCTTCCTCTGCTTGGCACACAAGGCTGCATATACAGCAGGCATCCAGTTAATGCTTTTTGGGTCACAATGGCTGAATCTGGATTAATTCTTGCTGCGGGACAGTTCTGTGAAGTTCTGGCCAGGTTGCATTCTCTGGGACTTCCCAGGGACGATGGTGGGTGAAGGAGGAGCAGACATCTAAGTGCCTTGAACTCCAGCTGACTCATCCTGGGAGTCCCAGGTCTCCTGCCCCAGCTCCCAGAGCTCCTCAGGTGCTTTGGGTGGGTCTGGCTGTGAGGGGGTGGCTCAGAGAGGTAGCAGCAGTGGACTGAGTATATGCAATGCGGTAGGGGGTTTGCAATTGTGTGTTTTTTAGGTTTTGTTTTGGTAACAGCTTTACTGAAGTGTGTTTTGTATTCATAGAGTTCACCTATTTTGTGTGCAATTCGATGATGATTAGGGCCTTTTCTGAGTGGTGCAACTATGTTTTGGAACATTGTCATCACCCCAATGAAGATCCTTCATGTCCACCTACACTTAATCCTCGCTCCCCCTCCCTCAGCCTCAGGCAACCACTGATCTACTTTCTGTTCATAAACTTACCTGTTCTGGACATCGCTTACAAGTGGTGTTGTGGCAATATAGTCAGAGGAGAAACCAAGCAACACTCGGAGGAGTGGAGAACTCAGATTTTAATTTTTACGCTAGCGGGCCCAGACGTGTACCAGTGTCTGAGCCCCGAACAAAGGATTCACAGGATATTTAAAAGGCAGTGCAGGTTATGCAGCCATGAAGAAGAACGAAATGTTATCATTCGCTGGTAAATGGATGGAATTGGAGAACATCATTCTGAGTGAGGTTAGCCTGGCTCAAAAGACCAAAAATCGTATGTTCTCCCTCATATGTGGACATTAGATCAAGGGCAAACACAACAAGGGGATTGGACTATGAGCACATGATAAAAGCGAGAGCACACAAGGGAGGGGTGAGGATAGGTAAGACACCTAAAAAACTAGCTAGCATTTGTTGCCCTTAATGCAGAGAAACTAAAGCAGATACCTTAAAGCAACTGAGGCCAATAGGAAAAGGGGACCAGGAACTAGAGAAAAGGTTAGATTAAAAAGAATTAACCTAGAAGGTAACACCCACGCACAGGAAATCAATGTGAGTCAATGCCCTGTATAGCTATCCTTATCTCAACCAGCAAAACCCCTTGTTCCTTCCTATTATTGCTTATACTCTCTCTACAACAAAATTAGAGATAAGGGCAAAATAGTTTCTGCTGGGTATTGAGGGGGGGAGCGGGAGGGGGTGGAGTGGGTGGTAAGGGAGGGGGTGGGGGCAGGGGGGAGAAATGAACCAAGCCTTGTATGCACATATGAATAATAAAAGAAAAATGAAAAAAAAAAAATAAAAGGCAGTGCAGGGTATCAGGTTACAAGGAATGTGCTCTCCCATAAAGTAGGGCTAGTAGTGGATTAGAGACCTAAGGTTTAGATAAGAGCAGGGGGGGTGGGGGGAGGCCTGCTTTGGAAAGTTTATTTACAAGTGGAGACAAAGGAAGGCAGGAATGGGTGCTTATCTCTGCATGGTGCCTTTCATCTTGGTCCCAAACTTTTGCATGGCTCTAATGGGCAATTCCTCACAGCTCTGTCTGAGGTTACAGCTTTTAATTGACAGTTTACCCTGTTTTACAACCCTGTTTCAAGGCTATCTTCCTCTTCAGTGGAATCAGATTCCAGAAAGTCTGCAGTGCTGGTCCAAGGAGGTCTTATGCCTGGCTTCTTTCACTAACCACAGTGAGACTCATTCATATCGTAGAACTTATCAGTGTTAGTTTCCTTTTCATTGTTGAATAATAATCCATTGGATGGATGCAACACATTTTGTCTAGCTATTCACCAGTTGTTGGGCATTTATGTTGTTTCCAGCTTTTTTTGCTATTTGAATGCTACTATGAACATTCATTCATGAGTCTTTACCTAGACATGTATATTTTTTGGTACTTCTGGGGATGGAGCACAGGGCTAAGCAAACACTAAACCATGGAGCTGCATCACCAGCTCTAGGCGTATAGTTTAAATTTTCTTTTGGGTATATGATTAGAAGTGCACTGTCAACCCATCTTCTGAAGTGGCTGCACCATTTTACATTCTCAGCAATGTGCAGGGCTCCATTTCTGCGCCAGCACGTTATAGTCTATGTTTAGCTAATATAACCATTGCGCTAAATGTGAAATATTTTGCTACGCTTTGAATTTGCATTTTCTTTTTTTTTTGTGGTACTGGGGTTTGAACTCAGGGCTTCACGCTTGCTAGGTAGGTGCTCTTACCGCTTGAGCCACTCTGCCAGCCCTGAATTTGCATTTTCTTAATGACTAATGATGGTGAGCATCTTGCCATCCACTTACTAGACATTCATATATCTTCTTTGGTGAAATGTCTGTTCATATCTTTTATCCATTAAATATGTAATGCTTTTTGATGTTATTATGAATGGAATTACATTCTTAATTTCATCTTTAGACTTTTTTTAATGCTTAGAGGCAAAAATGTGATTGATCTTTGCATACTGCCCTGCTATCCCCTGACCTCGTTGTACTTGTTTATCAGTTCTAATAGCACTTTGTAGGTTCTTTAGGGTTTTTGACATCAAGGATCATGTCTTGCAAATCAAAAGTTTTACTTCTACCTTTCCGTCTTATGACCATTTCTTTCTTTTTCTTGCCTCAGTGCTGTGACTAGAACTTCTAGCACTGTGTAGAAGAGGTGGGAGTGAACATTCATGCATTTTACTGATCTTGGGTAAAAAGCATTTAGTCCAGGCTGGAGGTGTGGCTCAAGCAGTAGAGCACCTGCTTTGCAAGCACAAAACCCTGAGTTCAAGCCCCAGACCCACCAACCAACAAACAAATAAAAAGTATTTGGCTGCTCACCATTTTAATAGGATGTTCACTGTAGGCTATTTTTTATTAAGTGGTACTGGGCTTTGAACTCAGGGCCTCACGCTTGCCACTTGAACCACACCCCCAACCCTTTTTGCTTTAGTTTATTTTCAGATAGGATCTCATGGTTTTGCCTAGGTCTGGCCCCAGACTGTGATTCTCTTACCTTGACCTCCCAAATAGCTGGAATTACAGGCATGTACCTCTATGCGCAGCCTTATCGTATGGTTTTCATAGATGCCTTTTATCAGGCAGTGAGTTGAGCAAACCTAATCTAGACCCCTTCCCAATTACAGATCCTAGTACTAAAAGCGGTCCCAACAGGAGCGCCAGTCTTTTTGCATAGAGGTGAATGTCAATAACTCAGGCATAGCAACCCCCCCCATTCCATTGAGCCATCATTTCATGACTACTGACGGAGTCAGGTATATTTCCCTTTGTGTAATAATCTAGAGAGATATTGTGTCTGACTTTGCACTGCTTAGCCTCCTTAAGAGGCTGTTTCTATACTACTGCCTCTATCTCCAAGGTTCAAGTGGGACAAAGAAGGTAGACTGATTTGAGGAATGTATCATTTTTTATTTTTTTAGGGTAGAAGACACGTTAGTTATAGGACGGAAAAGAATCCATAGGCTATATTACCTCTAATTTATTAAGAGTCATAGACCTCTGGCTGGCCAGGGTTCCTGTTAGTCCAGCAAAGCAACTCCACTTCAGAAGTCAGCTGGACCTCACCATGGAAATCAGAAGGAAGGAGGGCAGCTAAGTATGCAGAGTCTAGAAAATGCCATCAGAGGGTGTGGCGGTCGCCTGCACAACCAATGGCAGAGCCCTAACTGTTTGGCCTTTTTTTCTCAGGACTGTGTCCAGCTGTCCCTAAGAAAAACATTCGGTGGTGTGCCATATCACAACCTGAGGCATCAAAATGCTTCAAGCTGCAGAAGAACATGAGCAAAATAGGTGGCCTCCCTCTCTCCTGTATCAAGAGAAAGTCCTTCCGTCAATGTATGCAGGCCATTGCGGTGAGCCAATGCCACAGGCTGGATGGGGCCAAACTGGATGGAGGTGGGACAAGCAAGGGAAAGGGTAGAACAATAGAAAAGGTGCTCACCCTTGCTCCCTCTGCTTTACTTCCTGGACACCTTAAGTTGGGAGCAGTTAGTCCTCTCTCAGAAACAGAGCTCTTTAAAAAGAAAGAAAGAAATTAACACTGAGAGGCCCTTTGTGGGGAAACAGGGGTCTCAACATATGTTAACAACTGCCAAAAATGAAGTGTAAGCAGTCATGTTTGATGAATATGTAACATCAGCCAAAGTTAAGTTTACTCCGAAGGGCAAAACTTCCCGAAGAATCACTGCCTTTAAACCCTTCAGTGAGGTCACAGGTGCCATGGCTGCTGTGCCAGGACCTGTCAGGGTCCAAGACTTTCTCAGAGAGAGACAAAAGGGTTTCACAACTTGTACATGATTTCTGATTCTTTTTTCTTTTTGAGATGTAATAATTTTTATGCTGAAATCATTTCAACTCATTCACCTAACAATTATGTTCTGTGTGTTTGCCACGTGCGAGAGCAACGTGACACTTGACTCCAGCTCAGGGTGGGTAATTTGTATAAGTGGGTTTTTTTGGAGGGTACTGGGGTTTGAACTCAGATGCTCACACTTACTAGGCAGGCGCTCCACCACTTGGGCCACAGTGCCAGCCCATTTTGCTTCTGTTATTGTTGAGTTAGGGGCTCACGTTTATGCCTGGGTGGGCCTAGACCTAGATCCTCTTATTTATGCTTTCTGTGCAGCTGAGATGACAGGCACACACCACCACATCCAGCTGTCACCCATTGAGATGGGGTCTTTCTAACTGTTTGCTCCAGCTGGCCTTGAACTGTGATCCTCCCTATCTCCACTTCCTGAGTAGCTAGGATTACAGGTGTGAGCCACCATGCCCATCTTGTGTAAAAGTTTTAACACTATCTTGGGTTGTTTTAAGTTATAATAGAGTTATTAGAATACTGAGGAGAAGCAAATCCCATTTGACTAGTGTTTTAGGGTATTATTTGACATACATGGCCTGTGGACTGATAACACTCACACTTCCTGATTGTTTAAAATTCAGATTTCCAGGCCCTATTGTAACTAACCGATTCAACCTGAATATCTGAGAAGGAGGTCACAAAATCTGTCTTTTAAAATAAGATCCCCATTTGAAATCAGTACTATGTACCATTTATCAAATAAAGTTGAGATAGACTAAATGGTTGGATTAAAACTTGGATTATTAGCTAGGCATCAGTGGCTCATGCCGAGAATCCTAGCTACTTGTGAGCTGAGATTGGGAGGATCATGGTTGGAGGCCAGCCTGGGAAAATAGTTTGCAAGACCCCATCTCCAAAATAATCAGAGCAAAATGGACTAGAGGGATAGAGTGCCTGCTTTGCAAGTTCGAAGCCCTGAGTTCAAACCCAGTCCTACCAAAACAAACAGCAAACCGCCCCCCCCCCCAAACTTGGATTATTGAAAACTAGGGGAAAGGTTAACTAGCAGAACTATAGAGGTAATAGAAATTTGTTGGCCTTTAAACAATGGGCTAAATCATGAAACATGTGTCTGACAAATGATTACTGTGTATACTATATGAAGAACCAGTTCAAATTGGTAAGAAACAGAGAATCATATGAGAAAAATGATCTGAACAGAGTATTAGTTACAAAATGTTCCTCCTTAATAATTAGACCTGGGCAGTTTGTTAGCACTGGGATTTTTTATAGTAATGGCAGTCCATAGATGATAGCCTGCCCTACTAGTGCTTCTACAGTGAAATTGGTTCTCTCAGGCATATGGGCATTATAAATCTTCTGGAAGATTCCGGAAAGCAAAAGAGCAGCCATGGCCAGAGACATAAAGAGATGCGTGCTCATTACTGTGATAACTGCCCATCAGGTGCCCATCCCAAAGACGTAGGTCATCAGAGTTAAAAAAAAAAAGCTGAGGGCAAAGGAGAGCCAGGCATGGTGGCTCACACCTATAATCCCAGCAGTTGAGAGGCAGAGGCAGGACAATCATGAGCTCAAGGCCAGCCTGAAACCCTGTCTCAAAAAAAAAAAGAAAAGAAATCTGTTTTCACAGGCAAAAGTTAGACAAAAACCCAAGTACTGAACATTGGGAACTACTTTATAATTTGTGAAAAATCCATATTATGATAAAATACTATACCATTAATAAAATCAATAAAGGCCCTGTGGAAGTAAGAAAATGTATGCGGTTTTTTTAGGTGATCGAAGCAGCTGCAAAATGAAATGTTCTCACCACCACAACGCAAACCTAAGAAATACATAAACACATGAGAAGGAGTACACAAAGGGGAGGAGTACGGCTTATTATCAAAATTTTAAGATATCTTAACAGTTAGAGGTTCTAGTCAATAAAAGAAAATTCTAAAGAAATAAATATGTAGCAAAAATAGGGAGAAAGCAGGAGAAGAAACGAATGACTGCGATGGCGTGTCCTGGGGCGAGAGAGGATACAGGCCAGGCATGTGGAGGACAGGGCAGGAGTCAACCTCAGCTGTGAAAGCTCACTGCCCACAGAGAGGACCCTTGACTTGTGCCACCTCCCTAGGACTTGTGGACATGAGCGAAAGCTCACCCCTTGGAGCCCCCCTACAGTCATGGAATCTTTCTGAAGTCCTGAAAGTCCACTTTGCCTGGGCTTGGGGTTTGTTGTGCTGAAGCAGGCCTGGCCCCTTCTCTTTCAGACAAACAAGGCGGATGCTATGACCCTGGGTGTCGATTTGCTGCTTGAAGCAGGGCAGCTCCCCTACAGACTGCGACCTATAGCAGCGGAAGTCTATGGGACAAAAGCACGTGAGTCTTCCCTGGGGATCTGAAGTCCAGTGGCCAGGGCGTTGGCCTGGGCCCTGTGGACTCAGAGTAGATGAGCATGCAAAGTGGGGACTTGGTTAGCACCACTCTTCAGGGAACAGAGTCACTGGGCTCTCTGGGTCAGATGAAGACCCATCTGTCACATGCTGAGCTCAGAGGGAAGAACCCCTGTCCCCTTCCTACAGGAGCTTGGTCAGGTAGGCTGTTTTTCTCCCTCAGGTCCAGCTAAGACTTTTCTACTCTCTCTGTCCCTTTGCAGAGCCACAAACCCAATTTTATGCTGTGGTGGTGGCAAAGAACAGCAGCCGCTTTCAGCTGAACCAGTTAGAAGGCCTGAGGTCCTGCCACACGGGCCTTGGCCGGACTGCTGGATGGAACATCCCTATGGGGACACTTCGTCTATTCCTGGACTGGAAAGGCCCATCTGAGCCCCTTGAGGCAGGTGAGATGACTAGGGGGTCATGGGTGATCTCAGGCCAAGGCTCTACTGCAACTGCATGCATAGACCATTTTGGGATCACACAGGTGATCGTGTGGGACAAGTTCAAGGTTGAGGCTAACCCTCTGGAGCATACACTGCCCATCAGTCCAGAGCGGGTATGCGCTCAGCAAGGTGCATGTCCCTCAGCTCCCCACACCACACTGAGGCTGCTCTGTCCTGCAGGGTAGAGGAAGGGCTGGGCGGCCTGTGGGACACTGCTGGGAGGTGTGTCTGTCTACTGTGGCCAGGGTTGGCTCACACCCTGTGGGTCACTTCTCTGTATTCAACAGCTGTGGCCAGGTTCTTCTCAAGCAGCTGTGTTCCTGGTGCTGATGGAAGCCGCTTTCCCAACCTGTGTCGCCTGTGTGTGGGGACAGGGGCCAATAAATGTGCCTTCTCCTCCCGAGAACCATACTTTGGCAACGCTGGTGCCTTCAAGTGAGTGACACTGACCTCTTCTCCCCAGTGACTCATGGCCTCCCTGCCTTCCCTCTGGCCCCAGCAGTGCTCCGTCTGCTGAAGGGACGGTGGAAGGGGTGTGGTTCTCATATAGTTCGGACTGTGTAATTCTAGAACCTGAGTCCAAAGAGGGCACTGGCCCTGTCCACTTTATGTTCTTCTCCAGCCTCTGAGTCCCACCTAGGACCTCAATATCAATGCCAGCATGAAGGGTACTGGATGGGATCCTTTCTCTCTCCCCTTGAACTCCCCAAATCTGACTTTGCTTTTAGATTCTCCTGCTAACTTAGGCCCTCCGTCCTATCCACCATGGACTGATGGAGTCTTGTCAGTTGGCATCCAGTCCTATGTTCCCAGCTGGGCAGGACAGCCACTGTGTCCAGGCTGATGTCATTCTGAGTCCCCTGAGACCCCCCCAGGGTGAAGGGGTGTAAGGCCTGCCTGATTCTCCACTCCACCCTCTGCCCTTCCCAGTTCCCTCAGAGACTTATGCAGAGAGAGGCTTCCACCTCCTCACTGGCCGGGTACATGTGCACACTCAGTCCTGAGGGAAGAATCCAGGGATATAGAGGTGCCAAGCCTTTACCCTCTGGAGGAGAGGCTTCAAAATGCTCTTCTATGTAGAAAAAAAAGTTATGCCCTCCCAGCCCTCAAAGCAGAAGGTGGTAGCACCTGAGCTTTTCTTCGGAATCTACCCGGAGAGGGCCCAGAACTCTGTCCAGCGGGGAACACACCCACAGAAGCCAAGGCCAGGGTTGCAATCCACAGGGATGAACTCACCCTTGCGTGCTTGCTTATTCACAGGTGTCTGAGGGATGGCGCTGGAGATGTGGCTTTTATCACAGAGAATACATTGTTTGGTAAGAGCAACCTGCATCTTTATGCGATTTTTGTCATACTTTTGACTGTTTGAGCTAACTAGATTCTTCAGTTTTTTGCATGGCTCTTATTTCATGTTCTTGCAAATTTTAAACAATCAGCATTCCTTGAATCCCTCATGCTGACCTCCATTTTCTTTCTGCTCACAGACAACCACGATGGTGGGTACTTGTTTTTGATGTCATGTGTTTTGTTTCCTGGTAACTAATTTTATGTTATTTCCTGTTTGGTTATTACTTGTAATACTTGATTATTGTAACTTGTTATCTTTCTGGACTCTCTTAGTGTTCTGATGGATTTATAGGCTTTTCTAGAGAGAGTATTATTATCACCTTTAAATAACACAAACCTGTCTTTTTCCTTCCAGGGTTTATATCTCTTCTTCTTTTTTTAAATTATATAATCCAGCTAGTTCTTATTATATTGGAAATATGAAGGGAACATTCTCGCCTTGTTTCAGTTTTCCCCTTTTCATATGATTTTGCTGCAGATAATTTTGATAAATGACATTTATTAAGTTCAAAAACTTTACTAAATTTTCTACATTATTAGATTTCTGCAGCTAAAGCAAATCTCCAACAGGTGGTGGGCACATGGATGCTTTTTTGAACTTATTAAGTGTAGGGTGACCTCATGGTTTTCTTGCTTTAATCTGTTAATGTGATGAATCACCTTGGGTTTTTGATGCCCAGCCATTTTTTGGCTCACAGAATGAATACATGAACTTTAATCCTGATCTATTATTGTTTTAAAAGACTGCTGGGTCGAGTTAGTGTGTCGTTTGGAATTTTTGCCTTTATGTTCATAAATAAAACATGCCTGGAATTCTTCTCGCCTGTACTTCCTTCTCTGATTTTAACACCAAAGTGGCACTAATCTCATAAAACGACTTGGGCAGGCTCCTGTCACTTTACATATTCTGAAACGATTTACTTATTTTTAAATTTTTATTGGTGGTACACACTTGCTAGGCAAGAGCTCTGCCACTTGAGCCATGCCCTCAGTCCTTTTTGCTTTAGTTATTTTGGGAATAGGGTCTTGTGTTTTCTTTTGGGCTGGACTGGGTGGTGGTTCTCCTATTTATGCCTCCCATATAACTGGGATGACAGTTTAATTGGTTGAGATGGGGTCTTGCTAACTTTTTTCCTGGGCTGACCTTGAACTGAAATTCTACTTATCTCTACCTTCTGAGCAGCTGGGATTACAGATGTGAGCCACCTGCCTGGCATATTCTGAAACAATTTATATATTAGATAAATGAAAAATTCCAAAGTCTGTCTGAGCTCATAAGACATCCTTTTTTCCTTATGTTCATATGCCCAGTATGGAAAGTGACCCCACTGTCTTTTCGAACTTAAAATGTTTTTGTTCTAGAGATGTGGGTGAGGTACTCCCTCCCTCCCCTGGGTTTGTTCCTATGAGGTAACCCTTTCCAAGTAGAGTTGCAGGGATCTAGATAGCATCTGTCCCACCTCTGTGGCCTGCCAGTGTGACCCAGTTGGAGGCTCAGACCTGGGAAGGTCTCAGGCCTTCTGGGGACAGCCTTTGCCTTCCTCACTTGATCCCGTCAGCTTTGCAGATGTCTCCTCCAGCTCAGAGTCCTAGGGTGAGTAGGGAAGCCACAGATCATGGTTACTGCCAGGACTTGACTTACCTGGACCCCTTTCCTGCTCTCCCTTCCTCAGAGGTCCTGCCAGACAAGACCGAAAGGGACCAGTACAAGCTTCTCTGCCCAGACAACACCTGGAAGCCAGTGGACCAGTACAAGGAGTGCCACCTGGCCCGAATCCCTTCTCGAGCGGTTGTGGCCCGAAGTGAGGACAGCAAAGAAGATTTCATCTGGGCGTTTCTCCAACAGGCACAGGTAGTCCCAACCACGGTGCTCCCCTCTCTCTTGGGCTTGGGGTGGGGAGAAGTGTCCTTCCTAATTTTGGTAGTTGGAAGCAGAGGGGTTCACAAACTTGGGGGCTGCTTCCTTGGTCTCTGCCTTGGATCTCAGAAACAAGGAAACCTCCCTCAGCATTACACCTGACAGGCTCACGGACTGTAGCAGAGTCAGTGCAAGAGAACAATACAGAGTTCTTAGAGCCGTGAGAAGCTGGGACCCCAGCAACTTTCTAGAGGGTTGTTCGAGCTGAGCTTCTTCCTCTGGGATGGTGAGCATCCCACAGTGGCAGGGTGTCAACTGAGGTTCCTGTTCTCAAAATTATCCCCAAGTTCTGGGTAACTTTTTTTTTTTTTCTTTCTGCCCCCCCCCCCCCCGCAGTACTGGAGTTTGAATTCAGGGCCCTGTGCTTGCTAGGCAGGCACTGTACCACTTAAGCCACTCCCCCAGCCCTTTTAGCTTTAGTTATTTTTTAGATAGAGTCTCATATTTTTGCCCAGGGCTGGCCTTGAACTGAGATTCTCTTACCTATACCTCCTTGGAGGCTGGGATTACAAATGTGCACCACCACACCTGTCTTATTGACTGAGATAGGTTCTTGCTACCTTTATTGCTGAGCTTGAACTGCAGTATTCTCCTGAGTAGCTGGGATTACAGGTATGTACCACCATGCCCAGCTCTAGGTACTTGTTTTTGATGTCATTTTTTTTGTTTCCTCCCTATTTCCTGCTGACACCATAATTTTGTTTTTAATTCATTAGGAAAAGTTTGGAAAAAACAAGTCATCGTCATTCCAGCTCTTCGGCTCCCCTGTAGGGAAGAAGGATCTCCTGTTCAAAGACTCTGCTATTGGGTTTTTGAGGGTCCCCAAAAAGATAGACTCTGAGCTGTATCTGGGATCTGGATACCTCACTTCCATACAAAACCTGCAGAAAAGTGAGTGAGCCCAGGCAGGGCCCCAGGGGTGCGGGGGTAGGCAGTGAGCTGTGGGTGACCCCTAGGGAGTGTGGTCCAACTCTACAGTGCTCACTCCTCTGTCTGCTGGCCACTGGCATATCTTCTGTCAATCAAATCGGGGTTCCAAAAGAGTGTCCGGGCCACTGGATTAACGATTCCTTGTGCCCCCGTGTGCATTTTTCCTGGCAGGAAAATCAACTCGCCTCTCATTAGTGAGATATAGGAACGTGAGCCAGAGAACCACAACCCCAGGGGGTGACATCAGAGGCCGAGTGGAAGTGGGTCCTGAACCAGGCTGGGGAGACCATGCAAAGTGAACTCAACCATGACTTCCTGTACTAGGAGTGGGGTGGGAGGCTGGGAGACCAGGAGGCTACACTGGATGCAGTGCACGGTTGCCATTGCAGGCCTCTTGGGAGGTCAGGGCTGGGCTCGAGGCCCCCAGTCCATGTCCTGGGGTGGACACTGGTCTCTGTGTCACAGAGCTTTTTTCCTGAGAGACAGGAGTAATCAGGCACGTGGCTAAGATTGATGGATGGATTAGAACCCTGGGAAGCCTCCAAGGGAATAGAAGTGAGAAACAGGGAGCTCACGGGAGCTGAGGCAGGCCGGGGAGCTGACATGTGGAGGAAGGATTGCAGCACGGGTCTCGTGCCGTGGGAGGAAGAGGTTCCTGTCCCAGCGAGGATCTAATTAGGAACCAGAACCTTGGAGGGCAGAGGTGGAACAAGGCCGTGCCTGGGTGTCCCTGACGAGGCTCACGGCCCCTGCCTATCCTTTGTGCCTCTCCCCAGGTAAGGAGGATGTGGCAGCCAGGCAATCGCAGGTCGTATGGTGCCCGGTGGGCAGCGAGGAGCTGAGCAAGTGTGACCAGTGGAGCACTGTGAGCAACGGCTTGGTGACCTGTGCCTCAGCCCCCACCACGGAAGACTGCATCAGCCAGATTCTGGTGCGTGGCCCGAGTCACATGGGCGGGCGGGGATCCACACAATGGGTGTCTGCCTGCTGTGAAGTTGGATGCCCCAGAGGCTACTGCAGGATGCGATGAGGCAGGAAAGACCAGAGAAGGTGCACTTGGGGCTGCCACATTGGGCTAAGGAAGGGGTACAGTTTTAGGTTTAAAAAGTGGCTTATTACAAGGACAACTCAGGATTATTGTAGGTAACTTGGAAAATAGGAAAGGTTTGTGAGGTTCACACACACACAATAACTAATTGTGGTCTCAGACAGAGATAGCTATGATGAAAAAAACATTTTTTTTTTGCAGTATGAAGTTAGAACTCAGGGCCTTTTACTTGCTAGGCAGATGCTCTGCCACCTGAGCCACGCTGCTAGCCCTTTTCCTGTTGGTTATTTTTGAGATAGAGCCTCACTTTGTGCCCTGGCTGGCCTGGACTATTTGTGCTTCCTTGAGTGGCTGGAATGACAGGCATGTACCACCATGCCCAGCCATTGGTTGAGATGGGGTCTCCAGTTACTTCTAATATCAGCATAAATAGTTATTACCAGGCTAAGGACACAGGTATTTTTTTTCTTCCAGTACTGGAATTTGAACTCAGGGCCTACACCTTGAGCCACTCCACCAACCCTTTTTTTTGTGATGGGTTTTTTCAAGATGGGATCTTGTGAACTATTTGCCTGGTCTGACTTCAAACCATGATCTCTGCCTCCTGAGTAGCTAGGATTACAGGTGTGACCCCTGACGCCCAGCCAAGTTATCTTGATGAATCCACACAGGTGCATGCCTGTAATCCTAGCTAGGCAGGATGCATTGGTAAGAGGATCATGGTTCAGTCTGGCCCAAGCGAAAACATGAGATCCTATGAGAAAAATAACTAAGCAAAAAAAGGGGGTGGGGGAGCTGGAGGCACAGCTTAAGAGAGAAAGAGAGCCTGCCTAGCAAGCGGAGGCCCCAGTACCACCCCCCAAAGAAAGATAGGCAGGAGGATCTGCTTTGTCTCTGCAGAAAGGAAAGGCTGATGGCATGAGTTTGGATGGAGGATTTATCTACGTTGCGGGCAAGTGTGGTCTGGTGCCTGTACTGGCGGAGAACCAGCGTAAGTGGAGTTAGCATGGCTACTGGTACATCTGTTTGGGCAGTTGGGTGGGGGTGGGGAGGAACCACTCCACTCACTAGAAGCAGGAGGAGGCGTTAAGATGGATGGATACATTCAAGCTGGAGAAAATCGGGAAAGAATAAACTGGGACCATGCTTCCCAAAAACTGTGTTGAGAGTTGATAAGGCACAGGTTGTTTTCATCTTCTTGAATAAAAAACAGATTGGTAAAGTATAACACAATATTTAGTAAAGTATGCACAGAAAAGTGCACATAGTGTACAACTAACTCAGTGACATTTTACAAAGGGTGCCTAGATGAAGACACAGACTGTCTCAAAAGCCACCAGCCCCTTACTTCCAAAGGGTAGTGACTCCTGACTCCCAACAAGAGATCAGATGCCTAATCTTGACCTTTATGTAAAAAGAGTTACATTCTTAATGTCTGGTTTCTCTTGCACTGTGAAGCTTTAACACTTTGTGACTTCTCAGTAAATCTGAGTGTTTAAAGACATTTTGCTTGTCTTTGTTCTTTCAGAATCCCAGAAAAGCAGCGGCTCTGATTGTGTGAATAGACCAGTGGAAGGTGAGTTGGAATCAGTCAGTTTCAAGGTCAAGAATAAGTGCTTGTTGCTAGATGGATGAGGTGGTGGAAACTTAAAAAAATTTACAGAAAGAGGCTGGACTCAGTGGCTCACATCTGTAATCTCAGTACTTGGGAGGTAGAGTTTGGGAGAATTGAGATTTGAGGCTAGTCTGGGCAAAAAGTTAGCAAGATCCCATCTCAACCAATAAGCTGGGTGTGGTTGCATATACCTGTGATTCCAGCTACACAGGAGGTAGGTAGGAGGATGCAGGTCTGAGGCTGGCCCTGGGCAAAAACGTGAGACCATACCTAAAAATTAAAGCAAAAAAAAAGAGCCTTGAGGGTGTGGTAGAGAGCCTGCCTAGCAAGCACCAGGCCCCAAGAACACCATGTACTACCCCCCACAAAAAGATTCACAGAAAGAGATGTGTCCATAGAAACCATTATTTAGAGATAAAGATAATTCATAGATGAGTAATTATAATAATTAATGTTTCTATCAACCGTTGTACTTACCAGAGAACTTTCCTATAGTTCCTCGTGGTACCTGACCATGAGGAAAGAGGAGTGTTACTTCCCCATCTTATATGGATGGGGAAACTGTGGCAGCGAGCCGTCCCCACCCTGCCCCCAGGACCCAGAATCCGAGGCACTGTTGCAGATAATTCTTCCGCAAGTCCCGACTTTGACTCAGGGCCAAACCCAGCACTCTCCGCCCCAGCCCTACCTTCCCACCATGGCTGGTGCTTGCTCAGTTCTGGAACCCTTGACACTTGCCCACAGTGGGCTCCTGTTGGTCTGGTGCCCTCTACAGGGAAGAGGATGGCAGCCATGTTAACCCCCTCACGGTGCAGGACTGGCAGGACCCAGCACAGGGTGGTCCTTGGACACTTCCCGTGCATCAGTGTGGTGGCCATCTTGCTTGCACACTGTAGGTGGTGATTTGTGCACCGTTGGGACCGTTCTTGTTCAACATTTGTTATTTTAGTAGCCAGTGTGTTAAAATCTGTAACTCAGGGATATTGTGTAGCTGGATGAGGGCATCCCCTACAAACACTTCAAGGGTCATCTCTTCTTACTATTTTATTTCATAGCCCAGATCAATTTTCCTTTGATATAGGGCAGCTTTGGTCTACCAAATAATGGCCAATTATTTGGGGGATATTGTTACCTGGAGATGCTTCTCGACCTATGTTGGCCTGGGTTGGGTTCATGGGCCAGGCCTCCTGGAGGTTAAGACCTGCTCTTCTGTCATCTGCTTTGCAAGGGTACCTTGCTGTAGCGGTGACGAGGAGATCAAATGCTGCTATTACCTGGAACTCTCTGAAAGGAAAGAAGTCTTGCCACACTGCCGTGGGCAGGACCGCAGGCTGGAACATCCCCATAGGCCTGCTCTTCAACCAGACAGGCTCCTGCAAGTTTGGTAAGCAGGCCTGAGGGTGGCATGGGAGGGCCACTATCCTGGGGGGTAGGGGAGGTGCTTTGTGCTGTGGAACCGCAGAGAAAGGAGGGCGGAGGGATTTGTCCCGGTAGCCGCCTCCTGGAGTCATGGGTGCATGGGGAGGGGCTCATGCATCCTGTTGAGACACAGATTAGAATATCAACTTGCTCTTCTACACCTGAAGAATGGATATGGGTTCTTTTTGTTTGTTTGTTTTAAACCACTTGAAGCCCATATCTAAATTCCTCATAGACCCTGGCTTCCCAGTTCAGGAAAAGCACCTGCCCCCACTCAGGAAAGTTGACTTCTGTTTCTAAACAGAATGCCTGCAAAGGAAGCCAGACTGCAAGGGCATGGCTCAAGCTTCTTCTGGGGCTTCTCACCCCACCACACCTGTGCCCGTCTTGGTCAGCATAAGCCATGCCCCACCTGTGGCGGGCCTGGTGATGACAGAGCATCTGGCACATTCTCTCCATGGCTCGCCTCTGTGTCAGCATCTCCTAGAGCAGGGGCCCCCACATATTGCGGCTGGGCTTTGGGTCCTGGTTGGAGCAAGTGTCGTGCACTGTTGCACCTCCTGCTGACCCCTAAGGTGGCCTCTGTGCTGTAGGGCAGCGGGCAGGATGTGGTGGCGGGAAGCTGCTAGCCTTTCTAGAGGCTCTTTTAGTGACAGGGCTTTAGGAGTCAGTAAATGGGTGTCACTTACTCAGAAGGGCAGGGCTTTCTTGTCACTTTTGTTTCCTTTTTTCTTGGGTTAAATCACACTGTGGATTAATTCAGATTAGGTTCAGCTGCAAGGAACAGAAACCCTCCAAATATGGACTATTTGGGAAGAGGAAGGGGACCAGTGGGAGGGCGGACAGGAAGGAAAAGAGGGGCTGAATATGATGAAAGTACATGTATATATGAAAATATCATAATGAAACGCCTATTTTGTAGAATTAATATATGCTAATAAAATAGTAGAGACTTAACCAAGATAGAGGTTTATTTCTCACATAAGAGATGACCACAGTTGGTTGTTCAGAGCTACTATGATGACAGTGTGGTGTCAAGGACCTGGCTACTTTGTCCTGTGTGGTTTCCATGCTCGAGGTCATTTCATGACCCAAATCCCAAGGGAAGGTCCAGTCCCTGCTTCTGCATTTCATGTGCAGGACGAAGAAAGGGAAGGGACAAAAGGAGGGTGCCACTGTCTTCTAAGGACAGTTCCAGAGAGCTGACCCCTAACACTCCTGCTCATATGTTGCTGACCAGTACCTAGCCATATGGGTCTTTCAGCCTGATAATTCCAGTCCGTATACCCACGGCCCTGGTGCCCATGGAAAAAGCACAGTCCCATTCCTAATAAAAAGAGGAAATCAGATCCTGGAGTACGTCGTTGGCATGCTCTGCTGTAGAGGAAGGACCAGTGGTTCTCGGCTGAGTCCCCTGCTCGAGGTTGTGATGATGGGACCCCCGTGCTGTCATGACCCTTCCCAGCTTCAGTTAGCTGCTTTGTCAACGCCTACCGTCTGAAGTGCGTCTCACTTCCTTGGTTGCTGGTAACATGTCGCTCTGTGATAGTGAGTACTATCTGTCCTGGGTAAGATACTGAACTGAAGTCAAACTGTGTCACCTGTTGGGTAAAAGACTGTTTGTGTTGAAGGAGGTCAGAGGAACTGATTTCCCTTGTTCCTTTTGCCCAGGTGAATTCTTTAGAGAAAGCTGTGCACCTGGGTCTGACCCGAAATCCAATCTCTGTGCTCTGTGTATTGGTGACGAGAATGGTGAGAATAAGTGTGCATCAAACAGCAGCGAGAGATACTATGGCTACACTGGGGCTTTGAGGTGAGTCTGGAACTGAGCTCCCCCAGCATAGGGCATCGTGCTTTATCCTCGACATGTTGCTACTGCAGTTCTAAGGGGACAGGTGTGGCCTGTCACAGCACACAGGGGTCACACTGTGGGTTTTCAAATAGACCCCACCAGTCAGAACCCCTCGTCACACCCACCACCCCAGAGAGTGGGGGCTGGAGCAGGGCTACCTGACCTCAGGACGTTGAGCCAAGGTCTCCCACAGTGAGCCTCACTACCTTCTCCTCAAAGTTAGTAGGTGGCGTGTGTGGCAACCAAAGAGCTCCCCACATTTCAGTGTTATGGAAGTTGTCGTTCCCAGAGCCACCATCCCCTTCCCTTCCCTAGGTCATCATTGTGGCTTATGTTTTCATTTTTCTCTTTGACTTTGGCCTTAGACATGGCAAAGAGGAAGTAGTATTGCAGTGTTAGTCTCCATTGTGAAGTGAAAAAATAAACCAAAAAAGAAAAAGTTTTCACAATTCACAAATTATAGCCACTGAGTGAGTGATTCCTATTAATGACCCAGAACTTGCATTTATAACTTCATTAATCTGGGCATTGCTTCCAGGGGTCTATTTAGGGATTCGACCAGCACGAAGAGACTCTTTCTTCCCCCTTCCCTTTTTCTCCATTTGCCAAGACTTTATTTTACCACCAGGTGGCATCCTGCATCTGAGAAAGACAGTGGCCAGAACTGGCCTTTGAGCTTTTAAATATCAATCCAGCAGCCTTTGCTGCAGTGGTACATGATAGAAAAGTAATCTTTGCTATACTCTGCTTGATCATAAAAATCGAATGGATGTTTTTGAATGCACAAAAATACCTTTGAAGAACTAAGGATTTGCAAATGGAAAGTTTGTGATGTGATTCCTCTCAGAAATATTGAATCGACACATATCTGAATCATGTGATCCTTTTTGTCCCAGACCTGAAGCATGGCTTAACTTTTCTGGAAACCTCTGCACTTCAGCATTCTTATTTATACTAGAAGATACTGCTTTGCCTTTGCTTTAAATTATGTCTAGAATCTAGACAGGGTAATTTATAGCAAAATAATTGAAAGCTAGAAGCAGATGTCTTATTTGGACTTATATTTCTAACTAACCTCCCAGTACTGCTGGTTCTTGATTTGTAACTCTTAGCTCTCTTTTGCTTTCTATGATGGCAGAAGCTGTAACCTTTCAGAGTGCTCCCTCCCGCCCACCCTTCCTCTTCCACCCTCAACCACAACCTCACCTTTCATAACCAGACTGTGTTGCATTCGGTGCTTGCATTTTTATGACACTGCAAGCGTTATTCTCATGTGGTATAATAAGGTTATGTTTCGCTTATTGTGCAAACATTTTGTTTACTACGGAGTTCATCGATGTCTTCTTTTTTTATTGCTTTATTTTCTTTGCCTCAAAACTCTCTGGCAGGAGTGCGCTCATGCTGGGGTGGTCTGATTTCCTCATTTAGTTGGGAATGTTGCTCTGAGAACTCCAGATTCCTGCTGCATTCTGAATTGGGTGCTCTGGAAGTCACCTGTCATCTGTGGTCCTGAGAATGCCCTCCGCTGTCATTCTGGGATTTCCCTTTGTCTTACTTCATGTTAGATAGCTGATTTCCTGGATTTCATATCTTTAGCTTTGTGGGGTTTTTTTGTTGCAACAGAGCACATTCTCCAACATCTTCTTGAGGAAGGGTGAATGAATAGGTGGTGCTATTTTTTTTTGGCAGGGGGAGGTAACTAGGAGTTGAACTCAGGGTCTGGCACTTGCCAGGCAGGCGCTCTATCACTTGAGCTACTCTGCCAGCCTTGAGTTGCTATTTTTAAAGAACTTACATATCTGAAATTATCTTTCTTTTATTTTTGAAATGATTTACAGTTTAGCAGAATAACTAAATCCAAGTTGGAATTTTATTTCCCCCCTAGGAATTTTAACTAATTCCTAGCTCCAGAAAATGACAACCTTAGGCTATTTCGGCCAAAGTCTCCCACTAAAAAGCGAATTGCTGGATTAAGTACACGCACACAGGTATTCACACTGAATCACTGACAAAATAAGCAATTCCAGACTAAAATCTGAGGGGAATAGGAGGTCAGAGAGACAAATGCAGAGCCACTCTATCCCATCCTGGAGATGTTAACCAATTCTGAGAGACTTGAACCTAAGAGGTTACCTATACCTGTAAGGTAAGAGCGACCTAGAAGTAACTTTTGTGCCTACTCTCAGAGGATTTGAAGTTGCCCAGAAGTTGAAGAAAGCAGTGAGAACATTTCTCCTGAGAAATCAAAACCATGAGCCAATTCTCATATGGACTTGAAATTCAAAGTTGGGTCCCCTAGGAAGGTCCAGAAAGTCTCAGCTCAAAAATATTTTTAGAAGGGATCCCAGACAAATGGTCTTTCTAGGAATCTGTGAGGAACATAGAATCTTCATGTTATGCCCCAAGGACTACTAAAAATACTATTTTCTAATGACGATGATCACAGTAAAAAGTAATTATTATAATGTTAACCAAACACACAGGAGAAAAAAGCTGTCAGATGCAAAATCCAACAGACAAAAACAAGTTAGTATTTTTAAAAAAGGAATAGAGTTTCTAGAAAGGAAAAAAAATAGCAATTAAAATTCACTATGCAATTGACCAGCTTAACATACTAGATATGACTAAAAAGAGAATTAATGAAATAGGGGATTTGTGAAAAAAATTATCCAGACTGTAGCATAGGATGACAAAAAATTGGAAAATAGAGCAAATTCAAAAATTTAAAAGCATTAATTCATTGTTTTCTAATTTCTAGAGTTGTTGAGAAATTTGGTACTATTTTTGATTCCTGATTCTTTGTATATACAACTTTCTTTCTTTTTGAAAATTTTTTGAGCAATTGTTTTTTAGTCTGTAGTGTTCTGAAGCTTCATAATGACAGTTTTTTGTTTTTTTTTTTGGCGGTACTGGGGTTTGAACTCAGGGCTTTATGCTTGCTAGGCAGGTGTTCTACCACTTGAGCCACACCTCCAGCCCCCATAATGACATTTCTTTATGTGAGTCTTTCCCCACTATATTGGATTGGGCTCTTCATGCATCTTTTTGACTGGAAACTCAAGTTAACACATTCTGGGAAGCTATTATTTCTTTGGCAATTACTATCCTTTAGTTTCTCTAACTTTTCTTTAAACTTTAATTTTTAAATTATAGTGTCTTGAATTATCATCTGATTTCCTTATTATTGATTCTATATTATTTGCTCTTTGTCTTCTAGTTTCTGGGATATGTATTTGTTTAATCCTCTAATATTATATAATTTTAAAGAATGATCATGACTGGGCTAGTGCATGGCTATTGTTCCAGCTACTCAGGAGGCAGAGGTAGAACAATTGCAGCCCTAGTCCAGCCCAGGCAAAAAGCAGGAGACCCTGTCTGAAAAACAAACTAAAAGTGAAAGAACTGGGGACTAGCTCGTGCAGAAAAATGCTTGCCTAACAATATCCCAAGGCCCTGAATTTAATCCCTAGTACCACCAAAAAGAACTTTTTAATGATTTTTTTCTTTCTAAGAACTCTGTAATCTACTTTCTTTTTTAGTACTTCCTGTTCTTGTTTCATGAATACCTTGTCTTCTTTTGTATCTTTAGGATATTAATTATAGTTTTTTTTTTAAGTTCTATCCTGTCCTTTATATTGTCTCTATAGCCTCTGAATATAATGGTTTTGGTCTCCATTTTTTATGGTCTTCCTTTAAATATCTGATGGTCTCTGCCTATTTGTCCATACTTAAGAATGGAGCATTAAAAAACAAAAAAAGTGAAGGGATAAAGCTGGTAGTTAGCTCTGTGTCATTTGCCAGGCCTTGGTGAATGCTGGGCTTCACTGAGGATCTGTTGGCATGTGTCGTTTCATTGGTGCATCCAAATATCAGGACCTATGAGTGTTTTCCTGAGTTGATGAGGTTACCCTGACAAACAATCTTGTCTGATGCTTGGAAAGAATGGCCCTGACGCCCGCCTCCTGGAGCCAAGCGGGAGAATGGGACTGTGACTTCACTCCTGCTCAGTCCTGCTCAGTGTCCATTTCTGCCTTCTGCACCACAGTGTTATTCAGGTTCAACCTCCCCGCCATGGACAAATCTTTGTTTTCTGCCGGGGTGAGGGAGAAGCTGAGGGGCCATGGATGTGTAAAACTCACCTTCTAGATGCTGAAGGCAGTCTTTCCATTCTCAGCCAGTTTCTTTCTAGGCCCCCCCACAACACACACACAAGGGGTACTGGGGTTTGAACTCAGGGCATTGGCTAGGCTCTACCGCTTGAGCCACACCTCCAGCCTTTTCTACTCTGTTTTGGAGTTAGGGTCTTGCTTTTTGCATAGGCTGGACTGAGCCACAACCTTCCTATTCTATACTTCCTGCCATAGCTGGGATGTCAAGGGTGCACCACTAGCCCAGCTTTTCCCCTGAGATGAGGTCTCATGATCTTTTTTTGCCTGGGCTTCCCTTGAACCTCCATCCTCCTGAAATCAGCCACCCAAGGAGCTTGGGATGACTGGCACATAGCACTATGCCCAGCCATTGGTTGAGGTGGAATCTTATGAACTTTTTTTCTTTCCTTTGTTATTGTTCTGGGTGGGAGTACATGGTGGCATTTACACAGGCAAACTCTTCCCCCACCCCAAGCTGGCCTCAAACTATGATCCTCCCCATCTCAGCCTCTCCAGTAGCTAGGATTATAGATATGAGCTACCCATGTCCATCTCATTCTCAGCTATTTTTCCTGGTGCCAAGCCTTTCTGGAGGTCTGCTGTGCACATCTGCTTCCTTCTGAGCTTCCACCCCCTCCACGTACATTACAGCTCTCTTTGCTCTGTCGGTTAAGTAACTGCTCAGCCATTTGCTCTTTGACTTCCAAGGGTGGTCATTATGGTCTCTTTTTCTCTCGTTTGTGGGCTTAGAGCTTTGAAAAAAATCTCATCAGTGTCGTTTTATTGGGATTTTAGAAGGAAGGAAGGAAGGCACACGGATGCGTTCTGTCAATTTAAGCCTTAAAATCCTGGAAATACTTTCACCTTTCACATGTTTACTTACATGTTTCAGTTTTGGAATGCATAGTACAAATATTTATGAAGAGTCTAATGGCTTCTTTTCTCTTGTCATGTTATTTGTGGAAACATTTTAGGTGCATGGTTGAGGGGGCAGGAGATGTCGCCTTTGTGAAAGACTCCACTATCTTTCAGAACGCTGATGGTAGGTGAAGTCATTTCTCTTCCTCCTTCTAAGCAGTTTTAGTACCATGACACATCCTCAGATTCCTTACCTAGGGCACATGGTAGCATGTGCAGGTGTCACAGTGATTTTGAAGCTGAATGTCCTCTCTCTCTCTCTCTTAATCTCTCTCTCTCTCTCTCTCTCTCACACACACACACACACACCAGTCAGATCTTATAGCAAGTGTATGCCTGGTTTGGCTTGGCTAGTCACTCATGGAAACTCACCATCTGTCTACACCAGATCATGGTGCCTATGGGAAACAGTTTGGACAATACTGAAAAAAACAGAACATATGAAAATAAGTTTCCCTCTTGAAAAAAAGAAGTCAAGTCTTCATTCAGCTCCATGTGAGCCATTCACCTGGAAACTCCTTGGGAGTCAGTGGGGACTGAGTCACAGGCAGATACAAATGATGAAAGAGAATCTCCCAGCCAATGTTTGAACAATTACCCTCCCTTCTGGTCTCTAAATGAGAAAAAATGACCAAATTGAAGCCTCCACAGGCGTCTGATGCCTTCCATGCTTCACCTCCTTCTTTAGCAGATGATTTGTTCACTCCTTGGGAAAGGATCAGCTCTACTTTCTGCTTCCCTCCTGCAGTGATCTCCACTCCTTTCTTCTCCTCCTGCCTCCTCTAGTTACCGGGAGGAGGATTAGGGCCTCACCCATGAGTTTGAAAGGATCTCAATATCAAAATAATGAATCCTAGTCCTCACTCCTCTCCTTGCCTCGCCTTTCCTCCCCTTCCCCTCCCCTCTCCTCTCTTCCCCTCCCCTCTCCTCTCTTCCCCTCCCCTCCCCTCCCCTCTCCTCTCTTCCCCTCCCCTCCCCTCCCCTCTCCTCTTCTCCCCTCCCTTCCCCTCCTTCTTTCTCTTCTCAAATTTTTTTTTTTACATTTAAAAATGTTTAATAATATAGTCAATTTATGTTATGCATACTTTGCTGCAATTTAAAAATTAAGTAAAAAGGCACGATCTATGATGAAAATGCAAATAATTTTGTGACAGTAACCTAGTACAAGAACAGGGGATGAGAGAAGAGAAGCAAAACACAAACTTTTATAACTTAGAGGGGGGAAAAAAACAAAGGGAATGACAACCTATAGTGGAAATACCAGTCCATGAGAAAGGAAAAGAAAAAAGGTGAGATGCACACTCTCAGGCAGGAAGAAAGACTGACTCAATTCCAGATAGTCAATGAAAGAGTCAAGTGCAATATAATAATTCTTTCTGGCCCAAATTTTATGTAACTAGAATTCTAAGCCCATTCATAGCAATTATTACAAGAATCTCAAGCAAGATATCAAAAGATACCTCAGATAATCATAGAATTTTAGAATTGAAAGGTACCTTAATGTCTAACAACTGCCTCATTTTTTTACATTGACAAAAATATGGCACTGACAAAAATAAGATTTTATTTAATATCTAGACCTTAATATTTTTATTATTTTAATGATGTAATCATTACGTTTCTTGAAATTTTTTTCTGTTGTTGATACAAATAGCTAGGTAACACTGAGCAGCAATCCAAACATGAGAATACAGTTACTACAGTCTATTCCACTTATTATTATTATTTTTTTTTAATTTTTCTTTTATTATTCATATGTGCATACAAGGCTTGGTTCATTTCTCCCTCCTGCCCCCACCCCCTCCCTTACCACCCACTCCGCCCCCCCCCCCCCCCCCGCTCAATACCCAGCAGAAACTATTTTGCCCTTATTTCTAATTTTGTTGTAGAGAGAGTATAAGCAATAATAGGAAGGAACAAGGGTTTTTGCTGGTTGAGATAAGGATAGCTATACAGGGCATTGACTCACATTGATTTCCTGTGTGTGGGTGTTACCTTCTAGGTTAATTCTTTTTGATCTCACCTTTTCTCTAGTTCCTGGTCCCCTTTTCCTATTGGCCTCAGTTGCTTTAAGGTATCTGCTTTAGTTTCTCTGCGTTAAGGGCAACAAATGCTAGCTAGTTTTTTAGGTGTCTTACCTATCCTCACCCCTCCCTTGTGTGCTCTCGCTTTTATCATGGCCTCACCCATGAGTTTGAAAGGATCTCAGTATCAAAATAATGAATCCTAGTCCTCACTCCTCTCCTTGCCTCGCCTTTCCTCCCCTTCCCCTCCCCTCTCCTCTCTTCCCCTCCCTTCCCCTCCCCTCTCCTCTTCTCCCCTCCCTTCCCCTCCTTCTTTCTCTTCTCAAATTTAATTCCTATCTTTTCTATTTCTTTTGTACAAGGGAGTGAACTCAGGGCCTTGCCCTTGCAAGGCAGGTTCTTTACCACTTGAGCCACGCTGCAGCCCTTTTTGCTTTAGTTTGGTTTTGACAGGGTCTCATACTCTTGCCTTGGACTGTGATCCTCCTACCTCCACTTCCCTGCATAGCTGGAATTATAGGTACTCACCACCACACCTGGCTGAGAGGTGGTTTCTTAAGAGAAAAGGCAGAAGGAGAGATAAGCAAGGGCCTGAGCCTGTGTGTGCGCACACAGACATGTCTGCAATTACACTTAGAATTTATGACAGTTAATTAAAGTGGTTTCCATGGATCAGATAGATGTCAAATTTTATTCTTAGGTTCTCTGGTACTTTACAACTATATTTTATTGGAATTGAGTAAACAGATTTGGTACATCCATAGAAAGGCCTATCTTCTCTCTGGTTACATGAAGAGTATTTGAAAATGAAAGGAAGGGAAAATTTCTCCTTGAACGTAAATCAGCTATAGGCTGAGACAACTAAGTCAAAAATCTAAAATCCAGCTGGGTGCTGGTGGCTCACGCCTGTAATCCTAGCTATTCAGGAGGCAGAGATCAGGAGGATCACAGTTCAAGCACAGCCCAGGCAAATGATTTGTAAGATTCTATCTCAAAAATACCCATCCCAAAAAAGAGCTGGGCTTGAAGGAGTGTCTCAAGTGGTAGAGTGCCTGCCTAGCAGCATGAGACCCTGAGTTCAAACCCCAGTACTGCAATAAAATAAAATAATCTGAAGTGCCCCAAAATTGGAAACTTTTTGAACATTGACGTGGTGTCACAAGTGGAAAATTCCATATTTGACCTCACCTGATGGGCCACAGTAGAACTGCAGTCACACTAAAAATACTGCCTAAAATTATGTTCAGGCTCTATGTTAGTAGGTATGTGAAGCAGAAGTGAACTTTGTGTCTAGATTCACATCTCTCCCCGCAAGACTGTCTCAGGGTGTTTATGCAAATATTCCAAAATTTGGAAAAAAAAATTCCAAGTCTGAAGTAATTCCTGTCCCAAGCATCTTGGATGAGGGATACTCAACCTATTTTCTTTTTTCTGGATCCCACTGGAAAACATGGTGTAGGTGGAAGGTTTTCTTTTTAAAAAAAAAAAAAACAAAACCAACTTGAAAAGAACTTTTAACAGCTTTATTGAGATCCAACTCAATGCTATAAAATCCACCGAGTGGATTGATCCACTGGCTTCCAGTCATTCACAAAGTTGTACAACCACCACCACCATCCAACTCCAGAACACTTGAATAATCCCATAAAGAACTCCTTGTTCACAATCACTCCCCCACTTCTTTAGCACTGGCAATCACCCACTTCCTGTATTCATGGCTTTGCCTGCTCATGTAAACGGAATCCCAGTTTGTGGTCTGTTGTTCTTTCTCTTAACATGTTTTCAAGTTTCATCTGTGTTGCAGAAGGTGTGAACCTCACTCCTTTTTATTGCCATATAATATTCCACTACCCGACCACAGCACCTGTGTTGAGTATATTTGAAGTCTGAATCACTTGTTCAAGACACAGCTTCATTCTTTCTCCTTCATGTCACCATGGCTCTTGCAACAGGCGTTTTGAGAGACCAGTAGGATGGTCACACTTATCCAGAAAAGACCCTTTGTCCAAACAGGGCAGTTGTAACTGATGCCACCTTCATTCTGTCACCAGGAAAGAACACTGAAGCGTGGGCCAGGGACTTAAAGGTAGAGGACTTTGAGTTGTTGTGCCTTGATGGGACCCGGCAGCCTGTGACTGAGGCGAAGAGCTGCCACTTGGCCATGGCCCCGAATCATGCTGTGATCTCTCGGAAGGACAAGGCAGTATTCCTGGAGCAGGTGCTGCTCCAGCAACAGGTATGGGGCACGGGGCTGCGTGGGCTCCAGGAAGATTGGAGGTCACGGAGCCTTTCTTTCTTTCCCCTCTGCTTGGTTGGTGGCGACAGCATTTGCTTCATGCCTGGGACTGCACGATCTAAGTAAGGACTAAAAGGCTTCCAATTCTGGGCTTTCTGGGACTGACTTTAGTTTGGCCTGGAGCCTCCGTGCTCCTAAACTTGTACTTGCTGAGGTGGCCATTGTCCTTTTTCCTATTATTTTAGGCAAATGAGGGAGCTTTTCTTCCACAGCCCTTGACTCTAGTGATGTTACTTGAGCCTGGGCCAACAGCCCAATTTTCAGGACAAGACTCCTGAAACAACAATAGAGCTGGCTTTGATAGTTTTAAGGGTATCTATATGAATGCGACTGGAAGGAAATCCTAAAATGTTCTTGAAATCTAGGATTCTCTATTAGCACTTCTATTTTTTATATTATACAACATGGCTCCAGGCGTGCGTTGGAAGGCAGTGGCTCTAGGTATGAAGGAGAGACTGTGGCTAAAGGTGGTGGCCTGCTTGGGTCAACCAACTGGTTAGTTGAAACACTAGGTTTTCCTATGCCAACCACCCCTCTGTGACAGAGGCATGGGAGAGGTTTTCAAGTGATTAGCTTTTGGGGCAGACCTCAAAAATCCTCAGCTGACATCTCGTCACTTGCAAGAAGTTCTCTGGGAAGAGGTGATAGATTTAGAAGGAAGAAAACATGGTGTGAGGTGGGATGAGAAGTGCTGTGAGGTCTGGACACTGTCCATGGCAGGGGTGTCGGCCAGTGCAAGAAAAGGACCCCAGAGTTTGGCTACTTCTGCCCCACAGTTTTCCCAAAGCTGGTCCAGAATGAAAGAAATATTCTTGGCCTCTCCTGTCCACACACTCTCCTGTCTTCCTTGACTACTCGCTAAACGTCTGCCCTTTTGGACACAGGCTCAGTTTGGAAGAAATGGAAACAGGTGTCCGCGAGATTTTTGTCTGTTCCACTCCGAAACTAAAAATCTTCTGTTCAATGATAACACTGAGTGTTTGGCCAAACTCCATGGTAAAACGACATATACGAAGTATTTGGGACAGCAGTATGTCACAGCCACTTCTACTCTGGAGAAATGTTCAACCTCCCGTGAGTGGACCCTGGGTAGCCTCACTGAGAAAATCGTGGGTGAAGGTCAAGGTTCAGGGTCAAACTGCTTATAGGAATACAAATTCTCAAACATTCAGAAAACATATCTTAACCAGGAAAATATATTTTAGTGTAATTTCATTCTTGAAGATATTTTTAGAGGACATCTCAGAGGGCTGGAAGGCTAGATGATCATTTTAAGTTTCAGTATGCACTGACTGCCCGGTACACTGTGACTACCCCACACTCCTATTCCTGATCCCCCAGAAAGAGGCACAGGCTTGGGGAATGCTGTGGCCCAGGTGTGGGAGAAGAGCCAGGAGTCCATTACTCAGTTCTCAACTCAGGATGATTTTTGCCCCTAAGTTTGGCAATGCCTGGGGACATTATCGATGACCACAATTTAATAGGTGCTGGTGGTGTCTGTTTGGTAGAGGCCAGTGTAGCACCTCCCCCCAACAAAGAATACCAGTAGTGCCAAGGTGAGGGACCCTGGTCTGTGTGGAGCCGCGTCTCAGGTCCTTTGACTCAGGTGAGAACTAGAGTTGTAGGATGGTTCTTGTGGCCAGGCAGCATTGGATGCAGAGGCGCTGTGTCCTTGAGGGTAGATCCTATCTGTGTATGTTCCCCGACAGCTCTTAGCACAGTGACTCACACCAGGCAGGTGCCAGCAAGGTTTTGCAGCTGAATGAGTAATCAAGTAGATGAGCGATGATGCAAACAGATCAGCCGGAATTGTTTGCATTCCAGAAGTGAGAGGCCCCCAGAGGACTTGTGAACTTAAGAGTGTGGGCTGTTTGCTTAGAGACAATTGGATAGGGAGTTAGTGTCCCTTGGGCCAGAGCAGGGGAACACCCTTTCTGGGGAGGGCCAGTTGTATCTGGTGCCTGTGTTCTATGCACGCCATAGTTTTGGGGAGAAGAAGTAGTGAACATGGGCAAGGCACTGACTCCTAGTGGTGGGAAGAGAGCAGTTTTAGCAGTTTCCTTGATTTATTGATTTAAAAATTGATAAAACCTCAGTTTCTGAACTCCTGCTCTGTTGTGTCCTACAGCACTCCTGGAGGCCTGTGCATTCCTCACGAAGTAAACCCCAAGAAGATGGGCCAGCCTCCCCAGGGGGCCTCAGCCTTGATCCCTGGGTGTACTCAGGCCTTGCCCTCCCCTGCTCAGGGTGAGATCTGCCCATCCATCTGTTCCCATAATTCCCTGCTGTCACTAACAAATAAAGTGAGATATATTGCTGGTTTGCTGTCCTTATAAAGTGTTATTCATCTTTTCTAGAATCTTATCTTGAAATTATGTATCTGACCAAACACTTTCTCTTCCAAATGTTTCAGGCCCAGCCCTTCCTCTGTCCCATAGTCCTGGGCATGACGCCGATTGGTCTGGAATATAGGGACAGGACAAGCAACGTTTTTTTTCCCCCAAGGGGATTTGTCTTATTCACGTAGTTGTATCAGTATGTGCACATGTGTGTGCCTGAGAGTGTGTCTGTCTGCATACCCATGTGAATGTGTGTGTTCCAAATCATGTGTGCACACGTGTACATGTGTATGCCTCTGCATATGTGGGCACGTGTAGGTGTGTGTGTGTGTGCTCATGTGTGCATGTTTCCAAGGTAGGACAGGAATAGAGGGTATAAAATCAAAGGATCAGTGACAGAAGTTAGCTATAAAGAAGGTTTTTGATTATTTGGTATTTAAGATAAATACCACATGGATAGTCATAGGGAAATGTGTGAAGTACTTCTGCCTCTCCATTTTATTGGCCCTCAACCTCCAGTTAACCTCTAATCATTAGAGTTTCACCCACTTTGGAGCTGATCAAAGCATATCCTGAGCTGACTCTCTCCCCTTTCTTCCTTCTCATTCTCCCTCCCCCACTGCAATTTGCCTCTGACCTACTCATGCTCCAGAAGTGGTTATGGAAAGAGGCACCATGTCCTCCCAACACCAGGCTGGGAGGGGACTTCAGCTGTCTTCCCATGGGCTCCTTTGCTGCTGTTGGTATTGATCTTGGAACCTCTCCTTCCGTCTGCCACAGCACCCTTCCGTCTTCTGACCCTTTCTTTCTCTGCCTTGTTGAGGGTCCACCCTTTGTCCTCTAAATGTTTTCCCCCATGGCTTTCTTCTTCGGAACTTGTTTCTGACCTGCTGTCTTGATGCATTGGAAGGGAATTCAGAGAACCCAAAGACCGGGTTTAGTGTGCAGACTCCTCTCCCTGGTAAAGTGGTGTCCAGGTGTCTGTGCCCTCTCAGATTAACAACCTTTCTCTGGAAGGGGAAGGGATCATTTTCCTGCTTTGAGTTTTCCCCTTTGGCTCATTGGACCCAACAGGCTAACCCAGGTCTCCCAGAGTAAGAATGCCCCTTTAGAAGAGAGATCAGACAAGGGTGCTGAAATTCTATCCCCATTATGCCAGATGACCACTTGGCCAGTGTTCACTGGCAATGAAGTGGGATCTTGGCTGCCAACAGACATTTCTAAATCTTTCAGGAAAGGTCCCATATTTTAAGATGAAACTCTTTTTTTTTCTTTCAGTACCGGGGATTGAACAGAAGGCTTTTCATTTTCTAGGCAAGCACTCTACCACTTGAGCCATGCCCTAGTTTTGCGTTTAGTTTGTTTTTCAGATAATGTCTTGTGCTAACTTTAACTGGGCTGGTCTTGAACCATGATCCTCCTTCCTGAATAGCTGGGATTGTAGATATGCACTACCACACTTGGCTAAAAAACTTGTTTTTAATTTTGCTGCTTTGAATTATGGACAGATTATGTTATCCTTTCTCACTTGCCTGAGAAGTTTATTCACTGAGCAACATTTGATGGGGTAGCCATAGTAGTTATAAAGTCAGGGCTATAAAACACAACACTTGAACAATAAGAACCTTCTTGAATAAAAAAAAAAATTAAAATTAAAGGCCAACCAGTGAAATCCCCTTTCACCAACTGAAGTGAAAGGGAATCTGTCATGCTAAGCTGTATTGCTGGAACAAACAGTTCCCAAATCAAACTCCCACAGTAGTGTACACACAAAGGTTTGTTTCTCTCTTACATCCTGGTCACCATGGATCAGCATTGGCTCTGCTACTCATCTCTTCAATCTGGAACCAGCACCCTCCATTTGGGTCATATTGAGTCTATGATTGAGGGGAAATAAAAGAGAGATGGGGGCATGTTTGGTCTCCATCTTTGCAGAGCCAAAGAAGGTGGCAACATCAAGGAGGAGCCCAACAGGGAGGGGCAGTGAATATTTTGGAAATAGGACACTGTTCCCCTTTCATTTCTGGACAAGAGGCAGAACCTTTAGTTTTTCAATCCCAAGGCTCTTATATGTTCTTTTTTCTAAAATTTAGTGGAATCAGCAGAAGTCTTAGGAATGCCTGTTCACCAGGTACCCACTCATGGAGTATAGAGAGGTAAGCGAGTCACCAGCCACCCAGCAACTGTGGGCGTGCATCCCACCCTGCCCTTTCCAATGAAAGTGATAGTCCTGCTGGCTGTGGGCGCCATGTCCCAAAATAGCTTCTTACTTGCTGTGCTCTCAAGTAACTTCTTACTCATACTTGAGCAGAAATGAAAAAATGCCAGAAGCTGTGCCTGTTTTAGGGTGGAGCTAGAGTCTGTTAGGAAAGCCTCTTTGGTTGAAAAAGGTGAGTGGGCCATTCAACCGAAAGGTAAGGAGTCACAGCCAAATAGAGCCAACCTGCTGTTCTATATGAACCAGGAAACGTGGTTGACTACAGAGGGAGGCATGCAGACGACAGGAGAGGCTGCTTGGAAAGGATAAGTGGGTCCCAGGAACAGAACATCTCAGGTCCTAAAGACAAATGTGGTCGTGAAGCCAGTTCTTGCCTATGATGACCAGGGAGCCTCATCATCACTGTTACCTAGGATGAAGGGGTGACTACCCTTTGTGGGCTAACCTGCCCTTGGCTTGGGAATCAGACCAAGGACAGTCTCTCCCTATAGGAAAAGCATGTGGCATAAAGAGAGGACAGTAGTCCCAAGATGAGATGGACCCAAGGCCCAAAGTCCTGAGATTCCATATGCCAGGTCTGGCCACCTGCCCCTAAATGCCAAAGAAAGAGGCCTGGTGAAGGCAGAGAAAGGAGGTTTATTACACAGCTCAGGCATGCCTGGGGAAGAGGCAGAGTAAGCGCTCAGCTCATCCTCAGCCATCTTCAGGGTACAGACACAAGCTATAGCTTTAAGTAGACAAAAGAACTGGAGGCAGGGGACAAAGGTATGCATAGTTAAACAGTCCCAGTCACAGGTGTGTTCTGGTTGACCATTATCTCAGTCCAAGGGTTCCCAGAGGGGTTCCGGAGAAGTTATCACAGTCATCACTTGAGGGAGTGATCTGGTTTCCATGAGTTGATTGCTCTAATTGTCCTCATTTGGAGGGGTGGTCTGTCTTGCAAGTCTCCACCTTTCCTTTATAGGAAGTTTCAGACCCTTGTCATAAAGATGTTATCAGTTCTATCCTTTATAGAATCCAAGGTGATTGCAAAGTGACTGCAAAGAGAATGGCTTAGACAGATACAAAATGGAGGCAGGGATGCCAAGCTTCTCCTGCTTTTAGTTAATTCATGGGCCTAAGTAAGGAGTCAGTGCTTTTCAGCAAAAGCAATTGGAGCACCTCTTACATTTACTCCCATTTCCTTCATGGGGCTGTAGACTTTTGGTTGGTAAAAGAAGTTACCAAGACAAAGAAGCTGGAGAAGCAAGAAGTTTATTAGGACACAGAAAAGCAGGGGACAACTGACCACAGGGAGTGCTGCTGCTGCTATGTTATGAGGGTTGAGGAAGATTTATTTATGTAAAGCAAAGTGAAAGGAAAGCAAAACACCCCGCAGCAGGAGGGTGGGCAGGCTCAGGAAGGAGCACTGCGCTGGGGGTCCCAAGACCTCAAACTTTTATTGGGTGTCTGCAGAGATAGGGGTGGTCAGTCCTGGAAAACTGGGTTATGTGTCATTAACTTCCAGAGACTGGGCTGTTGTCATCAACTCTCCCACATGCTGGGAAGAGGGGGTGGGTTGGCCCTGAAAGGCTGTTATTTTCTGTGGACTCTCAGGGCTATAGATCAGCAAGACCCTGCTGTGTGTCACAAGCCATTTTGTTAACATCAGCAGTCTAGGGTGTGATCTGTGATTTCTTTAAAAAAAATTTTAACAAAAGATTTATTTTGATTCATAGTTCTGGTCCAAGATTCGGGATCCACACATCTCTCTCTCTTTCTCTCTCTCTTTTGGTGGTACTGGGGTTTGAACTCAGGGCCTACACCTTGAACTACTTCACTAACCCTTTTTTGTGAGATATATATATATATATATATATATATATATATATATATATTTTTTTTTTTTTTTTTGTGATAAGGGTCTCATGAACTATTTCCCCAGGCTGGTTTCATAGTTGTGATCCTCCTGATCTCAGCCTCCTGAGTAGCTAGGATTACAGTCATCAATCTCTTGATGACCTTTTGCTAGTAGAGTCCCAGTGCAGCAAAGGGTGCCACATGGCAAGAAAGAGGGAGTAAACATGTGTGTTTGTTTGGTCTCTCTCTCTCCCTTTTTTTTTTCCTTAATTTTGAATTTTTTTTATTGTTGTGTTGGGGGTACATTGTGGCATTTACAAAAGTTCTTGCAATATATTGAGTATGTCATAGTTGAATTCTACCATTCTACCATTCTAGGATGTGATTTCTTATCAACAACCAAGCCATGGTTCTCAGCCATCAGGTTGAGATGCAGGCCAAGAGGCAGGCCTGTGAGGCAGACCAAGAACTGGGGAAAGTTTGGAGCTTTTAGCTTAATTTAGAGCACCACAAGTTAGACCCCTCCCTCCATCCCTCCCTCTGAGCTCAGAGGGCTCCTTTTCAACTGCGAATCCTTTGTTAAGCTAGAAAGAGTGAGAATTTCCTCCTGGTGGACTCAGGGTACCTGAAAATTAGTATAGGTGTACGTGTGAGTCCGCTCTGCCAAGATCCTCCTCCCCCTTGAAGGCCACTGGAGACGGGGAGTGACACAGGTTTCTCCCCACCTCCAAGTTAAGGATGGCATAAAAATGTCTTTTTTTCTCTCTTTTGGTGGCACTGGGACTTGAACTCAGGGCCTCACACTTGCTAGGCAGGCACTCTACCACTTGAGCCACTCCACCAGCCCTAAAAATGCCTGAAAACAAAAATCTTTCTCTTTTTCTGAATGTGGCTCCTCCATTACACCTGGCAGGGACCACATCTGTAATCCCCTTTCCTTTTACCTATAATAAACTCCGGTATTTCCCTTACCACATCCACGTGTTCTGAATTTTCAGTGACTATAACACCTGCTTAGTCCCTATCATGGGAAGCAGGAAATGTTTCTCCCTTTCCCTCCACTTCTCCCTACTTCCTGTTACCTAAAAGTCAGCACAGATGTCTACTTCAGTCCTTGAGCCCAGCAAGAGAAGAATTGAGGTAAGACGCAGAAATGTAGTGAAAATGACAGCAAAGTTTATTAGGAAAGAAATTTAGTATGACAGAATAAAAGTGGGGAGAAATGGGGAAAAAGAGAAATGGGGGTAAAATGAAGAATCATTTCTTGCTGTCCAGATTGGAAATGGGAGTTAAAAACTCAAAATTGGGGTCCTCAACTCTAGTTTTATACTTTTTGAGCTGGGGGGAGTACACGTGGTCATGTCTAGTATGTAGGTGACTTAAGATGGGTGTTAAAACAGGAAAATCTCATCTCCCTTATCCCCTTGCAGCTTGTTAACATCTCAAAGAGGAAGGCGAGGCAGATGGCCCCTGGAAGTCTCCCAGTTCTTAAGGTAGCATCTAAAAGGAAGTGTGAGGGGGCTAGCTAGCTGTTCTGGCTTCTTAGTTTTTAACTTCCTTGATCCAGTGTCTGAGTCTGGCCCTTCTAATATTAAAATTCAATTCCCCTGTCTCTTCATCTATCTATCCTACCCCACCCATCACTCACGGCTCACTGGTACCTAACAGACTAAAATAGACCTTACTGTTGTTAGGAAAAACGCTGCTCACAAAGAAAGCTCATGAGAAAAGTCTCACATCCAACAGCAAAGTTTAATGGCAGGCTTGAACCGCCAGGATTGGGGCGGGGGTGATGGCACAGCACAGACTCTGGACCAGCTGTGGCTTTTATAGAAGGGGGAGGGTGAGGAAGTTAGCGCATGCGCGGTAGTCTCTGGTAGCGGTGGGGCTATCTTTGAGCGTGGGAATTTCTGTTAAGGGGAGGGGCTGTCATTTTGGACGAGAGTCACAAAATGGCGACATTATTACTCGATCAACTGTCACTTTCACTGTGTTTCTGCATCCGGTCTGAATTCTCTTACCGGATCCAAGGACACAGGTAGATAGCAGAGCTAACCTTTCTGGTAACAGCTAAGAAAAACATCCTTCCAAGAGTGTCGCTGAAAGTTCATTCTTCTCATACCTTTGGGGTGGGGGAAATCCCTAAACCATATTCATGGTGAATTATCTCAGAAATTCTTGCAAAATCTGGAAATGTGTGTGTGTGGAGTTCTGGAGGGATCCTGACATTCTTTTTCCTCCCACACAATAGCCTTCCCAGGGGCTCAAGCCTGGTGAATTTTTTCACTCTCACACAGAGTTGAGTGTGGGCACTGGTTAGTGTCCATGCTGTCACTTCCTTAAGCTCCAGGTTTCCTGCATTTGCTCATGACCTTGCATTTGACACAGCCCTGGATACTGGGCCATTTTCGCTATTTTTCTATCCCTGGCAGGGCTTTGAAACATTTCCAGAGCTGTGATATTTTGCAGTGGCCCCCAAGTTCTGTGTTCCTTGACAAACCCCAGTGTGCAGTCCTTGGGAAGGTCCTTTGTTCTCTGTGTCCTGGGGGAAAATAACCCCCCAAGCAGATTCACACATTTAACCTGGCCTACTTCTTGTCACATCTTTGCCTTCGGAAACTCAAAAGGAAGCCCAGGGCCAGGTGGCTCATACCTGTAATCTTAGTTACTCAGGAGGCAGAGGTCAGGAGAATGGAGGTTCAAAGCCAGCCCTGGGCAAATAGGGGCAAGTAGTTCAAGAGACCCTGTCTTGAAAAACCCAACACAAAAACAGGACTGGCAGAGTGCCTGCCTAGCAGGTGCAAAACCTTAAGTTCAAACCCCAGTGCTGCCAAAAATTAAAAAAATAAATAAACCCAGAAGGAAAAAAATTTTTTTTTTTTTTTGCCTATGTTTCTGCCTCCTGCCCCTTGTTTAAAGTGTTGAAGTTTTGGGAGCTTAACTGGGTTAATTGCAAAAATAACCAAGCCCAAAACAAACAAACAAAAACCAAAAGAAGCAAAGCAAACCAAAAAGCTTCCCCTCATTGTTGAACTATCAAAAAGCCTAAGGGTGTCGCTTCCTGGGGATGATTTATTCAACTTTGTGGATATTTTGTTCCTCTGCACTCTGCGTACCAGAGACCAGGAAAGAAGAAAGAGTCATCCTGGGGCCTGCGGTTTGGCAATATCACAGGACCAGCCAGATGGAGTCAGGAAAGACCCATCTTTCCCACCACTGCTCTCTCGATTGTCTTCCCCCTTTGGCAATGGTGGTTTGATACCAATTCACAGAATGGGTGTGAAGAAAGTCCAGTGTTTTCTCTTTTCTGAACCTGACCTTGCCAGAGGAAGTCACACCGTTCTCTTCTTCCTTAGGTGGAATTAACCTCCTACTTCACGATGTCTTTAAGCCAACTGAATCTCTGGCAGGGCTGGCATCCCAGGAAGAGATCTGTGCCCAGCTGTGCCACTGCACGGGACAGGGACAGTGCTGTAGGGCCAAGGAAAACATGCAGGGTCTCATGGTGCTTGGTTGGACAAGAATCAGAAGGATGGACCTCCTGGTGACCCTCTGGGCTTCTCCTGGGCTCCCTGGGGCGGGGGATGGGGGAGATCCTTCCCCTGTAATGATCATTCCCGAGTGATTTCAGAAGCCCTCCCTCAGGATATGACTCAAGCATGTAGCAGTATTCAGTCCCAGGCCCAGTAACTACTGCACCTCCCCCACCGCCAGGCCACAACTTTGAGACTGGCTCTGGGACACCCCGCTATGTCTAATCTGCCTACTGTGGTCCCCAAGTCCGGCCTTTCTCTAAAGTTGTTCCTCTTCTGGTTTACTCTCTCTATATCACTGTCTTTGTTTTGCTTTGTCCCATGGTTCCTGTGCATTCCATGAAGCAAAATATCCTGAGGGGTTACAGTAATCCAATTCCCACTGAATAAAAAAAAAAAAAAAAAGAACTGGACACCAGTGGCCCATGCCTATAAGTCCAGCTATTCAAGAGGCAGAGATCAGGAAGATTGTGGTTCAAATCCAGCCCATAGTTCTGAGAGACCTTATCTGGAAAAACCCTTCACAAAAAAGGGCTAGTGGAGTGGCTCAAGGTGTAGGCCCTGAGTTCAAACTCCAGAATCTCAAAAAAAAAAAATATATATTCCTTGAATTTCAAACAATTGAAAGTCTCTTCATCAGGGTTTGGTTATATCTCTTCTTCCCATGTTCTCCATATAATTAAAAAAGTCCCATTTCTTTTTAGGTAAAAGGAATGATGAAATCCAACCAGCCTTTTCTATTGAAAACTGGGTTTTTGTTCATTTCCTTTCTTTTTTTTTTTTTTTGGTGGCAGTGCTGGGATTTGAACTCAAGGCCTTGCAGTTGTTAGGTAGGCCAACTACCACTTGACCACACCTCCAGCCCTTTTTGCTTTAGTAATTTTTCAGATTGGGTCTCCTATCTATGTCTTCCACATAGCTGAGATTATAATGTGTGAGCTACCATGCCTGGCTTGTTTGTTGAGATAGGATCTCTCCAACTTTTTGTACAGGCTGTCCTCAAATCCTGATCCTCCCTAGCTCTATCTCCTGAGTAGCTGGCATTATTTTGTTACAGCAGTCCAAAAATTTTTTTTGAACAAGAATATTTGCACTCATCTGCTTTCTAGAACACCAAATGGTTCGGAAATTCGATTTTTCTTCAGACTTGATTGTGTCTACTAATAACATACCTGAAATTATAATGCAAACCAGCATTTACATATGAAACATGCTGCAGGAAAGTCATTGGACAACTGATATTTGAATCACAAGACATATCTAGCTGCTTTATGTACTGTCCGTGCTGTTCAAAGTTAACCTAAGAAATGCTGTCTCCGTTTCATACCTATTTGCATCAGAGATATTTTCTAAGCTCAGACTTCAGTGTTTTTCTGACCTCAATGCAAGGGCAGGTGGATTTTGAAATCAAGGTAATTTAGCTGAAAAGCTACCTCCCCTTCAGTTGGAAGGGCTCTGCAGATCAGGCCATGCTAGAAGTAAACATGAGAGAAGAATCTAGCAGAATCCTGCAGTTGTCTCCCAAGTGATTGATATCCTGATAGCTTTCCATTGCCCTGACAAAATACCTGAGGCAGACAACTCCTGAGGAGGAAAGCTTTATTTTGATTCCTGATTTCAGAGGTTTCAGGCCATGGTGGTTGCTTAGCACTGCTCTTTTGGGGAGGAATTGTGTTCTCATGAGATATTCCTCTTTAAAATTTCTAATTTTCCTGACTTCACCCCCCCAGTCCTCCAGAAGTGGGAAGCGTGTAATTGGATGCTTAGTCAGTACTAACAGCCAGGTCATCCATGGCTGAGGCAGAAGGGCAAGACAGTACAAGAGGGCAAGAGGAGGTGGCCTTACTTTTATCAGGAACCCACTCCTGTGATGACAGCATTAATCCATTCATGCCTTCATGATCATATCACCTCTTAAATGTTCCACTTCTCCACTCATGGACTTTGAGGAACATGTTCAAACCCTCATAATAAATTCAACACTGTCATCTGATTTGATAAGAAAATAATCTGTACTCCATAGTGCTTTCACACGATGGCCTTCGAGTACATTTCTCTCATCTCTGATTTTGACATGATAGACATGCACTGGTAATAAAAATAAAACAAAGTTGGATTTTGTACCTCACGCCTCTAAACCTAGCTTGTTGGAAGGCAGAGATCACAGGAGGATTGTGGTTCCAGATCAGCCCAGACAAAAAAAGTCCTCAAGACCCCATCTCAACCAACAAAAAGCTCAGCACAGTGGTACATATCTGTCGTCCCAACTACGAGGGACGTGTAAATAGAAGGATCGAGGTCCAGGCCAGCTGAGGCAAAAACACAAAACCCTATTCCAAAAATAACTAAAGCAAAAAGGGTTGAGGAATGTGGCTTAAGTGGTGAGCGCCTGTCATGCAAGGTCAAAGCCCCAGTACCTCCAATAAATAAATAAATGAAGTGTTGTGGAATGGTGACAAGTGTGGCTCTGGGAATGTTGTAGGCTGTACCTCGCTCCCTGTGATGTATCAAGAAGGGGCAGGAAGCATAAGAGTGGTGTATATGACCTCTTCACAACTCTTCCTTTCTGCATTGTTTTGAAAGCAGCCACTGGTGACACATATGTACAGGAATGCGGCTGTGTTCATTTATTTATGGATATTGAAATTTGAATTTCATATTACTCTTCTTTTGATTTTTCTTCTTGTTTAAAAATGTAAGTCATTCTTTGATCATGGGCTCTCCACCAATGGGTGACAGGCTGGGTTTGATCCTACAGTCCAAGTTTGATGACCCCTTCCTAATATCTAGTTGTCTGGCCTGTCTTCTTCCCACTCTTCTGGATATGCGCCCACTGCCCGATGGATCAAGCCGGGTCCTGGAGGTGTTGGGTAAGCATTAGCGTGGTGACTGTCGCTCTTCTTGTGCCACGTCCCAAGGGCCTGCAGTGGCAACTCCACAATAACAATGTCACCTGTTTGTCTACACTGCTGTGTCAATGTCTGGCATGCTGATGGTGTTGGGGTGGTGCCCTCCAAGCTGTAGGAGCCCTGGAGCTGCTGCCTGCACCTGCTGCAGGTTGCTGTGGTGTCTTCTGGTGCAGAAGGACTGGCAGGTGCCCTGGCAGCCTTCTTGCCGGCAGTGGCCTTACTTTTGAGGGAAAAGCCACATGTTCTATGTTGCTGTAAACCTCTTGTTTTTCAACTCATACAAGACCTAGAGAATTATTCTGCAGACCACTGCATTCAGAAACAATTAACAGACCTGTCCTGAGTGGTAGCAGGAAGTGGCCTGTGCAGCAGGACATTCTGACCTCAGTCCTGGCCCTGCTGCTGCATGGCTGTGTGACCTTGGGTAAGTCCCTTAACTTCTCTGGTCTAGCTTTGGGGATAAAATGGGGAGCTTGGGCTAGTTCACTCTATAGTTCCCCTACAGACTGAGTTTGACCCCAATAGTGAGGAACTGAGGAGGAGGAATCTTTTAGAATTTGTCCTGCAGTTGACTGCTAGATGGAATGTTTATGCCCCCAAAACACATATATTGAAGCCTGATTCACCACGGGGTGATGTGAGAAGGTTTGGGAGGAGATGAGGTCGTGACAGTGGAGTATTCACGATGGCATTAATGTCCCTACCCACTCTTAGAAAAAGGCCAAGAAGTGACTGATTAATGTTCTTAAAAAGAGGCCCCAGAGAGCTCACTCTCTCCTTCCACCACCCGGAGTTACGGTGAAAAGCTATGAACCAGGAAGGGGGCTCTTGCCGGACACCAGGCGCTGGGGTCTTGATTTGGACTTTCCAGCCTTCAGAACCATGAGACCTGCACTGCTGTTGGTTATAAGCCACCCAGTCTACGGTATTCTGTTATAGCCCCCTGAACTTTTTCTCACAGAAATTTCCATTTCTGCAAAGTGGGTCAAAGCAGTGTTCAATGAACATCTGTATTTCCTCCATCGAGATTTGACCATTGTTGACATTGTGACATAGTTTCCTCGTCCTTTCTTTTCTATGGACATTGATGTGTGTGTCGAAATGGTTTGAATGTAAGTTTCAGCCATGATGCATGTGTTGAAATCCTAACCCCCAATGTGGTGGTGTTTGGAGATGGGGTCCATGGCAGGTGATTAGGTTAGAGGACTGCTCTCACCATGTGATTACTGCCCTATAAGGCACTTAGAAAGAAGACAAACATGAAAGAGCTTTAATCCAAAGCATTTGCTCATTAAAAAAAAATAAACCTTTTGACAGTCCAGATTAGAGCAAAGAGAAATGACCCTCTACTCCTTCTCACAGGCAGTTAGGAAGTGCTACGATGTGACTGTCCCTCGAAGGCTCTCTCAGGCATATGAAGAGACACGGAGAGGCAGCTGTCTACAAGCCAGGAAGTGGTCCTCGGCCAACCCTGGATCTTCTGGTACCTTGACCTTGACCTTGTCTGCTTCTAGAACTATGAGAAATAAATGTTTCTTAAGACCCCTGGTCTACAGAGTTTTTATTGTAGTGCCCAAAATATCTGACTTCTGCAATTTTTAGCACACAGCCCCCTAGGAATGGGGACGTTCTCCCCCATCCTCCTGATTTCCCAGCCACGCTTGAAATGCTAATTCCATGCCTTGTGACAGCCTGCCCACACTTACATTTTACCAATTGTCCTGAATGTCTTTAGTTTTTTATTTTAGAACTAGATCAAGAAACTTACATGATAATCTGAAGTGATTCTCATGTCTCTTCCAATCCCAGCCACTCCACCCCCTCAATAACCACTATCTTGACTTCTATTTTTTTTTGGAGGGCCTGGAATTTGAACTCAGGGCTTTACGCTTGCAAAGCAGGCATTCTTTCACTTGAACCACACCTCCAGTCCATTTTGCTCTGCTTATTTTGGAGATGGGGTCTCATGAACGATTTGCCTGTGCTGACTTTGAACTACAGTCCTCCTGATCTCAGCCTCTCAAGAGGCTAGGATTGCAGGTGGAATCCACTGGTGCCAGGCCCTCCCTTCTAACATGATTAACTAGTTTGCACATTTTTGAAGTCGATGTGAGGGGAATCATATAGTAGTATTCCTTTTGGTCTGGCTCCTTTGGATCCCAATCTTGTGGTCAGATGTTCAGTTGATGATGTAGACATCAAACTTCCTTCCCCCTGAGAAAGCTTTTTCTTTTTGTGGTGCTAGGGATGAACCCAGGGCCTCATACTTGCTAGGCAAGGCCTTTACTACCAGACTATACACAAGCCTCCCCAACACCAGTTATTGACACGATCACTCTTCACCGGCTCAAACATTCAAAATGTACTGTTTCTTCCATTCTGATTTAAAAATGTCTTGATAGTCAGGGGGGTTGGTAGCATTGTGGAGCTGGAAGTGTAAATGGTGGCCCTTGGAAGTATCTAACAGAATGAACATTGCACAACTCATAACCTACCTCTGAGCCAGTCTCCAGGCAAGATACATGCAGAGGGCTGGCAGATGACTCAAGTAATAGAGCGCCTTCCTAGGAAGCATGAGGCCCTGAATTCAAACCCCAGTACCACTGAAAGAAGGACACAGAGTCAGTGAGGTTGAGCTGTGTTCAAAATGATACCAAGAAGTTATTTCTCTCTCTTATTTCTTCATGAGGGGAGTTTTCCAGAGGCTATTTGACATTTGATATTCTAACATTTTGGATGCAGAAAGAGTGGAGAATCTAGGTTCTTTTATTAAAGGAATTTGCAGAAATGTAAATCAGCACTTCCCATTGCAGTTCTTTTTTTTTTTTTTTTTTTTGTGGAAAATGCAGCTATTTTTGAGAGAAATATATAATTTGCTTTAACATGCAAAGATCAGGGGTGGTGGTTGCACATCTGTAATCCCAGCTACCCAGGGAGAGGACAGGAGGATTGCAAGCTTGAGCTAGCCCAGGCAAGATATTGAGACTCTGTCTCACAAACAAACAAACAAACAAGAAAAGCAAAATTAAAACAGGACTGAGGGCATAGCTCAAAGTGACAGTGTTTGCCTAGCACAGGTGAGGCTCTGGGTTCAAACCTTAGTACCGAAAAATAAATTATACTACAATTAGCTAAAGTTTCTGTGTTTGAATTTCTAGTAAGATAAATAGCAACATACATAGCCCACACAAACAAAAGCTCTTCGGTGCCTTTGAGTTTTAAACATTTAAAGGATTCTGCTATCCAAAAACGTAGCAAATCCCTGTCCTAGAGAAATGAGGGTGTGGCTTCGAGGGCGTGGGTGTGCAGGAAGACATGCGTAGGGATGTTCGACTGGGACATTGTGAGAAACTACTTACAATGGAAACTCGACGCCTGACATCAAGAGAGGAGATGAGTGAACATGAAGACGAGCGAACACAAGTGAAGGGGTTAGGGTGTAACCACAAATTGAGCAGTCGAAGAAGGACTTTGTGCTGTGAGATTGTGCATGTATCTTCAGAAACAAGGTCAACAACCCTGGTGTTGCTTATGGGTACCTGTGTTGTTTATGGGACAAAAAAGAGTGGCTCAGAGGGAGTGAGCAAGTACGAGGATTAAGAAGGCACTTTCTTGGTCAGATTACAAAATATGAAGCTCCTGTAGGAGCAGCTTCTGGCTAGACAGTGAGGGACCAGTCTCCCTATTCCAGACATTGGGTAGCACCTGAAACTGACATTTCTCTTCCTTGTGGTGCACAACTGGTCTAAACAGTTGCAAACAAACAGCTTCTGGTGGTCTTTGCTAAGAAAATTAAACAAAACAAAACAAAACAAAACAAAAACAGAGTTGCGTAGCAGGTGCCAGAGAAAAGCTGATTTGCCCCAGTTACGAAACCACACCTGAAACTGAAACTCGCCCTGGAGTCCCCTCTTTTTTTTTCTTCTGGGACTGTGGATTTGAATTCAGGGCTTCATGCTTACAAAACAGGCACTTTATCACTTGAGGTACACCTCCAGTCCATTTTGCTCTGGTTACTTTGGGGATGGGGTCTTAAGAGGTGTTTGCCCAGGCTGGCCTTGAACCATGATCCTTCCAATCTCAGCCTCCCAAGTAGCTAGGATTACAGGTGTGAGGCACCTGCACTGGGCTCCCAGAGTCCTCTTGTTTCAGTCCACAGTGATCCGTGGTCATTCTGTAGATCCACTTGTCTTCTGCTCCACCTAGATAGATGAGCCGAATGGGGTTGGGGCAAGGGATCACCATTTTCCATTTTTCCGCTTCCTGCTGCAGTTCCTCCACACATATGGCATGGGTTTTGCTCAGGGTTTTGGCAGGTGGAGGCAATTCTAATGGCTTCCACTTGTCCTTTCTCTGTGGGCCAGGGAATCAATGTGGGGTCCTGCCACTGGCTGAGTATCTCTCCCAATTGTGCATCCTGGAACCGGGTCAACAACTATAGGATGGGTACAAGGTCCTTGGCCTGCTGGGAGACATCTGTGCTTCAGCTCCACTGTATGCGAATGGAACTGAGAATGCTGGAGGTGCAGCTCAGTGGCAGAGCACCGGTCTAGCATGCAGGAGGCTCTGGGTTCCATCCCCAGCCCTGCAAAATAGAAAAAAATTATGAAAAGATGCAACCAAGAAAGAATTTTTCAGACTGAAAATGACACTTGTGAGAAATGGCCAGCACTTTCAACTGGATTTTATTACAAGAGAGTCAAGGTTAAGTGCCTTTCCTCTATATTTTGAAGGGTCTGCCCAGACTGCAACAGGGGATGCCTCAGGGTCACAGTCACCCTGTGGCAGTTTAGGACAATGAGAAGGGTAATGGCTTGTTAGCATTGCCATCTGTCACCATTGTATCACTTCTGCACTGTCTGAAAAAAGGAATTGTAGCTCATTTAGCTTTGGTTTCATCCAGACTATGCAAAAAGGTTTATTTAAAAAAAAAAACAAGCAAACGCTTTGGGATTAAAATTGCCAGATTTAGCAAAGAAAAACACAGCATGCTCAGTTAAGTTTGAATTTCAGATAAGCAACCAATATTGTAATTGTTGTTCATGGGACATATGTATACTAAAAATTACTTAACCGGATTGCCTCGATAAATAGATTTTTTTTTTTTTGCCCTGGAAAATCATCTATAGGCAAATCAGAAGCATTGTCAATTTTTCTTGACTGCACTCTTTTGCTTTTTACTCTTTGTTATTTTTTAAATTCAGTCTTGTGGGAAAGAGGGAAGACGTGCTATTTTTATCTTTAGGGAGCTGTCTTCTTGGTCTGACATAGAGGAAGATCTTGCCAGATAATCAATGTCTCAAGTACACCATGTGTTTGTTCAGGTCATTGTCACTAGGTCACCTGTCCCACTGGTCAGTCTGGGTTTTCAGCAGCCTTTTCACTTTCAGATCTTCCTTCTCAATACCTTCCATGTTTTCATCCTGAAAATTTTGACCAGATTATCCTTGGAGTTCATCACAGTGTCTGTAAGCATTGAAAGGTGATGTCATTTCCTCTGACATTTCTGTCCCATACATATGGGAGAAGTGGATGGACAGAATGACTAATTCTATAGATTTGTAAAGAGAATTTCTCCATTACTCATCTACCTTCTGTCCTTGAACTTTTCTGACCCTCTTTTCATATCTGCTGGGATGCTTTCTTCCCTAGGCCCTCTCTTGACTGGTTGTATTGTTTTTATTTGGATTTAATGCCATTCTGGATGAGACTGTGCTCCCTATGGGGTCTCCCTAGAGAGTTTCCTCTCCCTGGTCAGTGGCAGAGGTGGAAGGGTGTGGCCTGTGATCATCTTGTACACCATGTGACAACTCTACTTGGCAATGTGACAGAAACATGGGCACTGGGCTCCTCAGCCAGTGTTCCTATACAGCCCACACTCATATAACAGGGTGCCTGGAGGGTCTCAGAGGCTTTTAAAAATAGCCTTTTTGAAGTATAGTTGATATCAGTAAGTAGCACACACTTAAGGTACACAGTTTGATAAGTTTTTGACATGCATATATACCAGTGACACCATTGCCATAATCCAGATAGCAAACACATTTACCATTACCACATCCCCCTGCCAATTTCTTATATATAACCCCCCCACCCCCGCCTCCTGTACCCAGCATCCTGAACAACCATTGATTTTGGGACACTGTGGATTGGTTTGTATTTTTCCAAATTTTCTGTAAACGAAATCATAAAATCAATGCTCTGTTAGTGTGTTGGATCAGTATTTTACTCCTTTTTGCTGATGTATAGATCTGATCTTACTTATTTACCTGTTAACCTGCTGATGGATGTTGAACTGATTTCAGTCTGGGGTTCTATACACACAGCTATCAGGAACATCCAAGTACAAGTTTGGGTTTGGACACACGCTTTCAGTTTTTTGGGGGTAAATACTGAGGAATGGGGTAGTTGGTGGCTACATGGTTAGTTTTTAAATGAAAGTGCCATATTTTCCAAAGTGATTGGATCATTTTTACATTCCCACCAGCAGTGCATGAGAGTTCTAACTGTTCTACATTCTTTATGAAGCTATTTGGTGCTGTTGAAAATGTCACCATGTTTCTTTCTTCTTTGTTTTATGGTGGTGGCTGGCATTTGTCATGCTGTGGAATGGAGGGATCCTTCATTCTGGGAAGGACCCCTGAGTGACTTCTTTTTAACACCTGTTACTGGGTTCACTCCAGCTTACCTTGAGGTCAGACCTGCATCCTCATCGCAGCCCTAAAGAGCAGCTGTGTCCACAAGGCCTCAGTGAGTGACGTAAGTTGCCAGGGAAGAGAATTTCCTTCTGAACTCAGCAAAATCAAAATAATTGGAACAAATAATTTTGTTCCACTATTTAATTTCTCCCCAATTTTCATGTCTTCTCTTCCTCTCTCCATCACCTGTTACAAACCTAACAATTCACTTCTGGTTCTAAATTCCATACTACATTCAGTACAAAACCAAACCCCTTAGTCAGCTGGGTTTCTTTGTTCTAGAATTGTGGTTCTCAGAGAGGTCTCTGGGCCAGCAGGGTGAGCAATGGAAATTTGTTAGCAATGCACATTCTTGGGTTCCATTCCAGACCCACTGAGCCAGAGAGACTGGGGTGGGGCCCAGCAATCTGTGCTCCAACACAGGTATGGTGATGGATTCTGATGACTGAGATCCACTGCCATAGACTAAGTTTGGAGCCATTATTGCTGCTCAAGCATGTCCCTTGAGGGTCATCCACACATCCTCTTCAGCTATTTCATCTATCACTTCAGATATGCGGAAGCAGATGGGGAGCTCTGATGTTTGGAAAATAAGGCTTTCTTCATCTCAGTTCATCAGTACAAAGCAAATTCCCACCCACTATTTTTGAGGAAGGAAAACAGGATGCTTTGGGATGAACAAAGACTCGGGCTTTTAGTGGGTTAAAGATCTTTGTGTCTCCATCTACTTATCCAGGGAGGAAGGAACCTCCTATGAGGAAGGGACAGGGACCAGCTGCTTTCCTCCAAGGTCCAATGGCTCAAACATATCTGATGCTGAGAAGGCAGCAGTGTGGCCTGGTGCTCTGGCAGACCTCTGGTGAGGTCTTCAGCAAATATCAATTGCTGTGTCTCTGGTTCTTCTTGGTGCAAGGGATGCTGGGCTAACAGAATCAGGCAGCCATCCCAGGCCCTGTATTAGTAGGACTTAGCCATGAGCAATGGCTGTCCCAGGCAGCAAGGCAGTGGTGGCTTTGAGGCTTTGAGGACCAGGGGTGAGATGATCAAGAGACTAGAGAGTGGGTAGTCTGGCTCTGAACACCAGAGACTCAAGGACAAGCCACTGCTAAGGTCTCAGGGGTTTGGTGGGGAGGTAGCTCTGTGAGAAGACTTGGCTTCCTGCTGATGTGCTCTACTAACTCTGCTGCAGAAAGGAAGTGGATAGCATTTTGTAGTCACAGTGGAGGCCTGAGGTATGTGTTAAATTTAAAAGAGCAAAGTAGGTGACCACTGTAGTACATACCGCTGTTGTACCCAGCCACTCAGGAGGTAGAGGTAGGAGAATAGCATGAAACCCTATTTAAAAACAAATTAAAGCAACAAGGACTGAGGGCATGGCTCGAGTGTTAGAGCACTTGCCTAGCAAGCACAAGGCCCGGAGTTCAAACCCTAGTACGAGAAAAAAAATTGAAGGGTCAAAGTATTCATTTTGTTAGACATTTCTAAATTTAATTTTGTATTTGCTGTTTTTAAACTTGCTACGATTTCATAGCCTAGATGATAGAGTCAGTAAATTCTCACAGGTTGGGGGGATTGGAGGCCTTAGGTATGGCAGCCAGCAAAGGAACTTAGAGAACGCCCCCCAGGCCAAGTCACCTTATCTCTGATTTCTAAAGCCTCCAGATGGCTAGTTCTCCTCCTTACTTGCAAGAGAATGTGCCTGAAAAATTGCTTCCACGTTAACAGGTCACTGTGTAGTTGGATTGTGGTCAAACTGGTTTTTCAATAGCACATATTTATTTTGTGTATTTCGCTGGACAATTTTTGGAAGTTTGGTGTGCTTGGATAAAGTGTAAGAGCAAATGATATCCAGGTCTCAGTCCTGACACTTTGTAGTGGTGTAACCTTAGACAAATTTCTGAGCCTGGATGTCCTCGGAGAAAAGAGATAATCACACCTAGGCATGGACTAATGGTGAGGAGCAAAGGGGCTCTCATTTGTAAAGAGTGTTTAATAAATGTCCACTCACTTGCCCCTTTTCTTCCTGGATCCTATTGTATAACAAATGGGTGGAAAAAAAAAATAGCTGGGCACAGGGGTTCACGCCTGTAAATCCTGGCTACGGGGAAGGTGGAGATCAGTAGAACAGAGATTTAAGCCCAACCCTGGCACAAAGTTTACAAGACCTCATCTCAACCAATAAAAACAACATGCCTGTCGACCCAGGTAGGCAGGAAGCATAAAGGATCATGGTCTATAAACATGAGACCCTATTCCAAAAAGAACTGAAACAAAAAGGGTTGGAGATGTGGCTTAAGTGCTAGAGCACTTGCCTAGCAAGTGTGAAGCCCTGAGTTCAAACCCTAATATTAAAAAAAAAAATACATACAACAATACAAAGGGACAGAAACCAATATTTATTTCTTCTGTCTTTGAATCAAGCTAGGTTACAGTTTGGTGGAATGGTCATGGTCTTCCCTTGATGGATCTTGGTCAGAATCTACACTGGGTTCATTGTTACACCCAGGGAACAGACTGTAGAGGTATTTCCTAAATTCTTTGTCAAGAAGCAAATAGAGGAGAGGGTTGACACAGCAATGGGTGACACCAATGATCTTTGTGATCTGCACACTTCTGTCCAGTTTGTAGCTGCTCTCACAGTCTTGAAGGGACAAGCGTTCTTGGAAAGTGGAGAGGCAAAGGACAATACTGTAGGGGGCCCACATCAAAAGGAAGATGACCATTATTGCAAAAACAATCTTGAAGAGCTCGAACTGCTGCTCCCCGAGACGTCGTGGTTTTCTGATTTGGACATAGCAAAATAGAAAAGTGAACAATGGGAAAACGAGCACCAAAATGTTGGTCTTTAAAGTTAGAAAACTCTTCAAGGATGTCTCTTCAGCTGGCAGGAAGTGAGGTGTGTGGAAAGAGCACTTGTCTTCGTGGCCTTCTGTCTGAAGTTGATAAAACACCAATTCAGGCAAAGTGACCACAGTGGCAATGACCCATGCCAGGACGCTTGTGATGACACCTCCAGGCACCGTCTGGAGGGCCAAGGATAACCATCGTAGGTGGGAAAAAACCTGGTACCTTTGCACAGTTAACAGGACATTGAACAGTGCCTCGCTGTACAAAGCTATGGAGTGGAGTCCAGCCAGGATTTTGCATGTGGGATGGATCAGGCTTGTCCCATGTGAGGCCATGTGAGCCCACAATGGCAGGGGTAACAAGAAACACAAATTAGAAAGTGCCAAGTTTAGAAAGTAGATATTTCCCACATGTTTGAGTCCTTTATATTTTATCAGGATAAATACAACCAAGATGTTCAGAAGACCGATCACAAACACTGTGGAACAGAGCTGCAGAACCTGCTGGGCCGAGAGGACGTTGGTGGCATGTTTGTCACATTGCTCCGGCTCACTGAAGTCCAGATCACCCACTATGAGGACATCATACTCATCCTCAGGAGCCTCTGTGTAATTAGTCATCGTCAGGCTGTCCTGCGGAGAAAGGAGAGACTGTTTTATCCCAGAGGAAATAACAAACAGGATTGGACCCACTCGGCCCACACTTTGACTTTTTTGATATCTAATTTTAATCAGAGTTGGTCTGCATCACAGAGAACTGAAAATAAACATTTCTTTAACACGTGCCCATTTCTCCAGATTGGTGACTGACCTATTCAGTACATACTAGGAGTATTTAGCTGTGTCTTACAATGCTACGGGAAAACAGAAGGAGACATGACACGGTCTTTACTTAAATTCTTTTCTTTCAAACAGGACTTGCCCACTTGAAGACAGTTTCTAAGAAAACATACAACTAACGACAGCAGATCCCATGGCTTACTGTCAAGAAATCGACATAGCTCTAATTTCTATGTGTTGAAAAGATTTGCTCACCAAAGAAGTTGTTTCCTGTGGCAGGCTGAGATGCTTTCCTCTCGAAGGATATAAACAAATGTTTGCAAAAGTGAAACCATGTGAGGCATCCCCGGTGCACAGAGCTGGTGAAATACAGAAATGACTTACCACTTGACCAAGATCCTCCGGGGGGAGGGCACGGCCTCTTGACCTACCATCCAGGGGCCTGTGGGAACAGTGGGGAAGGAAGACAGCTTCCTTCTGGACAGACTGCTCCTGACCTCAAGGGACAAAGAAAAACTGCCGTTCATTCCCTGGTGGCTCTGTGTCTCCAGTAACCACTCTCAGGGACCAGCTGAAACAGACTCAAAAGCTCCTGGAGCCTCTGTTGAATATCTGAGAGAAACTGGGAAGTTGTTTTCTCCTCCCACTTTCTCTGGTACCCGCCTTTGATTTTCCTGTGGCCTGTAGACAGCAGTCCTCCTGGCTGCCCCAGATAAGGGAACTAAGTTACTGTTGCTTCCAGTGATAGGAAGGGAGTGACGTCAGGCACCAAAATGCAAGGAGCCCCCTTTGGCTTCTGACCTCAGCACTCTGAATCACTAGCAGCTGCCAGAGGAGAAAAGTGTCTGTGGTGACCAATGAGTCCAGATCCGAGGGTCCTGACCCTCGAGTGCTGCTTCTCCCCAGCCCTGGCAGAAGCCCACACCCTGAATTAGTTCGGGGGCCAGCCACCTGCAGCGAGCACCATAGTGAGTGGTGTGTGCATTTTTGAGAGGCACTGTGTGCTTTGGTTGAGGGATGGGGTCTCCAGCAAGGATTTGGAGAAATAGAAACCACGGAGTGACGTCAGTTGGGAGGGAGGTTGGGGGCAGAGATAGGGTTTTAGTGCTGCTCTGGACATTGATATGGAGGAAAGTAGAGTGTCACAAACAACCGGAAGTGATTAGGAGAGACAGAAAGTGATTGGTGCTGGGATACTTGGGGGGAGCTGGCCCTGCTCTGGGAAGATCCCAGAGGAGGAAAATCCTAGGTGAGGACGTAGAGGTGATATCAAGTCAGGTGGGAGAGATGCGGAAAAGAAAGTGAAGGAGGGAGTAGCCTGGATCTAGAAAGGTGAGGAGGGAGGGGACGGGTGCAGTTTGAACTGAGAAGAGGAACTTGAACTGAGAAAACATTGATGATCTCCTGGAGTGAAGACTCTTTTTTTTTAACTTGTTCCTCCTGTTCTTTTCTTTTACATTTTTAAAAAATTGGGATATATTTGTTGTATGGGAGGATTCATAGTGACAATTCCAAATAAACTTGTATTGTACATTGGTTAGATCACCCCCATCCTCTCTCCCTCTCACCCTCCTCTCTGCCCCACTTGAAAACAGTTGCAAGAGGTTTCTTGGTTCTGTTTCATGTAAGTATATGAAATTCATCAACCATATTCCCTCACCTTAGCCTCCTTCATTCACCCTCTCCCCTACCATTAGTTCCCCCTCACGCTGTACCTGTTTTATAGTTGTCTTTCATTATTAATATTTAAGGTGATGGCCAAAGAGGTTTCTCAATGTATGCCCACCATGGATATACTTCATTTTGGTCTGTTCAGCCCCTTCCATTACTCTCCCTCACCCCTTTAGCCACTATCCCCTCTTTTTCCACAGCCTTTAATACACAGCCTTACATCTTCTACCTTCACAGATGTTACGTTTTATAGGATTGTTGATGCTTTATCGTTCTCTTTTCCTTTCCCTAAGTTCCATAGAGTAGTTCCACTATTACTGACATATTCTACATATGAGTTTGTACATGATCGTGCTTGTTTTTGTGTATATATTTATCTTTTGGATCTATCTTCCATATATGAGAGAAAACATGTGGCCTTCGTCTTTCTGAGCCTGGCTTGCTTCACTTAACAGGTACTCCAAGTATCCATTTACCTTCAAACCACATGTCATTGTTCCTTATGGCTGAGTAAAACTCCATTGTGTATACATACCACATTTTCTCGATCCACTCGCTAGTTGTAGGCACCTGAGTTGTTTCCAGAGCTTGGCGATTGTGAACACTGCTGCCATGAATGTTGGTGTTCAGGTGTCTCTATTGCTGTCGTAGGGCAATGACTTTGTAACTGTGATGAATGTAATGTAATCTGGGCACCAGGGCTGCATATTGGCTTAGCATCTACGTCTCTGGTTCAATGACATCCTTTGCGTTTCAAAGATGTGTCGATACAGAAGGTGTATCTGTCAAAATGGATACAGATAATCAGGAAACTATTAAGAGAAAAATAAGCATAAAAAGAGCGCAGAAAACCCCTGATCAAACGTTTTGCTCTAAGCATATCAACAGGGCAGAAAGGGAAATGGAATCAAGGCATTGGGAACCCCAGCTGTGACAGCTTCCCAGCAAGTTCTCTCCTCTTCTGGTATGTGTGTGTGGGGCTCCTGTGAGTGAATGGGGGTCACCAGGCCTTGGGAAGCTCTGTCTGCCTGTGACAGCAGCCACAGTGTGGGGTCAGGTTTAACAGTACCTTTCCTTCTGAAGTCTTTCTGCTTCCTGCTGCTGGGTGACTTGCAGCCACACCAGGACACCCAGAACTGTGAGTGAGTAGGCGACGGTTGTCCAGTGGTTAGTCCCGGACGGGGTTAGGAGAGTCAAGTCACACTTTAAAATGTGAATGACCCCATGAACGTACACACTGCTCATTAGATGGTGGGGAAAACCAGGGCGCAGGCACCTCATAGTCAACGTGTCACAGAGTCATGTGACATGTAAAGTTTCCCAAAGAAAAACACTGTTCTGTAAATTCAGAATTCCCCCTAACTTCCTGGTCAGTAAGGCCTTCACTTTCAGTATTACTTTATTTTGACTTGATTCCCAACTTTCTCTCTACCCACAGTCAGGGCATGGGATTAAAAAAAAAACAAAACTCCTTAACTGGAAAGAAGGAAAAGCATAGAGGTCAGAATCTGAGACACAAGGAAAGATCTACTATTCCAATATCTGAAACCATATAGCGTCATTGTGTTAGTCAGACCTCATCACTATAACAAAATACCAGAGACAATCAAGTGTGAAAAGAAGAAAGGTTTATTTTGGCTCTTAGTTTCAGAAGTTTCAGTCCATGGTCACTTGAACCCCTTGCCTTTGAGGCTGTGGTGAGGCAGTGGGAGCACATGGCAGATGAAGCTTATTCCCCTCGTGGTGGCTGGAAAGTGAATAAGAGAGAGAGGAAGGGTCTGGGGTCCCAATGTCTCCTTCAGAGGCATGCCCCTAATACGCTCACTTTCTTTCACAAGGCCCCACGTCCTAAAGGTTCCCCCACCTCCCCACAGCACCACAGGCTGGTGTCTAAGCCTTCAACACACAGGCCTTTGGAACAGCAACCACAGCAGCCATCCTGGTTTGGTGAAACTACACCCTGTTCTGTGGCTCAGGCATGTGGTTCTCCAGCCTTAACTTTGAAGGTCAGTGTTCCTCTTTATCACTGTAACTCAATTCCAGTTTCAGTTATCACTTTATACTCTCCTGCCCACTACATGTAGGTCACCAATTCATTCAACAAACATTTGTAGGGTGCCTAGCAAGCAAAAGTCCTGATCTTCAGGGAGCTCATATTCAGCAGACAAAAACCAAAATAAGGAAGTACATCATAGATTGGGAGGAAAGAAGGGCTACAGGGGAAAGGGAAGTGAGGAAGGGTTACAAGAAAGGTCTGGGTGGCTCGGTAGTGAGAGAAAGCCTTGTTGAGAAGGTGAGCTGGAAAGCAGCACATGATGAAATCCAGTAATTAACGTTCATTATCTCATTTTTCTTGTTGCAAAGTTCTTATATCAGGGAAGTTGCCAACACACACTGGGTGATAATTTCAGCAATAATTTTACAGAAGATGTAGAAATGTTCTCCAGATTATATAGAGTCTCCATTTAAAATATAAAAGATCCAGTGCACCAGTTTTCAAAGTCTTGCTTCCCAGCTGCCAGTCCTCCCATGTTTGTCTGCTCTGTGATTTGAGAGCTGGGCCCTGAGACCATGTCTCCTTTGTCAGCTGGTGAGGAAGGCATGGGAAGGTCACAGGCAGAGGCAGGGTCTTCTCCTGGTTCTAGGATTTGCTTTTGTGTTGGTTTTGTTTTGTTCCTCGGGCTGATTTGCCAGTGCTGTGTGGGGATCAAGTGGTCCCCACTCTCCAGTGAATTTTGCTATGATTTAGATATATTTTGAATGTGTGCCCCATGTTCATGTGTTGGAAGGTTGGTCCCAGCGTGGTGATGTTGAGAGGAGGTGGGAGCTCACTGGCATGAGGATCTCTCTCTCTCTCTCAGACATTTCTTTTATATACTGATTTGAATGGAGATTTCTGAGTCACAAAATAATCTTATCTTTACTTTTTTGAAGTACCCCCATACTACTTTCCAAAATGGCGGTACTAATTTTCATGCTTACCAGCAATGTACAAGGGTTCCCTTTTCTCCACAAACTTGCAACACTTGTTATCATTTGTTTTTGTTGGTTTTTCTTTTTGGCAGTACTGGGGTTTGAACTCAGGGCCTCACGCTTGCTAGGCAGGTGCTCTACCACTCTGCCAGGCCTTCAATTGCCTTTTTGATGCTTGCTATCCTAACAGGTGTGAGGTGATGTCTCATTGTGGTTTGATTGCATTTCCCTGATGATTAGAGACTCTGAACATCTTTTTATGCATCTGGTGGATATTTATACGTCTTCTTTAGAGAAGGGTCTGCTCACCTGTTTTGCCCAATTTTTAATCAAGTTACTTGTTTTCTTTCATTTGAGTTGTGTGAGTTCCTTATATATTTTGGGTTTAGCCCCTTATTCAATATATGGTCTGCAAATATTTTCTCCTGACCTGTGGGCTATCTCTCCCCTCTGTCATTTCTTTTGTTTTGTAGAAAGTTTTCAGTTCCATGCTATCTCATTTGTCTATTATTTCTTTTGTTACTTGTGTCTTTGGAGTCCTATTGCAGAAGTCATTGCCCAGATCAACATTCTACAGCTTCCCCTATGTTTTCTTCTGGTAGCTTTGCAGTTTCAGGTCTAATGTTTAAGACTTTAATCCATTTGAGTTGATTTTTAATCATAAAGGTTTAATTTTACTCTTCTGGACGTAGATATCCATTTTTTTTAACATCATTTACTCTTCTGGATGTAGATATCCAATTTTTTTAACATCCTTTTATCATTATATGTTCTCAGCACCTTTGTCAAAACTCAATTAACTGAAAATACTTGGGTTTATTTGAGGTGCTCTATCCTGTTGCATGGATTGATATGTCTATTTTTATGCAGTTACCTTGCTGCTTTGATTACAATAAATTATATATATGACTGGGGTTTGAGCTTAGGGCTTCATACTTGCAAAGCAGGCAACTCTACTGCCACCTCCACTCCATTTTGCTTTGCTTATTTTGAAACTATTTTCTGGGCTGGCCTCAAACCATGATCCTCCCTACCTCAGCTTCCCAAGTAGGGATCATAGGTATGAGACACCAGCACCTGGTTTTATAATATATTTGAAATTATGGAGTGGAATATCTTCAGTTTGGTTCTTTCTGCTCAAGATTGCTTTGGTTATTTGGGGTATATGAATTTTAGGATTTTTTTTTACTGTATCTGGGAAAAACAACTTTGGTAACAACAGAGCCCTCAGCTGAGCCTACAAGGTGCTGTGAAGCTGGGATGGTCCTTGAGGACTGGATTGAATTCTGGTGATTGGGCCAGAGCCTCTGCAACACTTGCCCTCAGACTGCGCATAGCTTGGGCCAGAATTCCAGTTGCCAGTGCCCAGCAACTGGCTGAGTGGGAGTGGATGCAATGGCCCTAAAAAGGGCGATGGCAGGTTCCATAGCATCCTCTGTCCAGGTGAGGGGCTTCAGACTTCCTGCAAACTTTGTCTACCCTGAATACCAAGAAATAGAGATTAAAACTTGCACAAACACAATGTCATAAGACCAAAGAGCCCACAGAGAGGCTGTACACACTGCAGGAGGAAGTCATGTGACCAGTGAGGCCACCCTGCCTACTGCTCCACGTGACCCTTCAGTTATTATTCATCCATTGTCATCAGAGTATGAAGAAAAGGGTCAGAGAGGAGCCAGGAAGTCTCTCCCAGCCCTGCTCCTCTAGCTCTTCCTTTTCTTCTTCTTCTCTGCCTAATTTGTCACTCTTCAATTTTCATAAGGTCAGGTCAGGTTGGACAGACATGGATCCAATGTGAACCATGTCATACATGGATAAGATGCTACTTCTTCCTTAAAAATATTCCCTTAAAATTAGTTATGAGCCATTTTAACTGGGCAGAAAAGGACTAGGAGTTGCTTTTCAGGCTGCGTGGCTGTCCTGGCTCCTGCCTAGGCCTTCTCAATCCATATCTGGAGGCCTCAGGGACTCTGTTTCCTGTCTGCCAGCCACCCCCAGGATGGTCCCTGAGGCTCCCGCACAGCCACTCCCTTCCCAGCTCTCTAAGGACTTGATTTGAGCCAAGTCTTACCTCTGGCTCAGAGTTCATGACCTTCACCTCCTCTGTACTCTGTGGGAAGGTGCTTCCTTCCCATTTAACCAGGACCTCCAATCCACATAGCTGGCCCTGTGCCCTCCAGACAGCCCAGAAATTGGGGACAAACGTGGCACTTTTCTAGGGGAAGGAGAAAATGTTATCTTGACACTTTACCATGTGTCAGCTGAGGAAGAAGCAAGCAGGCATTGCTGCGTGGTCCTGACATTCTGATTGTATCATAGGCCCATGGGTGTTTTTCTGCCCCTGTCTTGCTTCACTTTTCTGCAGCATTTGACATAGCAGAGACTTCCTCTTTCTCCGAGCATCTTCCTCCCTGGGAGGCTACAATGTCCCAGATGTATTTCTGACTTTTGCAGAGAAACTCCTGTGCTTGCTGCTGTGTGACACAGGGTTCTGTCTGAGCCATTTTGCCCATCCCTATCGTGTCCGCTGCTGGTGACCACAGGCGTAGAACTTTATTCAGCCACTCTGCTAGGTTCAGTGCTAGCACACTCATCTTCCCCCTCATGCTATCTGGATGTCCCTCAGGATTGCCAACTCAACTGGCCAGAAAACAGAAGCTGTCTTCCCACACTGGCAACTGTGCTCCTCATTTCACTGGGTGGAAGCCTACTTCTTCCTAAGTCCAAGTTCTGATGAACATTCAGGATGCCTTGTCATGTTCAGAGCCACTAACTTTTCCACTCAGAGTCCATCGGCCTGGACCGAGACCCTGGCTGTGTTCTGGAAGCAGCACTGCCCACTCTTCTGCCTCTGCCTTCACAGTCACCCTATCTCCTTTAGAGTCTTCCATAGGCCAGTGCCAATCTGAGGTCTAAAACTGGCACTTGTCCCCTGGCTTACGAGTACCATGCAGCGTTGGGTGTGAGGCCCACCTCATCTGTTCTCTGCCTTCTAGCCCCACTGCTTTCTGTTTCTTCCCCAGTTTCCATGCTCAAAAGGCCACTTACTGTTCCTGAAGTCACCTCTTCCATATGCTTCCATGTTTTCTATACACCGTTCCCACTAAAATTTCCCCATTTAGCTCACACGGGCATACTTTTTCTTGTAATTTATCCTACATAAGAGTCCTCACCCCATCTCATATACACACAAACTGAAAAAGACACCCAGAACTGCCATGGTCTAAGGACATTTTGCCAGTTATGGGATGCATGCTCACCAGGTCTCCTCACATCACTGGAGAGGTCTAAGTGAGAGGGGCATTCTGGCCCCTGGTGGGACTCACAATGGTGTGAGGGAAGGAAATGGACGTGGTGGAGAGATATGAATGAAGAAAGAGTAAGTGCTGAGGGACTGTTTATGCCTTCCATGGCTACGTGAAGAATCCAGAATATTCCATGAGTCTGGAGTCAGCTGCAGAAATCTGCTAGGGGTCTGTACTTCCTGCACCTGCCCTTAGTCCCCCTGAAGGCATGAGAACAGGGTTCCCAATCACGCCTGTGGGCATCGTGGGGAACTGTCATGTCCATTGTAGGATGTTGAGCAGTGCCTTTGGCCCTTACCCACTAGGTGCCAGTAGCACAAGGGCTTCAGTTGTGACAGCCAAAATGTCTCCAGATATCCCTGGCTGTCCCCTGGGTGAGGAATACATCTCTTTGTTGAGACTTGCTACACTGAAGAATTTACTGTGGGTGGAAAAAGGGAGAGAAATGGCCTAGGGAACACTGAGCAGAAAATGAACGCTGTGTATCTTGAGTGTGACTGAAAACCCTGGGGCTGGACTGAACATGGCAGGGAGGATGGAGGGGAACCGTGAGTGCTGAAGCAGTGAAGCTGAGGACGAGGACTGGCTTGTGTGGTCTGAGGAGTTACCTTTGTGCTGATATTGCCATGAGATATGAGGAGGTTCATCACTGAGCCATATCAGAAGCAGGGTCAGCCCTGGGCTGGAAGCCTTCCTGTGTTCCCTGGAAGCATGTGTCACTCTGGACTGTGACTGTTTATCCCTGTGGCTCCTGGCTTTGAACTCTTACATCATTCCTGAATACAGGAACTGTGCCCTATTGTAACCCGAGAGCCAGCACACTAGCTTCTCAATAAATCTTTGTTGAGTGACTGAATGATTTTAAATGCAAATCCCTGAGTTAGTGACACTTTCACTGTAATTATTATTATTATTGTAGTACTGGGGATTGAACTCAGGGTCTTGTACTTGCTAGACAAGTGCTCAACTGCGTGAATTAGGCCCCCAATCTATTTGCTTTTAGTTTGTTTTTCAGATAGGGTCTCACACTTTTCCCCAGGTTGGCCTCAGACCGTGATCCTCCTACCTCTACCTCCTGAGTAGCTGGGATTGCAGGAGTGCATCCCCATACCTGACCTGTAATCTTTTATTTATTCCTTGGTAAGAGGAATTTGATAGAGGGGGAGGAATACTTTCTGACCCCTTAAAGTGGGACAGCACTGATAATCTCTTGTAATTCATGTTTGTCCTGATTCAAGTGGTACTGGGGTTTGAACTCAGGGCCTCACACTTGCTAAGCAGGTGCTCCACTGCTTGAGCTACTCCACTAGCCCTTTTTTGTGTTGGGTATTTTCAAGACAGGGTCTCAAGAACTATTTGCCCAGGTCTGGGTTTGAATTGAGATCCTCCTGATCTCTGCCTCCCAAGTAGCTTGGATTACAGGTGTGAGCTATCAGTGCTCAGCTCTTGTAGGTCCTTTGAGAAAGCAAGTTCCAAAGAGACAGGCAAGCACCTTGTAGTGGAAATGGCTGGGAAACATGGATCTGTGCATCTGCGCAGGAAAACCTGTTCGCTCCATTGGAAGATGCTAAGGAGAGGGAGCAGTTACACGGGGGAAGGGAGAAGCACTTCTTCCTGAGTGTGGGGAGAAGTGGAGACTTTCATGTCTGCGTCAAAGTGCTCACGATGCAGGCAGCAGAGAGCAGCCTAAACTCATGTGGCAATGAAGGGGAGCCAGAAAGGTTGGGGGGAGCTTGGTCACAGCAAAGAACTGACTGCTGAACGTCAGCATTTGGGAAACTTGTGACCTAGGGAAGTTCTGTGTGCGACATGTTCCCGGGGACCATGGGTCTTTTTCCCAGGACACTGAGGCCTTTGTCTGCCTCCATGGGGCCCAGGAATGGTCATCATTTCTAGAAGCAAGAATCTAATTGTCTCTTTGGCAAAGCACACACTTAGAATTTGTGATAAGAAGGGGACCTCTGATTTGTGTCCGCTGCAATGATCCTTGAAAGAAAGGTAATTCTTTTCTCCCCCTTCACTTTTTCCCTTCTCTTCTCACTGCTTCTCTTCCCTCCCCTTTTTCCATCTCCTCTTCTCTTTCTTCCTTTTTCTTTTCTACTCTTCCCACTTTTTTCCTCTCTTCCTCTCCTGTTCTTCCCACTCTCACACTGTCTGCCCATCATCCACCCATCCATCCATCATCCATTCATCATCCATCCATCATCTATTGATCATCCATCCATCATCCATCCATTATCCATCCACCCATCCACCCATCCATCCATCCATTATCCATCTGCCCATCCATTCACCCATCCATCCATCATCCATCCATTATCCATCTGCCCATCCACCCATCCATCCATCCATCCATCCATTATCCATCCATTATCCATTCATCATCCATCCGCCCATCCACCCATCCATCCATCATCCATTCATCATCCATCCGCCCATCCATCCATCATCCATTCATCATCCATCCGCCCATCCATTCACCCATCCATCCATCATCCATCCATTATCCATCTGCCCATCCACCCATCCATCCATCCATTATCCATCCATTATCCATTCATCATCCATCCGCCCATCCACCCATCCATCCATCATCCATTCATCATCCATCCGCCCATCCATTCACCCATCCATCCATCATCCATCCATTATCCATCCATCCATCCATCCATCCATCATCCATCCATTATCCATTCATCATCCATCCATTATCTATCTGCCCATCCATCCACCCATCCATCATCCATTCATCATCCATCTGCCCATCCATCCACCCATCCATCATCCATTCATCATCCATCTGCCCATCCATTCACCCATCCATCCATCATCCATCCATTATCCATCCACCCATCCACCCATCCATCCATCCATTATCCATCCACCCATCCACCCATCCATCCATCCATCCATCATCCATTCATCATCCATCCGCCCATCCATCCACCCATCCATCCATCATCCATTCATCATCCATCCACCCATCCACCCATCCATCCATCCATCCATCATCCATTCATCATCCATCCGCCCATCCATCCACCCATCCATCCATCATCCATTCATCATCCATCTGCCCATCCACCCATCCATCCATCCATTATCCATCCATTATCCATTCATCATCCATCCGCCCATCCACCCATCCATCCATCATCCATTCATCATCCATCCGCCTATCCATCCACCCATCCATCCATCATCCATTCATCATCCATCCACCCATCCACCCATCCATCCATCATCCATCCAGTATCCATCCACCCATCCACCCATCCATCCATCCAGTATCCATCCATTATCCATTCATCATCCATCCACCCATCCACACATCCATCCATCATCCATTCATTATCCATCCATTATCCATCCACCCATCCATCCATCATCCATTCATCATCCATCCATTATCCATCCGCCCATCCATCCATCATCCATCCATTATCCATCCATTATCCATCCACCCATCCATCCATCATCCATTCATCATCCATCCATTATCCATCCACCCATCCATCCATCATCCATCCATCCATCCTGTCTAGTATGTATGTATGTCTGTATGTATCTATCTATCTACTATTTCTAATTTTTTTTTTTTTTTGCAGTACTGGGGTTTGACCTCAAGGCTTCATGCTTGCTAGGAAGGGGCTCTAACACACTTGAGCCATGCCCATAGTTATCTATCTCCTATCAGTCAGTCAATCAATCATCTTGCCTGTACCACTTTAGACTTTTGGACCTCAGCTTGCTCTACTTTACCTCTGCCCATTGCAGAATTTTCCCTTCTCCTATTTCCTGTACAGTAGCTGCAAACCAGCTCTTCTTTGCTCGCAGCAATGCTTATCCCAGGACCCCAGAACCCCGTCCTTTAGGCCACCGCTATTGGGGTGGAGGTAACTCTTTTCTGGTCTTAGAGATAGTCCCCTCCCTATACTCTTCACAGTGATTTTCAAAATATACTGTGTTTATTTTCTTACCTTTTTCTCTAAATAGTGAATCTCATGAAGACGAGGACTCTTTTTGCTGGCATGGGCTGACATCTTGCACATAGTAGGCCCTCATGAATAACAGAGGGAATGCTGAATGTTGAGCTTCCAATGGCTAATGCACAACTAAACTGTACTGGGGATATCCCCCACTCTTCCCTCTCCCTGGGTTTCTATCTGCTCAAAAGAGGGCAGAAGCTCTGCCCTACTTCCCTGTCCCCAAGGGCAGGGCTGAGGGAGACTTGTCCCTGCTCTGTCTTCCATGGGAGAAGTGGGACATGGGGACAGTTGGCTGCCTCTTCTCACAGGCACACCTGAATTTAGGGTCTCAGCTCTCGGTGAGGGGGTTGTAGGAGACTCTGTGTCCTTGCTGTGCTTAAGCCACCTCTGCCTCTGTGGCATTGCCATTGCTTCCCTAGGTCTTAATAACCTAATTCCTACTTGCTTCTCCTGGTGCCTGAGTTGATGTGGAGCTCCAGAGGCCACAGGTGGGGAGTTGGCCTGCTACACTGGCTCTCTCTGTCTTGAGCTGTAGCATCTACACCTGACCAGAACTATTGGTATCAGCCTAATTCACACTAAAAGGCTTCAGAAGGAGCCAAATAGATTGACTATGATGCCATAAAGTTGTGAGGCCCTTTCCACTGATTACTGTACAACAGTGCTGATGTCACACACAAGGAGCCCTTGGTAAATTGCTTCTTTCTTGTGGCAGAAGTGAGCTGGGTTGCCTGGTGTGGCTGAGAACACACTGGGAAGGCCGGATGCCTATAATCCCAGCCACTTGGGAGGTGGAAATTAGGAGGATCACAGTTTGAAGGCAATTCTGGGCAAAAAAACCATTCGCATGATCCCCCACCACCATCTGAACAAATAAGCCAGGTATTGTGGTGTGTGTCTATTACCCCAGCTTTGTGGGAGGTGTAGGTAGGAGGATCTCAGTCTCCACCAACCCAGGCAAAACACAAATCTCTATCCGGAAAATAAAGCAAAAAGGGCTGAAGGTGTGGTTCAAGTGGTAGAGTACCTGCCTAGCAAGCACAAGGCCCTGAGTTCAAACTCCAGCACTGCCAAAGGAAAAAAGCACACTCTGGGGAAGTACAGTTCCAATCCAAAGGGGAGCCCTAGTCTAGACATTGGCAGAACCCCAATTACCAAAGAACCTGAAGCCACTTCCCAAGCTCCCACAGTCTCCAGCTGGAGTGTGGGTCAGCGTTTTTCCTATACTGGGATTTGAACTCGGGGCCTACACCTTGAGTCACTCCGCCAGCCCTTTTTTGTGATGGTTTTTTTGAGATAGGCTCTCACAAACTATTTGCCCAGGCTGGCTTTGAACCTCGGTCCTCCTGATCTCTGCCTCATGAATAGCTAGGATTACAGGCATGAGCCACCGGCACCTGGCTTCAGTGTGGCTTTTAAGTCTCCCTCTTTGGTCCTCCAGGCTCTGTTTTCTCCTTTACAGGAAGGATTGAGTTGACCAATCAACAGAGCTCTGATTGGGTGTCAGGAAAACACCCTCATGTCTTTGAAAAGTATTTTTGAATAATTTTGGCTGAATGGAAATAAACCTCAGGAGAGGAATGTAAGTAAAATGTTCCTAGTACATTTTAATTTTAATATTAATTACATTATTTAGAAGTATGCAGTTGCAAGAACAGGCATTTTTTGGGCTCAAAGTGATCAGGTATATCTACTTTTCAGAAGAGTCAAAAATATTTGTTGTGTGTGTGTGTATACTACATGCCAGACCTTAAAAGAACTGGTATTTTAATGCTGACTTTGTTTTTGGTGGTCCTGGGGTTTGAACTCAGAGACTTATGCTTGCTAAGCAGGTAATCTACCGCTTGAGCCACACCCTCAACTTCTTTTTCTGCTTTAGTTATTTTCCAGATGGAGTCTTCAGCTTTTTGCCCAGGGCTGGCCTTGGCCCATGATCATTTTATCTACATCTCCTGTGAGGCTGGGATTGCAGGCAGGCACATACCCCCATGTCCGGTTTATTGACTGAGGTGGAGGTCTGGATAACTTTTTGCATGGCTTTTAAGTACAATCCTTCTGATTTCTACTTCCTGAGTAGCTGGGATTACAGACATGTACCCCCCACACTTGGCCCTTTAAGGATGACTTTTAATTCTTTGCAGAATTACTATTGCCCTTCCCAGCAGCATGGACTGGCCTGAATCCCCAGTTTTTCAGGATCATTGCTTTACTAGACAGAGTTAAAGGGGAAGGCTCATCAGAAGACAAGGAAATGGGTGGGAAAATTCTTTTGCCAACATAAGCAATAATCTATTCAGTTGCAAAACATCCCAGAGAGATGTCTTTGTGCACGAGAGACTTATTCGCTCTTGGTTTGAAGTTACCAGGCTCAGCCCGAGCACAAGGATTCTTATTTTTGTTTACTTTTCACTTGGAAAGGACAGGCCAAAACATAATCCAAACCCAGAAATGAAACTAAATATTGAAAGTCTCAAATGCAGATATTCCATATGACCTATGACATCTAGATCCATATGATTTAACAACCAGCTTTGAGGAGGATGGATCTTGTGTTCCCTTACAAAATCTGAGGGCTACATCCAGACTCCCTGGCCACTGTCATCTTGCAGGACAGACTCCATGTTGCTTGGATCCCAGCCTCACTCATTCTGATAGGCTTTCATCAGTGACTCTCATACTTGGCTATGCTTAGAATCACCTGGGGAGTTTCTAAAAATCAGAACCATAGGTCGCATTACAGGTCAATCAAGTCAGAATTGCTTGGGGGAGGAACTTTTTGTCACTATTTGTGACACTTCCTGTGTGACTCCAGTGTGCAATCAAGATTAAGCCAGGGCCAGAGGATGGTCTTCATGAATTCCAGCCTCAGCTCCCCAAACTTATACAGGTGTGATGGTAAGGGGAGTTAGATCTCTTCCCATTTCCCCTTTTCGATGGCTCTTCTCTAGCTACCCACGTACAATTGAGAAACACCACTGAAAAATGCTGATCTTGTGCCCACTCCAGACTTCCTACATCAGAGTGTCTGACACTTGGAATAGACTCTGCTCTTCATCTATAGAGGGAGGGGCTGATCTAACTGATCCTCCACAACCTATCCAGTTTCAAAGTATAGGATTCTGGCTGGGTATAGCTGTGTATGCCTATAATATCAGCTACTCAACACCCACAATTCCAGCTACTCAGGAGGTGGAGATAGGAAAATCACAGTCTGATGCCAGTCTGGGGAAAAAACTTGAGACTCTATAATAAAGCAGAAAGGACTGGGGGCATGGCTCAAGTGATAGAGTACCTGCCTAGCAAGTGCGAGTCCCTGAGTGTAAATCCACACACAAAACCACAAAAGTATAGGATTCTGTAAAAGGGTTATATCAAAATGAGGTGATGAGAGTAATAGAGAAAAGAGTGAAAATATAAAAAAAAATAGTCCCACCCACATCCCAATCATATTCGGTCATCTAAAACATGTTGGAGATACAGGATTACAAAGTGAAATGCAGGATGAGCGTGGGGAATTTTATGAACCATGAAAAATGCTTATTCCCAAAACATTTCTGACCTTGTTGCAAGGTCATGGGTTCATCCTGCTGCAGACTGGCCTGGGCAGATGGAGCCTTCCTTTCATTTGGGCATCAGCCTGTCCCCTCCACTGGAACTCCTCTTGTTCTTCAGAGACCACGGGAATGAGGCGTTCATCGCGTACCCTGAGCTGCCTCAGGAATGCTCGGTCCACACCTGGAGCGCGGCAGACATAAACAGTGGCCAGCTGAGTGTGCAATGCTCCTTGTTTGTTTTCTCTGGTCAAGGTTGGCTGCGGGACACCCTTGTTGCTCTGCAAATGTGGCCTCACGGGGGCAGCAGAACCCAAGGTTCTTTGTGGCATTGAAGACCTTCGCATAGAATCTAGCTTCATAAAGACCGATGAACTAGCATCATCTTAAGAAGCAAAAGAAGTCCCTGACACATGACAGAGTCACAAGGATGAAGAACACTATAGTCAAATTTAGTAGTAACAATATGGAGTCAAATAGAAGACTTATAGAAATGCTTGTTGAAAATTACGAAGGGCTTGCACCTGTAATTCCAGCAATTTGGGAGGCTGAGATCCAGTGGATTGTGATTTGTGGCCAGTCTGGGCAAATAGTTTGCAAGACCTCATCTCCAAAATAACCAGAGCAAAATGGACTGGAGGTGTGGCTCAAGCAGCAGAGTGCCTCCTTTGCAAGTGCAAAACTCTGAATTCAAACCCCAATTCCACCCCAAAAATATGAAATATGAAATAATTCTCTATATAGTCATATGACATTATAAATGCACACATCATTTAAGGTATTAAAGCTTGAGTATGATTTGGAAAGACAGTTGCAAGACTGTTCCGGTGAATTGTATTCCAAAGAAGCTATGGAAACACCTTCAAGTTTTCCTCTTCTGCACCTCCTCATCCCCAGGGTGTGGGAGTGTCCATGTACTCTGCCTGTAAGTGAGTACACGGACGAGCTTTGAGGAAGAGCATGACTTGTTCTCCACTCGCATTTCTACTTCTAGCCTCCAGGGTCCTGGTGGTGAGTGTCAGGCCTTTATTAGCAGGGTTAACGCGCGCAGGTTATGAAGCTTGGGGATCTGTTCCTCTGAGAGATAAAGATGTGACTTGTAAATTTCATCATGACAGGGGAAATGCCACTGTGCTTTACTTTAGTTAGATGGTTTAAACTAAGAACGCTTAGAATGCAAATATACGCAGACTCCCAATATATGAATTTGCGTGTTATTTCTCCTTGCTAAGGACTCACCTGTTCTCTGACTTTATCCATAGCATGCTAATAGCCCCCTTCTTGCTGGATGGCACTGGAAAGGGTGTCACTCCCTCAGATAGCTTCTTTGTGCTACCACTGGATCCATTTAATAAGATAGAAAGGGATGGAGTACACATATGTGTATGAATCATAAAAACTGACACCCACCATCCTCTCCATAGTGGCTGCCTTCATCATAGATGGGGTGGATCGCCCTTCTTCTGCTCTAGCACCAACCTCCTCTCTTTCTTGGCTCATTCCACCTTTAGACCAAAGAGATGGAAGGCAGTCCTGTGAGTCTGGTGAGGAGAGGCTGGCTTCCTAGCCTGTCCTGCTGCCCATTTTCTTCTGTCTTCTGCTTATTTTCCATTCCTTCAAGTGGAGTCGGGCCAACTCTAGCATCCTCTGTGCAGGACCTGCTCCGGAACTGAGCGGGCCACTTCTGGAAACCAGCATGTTCCAAATGTGAGCCAGACAGGCCACCTGTGCCTGGAGCACCTGTGCTGTCTCAGGACAGGAAAAACCTGCACAGAAATGCAAGTGTACACTGTTGTTATTACTGCAAATATAACCAGGTTTTGGGAGGGATTTTAAGTGACAGATAAGCAACATTTTTAGCAACCAATCTTGTCCTCATTGTCATGTATTTACTGCTAAGATACCCACCAGGCCTTGAAGTTGTATGTCTTCTTTGTTTTCAACAGACAACTGACTTATGGCCTCAATTCCCTTTTTAAAGACATGCCGACTTTTGCTTGAGAAAAATTAAATCTGACATTTAAAAGCTTTCAGATCAGTTGCTCAGAACTTCACCCTTAGAAACAGCATCTTTAAGTACAAATTGTGGTGGCAAATTGTCTCAGGAAGAAAGTCAACTATTTAAAATATTTAAAAGGAAAGAACTGGACACAGTGGCTCACACTTGTAATCCTAGTTACTTGGGAGGCAGAGATTGGGAGGATCACAGTTTGAGGCCAGTGTAGGCAATAAGTTTGTGAGACCCCATCTCAGCCAATAGAAAAGGTATGCATAGTGGTGTGAATCTGTCATCCTAGCTGTGTAGGGAAGCAAAAACAGGAAGATGGAGGTTCAGGTCAACCTAGGCATAAATAGGAGATCCTATCTCAAAAATAACCAAAGCAGAAAAGGCTCGAGGCATGGCTCAAGTGGTAGAGCATCTATCGGTCTAGCAACTGCAAGGCCTGGAGTTCAAACCTCACCACCACCACCACCACCACCAAAAAAAAGACTCCCCCGCCATTTAACTAAGTTCTACTTAACTACATTTAGCTAAGGACTATTTAAACTAAGGGTGTTTTCCAAAACAGGCTGCATATAAAATACTTTCACAGTTTTATGTGCTATTTGCTAAATATACACTTGACTGAAAGAATAAGAAGGCAATTATTTTTACAAGATGATTTTTATTAGATACATATTTTCTTCCAAAGACTTTGTAACATTCAATGTACATAGGAATATACCAGTACAGTCAGGCGTGGTGGTGCACACCTGTAATCTGAGCACTAGTGAGGCAGAGGCAGGAGGATCTGCAGTTCCAGTCATCCTGGGCTACATAGTGAGACCCTGTGTGCGCGCGCGCGTGTGTGTGTGTGTGTGTGTGTGTGTGTGTGTGTGTGTGAGAGAGAGAGAGAGAGAGAGAGAGACTTATACAAAGATGTCAGTATATCTTTGGGGTGCCACAGAGGCCAGAGTCACTGTCCTTCACTTTCAATAACCTTCAAAAGGGAAGGAAAAACCTTCCATTTGCTCACTTCTTGCAGATAACCACAATGCTCTAGTTTCGTATTCAGAGCTTAAGAAAAATCGGTAGCCTGTCTTATCAACGCCATGCCTTGATCCCCTGAGGGCCTCTCCCCCCTTTAGGTTTCTTCACTTAGTCTTTACTATGATGGTCTGAGCTGCTCTGAAGTTCAAAACAATTTCAGGTATGTAAGAAATCCTGTAAGTAACTCTACTGAAAAAAAGGAGAGAAAATCCTAAACCTCCCTTTGAAATGAGTAAGTCTCTTAGTGTTTGGGTAGGGAGATTAGTTGAACCCCACATCTAACCTGAAACACAGAGGTTGGTAAATTATACTTTTGTGGCTTTTGAAGTTCAAGGTAAATTGTTTCCAAATGAATGTGTCACTTCCTCCCTTTTGCCTTTTGCTAAGTAAAGCGGAAAGCTGGTATATTCTGGCAGTCAGGTTCTTTGTCATTTGAGCTTCCCTCACCTCTTGGGGACCTCTTCGCTCAAGCTTGTAAAGCTCTGAGTTTTAACTATGTAAGCAAACCTCACTTTGCACTCACATGTAACCTGCAATGTGTTCTTAGACCTCATGTATTCCTAAAGCCAGGTTTTCCAGCCTCCCGGATGGGCAGGCTCTGAAGGCAGCAGTGTTCAATGAGAGGCAGCCTGTGGTCTCTGTAAGGATTCATCCAAGCTGGGAGCACAAGACTCATCTTCCTACACCAAACTGCCTTCTTTCATGTTTGATGTCTCTTTAAGGGCTTCTCTAACCTGCCTGAAGCCTGGCACCTTTCTGCCTCTTACCTTTAACCTCAGTTCATCCCAAATTCTATTGACTCTGCATCCTAAATGATACCTCCTACCCATTCCAGGTGCCATGACCTTGGTGGTGGTGTTCACCTTGACCTTGCTTGTAATGCTCACTTTTCCCATGAGTAAGCCATCTGCATCCCTGGCTAGCATGCTCCCTGCTCTGCATGACTTTGATGGAGTAATGCTGTTAAGGTGCCTCACCACCCAGCCTTGACCTTCCTCCTCAGGGTCTCCCCCAGCCAGCCACAGGTCTTCTCCTAACCAAACTCTCTCACAGCTGGAAGTGTGGCTTCCCTTTCCTCCACTTGAGATGATCTAATTCAAGTCCCTCCCAGGCCACATGGCGCTCACCTGGTCCTGCAAGTCTGCGGAACTTATTAACCATACCTTGGTGGGTTCTTTCACATGTGGAAGATGCTGTTTTTTAGCTAATTATGTTCCCTCTTTTCTTCCTATGGAAAGACAAACTATTTTTAAACACATTCACAACCTGGATGTTGCCTTGCACAAGGTGCACAATATACAGTTCTCCACCAATTTTGTGATCCCTATTCAGACAATCAAACTCAAGCATCAGAAATTCTCTGAGTACTTTTTTTACAGTGAACTTTTGTAACGAAGGGAGAATTTGTCAAAAGCTTCAACTTATTTTGATCAACTGTCTAGAATCGAGGGTTTAAAAGATCAAGTATATTTAAAAAAGACGTCCGATATGTGGAGGGATCTCAGACCCTCTATGATAGTAACTTCTTCTTAAAAAGATCCACTCCCACTCCCAGGCTGTATGTAAAAGCTGAGTCATATGCCTAACTTAGTCAAGGTCATAAACCAACGGAGATTTCCTGCTCCCCAGTGGATCGGGTGTAGACTGAGCCCACCCGTTCAGGAGACTCTGACTGGAAGAATGGACAGTATTTGCAAAAGTGCTTAGCAATGTGTTTTTGGAAGAACACAGAGAGATACCTTCGGAACTTCTCCCCGATGAAGGCATAGATGATGGGGTTGATACAACAGTGGGTCATCCCAAGAGTCTCTGTCACCTGCATGGCCTGGTCCAGTCTGTTAGAGCTATTGCAGTTATTCAGGCCAAAGAACTCCGGGAAGGTGGTCAGGAGGAGGACGATGTTATAGGGAGCCCAGAAAATAAAGTAGACGATCATGATGGCGAAGATGAGCCTCACGGCCTTGTGTCTCCTCTTCTCATTGCGACACCGGAGGAGGGTGCGCAGGATTCCCGAGTAGCAGATGACCATGACAAGCAGGGGCAGGACCAGGCCCAAGATGAGCATCTTTAATGTCTGGAAATTCTTCCAGAAATGATATTGATTGGATGGAAAATGAGGACTACATGTATGACGAGAACTTTCTTTTTGTGACCTGGTAAAGATGATCCCTGGAAGAGACACAAACACAGCTGCCACCCAGGTGATCACACTTGTCACTACCCCAAAGGTGACTGTCCTGGCTTTTAAAGCAAATACAGCATGGACAATCGCCAGGTACCTATCGATTGTCAAGAGGATGATGAAGAAGATTCCAGAGAAGAAGCCTATAAAATAGATCCCCGTCAAAAGCTGGCACATTGCATTTCCAAAGTCCCATTGGGCCGCGGCATAGTGGGCCCAGAACGGGAGCGTGAGCAGGAAGAGCAGGTCAGAGATGGCCAGGTTGAGCAGGTAGATGTCAGTCATGCTCCTTAACTTCTTGCAGTTGACCAGGGTGAGGACCACCAGCATGTTACCCACAATGCCAAAGATGAACACCAGCGAGTAGAGCGGGGGCAGGAGCCGGGCTGCGACCTGCCGCACGTTGATTTTTTGGCAGGGTTCTGACATACCATAATCTAGATCATAGGTGTAGGTTGTACTTGATGTATGATAGTCCATCTTGCTCAATCCTGTGACATAACAAGAGCATTGCTGAATGAAGTTGAAGCTAGCTCATGGACATCCAGGAATGCAAACTATTTCCTACTTTAGTAGGTCTTTGACTTGATACATGAGAAATGTCAGGTCTAAACAATGAACTTTTTTTTAATTTGCAAACAGTTCTTTATTTTGAATGCAGTATTTTTTTTCTTTATTCATCAGTGCATACATTGTTTGGGCCATTTCTCCCTCCTGCCCCCCCTTCTCCCCCCTCTCAAACAATGGACTTTTGTAGTAAAAGAAAGGTTTCATATTATCTGTCCTATTCACTGGATGGAGTCAATAAAATTTTGTTTTCTATAGCAATATGGAATGAATGAAGCTATGGTGAACATTTAAAGAAACTGAGTCAGGCATACTGTAACTCATACCTTAAAATTTATACTGAAGCTGCTGTTCCCTAGAGAGATTCCACCAAGATCATTCACCATAAGACAGCCAGTAATAATTGACAGGTCCCAAGGGCTCATGGGTGATGGCCAACCACTGTTGGCTTCACACCTATTCATTCATTTGATCCTCCAGGTAACTGTATGAGGCAGGAAATATGGCTACATTTTACAGGCACGGACCCTCCAGCACAGAGACAGTGAGTGACTTGCCCAGGGTCACACAGTAGGAAGTAACTGACTTGGTTTGCAGTCACCCTGCACCTTAACCACCATGTTCCTTTGTTTCTCACTTCTAGGTAACAGAACCAAAGAGTAGGACTAACAGCCTGGAGCCTCTGTGTAGTCAGAGTGAAACAGACTGGTGTCCAAGTCCTCCAAGAAGTTTCTAGAAGCCAACAGCAATAATCAAATGCAGTCTTCTACCCTCACATCTTCTCTGCCGTTTGTGTTTCCAGCTCCTGAGATGGCACTATTAGAGCCCTCATATGAACGCAAGAAATGGCCAAACACTTCCTCTGCCTCCTAGTTGAGTGGCACATAATCTAGATAGTTCAGTCCTGCCCAGGCTGTTTCAGTTCCACCGCTCTAGCTTAGAATTTTCTCTAATTAATCCTTACAAGTTTTCTAACTCAGACACAATTATATTCTGAAACTCATTCTGAATTCTGGTCCTTTCTTTATCTTAAAGATGATATTTCCAGATACTTCTATGAGCACCTGGGCTATCAGATTCTTCTATGGGTTTCCTGTTAAGCTGTACACATCACAGAAGCTAAGCTAATTAACAGGCCAAGTGGTTGAGGGGTGACTTACCAGAGAGAGTTTCTTGTAGGGGGAACGGATGTCTCAGCTTCTCTGGCCAGCTGAGCTGTGCAAATCAAAGATATAGACAGTATAAAGTAGGAAGCCCAGTGTCTGGTGGAGGGGTGGAGTTTAAGTGCATTGCAGGGAAAGCAATCAGAAAATAGTTCTTCTTTTAAAGTTGCGTTTCAGATGGGCTAGAGGAGAGAGCTCCCATCTGAGTTTATTCACAAATTTTCCTCATTGGACTCTTTCACTTTTGCTCTCTGCTCATTCAATTACAACAGAGTCTCTCAGAAACTGGAACGGATTAAGGGATATCAGAGCTAGAAGAACACTGATATCTATCTACTCAAATTTCTGTCTAGGAGGCAATGATTTGCACAATAGTGTGGCAGAAATGACAAGAACGTCTGTTCTCTTAACAGATACTGAATTAAAGGAACTCAAATCAACTTTAAATTCAAAGGGGAACTTTATTCTTTGCAGCAATCTCATGCTCCCTTACCCACTCTCCTCCATCCACCTGGTATATGATAGACAATGTGGTCAAGTTAGGATTATGTGAGTATGACATGCAGTCATGTCAAGCTTTCTTGGTGGTTGGTGGCTTATCTGAAAACCTCAAGTAATGACAACAGAGCTGAGAGCACAGCAGAGAGCTGCCCTTCAGTCGCCAGAGTCCCCTTTCAGTGACTACTGCTTCAGCTATAGGATAGGAATCTTGTGATTACAGTAAGGCAAAGGAGACTCCAAACAGCAAAACTATGTGTCCCCAAGCCCATGGAAGCAATCTAGCACATTGACTGAGTGAGTGGCCTCTGTAGGCAGATTGCCAAGCTTGAAGCCACCCCTCCCTTCAGCTTTCTCATCTGTATAATGGGCTGAATAGTAGGAATGACTTTGTGGGGTTGTTGGGCAGATTGTATTATAACAGGCTATTAGTGACTCCAGACTGTCTGACTCGAGCACCTTGTTGATTTCTGCACTTAGCCCTAATGTAGTCCTAGCACAAATGTTCCAACTTCCCCAAAGACCTGGGAAGGGGAACTTGAGACATTAGTCTGCTTCCTTCTGAGTGCCCAGAATCCTCAATAAAGTCTTTCTTTTTCCTAGCACTCATCTCTTGGGTTTTGGCTTTTCATGTGGCAAGTGTCCAAACCCTGAGGGTGATAATATGCGCACCCCCCCAACCAGCATTCAGACATCATACACATGATAAACATCAAACTCTGGGTTACCCACTCAGTGACCTGTTCTTAGAAGCTATTTTATAAATAAAGCCTTCTTTGAAGAATAGTCTTGTTTTCTGGTAATAAACTTGGGCAGAGCTCTCGGATGCTGCTGGATAAATGTACTTCTGTTTGCAACTATTGTTGTTGTTAGGGTCACCATGCCCATCAGTCACCCTGAGGTGACTGTCCTCAGGGTGGCTGAGGACATGAAGGCATGATCACCTGAAGAGGGCAATGTAGAGCATCAGAGCAAGCTCAGAGTCACTCAGACAGGGCCTCGTGGTGTGATAACCTCCCCTCTCTGGGCTTCCTTTTCTTCATCTGTCAAGTGATGTACTACCTGTTCTCATGGAGTTTGGAAAACACACGTCAAGTGGGAAGCAAGATGAGTGTTCACAAGCTGCCACCAGGAAGCACATCATAGCATGGTGCTATCCTCTTTTTCTTTCTTTCATCTTTCTTTTTTTTTTGGTGGTACTGGAATTTGAACTCAGGGTCTTGTACTTGCTAGGCAAGTTCTCTACCATTTGATCCACCCAACTAGTCTGTTTTTCAAATAGGGTCTCACATTTATGTCAGGGCTGACCTGCTCCTCAATCCTCTTATTTTTGCTTCCTGAGTAGCTGGAATGACAGGTGCACTTTTTATTAGTGATAGGGGGATCTTGTGAGCTTTTTGTCTGGGATGGCCTCAAACCATGATCCTTCTGATCCCCACCTCCTGAGTAGCTAGGGTTATAGACATGAGCCACTTAGCCTAGCCTGTGTTAACCTCTTTGAGTTTCTGGTCCAGAGTTGTGTGCCAGTCATTTCTGAGAGAGGGATTCATCCCAAGGATGCACATGGAGGTGAAGATCCATGGGAAATTCTTTAGTCAATAATAAATGTAACTTTGTTCTGGGTAGGACAATGATAATAACAGTCATCTACCATGCTGTGGCTTGCTTTCTGTCTTTTTTGTTTGTTTTTTCTATTTGGTCCATCACAGATTCCACGGCTCTCATTCTTATTTGTATGGTATTCAAACTCCCCACAGGAAATGATCCTTTGGTCAACTTGTCTTGCTGGACTTGATATCACATTGGAGGGCCGCTCATGTGCACTTTCCTTTTGGGGTGCTGGCTAGTCTTTAGGTAGCTTCTCTTTCTCTAGTCATCCCATTCATGACCCAAGGGCTGTTTTATGTGCTCCTTATCCACACCATCTCTGGACCAGATACTCAGGGCATCCTCAGTGGGATGCGGGGAGTTTCAACCCTTCCCCTTGAGTTCAAAGGGCCAAGTACACAAACGAAATGAGCTAAAAACTCTGCTATCCAACAGCTCTTTAGAAAATACCTGTGTCATTATCAGGCAACAGTAAGACGGGCTGGTAAAAACAGCAAGTGAATGTCTTGTTTTAAAAAATGAATGTCTAATTATGAAACCAACATGTGCTCATTATATGAAATTGGGGAAAACAGAAAGTAGGAAAAAATTAAGCATATTCTCGCAATGTCTGTCATAGGTTTCAATCCTGGCTTTTTCCCAAGTACATGTTTTGGTAAATTGTTCTCACACAGAGATATCACTCTACATGCTGCTTATAAATGTTTTTTCCTCAGGATTACACTGTAGGTCTTTCCTTGCACCATGAAAAACTCACTATAAGTGTAGTTCTTTTATGGGAGACGGGCAGTACTGTAAGTTGAAGTCAGGGTCTCGAGTTTGCTAGGCAGGTGTTCTACCACTCTGCCTGCCATTTTTGTGTTGGTTGGATTTTTTGTTACTGTGTTTGTGGTGGTGGTGGTGGTGGCTTTTTTTTTTTTTTTGGTGAGACTGGGGTTTGAACTCAGGGCTCAAAGCTTACAAAGCAGGTGCTCTACCACTTGAGCCACACCTTCAGTCCATTTTGCTCTGGTTATTTTGGAGATGGGGTCTCACAGACTATTTGTCCCAGCTGGCTTCGAACCTGGATGCTCCCAATCTTAGCCTCCCATGTAGCTAGGCTTATAGGCATGAGCCACTGGCAACACAGTGTGTTGGTTAATTTTTGAGATAGGGTCTGGCTTTATGCCTGAGATAGCCTTAGACCACAATCCTCCCATTTGTACTTCCCCTACATAGCTGGGATGATAGACGCATGCCACAGCACCCAGCCATTGGCTGAGATGGGGTCTCATGAATTTTTGTCCAGGCTGGCCTTGATTTGTGATCTTCCCAATCTCCATCTCCTGAGAAGCTAGCATTACAGATGTAAGCCACTGAGCCTGGCTGAGTATAGTTCCCTAACTGCTATTTTTACCAAAGTCTTACAACAAGTGCACTGATCTTAGTCATACAGTGTGGTGAGTTTAATTTGCATATACCCAAGGAACCACAACCTAGATAGAGATGAAAAGGAATATTTTCCATATCACCTGGAGAGGAGCCCTTTGCTCCAACTAGAGGTAAAGGCCACTCTGACTTCAGATAGATTAAATGTGCCTGTTCTTTTATTTCATGTAAATAGAGTCACACATGCCGCGCCCTTTCCTGTCTGCCTTCTTTCGTTCAACATCACACCATTAACTGAATTTAATGGAGCCCTGTTAGTAGACAGACAGGCTCTTTCTGTTCTCCAACATCAACAATTTTGTACTGATTGTCACTGTCTGTGCTCTGATGTCATATCAAGAAGGAAGCTCCCAGTGCCCTCAAAGACACCTTTGCCAGAAGAGCCAGACACTCCCTATGGTCTCAGAAATAGGAAGAACTCACCTGCTATCACTTGATGTCACATTTTGTCACCTGTGTGCCTCAGCCAATGATGCTTGGGTCCTATGACTCCTAGGATTCCTTGTGGAGACGGTTGACCTCAGGCACCTGTCATGGCGGTGGTGGTCAGAAGGTTATCATTTTGTTTTCCCATTCCTGTCTTTGTCCTCTAAGTCCTTATACAGGGAAGTGGGATTCTCTTCCCAGCCTCTGTACCACACCCTTCATATGTCCTCCTATGACTTCATATGCAAAACATCACACCAAGTCCATACTTCCAGGCTGTCTACTTCATCCTGCATTAGACATGTCCAGACATGGTGGAAACCCTTTGTTCAGCTTAGAAGTCTGCCTTGTGCTTTTGAGGTATTTCTCTCAAAGCAGCGCCAAGCATTGCAGTTAATGTAATCTCAGGTATGACAAGAGAGTCTAATGTATTGATTGCAGTACACAACAGAGCTACTGTCACCTTAAGCGGGTCAGGTCACACCTGCAGCTCTATATTCAGTTCTGAGCATAACAGGATATTATGGAGGACTCTTCCGGTTGCCCTAGAACTGGCAGGATGGCCTAAGGCTGAGGGCAAATAGGTGTTAAGTCCTCCATAGTTCTAAGAAAACCACTGACACCTGGGGTCAGACAACTTTTGGGGGCTTACTAGGAGGTGACAGAACCATCCCTGGGTCCCCATCTGTCACATCAACTCCTCCCATCCTAGTCTTCATACAGAGCCAATTAGGGGTAAGAAGCAGTTGTAGACATGGATGAGATTGATGGAGATGAGATCCCTCCCCTCAAAGCCAATCATGTGACGAATGGGAGCTTGCCAAAGGGAAGGCCAGCACTGCTTTCCCAGTGGTTTCCCAAGAGGCAGCAGGCCAGTTGAGCAGGGGACAAGGGATTGGAGAGAGGAGATAGGTGGAGACGGTGTGTCAGTGAGACTGCAAGGGTGTCCCAAGTATGCATGCCACATGGTCACGACAGGAGGTAACTGGGTTGTAGCTATCATGCTGGGCCCCACTGTTGGGGTGAGGTGACCCCAGTGTGCAAGAAATGGTAGGTTGGAGGCAGTCTAGTTGAAGAGAGATGGTGTGTGTCTATGGAGTGGCTATGAGAGCCCCACCGGCTCTCAGCCTCTTACAGGAACACACATAAGTTCCTGCCTGACCAACATGGAGGGGCCTATTGCAGGGGCTAGTTGCATAAAAATGCATGTGCCCTTTTCCTCACCCTCTCCTCCACCTCTCAATGCTAGACAGGGTCTCCCTGAGGCAGACCAGTAGCTGAGGGCTGGAGGTGGGGGAAACAGAAAAGACAAACATATCTCTCCTCTAGGCAGAGCCTTCCAGAAGCCAGTGGACTGTAAGACCCAAGTGAAACTGAATTAAAGGGAAATAAATAACTTCATATTGTGAATGGATTACATTAGGATATTTTATAAGGGATGTACAAAATAAGACATTATTTGAGTTCCTCACCCAGGCTGGGGCCACCAAGGTTACAAGAACCTGCATTGTGTGACTGTTTATACACACACACACACACACACACCCTTTTCCCAAAGTTACAAACATGGGTATTAAAATGACCGTGTCTGGAAAAATTTCCAACCTCTGATGTGTCCCAAATCTGGGCCCAGCCTCCTCTCCTTGGTCAGTTCCCACACTCCCTTGCACAGGTTGCTAGTCAGCAGTCAGACTCCTGTTTTCTCATAGTGTGTTTCCCTGGGTGGCCTTTTCTGATGGCTAATCTCACCTGAGGCCATTTCAATTTGTCAGGGAAGTTTAAGTAACGAGCAAAATCGAAGGAAAGGACGAGGTCTTGATGACTCACCGGAAACTCTAGGGCATCTCTGCAAATGCTCACCTTCCCCAGCTATCAGGGCATCACAGACCAAGGGGGATGGCATGGATGACCAAGCTCCTTCCTCAACTATAAAAGTCATAGATGCCCATCCCTTGGAATGGTGGACTTTGCTTACCTCAAACCGCCTACCTGAAGGGTCTTCCTGGAATAGAGGTGACTCAAGGACACCCTTCTGGAATTGGACACCAATGGCAACTCTTACATAGCAGTTTCTTCAGTGGCAACAAAGTCCAAATGTAGCTTCTGTGGGTGCAGTGTAGGCCTAAAATTGAGCCCACTGGACTCTCAAATATTCCACACACCCCTCCATTCTGTGCTCTGCACAACATACTGTGATCTTGTCTACACCTCTGTATCCACTGGCCCATCGCTAGGCCCTGGGCTGGCCAGAGGACTGAAGGACAATGACCTCCATCTTTACCTTCCCTACCCAGTCTATCAGACCCTCGGGGCACATCCCATACCGACTTCCATGGTGGCAAATAAATGCCCACTCTTCCAGATTTTACTTATGAAGCCACCGAAGGCCATGTGTACTGACCAGTTTTGTGCTTGGCAAATAGCTCAGTGGCTTATCAGAATGAACATGGGCTTCTTGCTCCTGTCCCTCTGTCATCTTGCAAACTCACCAGGGTGCAAGGGTGGGAGCTGGAGTGGGCCAGTGGCTAAGAAGGGGCTCAGCCCAGCTACTCTGAAGACAGATGACACTTGTGCTCACCTCCCAGTGGCCTAGCAGGCTGTGTGGATGGGGAGGAGTATGCGGCCTGGAGGCCAGGCTGCAAGTCAACCTCAAGAGCAGGTTTACATGAATTGCAGGGGGAAGAAGTGAAAAGTTGTGAAAAAAGTTAGTCAACCACACAACAGTGTAACAAAGCAGATGATTGCTTTTCAATCTTTTTAACAATATAGTTGGAGCATTGATTTATTTCCCAAATCATAGATTTAAAATACAATGTTTACATTGCATTGAAATAAAATTGTGTACATTCATTAGGGTATCCAAAGGTGTCACCTTCTGAGTCCCTGCTTCATCCCAAAACCTTCTTGAACCATGAAGATTCTGACTTTGTCAAACATAGCAACTTCTGGCTCCCAAGTTGCCTGTTAGGTATCTCTCGTGTCCATCAGATCAGAAACACATGAGGTAACATTCTTGGCTCAGCCAAGGGGAACATCTTGCTCACTCAAGGGAGCTTCTTCAACTTCCCTCTTTTGCAAACTGACTTCATTTGCTTGTTTTTTTGAGACAGGGTCTCGCTATGCAGTCCAGGCTGGCCTCAAACTAGCAATTCTTCCTCCTCAGCCTTCTGAGTGCTGGAATTACAGACATGCACCACCACACTTGGCTTTGAAAATGTACTTTAAAAGCTTTGATTAGGAGCTTCCTTTAGGAGTTCAAGTGCACCTTCACAATCCTGAAATGCTGTCATGATGAAATCCATGACGTCATAGATAGAAGAGGATTCGGGGCAGCAAGCCCGAGAGAACGAGGGCCCAGCTGTGGAGTGTGCACCGTGGCTCCATGATATTCTTGCTTAGATGCTGCGCTGTCACAGGTGGATAAACCCACGGACCATGGACCTCCGGGTCCTTGTCAATCTAGAGCTATTTGTGTTGGCCCAGGCACCTCCCGAACACATTACAAACTCCAAGCCTTTGTGCTCAAAGCCAGAATTGCTTCTATGACTAATAAAAGTATTTTCGGGTTTGGCAAGATAGGAACTCTTAAAATAACACGTCACCAACATTGCTAAGTTGCAGTTTTTAGCCTTAATTTAATTTTTTGTTTCTATTAAAATGTGTGAACTCTAGGCCTAGATCCAAAAACAAGACTTGGCAGGGTAGTCTGGGAAACATTTCTTCCCAACTTGTTTAGAGTCTTCCTCATCTAGACTTATCCTGCCTGGTCATTTAGACATGGGCATTTTCAGGCTGGGTGTGTGATTTCCAAAGCAGGGGTTTCTGTAACTGCTGCCACCAGGTTTTTTCTCTGCCCCAAGGACATACCCCTTGATTACTAGCAATTGAAATGATCAAGGACTGAGTGAAAACATGGTGGAGACTGGAAAGTGTATTAGCAAAAGCAATGGGGCATTTTCCAGAGACAGACTTGAGCTAGCTAGAGAGCCAAGTGTCTACTCACAGTTGCTCTAGAATGTGCCCTGGGCATGCGTTGGATATACAGGAGTGACTTAAGTCTGTCTTGGCATAGCCCCTGAGGTTCCAGGGCACCTGATTTACAAGTCTCTATCCTTCCACGACCCCTTGAGGCTTGTTATTATATACAGATAAGTAGCTGCCTTGTAAAAACGACAAGCAAACTTGTTATAGTTTATAAACCAGCCGAGACGTCCTGCTCCCCCGTGGAAGGGGTGAATGTTGAGCTCACTTGGTCTGCTGTCTCTCCACAGAACACTGGGCACAGTTTGCAGAGGTGTTTGGCCACATGCTTTCTGAAGAACACAGAGAGATACCTTCGGAACTTCTCCCCGACAAAGGCATAGATGATGGGGTTGATACAACAGTGTGTCATCCCAAGAGTCTCTGTCACCTGCATGGCCTGGTCCAGGTGACTGCTTCTCTCACAGCTACTCAGGCCAAAGAGCTCCTGGAAGGTGGTCAGGAGGAGCACGATGTTGTAGGGAGCCCAGAAAAGAAAGTAGACGATCATGATGGCGAAGATGAGCCTCACAGCCTTGTGTCTCCTCTTCTCATTGCGACACCGGAGGAGGGTGCGCAGGATTCCCGAGTAGCAGATGACCATGACAAGCAGGGGCAGGACCAAGCTCAAGATGTTCCTCATTATTGTATGGAAGTTCTTCCATGTTAATGGAAAATGAGGGCCACAGGAGTAACCAGAATCTGCCTTTTCAAATTTAGTGAAGATGATTCCTGGGAGAGAGGCAAATGTGACCACTACCCAGGTGACTCCACTTGTCACCACCCCAAAGGTGACTGTCCTGGCTTTTAAAGCAAACACAGCGTGGACGATCGCTAGATACCTATCGATCGTCAAGAGGATGATGAAGAAGATTCCACCAAAATAGCCCATGTGATATATCCCTGTGAGTAACTTACACATTGCATTTCCAAAGACCCACTGATTTGCGGCATAGTGGGCCCAGAACGGGAGCGTGAGCACGAAGAGCAGGTCGGAGATGGCCAGGTTGAGCAGGAAGATGTCAGTCATGCTCCTTAACTTCTTGCAGTTGACCAGGGTGAGGACCACCAGCATGTTACCCACAATGCCAAAGATGAACACCAGCGAGTAGAGCGGGGGCAGGAGCCGGGCTGCGACCTGCCGCACTTTGGGTTTATAACAGGGTTCACTGCTGCCATAGTCATAAATGGTGGTGACCTCTTCACTGCTGTCATTGATGCTTTCTAGCAGAGACTGAGATGTGGAGAGCAAGCTGCGGGAAATCTGGAGATAAGTGTCTTTCATTTTCTTCAGTTCTGTAGATAGAGAATGACATGATGACTACATAATACAAATGGCAGTCCCCCATCCAAATAGCCTTACTTTGCTTAAGGAATATTCCAGTCTTTGTATCTCCTTGTCAACTGTCTCCTTGAGGGCATGGGTGTATTACTTCCCTGTCATTCCTCTGCTAGACACCTGTTGTGTACCCAACTCAGTTCCCAACACCCTTTGTCTACCCAGTGAGCACAAGTCTCATGGTAAGCCTGAAAATTCTGGATGCCCACATTGTCTATGTCCTTTGGAGACGACACACAGGCCTGTGACACATCCCTGGGCGATGTAAGTGCCGTCTGCAAGGCAGTTCTACCCAGAAGGTTCTACCCAGATAAGGGAGACAGAAGAAATCCTGCCTGCTCCTTCTATGTTTGCAGCTTGTCTTGTGCAGGGTTGGTGCTTGACCATGAATGAAAGACGCAGGGAATTTGAGAAAGGCTGTGTAGTGTCCCTTAGCAACCCTTGAACTCCTAGTTCTCTGACTTACTTGGTTTGTTTAGTTGTTTTGTGGTACTGGGGTTTGAACTCAGGGCTTTGGACTTGTGAGGCCAGTCATGTCTTGAGCTATGTCTCCAGACATTTTTTCCTCAGGTTATTTTTTGAGATATGGTCTCACTTTTTGCCCAGGCCAGCCTGGAGCGTGAGCCTCCATTTTATGCTTCCTGCTGTAGCTAAGATAACAGGTGCATGCCACCATACCCGGTTTTTTTCTGTTGAGATTGGGTCATGGTAATTTTTTTTGCCTGAGCTGGGCTGGAATCAAGATCCTTCCAATCTCAGCTTCCCGGGTAGCTGGAATGACAGGCGTGTAGTTCTGTACCCAGCTAATGGTTAAGATGGATGTTTCCTGAGCTTTTTTCCCCTGGGCTGACCTTGAGTTCAGCTTCCCACGTGACTAGGATTACAGGCATGAGCCACTAGCACCTGGCTTGACTTCTTGTCATTGGAGAAAGAATAAGCCACTGTGAGTCACATCTTTGGGCTGTTACTTGCAGCCCAAAGCGTTCTGATAACTCTCTCCACTTTTCACCTCTACCATCTGCCTGAACTTCTCCTGCCAAGGTTTCAAGGAAAACCCAATGTTCCAGTTTCATCCTCATCAGGCGTCTGATCTTTGGCTAACCTCCTCCATTTAAAACTCCTTTTTGGCTTTCAGGAGGAAGTTTCCATCTGGCTACTTCTTATTAACGTTGGCATTTCCTCCTTCTGCCCAGCCCAAATGAGCTGCCAGGCACCATCCACCATCCTTGGCTCTTGCCTCTTTTGACCTGCCTCTTCATTCTTTTTGGGTTTTTTTTTTTTTTTTTTGATGGTACTGGGGTTTGAACTCAAGGCCTCACACTTACTAGGCAGGCACTCTACCACTTGAGCCACTCCAGCAGTGTTTTTTTTTTTTTTTCTTTTTTTTTTGTGATGGTGTTTTCAAGACAGGGTCTTGTGAACTATTTGCCTGGGGCTGGCTTCGAACAGCAATCCTCCTGATCTTTACCTCCTAAGTAGCTAGGATTATAAGCATTTGGCTGCCTCTTTATTCTCACTCAAAAATCCTTTCTGATTTGTGTCAGCTAATCTCAGGGCTCTGACTCTCCTGTAACCAAATGCTTCTCAAAGCCCTGTTTTCAAGTCCTGCCTTCCTTCTGAACCTCAGAGTGGAATTTTCCATTGCCTGCTGAGCATCTGCTGTGGTCTGTCTTTGGTTTTAGACACTGGAGATACAGCAGTGATCAAAGTAGGTGGCCTGTCACGAGTTCAATGCCTCCACCTGAGCACCTCCGGAAGCTCACTTGTTTGTGGGCTCCTTATCTTAGTAATTGCCATTTAGTCCTTTGCTGAAGAAGCAAGATTTAGCATTACTTTGGATCCCTTCCTCTTCAAAAATTAAGGGCCTGCCTTCAGAACCAAACGGATGGACCTGGATTCGAGTCCTATCTGTATAATTTGAGGTCAATGATTTTTTCAAGTATGAGTTTCTAGTTATATACAATATTAACTGTGCTGAGTTGTTGCATAGGTCATTTGGGATAAGGACTTCACAGTCCTGGTTTAGTGAACCTCTGTATTATTTTTAGGTGGTATAAATTCTAACCCATAAATGCTTGGCAGGTACATCCTCTCTGCCAGTTTCAACTGCCAGTTCCTTGCCTTGTCTTTCCTTTGCTCCTGGCTTGTCCCTTTCCACCTGTCTTCTTCAGGGTTGAAACTGGACTGTGCACTTCTCAGCCTACAACCTCCAGGCAGGCACTGAATGGCTCGTGCGTGGTAGGAACTCAAAGATAATGATTGGTCTGCTCACTATGGCTTTTCTGAGATTTTATGGGTTTTCACTTGTCAGCTTTGTCTCTGATCACTGTGCTTCAGCCACAACCATCTCCTCTTCATTTTCCCCAAGTCACTGATTCCTTCAGGCTACAGTGGTTTGCTATATACTTGTCCCTCTGCCCAAAAAAGACTGCTGAGCTCCTGTTCATCCTTCAATGCCTCCTGCTCAAATTCCCCTTTTCTGCAAAACCTAATTTATATCTTCTACCAAATCACTCTGGTCTTTTAACATCTCAAGCATCTAAATCAGCCCTTGCCACTTTATCTTTTATGCATGTGCGCCCCTTGAGGTCAGCACTGGTCACGTTCTACCTCCAGTTTCTTATGAATTCATCCAGCTAAAAGAGGCATCAACATGTGTTCACAGGATGAGTACACAGAACTCGTAACATCATTAGGGCTTCCTTGCTGAGATCATTTTTCTCTGGTACTGATTGAATTTGTTTTCACGTCTCTATCCACCTTATCCTTTCACCTCTCTCAGTGATATATTTCACATCACTGAGTCACATCCTTGCAAACTGCAGAAACATGACCTCTGATGAGGGTTGGGAAAAAAGTGTGTGTGCTAAGTACTCCTGATGCTGCAGACGTTCTGTTAAATACTTGGAACGCATGCATTCCCTACCATGGGCAGTCAGCAAAGTAACCAAAACTGCACTAATGTAGCTGGAATTTCAGGTGTCAGGACCCGGCATCCAGAGCTGCTAGGAAGCTGCCTCTCAGAAAAAAGAAATTCCTCTTTCAGCTTGTGTGGCCCTCCAGACGGGAAGGAAGAGGCACTTTGGGTTCAGGGGCCCCACACATAGACAGGATGGGAAAGATTTCCAGGGAGAAAGTTCCAGCTCTTTATGGACCCTGCTTGCTCAAAGGGAGCAGAGGGAGCCCGTGGGTGCTTGAGCACTCTGTTCCCTTTCCTCCTGTCACCTAAGCCCCAGGGAAGGTCCCACCCAGCCACATCCTGCCCTTCCTCACTCTCGCCCAGGTCTTTGTAACGTCTCCCGGTGCACATGCCCTCCACCCACCCCTTCCCCATCTCAATCATGGTCCCCAAGGACCCAGGCTAGGCAGTCCCATAAGCGTGTGCAGGGGGACCCACATTTCCAGCTCTGAGATGCTTCAAGCCTATGATTCATAAAGTCACGGAAAAAAAAATCACCCACAACTCACCAGTGGATGGCTTCCTTCAGGTGGCTTCTTTTAGCGTGTCAGGCTTCTCACTAACGGAACCGGACAGACCTGGAGGTAGAAACTTGGTGTGCAGAAGTAGGAAATAAAGTTTCCTGCAGAAAGAGAAGGCGGAGATATCAGGGCAAGTGATGGTAAAGATCTGAAAAAAAAAAAAATCAAAAAGATACAGTTCTTCTTTTCCAGCCAGGAGTGCTGTACACTATGTCGTGGTCTCCCGAGGAGGATTAATTTTGAAATCTTGCTTGTGCAACCTTGAGAATGAGTCAGGCACCCCAACCCCTCTCTCTGCTCCTGTATCTACCAGCTCTGGGCTTCTGGAACTCCTTGAGTCTCTCTGTCTGGAACTCTTCAACTCTGTACCTTCCTCCCCATTAAATTTGCATGGACCGAGTGTCATAGAACCTGTCATTTCCCAGAGGATAAATACTAGCAAGGCTGTAGGTCATGGTGAGGAAATAGAGTGAGGTTTACTGGGACTGTGTGCGCTGTGTGTCAGTGGTATTGTGAATTTGCAATCTGATTAGAAATTTTATTTCTGTAAGACTTTTTTAATGAAAGGGAATACTAAGTGATCTCTTGTGTCATTAGCAAGAGGACCCTTGGTTATTAGAGGTACCCCCTCCTCTGAAAGAAGCTGTGTTAAAAAAACCCCAAATTCTGCAGCATAGGTACCATACTTATAAATATTCCCCAAAGTCCTGCATGCATTAGAGTTGGCCTCTGGCACTTTCTAGAATTCAGCAGACCCTGAGGTCAGGATCTCATGCTTTGGCAAGTTTTTGTTCCATCAAATATGAGTCATAAGATTCTAGGGCCCCCGGAGGCTTGATGGGCATAAAGAAGCTAGTATTGCAATAGGTGCTTACTAAGTACCAATGGTAGCATTGAGCCCCGTGAGTACTAAAGGCACAGCCTGGAGAGTTAACAGCCCCAGTGAAACAGGGTGGATTTGAATAAGTTGTAACCAGGTGTCCTATGGGAGACATGGTCTTTGTGCTAAGTGAGAAGGGCCTCCGGTTTCTCTTGGAAGTCAACTCTGCTTTTCTTATTCAGGAAAAAATCTGCTGCCATGTCTGGAGTTTTCTGACCATGGATCTTGCCACTGGTTCCCTTGATTTCAGCCCAGGATAGGGAAGATCAGCACACCTGGTCAGGACCACGCTACATTTCCATCACATTAGAGATAACTGACCCCAGCCCTGACATTTTATCAAGGACAGGCATGGTGGCCAGTAGTGGTAGAGCCTCTTTAATCTGATTCCAATTATCTGCAAGTTCCTTCTTTTTATTCTCAGTCACTGCAAATAGAAGCTTTTCACTTTGATCTTTTAAAGAATCAGTTTTTGCTTTCAACACGCATTACTTTTGAAATAGTGATATTTGCCTGAGTTAAACTGCAAGGGATTGTCCTTCAGATTCACCTGTCCCTTCCTCCCCACCCCCAAGTACACATGGGTCCTGAAAAACCAACATCATTTGGGCGCAACCCCAATCAGCCATGGTTGGCTAGGGGCCATCTCACTATTTCCATCCAGCAGTAGCCACCAATCAGAATCTTTGCCACGTTCCGCCTGTGGGTTTCTTTTCATGAACCTGTACCATCAGGGTTTCATGACGTTTGCTGTAACATGGGAACTACAATGTCACAGTTATGTGCATGAAACCCCAGCCTGCAGGCAGTTCACACTCAGGCCACTTTGTACTCACAAACCTGGGGCAGAGAAGATGCTGGCATTGCACCAGTGTGTCCTGGGGGCACCTGTGCATGTCTGCTAAACACTCTGTTCCCACCGAGGCTTCCTCCTGACAGCAGGCTACCTCTGAGATCTAAGCCTGGTCCCAGAACCTCTGAATTTCAGAAGGACACAGGGTTATCTCCCTAAGAATTAATCATCTTAAAACATGAGACAGAGCTTTTTAATAAGTAAAGGCAGTTAAGATTCTGACTTCACTTTTTTCTCTAGACTTTATTTGGCTTGAAGGACTGGAAACATCTGATTTGCTACCTTTATGCTATAAGTTAATGAAGACTTAAATTTCCATTTTGATGACCTTCTATTTCCATTTTTAAGCATGTAGTCTTGTCTCTTCTTGGTTCACCTGGACTCTATGGTAAACTTAAAAGACATAAGAGAAATTCATGTCTGACCTCTGCAAATTTCTTATTCTTTTGTTTGTTTTTTTGACAGTACTGGGGTTTGAACTCAGAGCCTCACCCTTGCTAGGCAGGTGCTCTGCCACTTGAGCCCTCGACCTCTGCAACTTTGACACTTTCTTTCCAAGAATCATTTGTAGTCACTGGCCCTTCTTGCTGCAATTGCTCTCCTTGTTGTGTTGTCGTTTAGTATAAAAGCAGCAGAAATCCTTTGTGTTGTTTTTATCATGAAGACAAGATCAGAACAAGTAAGAACATAACAACTGCTTTTACTATGGCTATCATGTTAGTCCAGATCTTGTTTAACCAAACCTGCAGATGTAAAATCCTAGAACTCACTACTTTATTTTAGTAGGTCACAGGAAACACGTGAACCATAGAAACCACAATGAACCAAAAGCATTCGTAATGACAAGAGGCAAGAATCTCTCTATCTTCTTAAGGTACCACCTGAACAAATCCATCAAAGAGGAATAAGGAAATTACAAGGGGCCATCATAAAAGTACCACTTTGAGGTCACTGATAAATCTTGTTGTCTTCTCCCCTGCACTGCCAATTCTGTCCAGTCACACATTTTCCCAGATTTTTCAGTTGGTTGAGTCTTGCCATCCATCCTCGAGGTACCCATGCTACAGCAAACATCAGGAGACCCTGATGGTACAGGTTCATGAAAAGAAACCCACATGCGGAATGTGGCAGAGATGGGTTCTGAGAGCAAATCTAACTTTCAACTTGAATGAATTGAACCCTCCTAAAACACTTGAGAGAGCTTAACCTTCACTCAGAGCTGATCTGGATAGCAATAATCACCAAGGTCTCAGACAGCCCAGACCCAGTGTCGGCCTCATTCTCCTTCTGTGTCAAAATCTCAATGGCCTTTTTTAGAAAGAGAACCTAGTCCTCAAATCCACATGAAATTGCAAGGAGCCTTAAATGGCAAAATATATATATATATATATTTTTTGAAAGAATACTGTTGGACTCACACTTCTGATTTTACAACATACAGAGCATATACACTTATCAAAACAGTGTGACACTAGAGTAAGTATAGACTTATAAATGATGGAATAGACCTGAGAGTTAAGAAATAAGCCCATACATCTTTTACCAATTGATTTGCAACAAGGGTGCCAAGACTTGGGGAAGAGATAGTTTTTTTCAACAAATTGTGGTGTCCATATGCAAAAGCTTATTGGGCCTCTTCCTTGTGCCATATACAAAAATTAGCTAACAATGGATTAGTGACCTAAATATAAGAGCCAAGACTATAAAACTCTTAGAAGAAAATACAAGCTGAATAATCATGATCTTTGATTTGGCCATTAATTCTTAATATGACACCAAATGCATAAGAAATAAAAGAGAAAAGTTGATAAATTATACTTCATCCAAATTAAAAACTTTTGTGCACCAAAGGACATTATCAATAAAGTGAAAAGATAATATATAGAATGAAACAAAATATTTGCAAATCATTTATCTGGTAAGGGCTTAATGTCCAGAATATCTAAAGAACATCTGTTTAAAAATAAGCAAACAGGCACAATGACTCATGCCTGTAATCCCAGCTACATGGGAGGCATAGGTAGGAGGATCACAGTCTGAATTCAGCTTGGGCAAAAATGTGAGGCCCTACCTGCAAAATAACCTAAACCAAAAAGGGCTGAGGTTGTGGCTTAAGTGGTAGGGCATCTGCCTAGCAAGTTCAAAGCCCTGAGTTCAAAGCCCGGTATCATGCTCACCCCAAAATGGACAAAGTACTTTAAAAGACACTTCTCCAAATAAGATATACAAATAACCAATAAATACATGAAAAGGTACCAACATTATCAGTCACTAGGGAAATGCAAATCAAAACCACAATAGAAGAATTTTATGTACACTAGGATGGCTATAATAAAAATGGAAGTAAGACTTGCCAGGTTATGGAGAAACTAGAATTCTATGCCATTGCTGGTGAGAATGTTAAGTGAGTGTAGCAGATTTGGAAAAGAGTTTGACCGTTTGACCATTCCTAAAAACAGCAAACACAGAATTAGTATATGACCCTGCAATTTCAGTCCCAGATATGTACTCCAAAAGAACTGAAAACAGGTAATGAAGCAATTACTTGGATGCGAATATTCATAGCGAATATTCACAGTGGTCAAAAGGTTGGAAACAACTCAAGGACTCATCAACAGATGAACACTGTAGTCTACACAGGCAACCATCCGGTGGCAGCACAGGGACCTGCCACCAAGCAGCTGGGCCTCCAAAACATGCTAAGTGAAAGAAGCCAGGTGTCACCATATTGCTCCATTTATATGAAATATTCTGAAGAGGTGAAGCTATAGAGACAAAAGGATGGTTTGTGGTTGCAAAGGGATGGGGAAGAAAAGAATGGGAAGCGACTGCTTAATAAAACTTTCACGTTGGAGTGATGAAAATGAGTTGGAAGTAGGTAGAGGGGGTGGTTGAACAACATTTTGAATCATTAAATGCCACCAAACTGTTCACTTCATCTTATGGGACTTCTATGTCAATAAAAAATAATGCATATGTTATAGAAAAAATCAAATATTTTAGAAAAGAAAAATAAAGGGAACGTAATCACCCATAGTTCGTTGACCTCAAAACAACATTTATTAGTATTTTGAGCTACTTTTATCTTCTCTACTTTCCCCCACCTTCTAGGTTTTTTGTTGTTAAACTTGCTTATGGCATTGTAACCTTATCATATGTACTTTTGTACCTTTTTGTTTTTCTATGTAGTAAGCTAAAGCTTTTTGTATATTGTAAATTATTTGCAACTATAACTTTAATGATTGCCTACTGGTCATTATTCTTAAAAGACTGTGACAGCCAGACACAAGGACAACTCAGATTTACTTCCTAGTCTTGCTTCACTTCCAAGAGAACCAGGAATTTTACCGTCTGAGAAGAATTATTGTAAGGTCTCATGTCATTACGTGAGGCTCTGGGGAAAGTGGGACTGGCTGGGGAATTTGCACTATATTTTACCATCTTTTCCTCTTGATTCGTTCATTACCTTGGCCAAGAGTTAGCTGGTTTTAAAGTCAGACTTTTTGTGTGTTCCTAACACTATGGAGTCTGAGGCAATGGGTGGGAAGAAAGGGTTCTGAATCCCAAACCTGCCTTAAGGAGTTAGTGCTTTAAGAAGGCAAATAACGTGAAGGTGGGCATATGGATTACAGCCAAAGAGACTGGCTGGGTGGACAAGTTAGGAGGCCATTCTAAGAGTTACCTGGTGGGAAGTAACTAGAGGGAAGGCCGTGGAAGGAAAGGAAATGGAGGCGTAGATCAGAAACCAAAATGAAAGGATATGAAATTGTGTGCACACTGCTATACTCCATGAGGACTGGCAGAGAAGATAGACTCAGAATTTCGGTTCTTACTCATCGGTCACATCAACTTGATGAGTCTTCATAGTAGAGTGTTTAAAACTTTGCTAACTCAATACCAGCTAAAAGACTGGCAGCTTCAGTATCACTTGGGACCTTGTTAGAAATGCAAATTCATGGGCTCCACTCCGGTCAAGAGTCAGAAACTCTTGAAGTGGAGCAATTTGTGTTTTAACAAACTTTCTAAGTGACTCAGATGCACAGCAAAGCAGAAATGGAGTTTTCTGTAGCAGAAAGGATGCTGGATGTAAAGTCAAGAGCATTGGGTAAGGGGCTAGTGCTGCCCCTGATGACCTGGATGACAAAGAGCAATCTACGTGACCTGGGCAAGCAGGTCAGGTGAAACCAGGAAACCAGATGGTCTGCATTCTGATCCAGACATGCCATGCCTAGCCTAGCCGGTGACCCCAGGCAGGAAACTTTGCCAATCTGAGACTCAGCTTCCTCCCCAGGATCATATATGAAGACTTAGAAAATGGGAGCTCTTACTATTATTATTTCTTCATCCATACAATTACGCATTTCACCTAGCATTCTTTGCTTCTAAGAAGGCTCTGAAAGGTCACACGGGTTGGCATTGTTTTTTTCTAGAAGTGGTGTGACTTGGGTAGCTATGCAATTTTTAAGGCAGAAGACTCATTTGCAGTTTGGCCTTGCCGTCTCTAGACCTACCACCCCAGCAATAGTTTCCTTTTCTTCAACCTCATCTTTGAGCCTATAAAATAATGTATCAATATCTACCTTCCTATCCTCACAGAGCTTTTGAGAGGAGTCTCCTCCAAAATTAAAAAGAAAAAAAAAAAAACCCAAGATAAAAGTTCTTTTGTAAATCTTGAAATACACATTATTATTTGTGCTATCATAATGAATAAGATGGATATTATTTCTTGGACAGTGGTTCAAAATTTCCCTGACAGGCTTGCTAAGATTAGCCTTCAGACTCAGAGTTTCTGACTCTTGACAGTCTGGGGTGGCGATGCAAATGTGCACTTCTGATAAATTGCTAGGCAATGCTGCTGTGACTGCTCGGGTACCTGCGGTGAGGGCCACAGATTTAGATGTAAACCTGGTACTGAACAAAGTTCAAGGGAGTGGTGCCAGTTCCAGTGTAATGAATCTGGCATTTTCACACGAGAGTCCAGGGCAAAACACATAGGATAGGCATCAGAAAAACACTTTTCTAGCCTTGTCTGTCACTCTTGTTAGCTCTGTGACCCAGGGAGGGCTTGAGAGGCCTCTCTCAGGGTGTCCCTCTCTGAGATGGAAGGAGGGACCAGGAAATTTTTTAAAGAAAATCTCTTTCAACTCAAACACACTTTTAATCAAGAAATTACAGACTCTTCTGTGCAGGTAATTTGAATTCTCAACTAGAAAAGACCAGATAATTCTTTTTCTCAGATCTGTTTCTTATTGATTATTTCCCCCCTTTTCTTGAGACAGTAGCCAAGGAATAGGAGAAAGATTCTTGATTTTCTTTGTAAGCCAGTTCAATTTCCATTCCTCTTTTTTTTTGTAGCTATATTTTTACCTTCCTCTTTTGGTTTCTTACTCCTTAGCCCTGCCTTCTCTGAAATGTTTCAGTTCCCTCTCATGTATTTTAAGACCAACTTTCTATCTTTCAACAGATGTGACAAGGGTGCTTTTGCCTGATTCTTTAAGGCAATAGAGAGAGACCTATTTTGGGAAGAGACACAAGAGGGGTCCCTCAAATTCCTTCTTCATCCTTTCAAGGTGTTGATTCTTTGTTTTAGATTATAATAGAGGTTGATGTTTCTTGGGAAGTCATTCCTGGAGTAAAGACAAACCCATTTCATTCAGTGATGACCAGTATTGATTAAGAATTTCTGACTGTCTTATACTGTGGTTCGTTTTTCATGCTTTTGCCACTTTTAACACCTATGGAAAATTAAAATTATGTGTAGCACACATGCCTGCACAATATACCTGCCACATTTTTCTCACCTTTTTATTCCCTTTCTGATCTCTTAGCATTGTTGCTAATTAGGTTAATAAAATTATCCATTCCTTAGCAAACTCCTGAAGTTCTTTAACTTTGAGACTATATTAAAAAGTCTTTGAGATCATGAAAGACTGAAAGACTGGGAACAAGGTAAATAGATGGAATCGGAGAGCATCATTCTGAGTGAGGTTAGCCTGGCCCAAAAGACCAAAAATCGTATGTTCTCCCTCATATGTGGACATTAGATCAAGGGCAAACACAGCAAGGGGATTGGACTTTGAGCACATGATAAAAGCAAGAGCACACAAGGGAGGGGTGAGGATAGGTAAGACACCTAAAAAACTAGCTAGCATTTGCTGCCCTTAATGCAGAGAAACTAAAGCAGATACCTTAAAGCAACTGAGGCCAATAGGAAAAGGGGACCAGGAACTAGAGAAAAGGTTAGATCAAAAAGAATTAACCTAGAAGGTAACACCCACGCACAGGAAATCAATGTGAGTCAATGCCCTGTATAGCTATCCTTATCTCAACCAGCAAAAACCCTTGTTCCTTCCTGTTATTGCTTATACTCTCTCTACAACAAAATTAGAGATAAGGGCAAAATAGTTTCTGCTGGGTATTGAGGGGGTTGGGGGGGAGAGGGAGGGGGCAGAGTGGGTGGTAAGGGAGGGGGTGGGAGCAGGGGGGAGAAATGACCCAAGCCTTGTATGCACATATGAATAATAAAATAATTTAAAAAAAAAGACTGGGAACAAGACAAGGATGTCTACTTTCACTAGTATTATTCAACAAACGCAGTACTTGAAGTCCTAACCAGAGCAATCAGGCAAGAAAATGTAATAAAAGGCACTGAAATTGGAAGGGAAGAAGTAAGATGATTTCTTTTGCAGATGACATGATCTTTTATGTAAAGTTTAGTATATAGTGTAAGGTAAAGTTCAATTTCATTTTTTTCTGTATTATATGTGCATACTCAGTTTTCCCAACAATATTTATTGAAAAGACTGCCCTTTCCCTATTGAATAGTCTTGGAACCCTTGTCAAAAATCATTTGGCCCCCATATGCAAGAAAGAAATGAAATCTCTTAGAATTAGCACATGAATTTGAAAAAATTGTAGGATACAAATGAGTACACTAAACGAACTGCTTTTTTCTACACAAATGAGAAATCTCCAAAGGAAATTTAAAGAGTAATTCAACTTGGACATAAGCTTAACCAAAGAGGCAAAAGACTCATATCCTGAAAACTTTGGCAAAAGACTCATATCCTGAAAACTAAAAAAAGTTGCTGAAAGAATTCAAAGAATACATGAACTGGAAAGACCCTATGTTTGTGAGTTGGGAGACTTAATAGTGTCAAGATGTCAATGCCACCCCAAAATGATCTATACATGCAATGCCATTCATATCAAAATCCCAGTGATATTTTTTGCAGAAATATGAAAGTCACATGGAATCTCAAGTCTCCTCGAATAGTAAACACAGTCTTAAAGAAGAACAGAGTTGGAGTGTTCACAGTTCCTGATTTCAAAAGTTCCTACAAAGCTCTGATAATCGAAGCAGGTACACATATATAGATCAGTGGAATGGAAGGAAGAACCCAGAAATCAGACTTTGCATATGGGGTTAAATGACTTTTGACAAGGATGCCAAGACTATTTAATAGGGAAAGGGTGGTCTTTTCAATAAATATTGTTGGGGAAACTGGGTGTGCACATATCATAAAGAAAAAAAATGAAGTTGAACCTTTACCTTACACTATATATAGTATAACTTTATATACTAAAATTAACCAAAATGATTAAATTCCTAAGCATGAGAGCTCCAACTGTAAACGTCTTAGAAGAAAGCATCAGGGAAAACATGGCATTGAGTTTGGCAATAACCTCGTGGGTCTGACACCAAAAGCACAGGCAACAAATAAAAAATAAACAAACTAGGATTCCTGTAAATTAACAACTATTTTTTGCATCAAACAACACTATCAACAGAGTGAGAAAGCAACCATGGGATGGAAGAAAATATTTGCAAATCATATATGATAAGGAATTAATATCTAAAACATATAAAGAGCTCCTACAACGCAACAAGAACAACAGAGAAAGTCTTGAGCAAAAAAAGAGCAAAAGATTTGAACAGACATTTCTCCAAAGAAGAAAATGGCTAATAAGCAAATGAAAAAATGCTCAATATCACTGGTAATTGGTGACATGCAAGTCAAAACCACCATGAGATATCACTTTACAACCATTAAGATGGCCATTATTTAAAACACACACACACACAATAACAAATGTTGGTACAGATGTGGAGAAATTGGAACCCTTCATTGTTGGTGGGAGTATAAAATGCTTCAGCTGCTGTGGGAAAGCATGGTGGCTCCTCAAAAAAATTAAACATAGAATTCTCATGATTCATTTGATCAATGAATTGAAAGCAGGACTCAAGCATAAGTTTTATAGCCATATTCACAGCAGCATTATTCACAATGGCTGAAAGGTGGAAGAAAATCAAGTATCCATCAATGCATGAATGGGAAAAGAACATATGGTGCCCAATTTGTGATGGTTTGACTGATGACTTTGTTTTTTATTTTACAAAGGTATGAAAGTAATTTGGATTCGTTAGAAACCATATTTAAAATTTTGAATTCTGATCACTTCCTGGGCTGTGATATGTGGTACAACACTCTCTTGTGGTGATAGGCAGTGTCAGTGAGCCACAACTCCCAGTCGGCCACAGGATCATAGAGGTGAAACAACTGATGCTCTGCATTGTACTGCGTTGCTAAGCTCTAACGTTTGTAGGCTAGGTGTAGTCAATGCATTTTTTTTTTTGGTGGTACTGGGGTTTGAACTCAGAGCCTTACACTTGCAAGACACTCTACTACTTGAGCCACACCTCCAGCCTATATATTTGACTTATGGTATTTTCAACTGAAGATGGATTTACTGGTACATAATCCCATCACAAGTAGAGTAGCATCTGAATGTACAGCCTTAAAAATGAAAGAAAATTTGCCTGTGTAATGGTGTTCTGTAATCCCAGCTACTCAGGAGGCAGAGGTAGGAGGATTATGGTTCATGGCCAGTCCAGCAAAAAGTAAGATCCCATCTCAAAATGTAAACCGGACGTCATCGAGCACTGCTGTAACCCCAGCTACTCAGGAGGCAGAGGTAGGAGGATTGTGGTCAAAGGCAGGCCCTGGGCAAAAGTGTGAGACCCTATCTGAAAAACAAACTAAAACAAAAAGGGAAAGGGTGTGAATCAAGTGGTAGAGTGTCTGCCAGCAAGTATGAAACCTTGAGTTCAAGCCCCAGTACCACACATACACAACATAAGATATTCTGACCCATGTCACCATACGACTGAACCTTGAAGACACTGGGCTAAGTGAAATAGACCCATCACAAATGAACAAATACTGTGTATTTCCATACACACCAGGTACCTACAGAAACCCACAGTAGAATGTGGTTGCCAAGAGCTGGGTAGAAGGGGAATGGGGAATGAGTATTTGTAAAATGAAGAGTTCTGGACATGGGTAGTCATAATGGCTGCCCTTAATATCACAGAGTTGTACTCTTAAACTGGATACAATTATAAATTTTATGTCATGTGTATTTTACACACACACAGCCATATAAAACTTCACCATTCTGTGGGAGCATAGAGCCGGAAGAGCTCTACGTTTCTGGCCATGTGGTGCAACACACCCAGGTTACAGATGAAGAGACTGGGGTCCCGAGCAGTGGCATGGCTCAGGGGGGCTGTGTTGTCGTTGTGGCAGAACCAAGTCGTGACCACTTTCTATTACGTGGCATTGAACTGCCATGTGGTCTCTCCAGCTCTCTTTCCTGCACGTGGCTCTTCCACCCTATCACCATCTGCACACCCGTCACACATCCTCTAAGAACCCTCCAGGCTGTTCTTGTGGGGTGAGAAAACAGATCTATCTCTTGATTAAAATGTCCCCCGCCCCTCCGCTCCACTACGTGAGTGAGATAGAGTCTCAACGTGTGGTACAGCATAGCTTTTGTCATCTGGGCCTCTGTGACACCACCCTCTCCTCCTGTCATTGTCTCATACGTGGTCACTTCAGCTACACTGAGCCCAGGCTAGAGCCCTGAAGGAATCCTGCAGCCTCCCACCATAGAGCAGTGTGCCAAGCACTGCACCTTTCCCCACTCATTTATGCACCATTTTAGGTGTCTTTTCCTCCCTGCAGCCTCCTGGGTGCCCCGTGTAAAATCAGCCCCACCCATACTGATGTCAACTACCTGCTGAGCAATGCCCCTCTCACCTGCACCAGTATTGCCTTTGTGCCTTGCACTGTGGGACAGCGAGGGTCCAGATGACAGGAATTAAATCTTAGGTCTTGTTCAAAAACAGTTCTCAGTCATGGCCATGCATCAGACCCAGTCAAGGAACTGGATAGAAATCTCCAAGCTCAGGCCTCTCCCTAGACCAGCTGAGCAGATTCCAGTGTCACACTGGGGTCAGGGAATGGGTTTACATAGGAAGATGCTGGGAGATAAGTACAGAAAAATCAAGAAGGCAGACAGCATGAGCAGATCTGGAACAGAGAGAGTGACCATGGAGTATACAGCTTGAGGAGTTTAGTCTGGCAGCGGTGTGAACTGGGGAGACGAGAGGGTGAAGGCAGAGGGAGGAGAGGATCAGAAATGATTCATCTCCCAATTTCTGGGCTTAATGTGATGCTTGGTACAAAATAGTTCCTCAACAGACATGGAGGAAAAGGCCAGGCCTTGGAGGTCATCCCTACTGTGGATAGTGAGCTAAAAGACACTGCAAAGTTTTTCAGCTTCTTCTAGAACTTTGATTTAAAAAAACAAAACAAAACAAAACATCTAACTGTGCTCATTACACTCTTTGACTCAACAGTGCTCTTGCAGGAGTAAAATACACATGCTTGGGCAACACACACACACACACACACACACACACACACACAAAACCTCAAGGGTAAAAAAGTGGTGGTGGCTGAGCTCAGCAGATTCCAGCTCCACTTCCCCTGTTTCTCTGAGTCAACTGTAACCAGGGAGGAGTCAGGCCTTTTCCTGGCCATGACTTAGTTTTGGTTAGATAAGAGAGGAGCTGGAGTTTTAAGGTGAGAGCTGTTAACACAGTGCTTTTCAATCTTTATTGTGCATAGGGATCCTATGGACATCACGTTGCTAAGTTGATTCACCTTCTTGGCCTGGGGAGGGACCTGAGACTTGCTTTTTTATTTTAATTCATTAGTCATTTACTTATTTGTTGGTTTTTCAGCACTAGGGATCACACTCATGGCCTGGTGCACAGTAGCTACATCCCCAGCCCAGCACTTGCAATGTTTAATGAGCTCTCCACTGATGCTGAAGCCACTAGTCAAAGTTTTTGACCAGTGTCAAATGTCAAGTTTTTGCAGAATTTTCCAACTGGTGTCCCCAGTGAACAGAAGGCAGGCTAAGAAGTTGAATGTCTTGCAAGTCACTTCACATTCTTTATTTAGCACCAGTGTGCTAAATAATTTCATTTTTTATGGTGGTGTGACATGAAAAATGTTGAGAAGCACCTCACTGAAGCATGGGTGCTTCAATTCCAGAGGGTATCAGAATCATTTGGGGAACTGGGTAAAAATTCAGAGGCCCAGGTACTATCTTATTTCAACTAGCAAGGACCTCCTGATGATTCTGGTATACATTAAAGTCTGAGAATCACTGCACAAATGGGTGACTTTAGATGCCCTAGGAGATAGACTGTAGGCTGAGGAAAGTAGCAAAGTCAGTCATCCACTGGTGAGAAGAAGGGAGGCTCATTTTCCTTTATTTATTCTATCATTCAGCAAACAGTGCTTACTGCAGGTTGTGTGGTTTTGAATACTGGTGACATGGTGTACAGAGACAAATCAATCAGACATGGATTCCTCCCTCAGATATTTCATGGCTTTATGGGAAAGACACTGAGCTGTCAGTTGGAATAATGTGATCCATACCTGGATCTTACACTCTCAAAGAAATGATAAGACACATGTGTCTATAATTCACTAAATTTCAGAGAACAGTTCTTCTGGGTCAGATGCTAAGGTTACAGTGATGAATAAGACAGTCTCTGCTCCATGGAGATTTCTGTTTTCTGGTGGTACTGGCGATTGAACCCAGGGCCTTGTGTATGCTAGGAAAGTGCTGTAACACTGAGCTACAACCCTAGCCCTTGCCCCTGGAAACTTCTAAGCTAGTGGATAAAAAGGAAATATGAACAGGCTAGAATGTCAGGATTCCTTAGGTCCTGGATGATAACTCAGAAAAGATGAGGATTTTTCTGACTCACGGATTCTTGGGGTGGATACTCTGAACCGTCATGGAAATAGGATGGGTTCTCATTCAAAGTATGAGACAGGATTTTCTCCAGCCCCATCCATTATGCACTCTCCATGAATATAACCCACACCCCACTGGAAACCAGAGGGGAGGGCTTGATGTCTAATACCATCTTGTTTTGACATTCCACGGCCTATAACACTCCCAGTGTTGTCCTCTACCACTCCAGCTCCAATTCAATAGCTTTTCAAATCCACGTGGGTCCTAAGTCCTCAGTTACATAGATTTTTTTACATACCAGAGAAGGGAGGTGAGCTTTCTGCCCTTCCTCACTAAAGCCTGCAACTTGCTTCCAGCAGAAACGAGTCATTTTCCTCTGACTTCCCACTGCTTTGATGGCAAGGTGCAGAAGTACACAGAGAAAATCAGGGTTACAAGAAAAGTTCTGCTGTGGGACTCTTGTGTCTTCAGCTGTACCTGCTTTTGTGATGAGCTTACTAGTAAGTCATCCACCTGAAACAGAATGTGTTTAGACATCAGCCTTCAGTTTGTTTTCCCAAACATAATAAAATGAAAAAGGAAGTTATTATCTCTAACCTCAAGAATGAGGAACCGTGTATATTACACATTCAGTAAATACTACCACCAGGCATTGGAAATCTGCCATTTTTATTGTTTAAAAAAGACTGATATAATTGTATTTGTGAACACAAGGATATTGTCTCACTCTTTTAATTTTTCAATCTTTATTGATTCAAAAATTTATAAACTCCTCAGTCCTATATTGTATAAAAACCATAATAATTTCCCCCACATACAAAACCCCATTTCTTCTCCTGCTCTAAAACAATTCATGAAATTACTCAATGATGTATCAGTAATGGGGATGGATCAGCATATGCTGAGGACTGGGGGAAGTGCTGTGAGCAGAAAAATACTGAGTTTCTCAAAAAGGACATGATTTGATGAAAGAGGCAGATTTAGCAGACCTGGCGGGGTGCTGGGGCAGTGCTGGACTACTTTATCTGTAGAACAATGCATCCCCAGTTTAAGTGCAAGGTTACATTGTACTTCATTTATGCTCATGAAAGGTATTGACCTGTCAGTTTCCTGTACTATTTTTGTATTATTTTAGTATCAGGGTAATGCTAATCTCGAAGAAAAAGTTATATGAGAGTCCCTAATCATTGCTTTTATGGAAGATTTCATGAAGAACTAGAATAATTTCCTATTTTGTTGTCAGATAGTATTTACCAGTGAAGCCATCTGCATCTATAGCTTGCTTTGTGGGAGGGTTTTAAACTATACTTTCAGTTTCTTTCATGTGTATGAAACTATTTGGTTTGTTTCTGGGGGTGAATTTGGTTGTTTGTGACTTTCAAGAAATTTTCTTTTTCTAAGTTGTCTAATTTATTGTTCTAAAATTCCCTTATTGTACCTTTTTATATCAGTAGGGTCTGTACTGGTGTCACCTTGCTCATTCTTTTTTTTTTTTTAATTTCTTTTATTCATATGTGCATACAATGTTTGGGTCATTTCTCCCCTCTTCCCCCAACCCACTCCCTTCCCCCCACCCCCTCCCTCTACCCCCCTACCCCCTTGCTACTGGCAGAAACTATTTTGCTCTTATCTCTAATTTTGTTGAAGAGAGAGTATAAGCAATAATAGGAAGGAACAAGGGTTTTTGCTGGTTGAGATAAGGATAGCTATACAGGGAGTTGACTAGCATTGCTTTCCTGTACATGTGTGTTACCTTCTAAATTAATTCTTTTTGAACTAATCTTTTCTCTAGTTCCGGGTCCCCTTCTCCTGTTGGCCTCTGTCACTTTAAAGTATCTGCATTAGTTTCTCTGCATTGAGGGCAACAAATGCTATCTAGTTTTTTGGGTGTCTTACCTATCCTCATACCTCCCTATGTGCTCTTGCCTCTTCATGTGATCAAAGTTCAATCCCCTTGTTGTGTTTTCCTTTCATCTAAAGTCCACATATGAGGGAGATTTTTGGTCTTCTGGGCCTGGCTAACCTCACTCAAAATGATGTTCTCCACTTCCATCCATTTACTTGTGAATGATAAGACTTCATTCTTCTTCATGGCTCCATAAAATTCCATTGTGTATAGATACCACATTTTCTTAATGCATTCGTTGGTAGTGGGGCATCTTGGCTGTTTCCATAACTTGGCTATTGTGAATAGTGCTGGAATAAACATGGGTATGCAGGTGCCTTTGGAGTAACCTGTATTGCTTTCCTTTGGGTATATCCCCAAGAATGGTAATGCTGGATCATATGGCAGATCTATGTTTAGATTTTTAAGAAGCCTCCAAATTTTTTTCCAGAGTGGTTGCACTAGCTTGCATTCCCACCAGCAGTGTATAGGGTTCTTTTTTCCCCACATCCTCCCCAACACCTGTTGCTGGTGGTGTTTTTGATGATGGCTATTCTAACAGGGGTGAGGTGGAATCTTAGTGTGGTTTTAATTTGCATTTCCTTAATGGCTAGAGATGGTGAGCATTTTTTCATGTGTTTTTTGGCCATTTGAATTTCTTCTTTTGAGAAAGTTCTGTTTAATTCACTTGCCCATTTCTTTATTGGTTCATTAATTTTGGGAGAATTTAGTTTTTTGAGTTCCCTATATATTCTGGTTATCAGTCCTTTGTCTGATGTGTAGCTGGCAAGTATTTTCTCCCACTCTGTGGGTGGTCTCTTCAGTTTAGAGACCATTTCTTTTGTTGAGCAGAAGCTTTTTAGTTTTATTGAGTACCATTTATCTATGCTATCTCTTAGTTGCTGAGCTGCTGGGGTTCCACTGAGAAAGTTCTTGTCTATACCTATTAGTTCCAAAGTATTTCCTACTCTTTCCTGTACCAACTTTAGATTTGGGGTCTGATATTAAGGTCCTTGATCCATTTTGAGTTAATATTGGTATAGGGTGATAAACATGGGTCTAGTTTCAGTTTTTTGCAGACTGCTAACCAGTTTTCCCAGCAGTTTTTGTTGAAGAGGCTGTCTTTTCTCCATCGTTTATTTTTAGTGCCTTTGTCAAAGATAAGTTGGTTATAGTTGTGTGGCTTCTTATCCGGGTCCTCTATTCTGTTCCACTGGTCTTCATGTCTGTTTTTGTGCCAGTACCATGCTGTTTTTATTGTTATTGCTTTGTAATATAGTTTGAAGTTGGGTATCGTGATGCCTCCAGCATTGTTCTTTTCACTGAGTATTGCCTTGGCTATTTGTGGCCTCTTGTGTTTCCATATAAATTTCATGGTAGATTTTTCAATCTCTTTGATGAATGTCATTGGAATTTTGATGGGAATTGCATTAAACATGTAGATTACTTTCGGAAGTATCGACATTTTTACTATGTTGATTCTACCAATCCATGAGCATGGGAGCTCTCTCCACTTTCATAAGTCTTCCTCAATCTCTTTCTTCAGAAGTTTATAGTTTTCCTTGTAGAGGTCGTTCACATCCTTTGTTAGGTTTACACCTAGGTATTTGATTTTTTTGAGGCTATTGTAAATGGAATTGTTTTCATATATTCTTTCTCAGTTTGTTCATTATTAGTGTATAGAAATGCTAATGATTTTTCTATGTTGATTTTATATCCTGCTACCTTGCTATAGCTGTTGATGGTGTCTAGGGGCTTTTGAGTAGAGTTTTTTGGGTCTTTAAAGTATAGTATCATATCGTCTGCAAATGGGGATATTTTGACAGCTTCTTTACCTATTTGTGTTCCTTTTATTTCCTCTTCTTGCCTAATTGCTCTGGCTAGGAATTCCAGTACTATGTTGAATAGGAGTGGAGATAGTGGGCATCCTTGTCTCATTCCCGATTTTAGAGGGAATGGTTTCAGTTTTTCTCCGTTAAGTATAAGGCTGGCTGTAGGTTTGTCATATATAGCTTTTATAATGTTGAGGTACTTTCCTTCTATTCCTAGTTTTCTTAGAGCTTTTATCATGAAATGGTGTTGGATCTTAACAAAAGCTTTTTCTGCATCTATTGAGATGATCAAGTGGTTTTTGTCTTTGTTTCTGTTAGTGTGGTTTATTACGTTTATTGATTTTCGTATGGTGAACCACCCTTGCATTTCTGGGATGAAGCCTACTTGGTCATGATGAATGATCTTTTTGATGTGTTGTTGAATCTGGTTTGCTATTATTTTGTTGAGGATTTTTGCATCAATGTTCATTAAGGAGATTGGCCTATAGTTCTTCTTTTTGGAGGTGTCTTTGCCTGATTTTGGGATAAGTTTAATACTGGCTTCATAAAAAGTGTTAGGCAGTTTTCCTTCCTTTTCTATTTTGTGTAACAGTTTAAGGAGGGTTGGTATTAGTTCTTCTTTAAAGGTCTAATAGAATTCAGCAGAGAATCCATCAGGTCCTGGACTTTTCTTTTTGGGGAGATTCTTGATTGCTGCTTCAATTTCATTTTGTGTTATAGATCTATTCAGGTGATTAATGTCCTCTTGGTTCAGTTCTGGATGATCATAAGTATCTAGAAATCTGTCCATTTCTTCGAGATTTTCAAATTTATTTGAATATAGTTCTCAAAGTAGTCTCTGATGAGATCCTGGACTTCTATGGTGTTTGTTGTTATTTCCCCTTTTGCATTCCTGATTTTACTGATTTGGGTTTTTTCTCTCCTCATTTTAGTCAGGTTTGCCAGGGGTCTATTAATCTTATTTATTTTTTCAAAGAACCAATTTTTTGTTTCATTAATTCTTTGTATGGTTTTTTTGGTTTCTATTTCATTGATTTCAGCTCTTATTTTTATGATTTCTCTCCTTCTATTTGTTTTGGGATTTGCTTGTTCTTGTTTTTCTAGGAGTTTGAGATGTATCATTATGTCATTGATTTGAGATCTTTCAGTCTTTGTAATATATGCACTCATGGCTATAAACTTTCTTCTCAGGACTGCCTTTGATGTGTCCCATAGGTTCCGGTAGGTTGTGTTTTCATTTTCATTGACTCCAGGAACCTTTTAATTTCCTCTTTTATTTCATCAATGACCCATTGTTCATTAAGCAATGAGTTATTCAGTTTCCAGCTGTTTGCATGTTTTTTATCTTTATTTTTGTTGTTGAGTTCTAGTTTTAATGCATTGTGATCAGATAGAGTGCATGGTATAATTTCTATCTTTTTTTTTTTTTTTTTTTTTTGCTGAGGCTTGCTTTGTGCCCTAGGATATGATCTATTTTGGAGAAGGTTCTGTGGGCTGCTGAGAAAAATGTGTATTGTGTAGAAGTTGGATGAAATGTTCTATAGACATCAACTAGGTCTATGGTATGTTTTAGATCTAGGATTTCTTTATTGATTTTTTTGTTTGGATGACATATCTCTTGATGATAGTGGGGTGTTAAAGTCTCCCATGACCACTGTGTTGAAGTTAATGTATGCTTTTAGGTCCTTCAGGGTATATTTGATGAAAATGGGTGCATTGACATTGGGTGCATATAGGTTGATAATTGTTATTTCCTTTTGGTCTATTTTCCCTTTTATTAGTGTAGAATGTCCTTCTTTATCTCATATGATCAATGTAGGTTTCAAGTCTACTGTGTCTGGGATAAGTTTTGCTACTCCTGCCTGTTTTCGGGGGCTATTGGTCTGGTAAATCTTCTTCTAACCTTTCATCCTAAGCCTATGCTTATTTCTGTCAGTGAGATGGATCTCCTGTAAGCAACAAATTGTTGGATCTTCCTTTTTAATACAATTCATCAAGCAGTGCCTTTTGATGGGGGAATTAAGTCCGTTAACATTAAGTGTTAGTACTGATAGGTATGTGTTGATTTCTGTCATTTAGTTGTCTTAGTTGTTTGAGGGTTTGATTGTGTGTAGCTAAATTGATGTTACTCTCTACTTTCTTGCTTTTTCTTTTCCTGTAGTTTGGTGCTGCCTGCCCTTTCATGGTTATGTTGGGTTTCACTTTCTGAGTGCAGAATCCCTTGAAAGATCTTTTGTAGTGGTGGCTTTGTGGTCACATATTGTTTTAGTTTCTGCTTATCATGGAAGACTTTTATTGCTCCATCTATTTTGAATGATAGTTTTGCTGGGTAGAGTATCCTGGGGTTGAAGTTGTTTTCATTCAGTGCCCGGAAGATCTCACCCCAAGCTCTTCTTGCTTTTAATGTTTCTGTTGAGAAGTCTGCTGTGATTTTGATGGGTTTACCTTTGTATGTTATTTATTTTTTTCTCTCTTACAGCCTTCCATAGTCTTTCTCTAGTCTCTGTACTTGTTGTTTTAATGATAATATGTCATGGGGTGGTTCTATTTTGGTCAGGTCTGTTTGGAGTTCTGGAGGCTTCCTGTACCTATATGGGCATAGTTTTCTCTAGAATTTTGGGAAATTTTCTGTTATTATTATGTTGAATATATTATGCATTCCTTTCGCTTGCACCTCCTCTCCTTCTTCAATGCCCATGATCTCAGATCTCGTCTTTTGATGGAGTCAATAAGTTCTTGCGTTTTCTTTTCACAGGTCTTGTGTTTAAGTAATAGTTCTTTGATTTTTCCTTTGATTACCATTTCATCTTTGAGTTCAGAGATTCTGTCTTCTACTTGTTCTATTCTGCTGGATTGGCCTTCCATTTTGTTTTATATTTCTGTTTCATTCTTTTTTCTGAGGTTTTCCATATCCTGAGTTTCTTCCTCATAAGTATTGTCTATTTTCATCCTCAGTTCATTTATCTCTTTATTTATCGTGTTCTTTGCTTCACTTTGGTGTTTATACAGTGCTTCTATGGTTTCCTTTATTTCTTCTTTTGCTTTTTCAAATTCTCTATTTTTGTTGTCTTGGAATTTCTTGAGTATCTCCTATACTTTTTGGTTGACCATATCCAGTATCATCTCTATAAAATTTTCTTTGATTACTTGGAGGATTTCTTCTTTCAGAATGTTCTTGTGGGCTCATTGTGTTCTTTGGCATAGTTTATCTTTATTTTGTTGGAGTCTGGATCTGGGCATCTGTTTTCTTCATTTCCCTCTGGTTCCTGTACTAATTTATTGTTGGGGGGAAATTAGTTTCCCTCTTTTTTCCATGTTTCCATCATTGCCCTTGCTATTGTTACTGTCTTTGTACTGTGTGTAATTCAGTATTGTCTGGTTTATAATAATGATGATGATATCTAGAATGGAAGGGTGAGAGGAGAGGGAAAGCAAAGAAGGTAAAGAAAAAGGGAAAAAACCAAACCAAACCAAAACAAAAAACAGAGCTGAAGAAGTAAACAGGAAGAGATAGTGTACTAATCAACAGTGAGCTAAACAGGCATTAGAAAGACAGAGAGAGGATAAAAAATAAATAAATAAATAAAATTTCCCAAGTTCAAATGCAATAAAGTTTCAGTCTTAATAGATTTGGTGCTAGTCTTTCAGCATCCAGTTCTGGTGTTGGTATCTGAGTGGTAGTTCTGGTGGTCTCTCAAGCAGGGTAGGAGCTGGCATCTGGTGGCACAGGAGCCCTCCTGGTTTCTCCATTTAAAGTGGCAGAGGGATGCTGTGCGCAGGCTGGGGGTGTGGAGGTGTCAGAGTTTTGCCTCTTCTTGGTTTTTCCTGCCAGATGTATCTTCAGTGTCTCTCCAAGAGTTTACTTTAGGAAGCACACTTTCTGCTTCCTCCCTCTAGTTGCCATGTTGGAATCCACCAATTCTTTCTTGATGCATCAGCAATACAGGCATATAGCCATGTATTGCATAACAACTATGTTTCAGTCAACAACAAACTGCATAAACCATGGGGGTCAGGAAGCAAAAGAAAAAAATAGAAAGACCTGGGTTCTAACATCCTCTTCAAAAGCACATACATCCATTGACATCACCTCACTCATTCTTAATAGCTATACTTTGTGTTTTCTCTCTTCTTGATAGGTCTGGCTAGAGTGTTATCAATTTTATTAATTGTCTCAGAAAATCAGCTTTTGGTTTCATTGAGTTTTCTCTTGTGCTTTTGTTCTGCTTTTTTTTTTTAAGTCTCTTTGATTTCTGCTCTTTATCATTTCCTTTCTTCTGTTTATATTGGGTTTAGTTGGTCCTATTTTTCTAGTTTCTTAGATAGAAACTGAGGTCATTGATTTGAGACCTTTTTTCTTTCTAAAAATTCTAATAGGAGATTCCAGATGGAGGGAGATACATAAATTTCTCTGTGAGCATTGCTTAGCTTATCCTACAAGTATATTACAATTTGGAGTAAAGCAAAAGAAAAAGAAAAATACATTACCCTAAAAATTCTTTAGAGTGACAAACAACTGCCAGTAAGTACAAGTTAGTTACTTGGGACCTTTGGGACTGGTTATGTGGCTGGGTTGCTAGTGGAGGCTGGGACCCAGCTCTGCCTCTAGTTACCATGGTTACCAAGCTTAATGCCAACTGTGGCTTTTTAGAAAGGGTGTCTTTTCATGATTTGCCTGGAGGCATCCTATAGTTGTTCTGTCCATGTTTCTCTTCACTGTTAGAAAAAGATCACTTCTCTCTCTCTCTCTCTCTCTCTCTCTCTCTCTCTTTCTCTCTCTCTCATTCAGCTCAACATGAAAGAGTTGGCTCACTTTAAAGAGCTATGTGGGACAAAAAAAGAGTATCTTTATCTTGAATTTCTCTTACCATATGAGGCCTAGATAAAAGTCTTTAGTTTGTTAATATTTGTAAATATTTTCTTCTGCTCTGTTTCCTTGAACTTGTTCTATCATGTCCAGTTGTTTTCATCTGTTGCTTATGATTTTCTGTTTTGCTTTCTAAGACTTTTCTTACCCCAAAGGAATAAAAATATTATCCTTTTTTTTCTAGTGCCTTTAGCATTTTCCATACTTATACATTTCATCCATCTTGAATTTATTTATTATTTTTTTCATGTGAAATGAAATCATTTTACTTTATTTCTTTTTCAATGTGTAGACAATTCCTCAATACCATGTATGGTGTTTTTCAACTGATTTGAAGTGACACCTTTGTTATGTACTAAGTCCCTAGAAGCATGAATCTGTTTTGACTATCTGTTTTGTTTCACTCCTCTTATCGCTTATCTTATCACCTATTCTGCCTCAATGTCTTCCATTTTAATTGCTATCATCTTATAATAGGCTCTGATATCTGAAAGGTTGACACTTTATTCTCTTTGTTTCAACTATTATTGTTTGGTGTCTCTCATTTTATTTTCCATGTAAAATTGGAATCATTCTTTTTTTAAAAACCCTTTTTGTATGGAAATGAATTTATAGTTTAATTTAAGGAGAAAGGACAGCTTCATAATAGCATCTCTCTATCAGTATTGTGCATTTATTTAGATTCTATCTTATGTGATTCTGGTATTTGACTCATTAGCCAGTATTCCCAATATAATACCTATTGCCATTCCAATAGTCTCATCTTCAGGATATTAATTCAAGTAACTCAATCATTGACTAAAAATTAGTTTGATAATGAACATTTTAGCATTCTACTAAAGATCTTCTTTGAGGGTAATGTTAGCCCATCATTGGACACCAATTGAACCAGTCTTCATTTCTCCTTTATTTTAGCCATCTCATAGATCTTTATTCAATCCAATGTAATTAAATGGACCCCTCTTATCTTGACTTTAAAATGCTAAGGCATGCATTAAGCGGCATTGAGTCTGTCAAATATCATCTTGTCAATGAGCTTCATTAGGCACTCCTGGATTTACCAACTGGTTAATCTTATTTTTCTGAAGGCATGTGTTTGGCATAGCACAGTTTGTAGAGGTGGACTTGTCCTATAATGTAAGAATTGGTTGCTCTGCTAGGGGAGTGAGGTGGCATAAGGCCAAAGGATTAAGCAACAACAGAGCCAGGGGTGAGCAAGTGGAATGAACTGAGAAGTTATTGCCTAAGCTTGTAGGAGAAGGGGTTCAACCAGAAGGTCATCAGCATTGTGGATTGGTCTCAAGGATATGTAAGTCAGAGGCTGGAGGTGGGTATGGAAAAGTGAGGCTCAAGAAGTCCCTGAACTTGGACATGGAGTGTGTCAGAGCAAGTGGGTATTTGTTCTGTAAGTCCCTCCTTGACCCCCACCTCCTTCTACCTCTTCATCCTGTTTTCCATCATGGCTAGGACTCACTCACTGCTTGCCTTTGGCCAGGCTAGTGCCTCTGATTATTCTGACTAAGGCCCCTGAACATCACAGGTAAAATAAACAAGAAACTCTGAATGGTGGAGAGGAAAAGCAGATCAGCCAGAGACCTAGACACCCAAGGAATGGCACACTGTGAGTTCACTGGACTTGCATTGCATCTCTTATGTCCTAGACTGGGTGCTGGAGAAGCCAAGAACCTGGAAATGAATAACAGATGAATAAATAAATAAAAAGATCCAACAAAAGCCTGATCTCTTTAGCCAAAGGACCAGAAAGATACGAAGTTTTTAGATATTAAAATCTCCACTGTAAACAAGCACCAGAAAAAAAACATGGCCTCATACCCATCCCTGCTATCAAAGGGAAACATAGATTTCACTTTCAGCAGGCTGTAATAAGCTTCTCCAAAGCTCTCCCCTCCTCCCATAGCAGAATGGTGTCAGAGGAGGCCAGGCGAGGAACTGAGTCTTTGGTCCCCACCAGCTGGTAATGAGACTCACTCTTCTTCCTACAAGTGTCAGTGGGGACAATGCAGTGTCAAGTCTGGACTTGAGCCTGCACCTAGCAGAAACAAAGCTTTCCACACATGCCCCTCTGGGGTGGCATCAGAGGAGGGCTAGTAGGGAGGCAGCACTCTTGCTACCATGTGGCAGTAGCGAAGGCTGTGTGAGGGACAGTGACATGTACTTCCACCCTGTCTTCAGGAAAGTACTGGCAGAAACCTAGTGGGGACTCTCACCACACAGCATCGTTAGGGTGCAAAACATTTGTCATACAAACAGTTCTCAAAAGAAGTATTTGTGTCTATCTTAATCTCAGACAGACTTCAGAGCAAAAGCAAACAAACAAATGCAGAGTGAGAGAGAGAACATTCTTCCATCCATGGAAATCCTAAATGTGTAGCAATACTGAAGCAAAGACTGAAAGAACTGGGAGGAGAAATAGATAAATTTACAATTATCACTGGAGACTTCAAAATCATTCCCTCTACAACTGATGAATAGCTAGACATAAAATCATGAGGTTAAGGAAGAACATAATAACACCGTCAACCAACAGGATCTAACTGACTTTTTTTTTTTTTTTTTTTTTGCAGTGCTGGGGTTTGAACTCAGGGCCTCAAGCTTGCTAGGTAGGCGCTCTTCCACTTGAGCCATGTCCCTAGCCCTTTTTGATTTTAGTTATTTTTGAGATAAGGTGTTGCTTTTTGTCCAAGCTGGCCTTCCCTGATACTCTCCTATTTATGCTTCTGAGATGACAGGAGCATGCCACCAAGCTCAACTGTTGGTTGAGATGGGGGTTCAAAAACTTTTTGCTCAGGTTGGCCTTGAACCGGGATCCTCCTGATCTCTACCTCCTTAGTAGCTAAGATTATAGGTGTGAGTATAATTGTCTAATTGACATTAAAAAAAACAAAACAACTCAGGCACATCAAAGGAAACAATCACCAGAATGAAGAGACAGCTTACAGAATGGGAGAAAATCTTTGCCAGCTATACATTTGATAAGGGACTAATACCCAGACTATAAAAGAGCTTAAAAAAATTAAATACTAAAAGAACAAATAATCCAATTACTAACCTGGCCAGCGAATAAGAAGTACAAATAGTCAATAAACATAAGAAGCTTTTAACATCCTTAGCTATAAAGGAAATGTAATCAAAACACTGAGATTCCATCTCATCCCAGTCAGAATGTTATCATCAAGGAAACAAACAACAACAAATGCTGGTGAGGATTCATGAAAGAAGAACACTTGCATGCTGTTGGTGGGAATGTGAATTAGTGCTGCTGCTCTGCAAATCAGTATGGGAGGTTCTTCAAAAGATTAAAACCCCCCTGGTGGCTCATGCCTGTAATCCTAGCTACTCAGCTGGCAGGGATCAGAATGATAAGGTTCGAAGCCATCGCAGGGCAAATAGTTCATGAGACCCTATCTTGAAAATACCCAACACAAAACCAGGATTGGTGGAGTGGCTTAAGTGTGAAACCCTGAGTTCAATTCCTATACCTCCCCTGCATAAAAAACAAAACTAAAATCAGGCACATGCCTGTAATCCCTGCTGCTTGGGAGGCAGAGATCAGGATTGTGATTTCAGGACAGCCCCAAGTAAAAAGCATGAGACCCTATCTGAAACATAATTAAAGCAAAAAAAGGGCTAGGGGCATGGCTCAAGTGATAGTGTCTATCTAGCAAGTACAAGGCCCTGAGATCAAAACCCAGAGCCACCTGAAAAACACCAAAACTAAAAATAGTTTTATGGTCCTGCTATACCACTCCTGAGACTATATCCCAAAGCATGTGAGCCAGAATACAGTAGGGATATTTGCATGTTAATTGAGCACTGATTACAATAGCTGACAATGGAATCAACCTATGTGCCCATCAACTGATGAATGAACAAAGAAAATATCGGTATCTACATAAGTACTAATCAGCCATAAAGAACAAAATTGTGTTATTTGCAGGAAAATGGATGGAACCTGAGATATCATGTTAAGCAAAATAAGCCAGAGTCTGAAAGAAAAATATCACATTTTTCTCATATGCAGAATCCAGACATAAAATACACACATACATATATGACATGAATATAAAAGAAGAACTGTTGGGGAGAGGGAACAAGTAGGGATAAGGATGAAAGGAGAGGTTGATGGAGGGGTGAATATGTCCAAAGTACATTATATGCACAGAGGAAAACCATACTGAAACCCACTGACATTATTTTAAAAGGATGTGGTGGGGAAGGGGAGGAGGAGCAGGGAGTAATGGAGGGGTTGAATCTGACCAAAGTGCTCTTCACAGCCCAAGCTCTCTGCTTCTGAAACTTCTCATCAGGTTCACATCAGACGCCTATCCTGTCCATGACCACTTTTCCAATTAAGGCGTACAAAGGGCTAAAAATACATGAAAAGAAAGTTCAATATCTTTAACCATTAGAGAACTGCAAATCCAAACTATGTTGAGAATCTACCTCGCCCCAGTCAGAGTGGCATCACCAAGAAAACACAGAGCACCAAATGCTGAGAATGCAGGGAAAAAGGAACTCTCATTCACCACTGGTGGGAATGTAAATTATTCCATCCACTATGGAAATTGGTATGGTTTGGGTTCTCAAAAACCTAAAAATAGAACTCCCACTTGATCCAGCCATACCACTTCTGGGAACATACTCAAAAGAATCAAAGTCAGCTTACTATAGAGATATCTGTTTATTGGTATTTGGTACTACTTTGCCCATCAATGGATGAATGGATAAATAAAATGTACATACACAATGTAGCTTTACTCAGCAATTAAAAAGAATGCAATTATGCATTTGCTGGAAAATTGATGGAACTGGAGATCATCACATTGAGGTCTCTTATGGCTATCTTCCACGTAGATACTGTGGCAGGTGTCCCCAGGCTCCCTGAGCTGTGATTCTACCTTGTTCTCAGGTCCCCAGAGTACCTCAGTCTCAAACAATAGGTCCCTGCTCATACTGGCACCTGGTGACAACTCTCCAAGATATGGGGAGCAACACAATGGTTTTCTTCTCCAATACTGGCCTGCCTCACAGGAAGAGTCACTGTCACACCGAGTCCTCCCCCACTGGATTTAAGACTTGCAGGAAAGGTGGGATTATCCTACATTCTGTTGTAACCAGGTTTGTCTAGCTTACCTTGTGGTTGTGATTTCAGCTCCCTCCCCACACTCATCCCACTCCAGAAGCCAGGGTTGGAGCTGTAGGTTGTTTCCTACTTTTTCTGTCACCTTTCTGTTTTTCTGTGCTTTTCAGCTGCCCTGTCACTTCTATTTTGATTCCTCATGGTCTTCTCTTTCTCTCTCTGGAATGTGGTGTCTCCTTTGTTCCACTCAGCTTCTCATTCCCAGAGTCACACGGGTCAGGCTTCTAATCCACCATCTTGCCTTGCTTTTCTCACCAACAGAATTTTGACAAAAGTACAAAAAAAGTTCATTGTGAGTCATGATTTAAGCGTCAAGCATAAAACAGTAAAGTTTTTTTTAAATAAAAAACAGGTTCAGAATCCAGTTGTAGGGAGAATAGTTGACTTGACACCAAAAGCGTGAAACATAAAAGAAAAATTTGATAAACTAGACTACTTACATTAAAAACTTTGTTGTAAAAAAGACACTCCTAACAAGATGAATGGAGGAACTACAGAGGAGCAGAGTAGAAAATATTTGCAAAACACATAGCCAACAAAGGACTAGTATCTAGAATATATAAAGAATGATCAAAACATAGCAGTTAAAAAAAATCAAACAATTCAATTACAAACTGGGCAAAAAATATGAACAGGCTTTTCACCAAAGAGGATATATACATGGCAAAAAAAAGCACATGAAAAGATGTTCATTCTTTGCCATTATGGAAATACAAATTAAGACCACAAAGATGACTACGTACTAACTTGTCAGATTGGCCAAGATTAAAAATAAAACAGCAGCACACCAAATGCTGGTGACAATGCAGAAAGAGTGTTCACATAATGCTAGCAGGCATGAAAAATTTTATAGCCAATCTGGAAAATAGGTTGGCAATTTCATAAACAAATGAAAAGTACAAATGCCACACAACACAGTAACCGAGTTCCTGAGCATTTATCCCAGAAAAACAAAAACCTACATACACTCGATAATCTCTCTGTGAACGTTCAGAGTAGTTTTAGACACAATAGACATTCAGCTGTCCCCTGACAGGTGAATGGTTGAATAGATTGGGTCATAGCTATACCATAGAATACTACTCAGCAAAAAAAGGAATGAACTGTTGATCACTATTGGACCAATGTTAAGGGAGTTATACTGATCAAAGAAGCTGTTTTAAAAGGTTTTGCACTACACAACACGGGGATCGGACTTTGAGCACATGATAAAAGCGAGAGCACACAAGGGAGGGGTGAGGATAGGTAAGGCACCTAAAAAATTAGCTAGCATTTGCTGCCCTTAACGCAGAGAAACTAAAGCAGATACCTTAAAGCAACTGAGGCCAATAGGAGAAGGGGATCAGGAACTAGAGAAAAGTTTAGATCAAAAAGAATTAACCTAGAAGGTAACACCCACGCACAGGAAATCAATGTGAGTCAATGCCCTGTATAGCTATCCTTATCTCAACCAGCAAAAACCCTTGTTCCTTCCTATTATTGCTTATACTCTCTCTACAACAAAATTAGAAATAAGGGCAAAATAGTTTTTGCTGGGTATCGAGGGGGTGGGGGGGAGAGGGAGGGGGCGAAGTGGGGGGTAAGGGAGGGGATGGGGGTGGGGGGAGAAATGACCCAAGCCTTGTATGCACATATGAATAATAAAAAAAATTAAAAAAAAAAAAGGTTTTGCACTGGGCAAGGGGCGTGGCTCAAGTGGTAGTGCACCTGCCTAGCAAGTACAAAACCCTGAGTTCAAATCCCAGTACCATAAAAAAACCCAACCAAACAACAACAAAAACATAAAATCCAAACCAAAAACAAACAAAAGGTTATGTGCTGTATAAGTCCATTCACACAGCATTTGTGAAACTAAAATGTTAAGAATAGAGAGTAAACAAACAGTTGCCAAGGTTAAGTGCTGGGGGTAAGGGTGGGAGTCTGGAGGAAAGTGGGTGTGGCTCAAAAACAGTGACACAGGGACCTGTGCACACATTGCACTGTGTTCATGTTGATTGTCTCAGTGTCACTATCCTGCTTCAGGGCTGAGGGCATGGCTCAAGTGGTAGAGTGCCTGCCTTGCAAATGCGAGTCCTTGAGTATTACAGAGAAAGAGAGAGAGAGAGAAAAGAAGAAAAGAAGAAGAGGAGGAGGAGGAGGAAGCAAACAGAGGACAAAATAAGATAGATAAAGTGAATCTGATTTTATCAGTATCACAAAAAATGGTAAAAACTAAATGAATAACCTAATTTGTTATCCATTTAGACAACATGTTGGGCACCAGTGGCTCACGCCTATAATTCTAACTACTCAGGAGGCAAAGATCAGGAGGATTGTGGTTCAAAGCCAGCCCAGGCAAATAGTTCTTGAGACCTTATCTTGAAAAAAACCCATCACAAAAAAGGACTGGTGGAGTGGCTCAAGGTGTAGGCCCTGAGTTCAAGACCTAGTACCGTTAAAAAAAAAAAAAGAATTCTTACAGCAAAACCACACAGAAAGATTGAAAGTAAAAGCATCCCTTTATTTTATTTATTTTAGGGAAAAAAAAACCCCAAATAATGCTAAGGTATAATATCAAAATGGGATTTAAGGCACAAGCCTTAATTTAGATAAAGAGAAAAACTATACTAAACATTAAAGAAATAATCCATTAAGTAATTTTCATTTTGTTAATATAGTTATAATAAAGTGTTTTAGTTCGCTTAGTGTTGATACAACAAAACACCTGAGACTGAGTATTGTATAAAGATAAGAAGTTTATTTAGCTCACAGTTTTGGAGGGTGAAAGTCCAATATTGGGCAGTCCCATCTGTTTGGTCTCTGGTGAAGGCTGCATCACAACATGGCGAAGGAGAGGAAAGAGAGACAGCTGTACTCAGAAGGGACCAAGTTCATGGGGTGGCTTTGCTTCATAGCAACGTGCTTTCCTAAGAGCTAAATCATTGCCTGAGACCAGAATTAGTGCCTTCTGATTGGTCACGGTACGCATGACCTAACCACTTTCCACTAAGCCCCTCTTCTTAAAGGATCCACCACCTCCACAGTGCCACATTGAGGACCAGGCTTCTAGCACATGAACCTTCAAGAGACAAACAATGCCTAAACCATAGCAGAGACATAGAAAATCACAATATTAAAAAATATGAAACACTGAGTTTTGCAAATTTCACAATTTTTTTTTCAATTTTTAAATGAGAAATTTCTCCCATAGACATAAATCTTTATCATAGTTTTGCTTGAAATTAGTCTGCACATTTTTAGTCAAGATTTACACTGATAATAGTGATAAAAATTAAAGCAAAATGTTTATAACCAAAGTTTTACAATTAAAATTATATTTAGTTATAGTAGTTCTTTTTCTTTCATTAATGAATCTAATGTTCATTTTTTTTTTTTTTTAGTGGGACAGGGGTTTGAACTCAGGGCCTTGCACTTGCGAAGCAGGCACTCTACCACTTGAGTCACACCTCCAATCCACTTTGCTCTGCTTATTTTGGAGATGGGGGTCTTTCAGACTATTTATCTGGGCTGGCTGGCCTTAAACCTCAATCCTCCCAATCTTGGCCTCCCAAGTAGCTAGGATTATAGGCATAAACCACAGGTGCCCAGCTGTTGACATTTCTTTCTTTCTTTTCTTTTGTTTATTTATTTATTTATTCTTCTTCCTTTTTTCTTTTTTATTTGTTGACATTTCTTGTATATACAAATGGATATCAAAAGTTTGAAATGTTTTATGTTAAGATTTTTAACTGATACATCCTTAGAATTTTCATTCCTGCAGCTGGTTTGGAGGCCCCTAAAAATGCACATCAGCTCTAAGTGAATGGCAGTGACCAACAGATGTAAAGTGGTCAGGCCTGCTACCTGGAGCTGGAGCTGCCAGGACCCCTCACTGAGCCTCCCTGACCCCCAGGCTTTGGCTGCACCCCGCCTTCTTGGGCATAGGGAACAGAAGCAGAGTCCTTCTGCCATTGCCAGTTTCCTTGTCCTGGATGGTCAGCCAGGAGCTCTGCAGCTGGCTGGTGGTGTGATGTCCCCCCAGTGGTGGCTCCTGGACTCTGTGCATCCCCACTGAGCAGCAAGGGATGGAGGAATGCCCGTGCTTCCTCCTCGGGGGCTGCAGAACAGCGTGCTGAGTGAGGGTCTGCCCTCTGCACAGTCCCGTGCCAGCTTGCTCACGATAAGGTACCGCCTGGCTGTCCTGAGGGCAGAGGATGTTTACAACATGACCATAGTCCATTTGTGGCTTCCCATCTGAGACATTCTGAAACAGAGAATGAAACTTTTTCAAAGCCGGCCATGGGCAAGTTCCTTCTAGAGGGATTAGCAAATCTGAAATAAATAGTATCATATACCACACTCTGGCCAAGATTTATTAAGTTACAAGTCATCCTCATATTGATGACAAAAAGCAAGGGAAATGAAAAACAAAAGCAGAGAGCCAAACTCCTGAATTCTAGAAGACTCTGAAAACAGAAACTTTTTTTTAAAAAAATGTTTTTATAACTTATTCTGTGATAGAAGCTGATCTGAGGCTATTCATGGTACTTACTGATCTCATTCTAGCAAGGCCAATGGAGAAGAAAATGAGAAAAAGAACAAGAAGTAATACTATACTAGCAACAACGACAACAAAAACAAAAGGCACAACTAAATTGAGGGTGAAATCAAGGAAACACCTGGAGCAACTTTATATAAATATGTTTGAAATTGTGGACAAGTGAACAGCTTTCTAGAAGATTATATATTGGCAAAGTTGACTCATAAAAAATAGGAAAAAAGGGAATAAACTTTTAAAGAAACTGAATTATCTCAATTTCCTCTCTTCCCCTAGCAGATTTCCAAAAGAGGAAATACAAATGGCCAAGAAACATGAAAACAGACTAAACTTCTCTTACAATTAAGGAAATGCCCTTTGGAACAGCGTTGAGCTAAGGTTTTCCACCCAGCTGATTAAAAAGTCTGACAATACCAAGAGCTGGAGAAGATGTGGAAACTACCCTCTCCCATCATGTTGGGAGGAATTTAGATCAGCAAACCCACTTGTAGGAATTCTAGCAATATCTTAGCATGCTAAGATATTGCATGCATGTACAAAGAACAGGGAAGACGCTGGGGTGGCTGGAGCAGGGAGTAAGGAGGAATGCGCTGGAACCTGTGCAGAAGCCATGGCAGGGCTCTGTACCTCGCTAGGAACCAGCTGGGAGCTCTTAGAGGCTCTGGGTGGTGGAAGGATGGATGTTTGAACAGGACACCTCCAGTAGCTGCCCTGTTAAAGCCAAGGACAGAAGCCCAAGGGCTGGGCCACCATGGTGGCCAGGGTGACAACAGAAGCAGTGGCATATTGGCGGGTTATGTGGTCAGATGGGAGAAATGGCCCAGCCACACTTCTGATGCTAATCACTTGTGGCGTCAGCCTCACGGCCCTATGCATGACTCCCTCATTTTAAAACAGCAGCCAAGTCATCTGCATAAGCTTGTACTTGTTGGAAACCAACTTCCCCTTCTCGGGCAAGCCGTGCGTCTTTCTCATCCTTGTAAAGGGGAGGAGGCCACTGTCATTACGTTTGTTTTTTTTTTTTTTTAGACAGGGTCTTGCTAGGTTTTCCAGGCTAGACTCCACAGTGCTAGGATTATAGGCGTGTGGCACTACACTGGGGCTGTGTTTGTTTAATTTTGATCACTTAGAGTGAATATTAGAGAATTCTAAGCGAGACGGGCCCTGACCATTTATTGTCACACGAAGCACAGAGACGTCAGGAGGTGGAATAAGAAAGGGGTGCCTATGTCACCAACTCTGTAGAACTCTTAAAAAAGTAGTTTCAAAAACAAATGATGAAGTTAAGATAATATTAAGGGGAAGTTTCTGAGTCTGACTCCGGAAATAAAAAGGTTGGTACTGTAGCTGCCGCCTCTTTGTAAGAAGGGCTACGTCCCCCTGCCGTCCTATGAGGATACATTTTCACTAAATGATTGGTTGAACCTTCTGAGTTTAGGAGTTCTTGAAGAAATAAAATATTTGAACAGAATTCCTCATCCTGTGAAAGATACAGACTGCCCATAGTTAATTTGAACATGCATGCACCAAAAAACAAATATCCAAAGACTATAAACAGTGTGATTCTGTTATTTATAGCCAGAGGCTGCTACTGGCAATGAAGTTAGGAACATTCATGACTCTGGATGATCTGAGTGAGCAAAGACCTGTGTACATGTTAGGCCACACAGCCCCATTGGCAAGAATGGGTGCTTGTTTAGTGCTCAACCTGCACAACTGTCCTTGGCCAGCCCTCTTAATCCACATCTTAGTAAAGCCCAGAGCTGAGCAAGCAAAGAGCTCTCCACTTCGGTGTAGACCGGTTCCTTTTTTTTTTGATCCTTGTTAATTGTTTTTGTCTTCTGCTGACCTCTTTCTGCATCCACACAGGCCAGGCAGATCGTCCCCAGTTGGGGCTGGTGTTACCATTTCCTTTCATTAAGGCCGACACATTTACTACCAAGAGCATCTCTCCTTCTTGCTGTAGATTTTTTTGGGTAGATAATTTTCACAAGGCTGTATGCAATGTGCTATAGCTGCTTTTCCTCTGTCGGATGCACCACAGAAGTCTGTAAGGAACCAGGAAATGCAATTTTCTCTTTTATGAAGACTCTACCAAAATATTTCCCTCCCTTCCTGCTCCTTCCCTTTCTTGTTAAAGCCTCAAATACACTAAGTGTGAACTGGCTGTGGTTTTACGTTTACCTGGTTTGTGCTGTTTGAAAAAGCTCTTAATAATCAGAATGACAGACTTAGACTTTGAGACTTGACCTTGGATGTTGGGGCTGGTAATTTTAATTTGGGATTCCACAAAATGACACTGTAGATTCAATTAACACCACCAACCATGTCTGATTGGCTCTTGATTCTTCACGCATGTCTCAGAGGACATCATTTCAATCTGCGTTCTCAGGTACTTTTCTCTCTAATCTAAAAAAACCTCCCTTTTCATCATGATAGGCTGAAGTGGGGAGTCCTGGACTTTGGTCTTGTCTCTAGCAATGGGTGAGATACTGGCAATGCATGTTGCCCCTTAAAGCCTCAGTTTCCCCCACAAGCAAAGAGGAAAGAGGGGCCTCTGTCCCAGCTCTAACATCTGTGGACTTTGGAAAGTTTCCTCTCACTGTGCACACAGTACATTAAAGAAAGAGAAGCAAAGGGAGCCATCTCTCTGGATGTCTATTTTGTTATGACTTTAAGGAAGCAGAGTGGAATGGGTAGAGTTACAGAAATGATTTCTTTCTAGGGCCTAGGATGGGACTCATGTCTGTAATCTCAGCTACTCAGGAGGCAGACATAGGAAGATCTTGGTTAGAAGCCAGCATGATCAAAAAAGTTAGGGCAACCCTATCTTTAAAGAAAAAAAAGCAAGCCAGACATGGTAGCACACACCTGTACTTCCAGCTACATGGAAGGTAGGTCCTGGGAAAAAGCATAAGATTCTATCTGAAAAATAACCTAAAGGAAAAAGACCTGGAGGTGTAGCTCTGGTGATAGAGTTGCCTGCCTAGCAAGAGCAAGGTCTTGATTTCAATCTTCTGTACTACCAAAAAGAAAAGGAAGAAAGAGAGAGAGAGAGAGGGAGGAAGGAAGGAAGAAGTGATTTGTCTCTCTACTCCAATGTGGTGTTTGAATGGCTTCCAAGTGCCCCTGATTCCTCAAAGCTGCCCTGTTAAAGTGTGGATGGACAAGTCCACACACAGAATTTTTGGGCCAGAAGATCGGGGACAGAGTGGGGTCTAACATCAGCTTGCTGAAGCAAGTTTCTGATGCTGATGGTTTGGGGGTCCCACTTTAAAGACCACTGTCTTCTGGGCCTAGACTCAAAGCTAACACCTCCCTGTCTGACTTCATGCACTCAGCTTGACTCATCCCCAAGCCCCTGATTGACATTCCAAGTGAAAACACCTCTTGGTTCCATCCAGGTGGTTTGGGACAGGTACTGATATCAGGCCAAATGTCTCAGCCCCCAGACCACATGAATCAGTCCAGGTGTGGGTGCCTGGCTCTGACTGGGCCAGTGAGCGCTTCTAGGGTAAGTGGAGCTGAGACAAAGTGATTTCACCTCTTGGTCTGCACTCTATAGCTTGTAGAAGTAGTAAACAGAAAGCTTACCTGCAGCCATTGAAAGAGAGAGAGGTATAGGGCCAGACGAGTTGGCTCATGCATGTAATCCCAGCTACTCGAGAGGCAGAGGTAGGAGGATCATGGTACTAGGCTGAGCAAGGATAAAAAAGGAGAGACCTTATTCAAAAAATAACTAAAGCAAAAAGGGCTGGTGGCATGGCTCAAGTAGTAGAGTGAGGCCCTGAGTTCAAAACACAGGACTGCCAAAAAAAAAAAAAAAAAACAAAAACAAAGAGAGAGAGAGAGGTGTAGGGTAAGAGAGGAGAAGAGACAACAGGAGGAGAAAGGAGACTCCTAATTCCTGAGGCTCTCGTCTGTCAGCTCCCACGGTGAGGCTCTGTTGCACCTCTGCCTTCATATTCCACTAAGATGTCTTTAAAATAAAGTCTTTTGTTGGCTTAAACTAGTGTTTTGTAAGTTTTCATGACCTTCAGAGTCCTCTGGAGGCTTGTTAATTCTATCTCTGGGTGTCACTGCAAGAATTTTTAATTCAAGAGGACTGGGATAGGGCCCAAGAATCTGTGCTCCTAACAAGTTCCCAGTTAATAGGTGCTGCTGGTCTAGGGACCTCACTTTGAGAACCACAGGCTTAGGAAGTAGCTTCCCCAATATTTTTCTAATATATATGCATTTTTTCTAATTATATATATATAAGACCTGACGAACCTCGTACTGTTCTAGTCTTCCAGGTGACTATGTAGAGGTTTACGTGTTTTGTGACTCTGTCCCCACAGCAGCTCTTTGGGGAAGAAGGCTGTTGTAATCCCATTTTACAGATGAGAAAATTGTGGCTGTGATGCGTGAAGCAACACCCATCAGCCTGTTGTAGAAACACAGAGCTGGGAGTTGACCCAGGACTGCCCAACTTGGAAGCTCACATTCTTAACTTGTGCTCAATGTCACGTCCCATTGTGGCCAGTCTGGGATCCGTGCCATGGTTGTGGGCCAACCAGTCCTCTGTGATTTGCTCACATGGGTCCTGCCTGGACACCTCTCTAGAGGCTGAGTTCAAGGCTCGCTTCTTCCTTCGGCTGTGGTACTTTGTGGTTGTTCTGCTGTATTTCGAGTCTTTGAGTCACGTGCTTTCCCAGCTCCCTTGCCCAAGGGGTGAGGTCCTCAAAGGTGGGAGCTGATGCTTGCTCACGCTGGGACCCACCATCCCCCTCCACCTCTGGTACCCAGTGTCTCAGAGCCAGCTGGCACTCAACAGATGCCTGTGAAGTTGAACTAGAAAAGAAAGAAGTGGTTTTTTCCTTGGTTAGGAGTGGCCTTGGCAGATCAGCCTGCAGGGTGTTTCTCAAGAGTGCTCGGGGTGGTGGGAGGAAAGGGAAGGAAGGGCTGTCTGCAGCCTCGTGCCTCTGCCCACTCCTTGGGCTGATCTGGATCTGGGATGGGCCCTACATGAGGGCCTCATCTCGAGGGGGGCGCGATCTTGTGCAAGCTAACTCTTTTCAGCCAACGTGGCTTCTTTTGGCTTTCCAAAGAAGGCTGAGAGCTGTACCTCGTGCTCCACCCAGGTATTTTCGGTGACCTCTGTTGGAACAGATCCTACCACTAGCTGCCCTTCCTCACTAGCCGTGATTATGTTCAAAACAGCATCCCTTGCAGCAAGAGGTGGCCGTGTGGCACAGCACTGGTGATGGAGACTTTAGGGGAAGTCTACTGAGATATCCTGGAAAATTTTTCTTTCCTCATAGTGTAGCTGCTCCTTTGCCTTCCTTTTATTTCCTCATTTTCTTCCTGCTGGGAATGAAAATAGGATGCTGGCTGTGGTCAAACCTTCTAGAGCCCATGCGTCAGCCACAGGGACAAGAGCTTCACTCCAGGAATGGCAGGGCAGAGAGACCGGTGCCCAGGCACCTGTGTGAGTAACACAAACACATTTGGTCAAGTTCAGTGGCTAGCCTTCTGCTGCACGCAGGTGGAAAGACTCCAGTGGGAAGGCACGAGGATGGGTGGCTCTGTGGTTATGCCAGTGTCTGTACATTGTTCTGAGGAGGCTGATTGTCTAGACGTACCCGGGCTGGACTGGGAGTCACAAATATGAGTGTTGGACGTGGGGACCTGGTGAAGAGTTTTGGAAAGTAGAGGAGTCATAAGGGGCGGGTGGGGAGGGGGCTGGGCAGCTAGCCGAGAAAGAGGTGGTGATTAAATACAACCATTATTGTTCAGTAATGGTCATTTAGTTGGGCACTGGTGGCTCGTAACTGTAATCCTAGCCAATCGGGAGGCTGAGATTGGGAGGTTCATGGTTTGAGGCCAGCCCAGGCAAATAGTAAATACCCTATCTCCAAAATAACCAGAGCAAAATGGACTAAAGTTATGCCCATAGACTGCCTGCTTCTCAAGCACAAAGCCCTGAGTTCAAACCCTAGTGCTGCTGCTACTGCACACACACACACACACACACACACACACACAAATAATAATAATAATAGTCATATCATGCCAGACCCCAGTGCCTCCTTCACACCTGTCTTCCTGGGTCCCACACGGGATCAGGGAAGTGACACTGGTCCACTTAGGCTTTCAAGACCAGCAGAATTGAACCCAAACTTCTTCTAAGTTGTGTGGGCAAGTCACTTAGCCTTTCAGAGTTTTTGTTTGGAAAAAGAGTTAACGGAACTTACAAATGCAGGGATGCCAGGATGCACATTTCAGTGAGAAGGAGATGTGAGTGAGCCTGGGCTCCAAGTGTGAACTCCAGGCTCTGAACACTCACAGACGGGTACCTTCTGATGAGTTGGTTCTGAGACTTTTGTTGCCAGTGCAAAGAGGGAAGGCACTCTTTCCCATTCTCAAGACTCCCAAAATCAAGAAAGGAAGCGTCCACTAGCCGCACAGCCATCCTGGCCTGGAGCAAGGAGAAACAAGTCTTCTGCAAAGCTTCTTTGAGAAGACACAGAAGTGATGAGGCCTGTCCTGATGTTTTTTTTACCCAAGATCATTTTGGAAAAAAAGTTAAATAAGTCTGGAAAGCCCCTTCGAGTGACTTTGTTGGTGGGTGTCACGTTGGCGTTACAGGCTCAGTTGCTCAAAACGAGCTGACCACAGCTGCCGGGGCTCCTGTGTCCAACGCAGCATCTCCAACTCCTTCCTCTTCTTTCTGTCTTTCTCCACAGCTCTCATCTGAGGAACTGTGGCACACATGGGGGCATCTCCAGGACAATGCAATGAGCACCGCTCACACCACCCACGAGTAAACACAGCGGTGCGCTCCAAAGGCCAACATAGGTCAGTGTTGGTCAGCGGTGATTGTCACATGTCAAGACGCAGTTCTGTAGGAGGTGTTCTGAGGGTAGAGAGAAGGAATGGGGGTAGCATCTGGCTTACATTAGAATCCTATAAACGTGTGTATAGGCATCTCCCCTTCTGGACTCAGAGAAGCAATTCCTTGTCATCAAATCAAGGCCCTTTAAAAAAGTTATTTATTTATTTATTTTCACCTGCACTGGGATTTGAACTCAGGGCTTTGTACTTGCTAGCAGTCACTGTACCATTTGAGCCAGTGCACTAGCCTTTTTTTGCATTGGTTTTTTGAAATGGGGTCTTGCTTTATGTCTGGGGCCAGCCTGGACCTCCATCCTTTTTGTGCTTCCCTGTGTAGCTAGAAAGTGTACTTAGCCATTGTTAAGATGGAGTCTCAAGAACTATTTGCCCAACTTGGCCTCAAACTGAGATCCTTCTAATCTTGGCCTCCCAAGTAGCTAGGATTACAGGCATGAGCTACCATGCCCAGATCACAAGGCCATTCTTAGTGTATGAGTTCCTCCTTTCTTCCCTGATTCAAAATGTCCCTTTTATGATATTCCAGAGATAAAAGTAACATTCCAGGACACCTTAATGGAGAGGAAGTGTGTGACTTGCAACTAAACACGTATTCCATTCTTCCCCCACCCCAACACCACCCTAGGAAGGTCACGAGAATAGGGGAGAGAAAGGCCCAGGGTTATGTACCAGGCCTAGCTTTTCCACAAAGCTTTTGTAGTCACCTCAACTCCAGGCTTTCTCTCCACTCTGCCTCGTCCTGTATCAGCCTGTCTCAAACTTGAACTTGTTTACACACCTCTGGGGATCTCAGTGGAATTACGGACTGATTAGTTACTCTGAGTGGGGAGTGAGACTGGGCTTTTCTGAAAATCTCTGGGTGATGTGGATGCTGCTAGCCCACAGAGCTCACTTGACCAGTGTTCCATGGCAAACCCTTGTCACTGTTGTTAATAGCCTTCCAACTGCTGCCTGCAGAGGCCAGATGGCACCTGTCCCTGACACATCCCTTTATGCTTAATCCAACACTGTGTTCTTGGACCCTGCTTTCATGGAAACTCACAGAAAAAAATCACAGAGAGCAACCTGCTCCTTCTGAGTTCATGGATTGGAGCAAGGATCAGGGATGATTAGAGAGAGAAATAAATCACTTCTGCCCCTCTGATCCCCAAATAGCCTTGATTTTGATTCCTGGGCCCCAAATCCCCCCTTCTCACCTGTCCTTTCGCCTCTCTGTCTTGGCTTCTGTAGAAAGAGTGAAACTCACAACCTTTGAGTTTGAGTGCCAAGGGTGATTTCCTCCGTGGATATTTTGAATGTTGACATGACTCATCTCTTCCTCTGGCTTTTCAAAGTCTACCTCTCTGTCACACCCCTAGTAAGTCCCCTAGCCCACGCTCTCCTGGGCTGTGTCAGGTTCTTTGCCAGCTTCCCCGCCCCAGGAGCTCCCCACCTTGCTGCCACATCAGTGCTTTCTCCAAGCAGAGCCACTGTAGGTGCCTCCCCCATTCACACCTTATGAACTAAATACTGCTTCTGCAGTCCCTCTGTGTCACTGGGCTTTCTGCAGAAGACCTACTCAGCTTCGAAGAAAGGGCCGATTCGGGGCTCACAGAGTTTGCTGACCTGGTGTGGGATGGGATGTAGCTCAGAACCTGGTAGACTATTTATTTATTTAAGCAGTGCTGGGGTTTGAATTCAGGCAGGTGCTAGGCAGGTACTCTGCCACTTGAGTCAAACCCTTTTCTGCTTTAGTTATTATTTTTTATTTTTTCAATAGGGTCTCCCATTTTTGTCTAGGGTTGGCCTCGAACCAAGATCCTTCTACTTATACCTCCCCTGTAGCTAGGATTACAGGATACGTGCCTGATTTATTTTTTGAGATGGGGTCTTGATAACTTTTTGTCTGGACAGGTCTTGAACAGAGATTCTGCCTCCTAAGTAGGTGATATTACAGGTGTGAGCCACCACATCCAGCCTATGGATGAACGTCTATTATTTTATTGATTCATTTCTCACCCAGGTCACTGGACAATGTCCAAGCTGTCATGATCGCTACACGAGGATCAATGAGCAGTAGGAGGAAGTGGGGACTGGGCTGGACCAGGGGCAGAGGAAATGGGAGGGACAAATCCCACCTGAAGGTGTTGCATAGGGCCCTATGGAGTGTCCTGACTCCAGTTCCTGATTGATCCAAACAACTTAGGCCACTGAGCTGTGCCACTGTGCCAAAGTACAGACACCACATTCCACCCCCAGGTGAGCAGTCTTATAGGGCCACAGGACAGAAGGTGGACAAACAGAGGGGATCAGCCACAGAAAGGTGGGCTCCATGTAGCTGAAAAGGGATTTCCAGAAGGTACTGAGAAGCTTGAGGGGGATGATGGGTAGGCAGAAATCATGAGGTCAGAGAGTTCAAGGAGCCAGAGTTTCTCTTTCCTCCACAGCACAAAGAGACTGACAAGGTATAAGACTAGAGTTTGAATGGGATTGGACTATGAGCACATGATAAAAGTGAGAGCACACAAGGGAGGGGTGAGGATAGGTAAGACACCTAAAAAACTAGCTAGCATTTGTTGCCCTTAATGCAGAGAAACTAAAGCAGATACCTTAAAGCAACTGAGGCCAATAGGAAAAGGGGACCAGGTACTAGAGAAAAGGTTAGATCAAAAAGAATTAACCTAGAAGGTAACACACACGCACAGGAAATCAATGTGAGTCAATGCCCTGTATAGCTATCTTTATCTCAACCAGCAAAACCCCTTGTTCCTTCCTATTATTGCTTATACTCTCTCTACAACAAAATTAGAGATAAGGGCAAAATAGTTTCTGCTGGGTATTGAGGGGGGGAGCGGGAGGGGGTGGAGTGGGTGGTAAGGGAGGGGGTGGGGGCAGGGGGGAGAAATAAACCAAGCCTTGTATGCACATATGAATAATAAAAGAAAAATGAAAAAAAAAAAAAAAAGACTAGAGTTTGATGGCCTGTTATTGGAGGTGGTTATGGGTTTTAAACAAAAATTCAGGGCTGAGGTTATGGCTCAAGTGGTAGAGCACCTGCCTAGCAAGTGCAAGGTCCTAAGTTCAAACTCAAGTACCACCACCAAAAAAAAAAAAAGAAAATACATATGTTTTCTCCTTAACATTATTATCTTTAAGAAGACTTGTAGCTTAATTTTTAATCAAGCACAATTTGCTTTACTAGAAGTAACCACTTTGAAAGGAAGTCTGGTATCTGTGACACGAAACCTAGTTTCTTATCTCATCAAGTTGTGTCTGTCAGTCATTCCCATAGTGCTGTTTCTCTTTTTTTCTTGCAAATTTGTAAGAATTCCATATATTTTAAATATCAATACTTGATTGGTCATCTTTGTTGCAATTTTTTTTCAAATTACTGTCTGTATATTGGCTTTGTTCCTGTGTACTTTGTTTTGCAAAATGTTGAGAAATCTCCATGAGCAAGGGTCTTACCTTTTCCTTTGTAGTTTCTGAGTTCCTGTATAAAGCATGGTTATTGATACTTGAATGTTCCAGAAGGGTTTCTATTCTCTCTCCTTTTTAAAAAAAGAGTCTCATGGCTGTTTTAGGAACATGGGTGTGCAAGCTTTTGCCAGATTTTTCTCTTCTTGTCCTCACTGTGTTTATTAATCAGACACTTCCAAGATGGCATCAAAATACAATGACAAAGGTAAACATTTGTCTGTGGTTCTAGTTAGCCCTTTAGGGGGATATATTTTAGGCAACAGACTTTATTACAGATAGTTCCATAACTTTTGCTATCTTATTTAGAGTTACTACTGGGAATCATTCCAGGTTTTTGTTGAATAACGCTTCCAGTATTTATGAAGATGACCACTTGGTTTAATGTTCCTTAACTTATTGATATAACACATCAAAAGAACAGAGCTCTAATGTGAACCACCTTTGCATGTTTGGATAGCATCATTCGCCCTTGGTCTGTTATACTTTTCATACAGCTGGATTTTAGTCACTAATGTTTTGTACTCAGGGTATTGATATCCATTTGCCTTTTTTGCATCCTATTTTTAAAATAGATAGGATTCACAAAGTCAAGCAGGGAGTTTTCCATCTTTACATATGAGCCAGAATAATTTAAATATCATAAAAATATTCTTTAAAGCTTAGGTAGAATTTAGCTTTGAAAATACCTGCTTCTGATACCTTTTTTAGAAAAATAGGTGTTAGACTGAAAGAGGCACAGAAGGGATAAGTGGAAGACAGCCCAATGCCAGCACAGGTTTTATTATTCAGGAAGAAACCCTGTGGAGGGGGTCCCCAGCAAGAGAGCTGGAGCCCACAGCCACTTTCAGACTGGGGATGGATGTAGGAGGTGACAGGAAGGTCATTGGGCTAGAAAATCCTCAATGGCCCTCTGACCCTCCTGAGACAATGGTTTAAGGGTGGGTCATTAAGGGCTAGATGGGGAGTTTCTGGTAAATGGCTAAAGGTGGATGTTTATCTATTTTTTTTAGGGCCAGGTGGAGAGTTTCCAGTAAGTTACCTTCAAATAGGAGGGGATCCAGTTCTAACATGGCTGCCCTTTTGTTCACCCTAACAGTAGGTATTAGTTTACAGTTCCAGTTTTTCTATGATAGTTGGTTTATCTGTATTTTTGACTTCTTCTTGGGTTAATTTTCATGATTTAAATTTTCCTAGATCTTCCATTTCCTTCAGGTTTTCAAATGTGTTGCCATAGACTTGTGAATAGAATCATCCACAATTTGTTCATGGTGTCCTTGCTGGCACACCTCCCTTCTTGCCCCTAAGGAACAGGCAATTCATAGAAAGCAAATCCCAATGGCTAACCAGCATCAATGCATTTTCAAAGACATGAGTTACATTAAAAATGAACTGCTTGGCTCTCATCACACTAACTGTATTAGGAAGGGTGGGTGTTAGGAAAAACACTGCCTGCAAAGAAAGCTCACAAGAAAAATCTCACCTCTAAGACCAAGGTTTAACGACAGGCACGAGCCACCAGGCTGACAGGGAAAGATGGTGCAGCACAGACTCCGGGCTAGGTGTGGCTTTTGCAGCAGAGGGAGGTTAAGGAAGTTAGCACATGTGTGGGAGTCTCCCTTAGGGGGAGCTTGTCTTAGAGCATGGGAATTTCTGTTTAAGGGTGGGGATGTCGTTGGGAATGGCTCCTTTCTCAAGTGAGGCCTCAGGATAAAATGACTGCTGATTTACAAAATGGCGGCATTATTGTTCTATCATTCCCCCATTTTTTCTTTAATAATGATGGGGGCAGGGGCTGAGGATCGGGAATTGGGGCAAAACATCAGACTCTTAGCTGCTTCCTGCTGGCAGGGGGCGTTGTATGGGGCAAGCTCCTCAGACTCCTGTGGTGTCCTGGTAGGGGTCCTCACAGTAGTTCTCTGGGTGGTTTTGGAGAGGTTGATATCCCTGGAGGTACAACTGGTTAAACTTTTGATCAGCAATAGCAGACATGCAGTCTAAAAGAAATCTTTGTACTGTTTTTATGATACAAGGGAGGAAGCTTAAGAATAGGAGAGCAAGAAACATAGGCATTAGGATGGGCATTGGCCAGGAGAACCACTGTGAAATGTTGTTCCCTAGAGGATTCCAAGAGTCCTCCAATTCCCTTCTCCATTTCTCTAATAGCTCCTGGAGTTGTCTAATTTTATTTTTTACCACCCTCCAACTGGCTAACATAGAAGCAGCATTCTTCTTGTAAAAACAGGCAGAGACCACCCTTCTCTGCAGTGAGCAGGTCAAGGCCTCATCAGTTTTGGAGTACAACTGAGGCTAGGGAGTCAAGTTGTTTTTGTAGGATTAGGATAGACTCGACCACTGTTTGAAGATCACTTACCAGTTGGTTAGAGAGTTTTGTGTAGTAGTGGATACAGGTTCCTATTCCTGCAGCCCCTGTTCCCATGACAGCCATTATTCCCAGGGTAGCTAACAAGGGAATAGCCTGGATTGCCCTTTTAGATCAAAGGCACACGGTGAGGGGAAATAGGAGGTCCTGATCTTCTGTAATAATATCCATGTCAGGAACCAAAACTACCAGAGTACAGATGCCCTTCCAGGCTTGGAAGCAGGGGTATACACTCTGACTGCATAGAAAGAGAGTCCTGGGAGGGGGGGCAGCAACAGATATTGTTTCCAGTTTTGTTGGCAGTCCTAGTGGTGTGGCATTTTTCGGCCTCTAGGGAGGTTACTTCAATTGTCTCCAAGGAACTCTGCAGGCAAAGAGGGGCTGGCTGAAAAATGGAAACTGGGGAAAGAGTGGAGGAGGTGATCTTTTTGGTGAAGGAACAGTTTAAGGTAAGGGGTGTGGAAATACTTACGGGGATGGCGATAACCTGAGAAGGGCCAGTCCACTGACATATCCAACAACCACGGGCTAGAGTAGGATTGGTGTGGTTGAGTAGTTGATGAGTGGTATTTATGACATGGAGGAGAAGGGTTTCAGAAAGGGACAGCATATGTAAAGGAATTTTGAGGGGCTTTCTGGTGGGAAAGAATAGGTTGTCAAGAACCTGAGGTACCTGGGTGCAGAAGACCTTCTTGTATGCCTGATCCTGGACTCCTCCTCCATTGGACATACCGTAATGTGTGAGCTCAGTCCAGCACACTTCTTGCTTACGATTCCCAAAGCAAGTATAACCCGTGTTGCTGCCTTTACTCCTTGCAGTCCAGTGAGATTTGCCCCACATTGTACATGGGATAGCTATATCGTAGCAAGCCCTATGCTGATAGGAATAGGATGAGGTGCACGAGTAGGGGGGATGTTTGGGGCTCATGAGGGTACAGGTCATAAGAAAGAACTGAGCACAAACAGTAAGACACACAGGGCAAGGTACCCAAAACAGAGAGCTGCGCGATGGGGCCATCTCCACTCAGGGGGAGAAGTTGCCCATAGGCCAATACTCAGGAGAGAGGGGACGAGGACAAGAATTACTCACAGAAAGGGATGGAGTGAAAGTGGTGCAGTTTACAATAAAGCAAAGAGAATGTTGGAAAATGAATAAATTTCTTCAGGAGTAGAGTCTGAGAGAGTACCTTGGAGGTGAAGGTCGGATATCCAATCTATGAAGCAGGAGTAAAGAAGGTATGAGAAAGAAGGGAGGCTGATTGTGTCAGGAGGTGGGAAGAGTAAAATCTCAGAATAGAGTGTATATAGGAAAGAGTAAAAGCATGGGCAGGCACTGACAGGAAATAATGGGAGGGGGGGAAGTATAAAGAGTGAGTAGGCGAGATGCCAGGTCCCCAGGCATAGGGCTCCTGCCTATACCCTGGGAGTCTCTGTGGGTGTGTCTCTGTCTTCTAGGATCTTGGGGAGGCAGGAAGTCTTTATTTTTGTTGGTCCTGTAAGAAGAGATTGGCAGGTCTTTTGTGGGGCTGCCAGTTTTAGATTTTGCACATGTACCCAGGAGGGAAATCCTGCTAGTTTAGCAGCTGTGGGGGTGGTGAGGATGACCTTAAATGGATCTCTCCACTTTTCTTGTAGGTGGCTGTACTTTTTAGGTAAACCAGATCTCCCATTTGGAGGGAGGGAGTTATTTCGGTGGTGTCAGAGAGCTGTGGTAACTGAAAATGAGCATGTGACCAAAGGAGAGAGCGAAGAAAAGTGAGGAGAAGATTGAGGAGAGTGGGGGAAATGCTAGGGGGCTCTGGCTGAGCTGTGATAGGGAGGAGCAGATGGCCTTAGAGGAGCTCGAAAGGGCTGAGCATGAGTGGTCTTTTAAGAAGGGCCTGGAGCCAGAGAAGGACTAGGGGTAGGAGCTTTGTCCAATCTTGGTGGAGCTCGAGGGAGAGTTTGGTGAGAGTATTTTTTAGTGTGTGATTGGCATATTCAACTTTACCTGAAGATTAGGGGTGATAGGGAATGTGAAACCTCCAGTGAATATTTAAGGCTTGTGCCAATTTTGGGGAAATAGAGGAAACAGACTCAGGCCCATTGTCTGACTGGATGGAGGCTGGGAGACCAAACTGTGGGATGATTTCTGTGACCAAAATTGATGTCACTATGGGGGCCTTCTTATTGGTTGTAGGGAAGGCTTCCACCCATCCCATGAAGGTGTCTACCAATACCAGGAGGAACTTAATCCTCTTTATTGGAGGCATATGTGTGAAATCCACCTGCCAATCCATGGCAGGTGACATCCCCTGGCTTGGTGGGTAGGAGAGGGAGGGGGTCTGATATTGGAGTTGGGGTTTGTGTGCTGGCAAATTGAGCAGGATTGGGTAACCTGTTTAAGGTATTGTATGTCTCCTGGAGATAGGGAAAGGGATTGGTGAAGAAAGGCGTAAAGAGCATGAAGGTTAGGGTGAAAAAGCATATGTAAATAGGAAAGAAGAGTTTTTAACTTCAGAAGGGGGAAGAGACAGTTTAGTGGGGGGATAAGAAGCTGGGGTAAAGCGGTACATGGCCAATTGGGGTGCAGGTTAGAGGGCTGCCTGCTTGGCCTCTGCATCTGCTCAGTTGTTTCCTCTGGTAATTATGGAAGAATCAGTTTGGTGAGCTTTGCAATGAGTAATGCCCACTTGGGAAGGGAGGCGTGAAGCCTCTAGGACCTGGGCTATTAAGGCAGCATTGATAATGGGAGTTCCCCTTGTAGTTAGGAATCCCCTTTCCGCTTTGGAGGTCCCACACAATGGAATCCACCAGTGTAGCAGGTAAGGGCAAGGGGTCAGGAGGGGCTTGTGGAAGCAGGGCACCCATAACAGCAAGGAGGGGCCGTGAGGATGGAGATAAGGGGTTAATGAGTTGTGGCTTAAGAGGGGGTGGGTGTAAAGTGTGAGTGGCCTGGAATTTTGACAAAATGTCCTTCCCCAAGAGTGGGGTGGGGCAATTAGGGAGGACTAGGAAGGAGTGAGTAAAAAGTGTGTCTCCCAGTATGCAGGTTAAAGGAAAAGTCACTAAGGGCTGGGTAGGAGTTCCCTCCACCCCAACTATGGAGGTTAAAGAAGGCTTGGTAGGTCCCCAAAACTCCGGCAAGGCAGAAAGAGTGGCACCAGTATCTATGGGGAAAGAGATAGGCGTACCTTCAATGAGGGCAGTTACTCTGGGCTCCCATGGAGTTATGGTTGTCAGGCCTGGGAGTCCTGGGCTCTGTCAATTATCAGCCACAGTTGCCAGTCCTAAAAGATCAGTTAGGGAGGAGGGACAGTGAGAGGGGCATAGACCCTCCACCTTGAGAGGTGGAGGGGCAGCCCATCACCCAGTGGCCCTCCTGTTTGCACTTAGGACATGGCCCTGGCAGGCGGCGTGGTTTAGGACATGCACAGGCCCAGTGTCCCTCAAGGCCACACTGAAAACATGGGCAGGGAGGTGTTTGGAATTTTCCCTGGCCTCAGGAGTTAGAGGTCAGAGGCCTTTGTCGGAGGGCTTGTGCCAACATCTGGAATTTAGCCTTATCTCTCTTTTCCTTATCAGCCCTTTGTTGTTCTTCTCGGTAATTATAGGCCTTGAAGGCCACATTTAAAATTTCAGCCTGCAAAGTGTGAGGACCATTTTCCAGCCTTTTAAGTTTCTTTCTTATATCTGGGGCTGACTGGGAGATAAAGTGGGTCATAAGAATAATTGTCCCATCCCGAGTTTCAGGGTCAACTTTTGTATAGCGTGTAGCACCTCTGTGAGCTGGGACAAAAAACTAGCCAGATTTTCCTCCTTCACTTATTGAATTTCTCTGAGTTTATCAAAATTAACAACTTTCTGGGCTGCCTTTTTTAGTCCTGCCACTAAACAAGTAGCCATCTGATTCCTAAGTGTTCTACCACTGGTTTGGTAATCCCAATAGGCTCCTCAGTAGGGATCGCTGTAGCTCCTACAAAATGGGTGGGGGTGGTGTGATGGACCTCATCTGCATGGGCCCTAGCTGCGTCCCAGAACCTGTGTCTCTCCTCCAGAAGGAGGATGGAGGAAAGAATGAGATAGATGTCATGCCAAGTAAGGTCACAAGATTGAGCCAAGTATTGGAACTCTTTAACATAAGAATCAGGATTAGTGGTGAAAGAGCCAAGGTGCTTTTCTATCTGAGAGAGGTCAGTGAGGGAAAAGAGGACATGGACCCTCACAATGCCTTCCGCTCCAGCCTCTTCTGGAGGGGTAGATGGAAACTAGCTGACTGCGGGGTCTGTGAGAGTGAGTGTGTGTGGGGTTCATGGGGTCCTGTGGTGCTGGGGGGGCAGAGGGAGGGGCAGAAGGAGGAGTGGAAGGGCAGGTGGAGGGAAGGGCAGAAGGAGGGGTAGAGGGGCAGAAGGACTTGGAGGGGGGGGCCAACGCTTGAGCAGTGGAAGCCTGTCGCTGATAAGGTGGAGGCTCATTAGCAGGGTTGAAAGAGGGGAAAGTTTCAGAGTCAGAAGGGTGTTCGAAAAAGGATTTGGCTGGTTTTGAGACTGGTTTAGAGGCTAATAGAACCTGCACAGGGGAACAGGAAATACAGAGGGAAGGTTTAGTGCAGAAATAGGAAAAGGATTGGATGTAGGTTATTACCTTCCATTTACTAGCACACTCACAGAAATTGTATAAATCCCTTAAAATATTGGGATTGAAAGTGCCATTAAGTGGCCATTTGGAGGCGTTGTCTGATGGATATTGGGGCCAGACCTGATTACAGAGAAAAATGAGCTTTTGGGGCTTAAGATCAGGCATTAGGTGAAGAGGCCCAACGTTGGCCAGGAGACATCCCAATGGGGAGTCTGAAGGAATTTTGGACAGTCCAATTCCCATGGTGAAGCCTGAACTGAGGAGAAGATATGATGGGCATCCCCGAGATATCGATTCCTCAGGAGAGAGTAGAGGTGGAACTCCTGGGAGGGACGTCTCCGTCACTGGGGGCCCACAGTCCTAGAGGACCTGGTCCCCAGGGATGAGAGAGAGAGAGAGTGAGAGAGAGAGAGAGAGAGAGAGAGAGCCAAGACCTAACGCCAGGGTTTCGAGGAAATGAGAAAGAGATCACGGCTCTGCATGCGAGGAGGACTCACTGAGAGAGAACCTTGAGGGAGGACTGATCAGTGGTGGATAGTGATTAGAGGCACGCTGGGGTGGAGGAAATTCCCTGTGAGCAGTGAGGGCATCTTCTTGGCTTGGGGGTTCCAGCAAAACAGCTCAGATCCTGGAGGATGGGAATGGGAGTTTGGAGTGGGGGGCCAGGATGGGGGGGGACCGAAAGAGCAAGGTCAGCACCGGAAGTGCACCCAATCCGAGTCACGGCACCAAAATATTAGGAAAAATGCTGCCTGCAAAGAAAGCTCACAAGAAAAATTTCACTTCCGAGACCAAGTTTAATGACAGGCACGAGCCACCAGGCTGACAGGGAAAGATGGTGCAGCACAGACTCCGGGCTAGGTGTGGCTTTTGCAGCAGAGGGAGGTTAAGGAAGTTAGCACATGTGTGGGAGTCTCCCTTAGGGGGGAGCTTGTCTTAGAGCATGGGAATTTCTGTTTAAGGGCAGGGATGTTATTGAGAATGGCTCCATTTCTCAAGTGAGGTCTGAGGATAAAATGGTCACCAATGTACAAAATGGCGACATTATTGTTCTATTAGTGGGAATGTAGGCTTCGTGAGTTGGTAGGTGGTGCAGGGAGGGCTAAGAGGTTTCCTTATAGCTGCATATGAAAAAGTAGTCAATCAGCGTAATTGTCTCAGAAAAGAATCTGGCAGGGTCTTTTCAATTTAAAACACATGCATATTTTGTGACCCACCAGTCCTGCTCCTGGACACCTATGCCATAAAATAAAAGTACCAGTGACTAGTATGTAGAATAGTTAAGTTGTTGGTGGTGGGGAGCTCTGGAGGTGATTAATCCAAAATTATTAGAAAGGGTTAATGAGTTATTCCCACTCCAGAATATTATGCTCTTTAAAAGAAGGGATTAGAGGGCTGCGTGTGATGGCTCATGCCTGTAATCCTAGATCTCAGGAGGGTAAGGCAGGAGGGTTGAGAGTTCAAGGCTAGCCTGAACTGTATGGTGAGACCCTGCCAAAAAAGACAGACAGAGAGAGAGAGAGAGAGAGAGAGAGAGAATCTGTTGAATGGAGGGGTGTCCACAAATTATAGTAAAGTGAGAAATTAGCAAGTGATGATAAACAAGTACCACACAATGACATAAGTGAAAGCAAGCAAAGAAAACCTTATATATAGCGAGATACTTGTATTTTCTTTCTTTCTTTTTTTGGTGTGGTGCTGGGGATTGAACCAGGGCCTTGTGCACGCTAGGCAGGTGTTCTATCACTGAGCTACAACCCTAGTGTCTGTATTCCTTTTTAATCTGAAAAAGGGCAAGGGAGAAGGGAACACCTTTACTTTTCTATAAATTTATATATTAAGATGTCACTTGCTATAATACATATTTAGTATTTTTTAGCCTAAAAAAACATCAAAAAGGAAGTCAGAAGTAAAACTAATCAGTAACTAGTATTAACATTTAATAATACATGCTTCTCATCTTTTTAATTTCTGTCAAAGCTTTTCCAGTCAGGTGATGCAGCCCAGGTCAGCCCCACTGGAGGTAGCAGAATAGGTGCCATGGCTGTGGCATCTTGAACTTCTGTACCTAGAGCTGAGCTCAACAGTCCACTCTCATCCAAATCCAGGAACTCCCAGCCAGGTCACTTTCCATTGGATTTCCACGTGAGCCAGGTTGGTCTTCTGTGGCCTATGAACCCAAGGTTAAATTTAACCATAGCCAACATAATAATGATTGAAATAGAAGAGACATAAAGGGAGAAATAGGAGTATTTATCTTTGCAAAGGATACTTAAAACACTTCTTCCACTCCTCTTTAATGTTTCCTTTGCTTTTGGCCACCACCTCCCTGGGTGGGATCCATGGAATTTGGGCTCAATCTGCCCTTTGCTCAACCATCTGAGATTTTTATTGACCTGTCTGTATAGGACTACAATAGTTGTTGTTAATTCTTACTTTTGGGTGTGTTTTTACAAGGAGATAAAAAACCACTCAAAACATTCCCCCTAGATTTCACCACCCATCTTTCTCTCTCTGTCTCTCTCTCTCTCTCTCCATTTCTCTAGTTGTATAAGGGACTGCTAGGGCCAGGTAATATTTTCTGTTTCCAATTGAGCACTTTTTTGGGTCAACTTATAGCAGCATTTCACTTGGGCAGAAAATGTTGGAGCAACAGAGCTTAGCTAGATAGGTAAGAGGTCAGGAAGGAGCATTGGTGGGTGGATCATTGGGTAAAAACATGAGGTGGGTCACCACCTCTGTCTCTCCCCACCCATTTCCACTCTTGGCTCTCTAACCTGTGCATCCGGCCTCGGTTCAGAGGCTAGATCATCTCTACTTTCAAGATCTTGTCTCAGGTGGCCCCTTAGCTAGATGTTTATATAATTTCTAAAAAGTCTACTGATGTTTCGGATATAGTCAGAAAAAGAAAAGCACTGTACCAATCCATCTTCAGATTTCTTATACTTCCTGAAACTTCTATAGTTCTTGAATTCACCTCATGGATGTTACTCTTTTTTTTTCTGTTTTAACTTTTTATGAGTCACAAAAGACAAAATAGCACAAAGATCTTAGACAAGTACCCAGCATGGAAAGAGTTTATTAAGCAATTTAGTGCTATTCAAAATGGTGTTAAGGTCATATGAAATAGGTAGGAAATAAAGTTGAAAGAATCTGATTTTGGCTTCAGTGTTAACCTTAGCCATTGGAGGGCCAAAACGCCAAATGTCTACATCAATGTCGTCTTTGGAGTTCCTGAACTGCTGTGTGGTCCATGGTCATGTGATCCTGCAAGTCACCACCTAGCAATGCATATAAGACCTGCACAGGCTTATTGTAAATAATGGAATGTCAACTCCAAACATAAGTAAACATTAGATGTAATGTAGAGTGAAAAATCTCCCTGTATGGTGAAATTCTGTTAATCAATTAAAGTGTAAATGTTCATTGAAAATTGCAGGAGGAAAGTCCCCCCAAAATTAATAACAGAAGCTGTCAATTTTATGTACCAAAATCAAGGTTTTTCAAATGGTGAAATAAGTAGGAAAAAAATAGGTCAGCACTTAAAGTAAATACTAAGTCTGTGTTGTCTAGGTGCTATAAGTAGCTTCCTGTGTCAGCCTTGGACCAAGAGATGCTAAAAACATCTAAATAGCATTTAAAAGTAGAGAGGAGGAGAGAGTCAAGGGATTAAATTACATCATGATTTTGATCTTTCTAGAGTTGTTTGACATATCTGAATTATTCTTGAATCAAACAAAATAACTTTTAAGAAAAAGAATTGCTGTTGACTTTTAGTTTGTTTAATGTACTTCAACCAGAAATCTTTCTAAAACAATCTCTGAGAATTCTTGTCATCCTATGATGGTGCAATAAAAAGCTGAAGGTCCAGATTGCATCTCAAAATTTCCCCCAAGGTTTCCAGAAGAGTGTGTAGAAATATTTAATTCAGATTTTACAAAAATAATAAAGAAGAAATGCTGGAGATGTGGCTCAGTGACAGCACACTCGCTTCGCCCGCACAAGGCCATGGGTTAGATCCTCAACACCACGAAAATAAACAAATAACAAAAATGAACAGAAAATTGAAATAATAATAGTAAAGAAGAAAAAGAAAGTGTTGAAGAAAAAAGGGAAACTTAAAGAATATTTTATCTCACTAATCAAACTTTGAAATAAGTTACCTCACAAGAATGTTTTATAAAGACACAGTCCTTGCTTTCAAAGGATGACTGAAAACACAGAGGCTAACATATAAATAAAAACCTTGATCAAAGTATCTCCAGAGATTGCCACCCACTTTCAGAAGTTGAAGGGTTTTTGAGACGTATCCAGGCTATGGATTCAAAGATCATTCTAGAAACCTTTGACTGATGTGAATTCTCCTGTGCACAAAACAATCACTCACAGGTGAAGTGTGCTAGTTTTCCATCTCATGACCCCGCTATGTCTGCATTTGGAGACACCCAGATATCTTTTTGTGGTGTTTGTACGTGTGACCACACAGTGGAATGACACTGTATTCTACTGTCACTTGCTGGTGATGAGACTTCCTGTCTCATATCAAAAGGAACGGAGTGAATCTGAAGGAAGAAACATTCGCTGATTGGAAAATCAACAAAGGGAAATATTCTGTAGTTGTCATTGTCATCGGAAAACACAGGGTGAAGCTCTGAGTGATTTGGGGATGGCAGATGCAATGCTCAGTTCTCACCTTTCAGTTGTGTTTTCAGAAGGTGACAAGTGGTACAATGTGGCAGAATTTCTGGTTGTAAGCAGAAAGGTAAAAGGACACTTGTGTCATTGGGTATTTTTTTCTTTTATAATTCTTGTCATCATACTTTCTCAAAAGTCAGTAGTAAAGATGTGCTTGTTTTCACATGGGTGTTTACAATTTGGATCAATTTCTTTTATGAAATTTTGGAGCCAGAATGGTCAAAGATAAGATGTTTTTGTTTATAAAGAAAAAAACAAGTGGCATCACATGCATGGCGTTGGAAAGGCTGTTGGAACAAAAGAAAATCTACTCATAAACTTTACAGAAAACGGCACTGGCACAGTGGAACTTGCTAACAACCGACAGGAGCTTATGGGAAAACAGCTCATCTGCTGGAGAACCAACGGCCTCCCACTCCATAGCTGTGCGAGCTGTGACAGCTGAGAGGCACAAAGAAAGATCTGTCACCAAAAGTCAACGCCAGTTCCAGTGCTGCCTGGCCCATTGTTAGATTCAAGGCCTGGGAACAAACTTTTCTCAGGAGCCTCTGTGGAATCCCATCTGCATAGGAAAATATTAGAAAAATAGCTCGGGTTCCCTGAAGGCAGAGCTCCAGGAGGATGATGTGTCAGAAGCCGTCAGGGTGTGTGACCTCAGGCAGCAGACGTGAGGGACAGGGAGGAGAAAGGGCAGGACAAGGGTGTGTATGTATGGCCACAACCGGGGTGTGGTATGTGAGGTCTCAGGATGGTCCCTCCGGTGGTGTGTGGAAGGAAGCACATTTACCCCTCAGCTCCTGTCCCTCACTGGCCAGAGCTTTGTCCCACTGGGCACCAAGTCCCCTGCACATACAGCTGTGTGGGTACCATGTGCCCATGGAGGAGTCCTAAGGTGGGTGGTAGAAAGCGCCATCTGGCCACACCTATGTGAGACAGATTGGAACCCACTGTGGAGAAGGATGAGATGGAAAGTGGTGGCCATGAGTGTCCAAAGAGGGAGCTTCTGTAAATACTCAGAAAGCTTCTTCATGAAGTGCACAAGGAAATTGCATGATTACTGTGATGCTATCTTTAATTCCAGGAGTTGAAGAGGAGGGAAGCTGTCACCTTAGCTGATGACCACAAGAGATAAAGAGAGGAAAGTTTAATAACAGTGACAAGTGTGCTTTGGGCTGGTGCAGTAAGCACCAAAACTTGCTTCTCATCAACCTCAGTTGGAAATGAGTGACTATATGTATCTTACACGTCCTGACAAGTGACCACAGGAGCCACTGGACACTTATATCGCAGAGAATTGATTATATCTGCACCATAATATCAAAATTTAAAAATTACAGCACTTGCAGCTGGGGGCACGGCTCAGTGGTAGAGCTCTTACCTAGCATGTGCAAGTCCTCATTTCAATCACTAGCCCTGAAAAAGAAAAGGAAGGAAGGAAGGAAGGAAGGAAGGAAGGAAGGAAGGAAGGAAGGAAGGAAGGAAGGAAGGAAGGAAGGAAGGAAGGAAGGAAGGAAGGAAGGAAGGAAGGAAGGAAGGAAGGAAGGAAGGAAGGAAGGAAGGAAGGAAGGAAGGAAGGAAGGAAGGAAGGAAGGAAGGAAGGAAGGAAGGAAGGAAGGAAGGAAGGAAGGAAGGAAGGAAGGAAGGAAGGAAGGAAGGAAGGAAGTTTAGAGCTGGGCATGGTGGGACATGTCTGTAATCCCAGTAGGTGGAAATAGTCTGAGGCTGGCCCAGGCAAAAACACGAGACCCTATCTGAAAAATAAACTATAAAAGCTAAAGGACTGGAGAGTGGGTCAAGTGTAGAGTGCTTACCTAGCATGCTCAAGGTCCTGAGTTCAATCTCCACAACCTCCAAAAACAAGTATAAAAGCCAGCGATGGTGATATACATCTGTAATCACAGCACTTGAGAGACTGAAGGAGGAAGATCTCAAGTTTCAGACCAGTGAAGGAAAAGTGAGATCCTGTCTTAAAAGAAAAGAAACAGGTGGGCACAGTGGCTCATACCTGTAATCCCAGCTACTCCAGAAGGAGAGATAGGGAGGATTCAGTTTCAAGGCCAATGCAGACAGAAACTCTGTGAGATCCATCTCAATCAATAAAACTGTGCAAGGTGTCACAAGCCTGTTATCCCAGCTACATAGGGGGCTTAAAAGGAGGCTGTCTGTCCAGGCCTGCCCTGGGCAAAAGTACAAGACCCTGTTCCATAAATAACTAAAGTGAAAAGGGGTGGGGGCATGGCTTAAGTGGTAGAGCACCTGCCTGCCTAGCAAGCATGAGTCTCCAAGTTCAACCACCAGTACTGCCAAAAATAAGACAACACAGCACTCACATTTAATAATACAGTTGCAAACAATCACACTTTGAAATAGAATTTCAGACTGTGCCTAAACTCCAGCTTTTTTATCTAGGATGGTGACAACTGTTTGTAGCCTTAAATGTGATCAGAATTTTGGCTTTTTTTTTTTTTTTTCAAGATCCTGGAGCTTCCTCCCCTACACGTGGGTAAATAACATACACACATTCCTACTGGTCATGTACTGACTTTAGATGTAATTTACTGAGTCCTGATCTGTAAGGTGATTATTTGGCTTGTGACCCTTCCTTCCCTACCCCTTTGAAATATGGTTATTTGACAGTTTCTGGTTAAATCACTAATTCTTGTTCACACCATTCTGAGTACTTACATATCACTCATTGTTCAATCTACTGCTTTGTGGTTTTTGGAGTTGATGTATCTTCCCCACCCATCCGCTTAGTTTATATTTTTATACTTATTTTCAGTTTTCCAATGTGATCTGTAATTGGGCCCAACAATATTATAAAAGCCTCAAACCCCACAAGTTCCACGTTCTTTCTCCAGACCAGCTGGCCTGGCTGCTCCAGAGGTCCTAGGAGTCCCCTTGCCAGCCTTATAGGACTGGTAACTAGTAACTAATTCTATTAGGACACAACCACACCCACTCACTGATGTGTGGCTGCTTCCTTGCCACAACCACAAATTTGGGTAATTATGACAGAGACCATCTGGCTTAAAAGCCTAGAATATTTACTACCTGGCCCTTGAAGTATTTACTTCTATCCAGTCCCTGTTCTAGAATCAACAACAATGTGCCAAATAACATGGCTGTAATGATTTGCTTCAGGAAACAAAACAAATGTAGACGAATGCACACAAGCGAGCTAACGGTTTGATTTAGTCGTAATGTTTCACTGCTCCCCAAGACACACTCGTTTTTTGGTCTGTTTGTTTTACCAACCATGTAGGTAAATTCTAAAGGGAGCATGGCAGGAATTGATGTATCTATGACTTTCTTATGTGTTGATGAGACTCCAATCTCCGTTATTTCCCCCACAAGATAGGTTTGATTTTTTTTCAGCATTTGGTTTTCAATGCTCCCACCTGGGCTTTCCTCTCATAGTGAGCATTCTGTACTGTCTGACGCCAGTGTGGAAATCCTACCATTGCCTAGTACATCCATTCCAATGCTGCACTTGAGGGCTGGTGAAAAATAATCACAAGGTGGTTTCAAGGTCAAGTTCACATTACAATGATGCAGTCACAACCAAAATCAGTGGCTTTCGTGAGGCTTTTCATGATCACATGATTTCCTGGGTCTTTTGGAATTATTACAATTTATGCCTGGAAACCAATGAGCCCTCAAAAGTGTGGGTATTTCTTTTCCCACTGTGTATTAATCCAGCAAAGTTGGCTGAAGTCCATTTGGGAAATGACAGAGTGAACATTCTCATAAGCGGTAGTGTTGTCACACTCTTCTTCAAAGACCGTGTTTCCTAATCAGTCAGCCCCAGTTTTATGAAATGACTCATTTCTGAGAATTTGGAGAAAGGTCACAACTCTCAATGCAACTTAGGACATATCTGTGTGGCTTTTTTTTTTCCTCACACCTGAACATTTGTTGAGTAACACTTGATTTAATTTCTTGGGGTCCCCACAAAGAAGGAACATAATGAGAGGTTTCTGGATGTTTCTGCTCATTCCCCTAGGTCCTTTTGTTGGCTTTTAAAATGACCACAGCTATATTGCTTCTGGCAGATTAAAAGCCCACACGTTACATACTCCATACACCATTGACGTCAAGGGTTATATTTCAATTACAGCCCCTCCCCCATCATTCCAGATGACCTTCTCTCCCTAATCTAGTCTTTATGATCAGAGGAAGAGTATATGAGTTACTGGCCTGAACCCACACGGTAGAGGTGACACAATGTTCCTGTCTTCCTCTGAGTTATGCCAAGGGACCCTGACCTTTCATACTCACTTGGTTTGAGCCAGCATTTGGATCAGGATTATATTCTCCTAGTCAGCAATTCCTAAAACTTCAGCCACTTAGAACAATATTTTCAATGAGTGCATCTGCCAATAAATTCAGCCCAATGAAAATTTCTGTTCTGCTATCTTTATTAAGCACTCTTAAAATTCAAACCCAGATTTTAAAAATAATATACCTTGACCAATTTCTGTTATTCTTTTTGGAAATTCTTTCCCTATTCTGATGCTGCATTTCCTTCTCTTGGGCCATGTTGCATTCAAATCTACAGCTGAGTTATTTATTAGTTAGTTTATAAACAATTGCAACAATGGAGAGTGGGATGTGGGAGTGAACCCTTAACTTCCCCATGCTAAGGAAAAAAAAGGCTTCCTAAGGAAAGAGAGATGTAGATGTCGGTGTAACAGAGGGCAGTGGAGGGACAGGACTCCTGGCCCTCAGCTTCCTCCCCAATATCCCTGTTCCCACTGCTCTTCAGTCCCTCAATACCTCAACAGTCATACAAGCTTTTTTGGAAAATTTGTAAATTCAACTCATAATTCAGACACCTGCCAATGCAGATTCTGAGTTGATTTCCTCAAAGTCAACTGAATTAACAGTCTTAACTTGGCAGATTCCTGAGTTAACAGTCTTAACTTGGCAGATTCAAATAACAAGAGACTTAAAAAAAAAACAAAAAAAACCATGGTCACAGAAAGGCTCTAAGTTTCCCCTCACTTGAAGGTGGAAATTCCAGAACTTGAGTATTTCAGGCCCTGTCCTCAGTAGGCACACAGCTGGAGGGGCTTACACAGTTGCTTCATCCCTTAGTTCCATGCACTGTTGTTTTCCCATCCGGGCATTTGGAGAGGAAATCTCCTTTTCTGCAGTGAATTCACTGGGTTGTTGCCACCATGGAAGTTTGATGTCTGCAACCTGCTCTCCAGCACTCATTTACATACCAGTTCATCATCTTGATTTATAAATAATCCCAGCCTCAGCCAAGAATGCCTGTTTGGGCAGGGTTCGGATGGCCTAGTTTAGGGCAGGCTGAGGTCATCATCCTTGGATCAAATTAGTCCAGGGAATCTGGCAGGAGTGGGCGGCGGGAGGCTGGTGATGACCTCAGCAAGACTCACTATGAACCGGGCAAACTCCCCAGTGTGTGTTCATAGCAGGGTCCCTTCCTGTGGTCCACAGAGTAAGTTCAGACCCGTGGCATGTACATTCAGCAAGTGCTCCTGCTTCCAGACCTTTCTCCCAAACTGTCCATTTTCTCTGGTCCACACTGACTTTTTGTCCCTGACATCCTCTGTCCTCTCCCAACAGTACCTTATCTCCCTCGGAGGTACAGCTTCCTGCCTTTAAGATCTGGCCTGGCCTCTCCTCTTCCAGGAAGTCTTCCCTGAACACTTACTTGACACCTGCCAAACTTTTTTCTTTTATGACTAATTTCCTCTCTTATGCTATGCATTGTTTTTTTGAGTCACTCAGGGTCCCAGCAGGAAACAGCTGGTACACTCAAATGGCAATTTGAGGAGACAAGAGGAGAGCAGGGTGAAGGGTACTAGGCTGTAGGGGCAACGGGTGGGAGGAACTGAGCTCAGGAATTGTAACTGATTAGTTTGACAGAAGAACAGTGTCTTTACTGAGGAAAACGCCTGCCTCCCGCTCCATTTTCACTTCTCCTCTGGATCAGAGGAGCCGCTAGTCTGAGGGTCATCAGATTTCAGAATCTGGATGGGGTCATATTTATGGGGAGCTGGCCTCTGCATGTTAGAAGGACCCCACACTTTCATTGGCAGGAGGCTGAATCAGGGTGGGCCCCGTGGGTCCATGTCCTGTTCCTTGCTTTTTCTTTCTTTCTTTTTTTTTCTCTTTCTCTCCTCTTTCTCTCTTTCCACAGTTTTCAGCATGGCCACTGCTTTGAGCTTGGGCATGGTCTTCTGGAATAAAGTTTGAATACTGGTTTAAGGAAAGGTTCTGGAATTTCATAGGCCTTGCATTATAACCAGCCCTACCAAAGCCTGCCTCAGAGGGAACTGGGAATTGACCCAGATAATAACAAAGTAGAGGCGTGTCCACTATCTTCTGTTGCTCCTTCCTGCTGTCACTGCATAACACAATTTCTGGGAATGCAAATGGTATCTCCAAGAGTTTTGCAACACAGGTGGAGAAGATCAGATTTAGATATTCCAGAGTTTCTTGCTGTAATATCAAAACCCCACTTTCCTCCTAGCACAAGGGCACAACCCTTTGCTTACCCTTTGGCTGTACAGGGTTGGCTGGGGCAAAGGGCTGTCATTGTCTAGTGCCCCCTAGTGTTCACATCTCCCACTGCAACTGTAGTGAAAGCTGGTATTGGCAAGGAAAAGACTTCATCTGAGGGACCAATTTGACTGGGACCTCACACTGAGTCATGAAGAATCATATCCTACCAAAAATGAGAGGTTTTCCTCAGATACAGAAAGTCTAGACTGTAAGAGTCATCCCTTTTGATGGCAATGGGCAATGGCCAACTAGGAAAAGTTAACCTTGAAAATAGGCAAAGTCTAGATATATAGGATTTGATTTGGAATTTCTATATTTAAGCCTATACATAATTCGCTCATATCCATGTTTGTATTTATATCTACATGTATATTTAATATCGTAGCTTTTTTTGTGATACTGTGGTTTGAATTCAGAGCCTATTCATTGAGCCTCTTTGCCAGTCCTTTTTTTCTTCTTCTTCTTTTTTGTGATGAGTTTTTTCAAGATAGGATCTTGGGAACTGTTTGCCTGGGCTGGCTTCAAACCTCAACCCTCCTGATCTCTGCCTCCTGAGTAGCTAGGATGATGGGCGTGAGCTACTGGAGCTCAGCTTACCATAGCTTTTTTTTTTTTGCTATCCTTGTCCTGCTTGTTAGGCAGGATCTGGGTCTCTAACATCTGTTTAAGTCCTGTAAATTACTCTGCCTGGACCTCCGAAAGCTAAAATTTGCAGGCTTTGATTTGCTACCAGTACACTGAATCAACAGAGCACATAGAGTGTAGAATCTTACATTTGTACCTCACTGTGCCTTTAAATCTTAGCCGAGGCTAGAGTTCTACACAGAATGAAAACTATGACTTTTTGTCATAATGCTTAGGTACAAAAGTCTCATGATCACTTGAAATCACAAAAAGACAGTTTCAGTTCAGAAGCTGAAGAGCTGACCCCCATAAGCTATTTAAAACTCAACTTGATTTGACATTTAAATCTCCCTCCTCTCTGCCCTTCCAGGTGGCTGAGGGGTGACTGTTGAGCGAGAGAGGTGTGAGGCCAGGATCCTACTTACCTCTCTCTCTAGCTGGCATCTTCCTTCCTCAGCTTGCTAAGTGTGGTCATTAACACTCCTTCTGGGTGGGAGCCGGGAAGGAAAGGAAAGGCCAGGTTGGACTTTCCACTGGGCTGGCCCTGTTGTAAGAAGCCACAGTCCTTTCTGAGGATGGCACATATTTAAAAGTTGATCATGGGCTGCTTTTGTAGTCATTTGGAAACAGCCTTGGGAATATTCAACAAAGTTCCTGTGATATAAGACACATTTTCCCAGCTGCCCCCTCCCACACATCTGGGTGTCCACTGTACCACACACGCGTTCCTCAGATTCCTGCAGAAAAGGTCGCCCAGGCAGTCCTCATGGGGCCATTAGAAGTCCTGTAGTGAGCTTTCTCCCATTTAGACCCAAGCAAAAAAGCTCCACATTCATGGCTAAAATCTACTCTGTAAATACACAGAGTATATCCAAAGTAGTGGCAATTCTCCACCCCCCCAACCCCCAAGACAGCTGGCCCATCCCTTGCCAGATCTTCTGGGTGCGGACACTTCTTTGTAACTGTGGTGACTCATATCGAGCCCTCAGTGGTCCCCTTGGCATGGCTTTCTCCAGGCTTGAGGTGAGAAGCAGGCACCCACCAGGCTTCCTCTCTTCAAACCCAGGATGGGTGGCACCCCACATTTGAGCAGCCCTCTACAAACAACTCCTTTTTGAATACTTCCCTAATTTCATCATCCATTCCCTTTGTCCTTACATAGGCTGGGGCCTCAAGAGTCATGAAACCTATTTTTACAATTCCACTGTAAATGTTCCCATTGTCTCCTTTGGGATTTGACATCTATGGGTCCTGCTGCCTCGACTGAAACTTCCAATTGGATATCTGGGTGCAATCTTGCTAGCAATATGAGCATGGGCGACTGACTACACAAGCGAACTCCGTTTTGCCTGTTTGGAACTGCATGGACGGACAAGGTAGAAGTAATCTTGGAATTTAACCCACAGGCCTCGTGCCACAAGTCTTCTCCACAGCCAGGTCTCCCTCATCACAGCAGACCCAAGGCCATGGGGGCATGGACCATCAGAGGTCAGGAGACTTCTTAGAGAAGAAGAAAGTTAATCTTTTAGGACAATATAGTTCCTGCAATGGCTCACCTGTGTCGAGGCAGCATAAGTCCCAGTAGTGCTCTGCATAATACAGCAGAGGGCGGAGTTTGGCCTGTGGGTTGAGCTCATAGCCATGGATTAGGTTATGACTAGAGGAAGGGGGATGGTGACCCTAACTACTGAGGGCTTCCCTGGGGAGGAGTGCACAAAACCCCCATTGACTAAAGCGTTTGACATCCTACAGGCTACTGAGCACAGGAAGCTGCTTTGTTTAGACGTGAAGACTAGAACTTTGGCTCTGGAATTTGGAGAGCATGTCAGGAGCTCAAGCTCTTTTTTTGAAATAGTAGATTGCATTGACCAACAAAAAGAAGGCAGAGCAGGGATGCCAGAGAAGTGAGCACTGAGGTATGTGGGAGATCACCTGCCATTATCTGGGGTCATGCAAGGCTTTGCCCACAGCAGGCCCTCTGCTATGAATTCGTGGGCTTCTGTGCCTTCCAGCAAACCGACCCATCTATGTGGTTGCCACTCTCACTTCCAGCTTCTGCTTAATAACAAAAAGTTTCTCAAACCAGTTCACACATGGAGCAAGTGTTGTCAAGCCTTAACCACATGTGCTCAGCTGCCTTCCAACTTCCAGTGTCTGCATCTTGTTGCCCAGAGAGCTTTCCCCAAAGCTGGGAACCCCTCTAAGCATTCTGGCTCCCTTAGCCCCAGTGGGAGAACTGACAAGTGTGTGCTACACTGTTTCCTAGAGACTTCTAGTGGCTTTAACCCCAGTCACCACCCACCAACCCCCAACCACCACCTCTTGTCCCCATAGAAGATGGCACCTTCTCCTCCTGTTTTACTTCCCCACTACGCAAATAGAGTTTCTCTTTGATTTCAAATCCTTACCCAGGGTCTGAGCCCCAGGGAACACTATCAAAGCAGAATGTCATTTTCTCCGTGTGCCTTTCTCCAACGTCTCCACCCCACTTTCTGCAGCATGGTCCTCTAGGCACCCACCCATATTATGGCAGTCCTATGAGTCACAGGTCTTTTCCACTGAACAGTGAGGGAAATTCCTAGAAATGGATCTTCTTCAGTTTTGCCTAGCATTTTCCTTCCTCTGTCACACAGGGCTGAAATTATGCGTTTGCTGACTGCACGAAGCTTCACGCAAAGGTAGAAAAAGGTTCAAAGAGACAAGTTTGTCATGCCACTAGCCACGTGGAGAAAGCCACTGGCCAGGTGTGGCTATCTAAATTTAAATCTAAACCATTTAAATTGAGTAAAAGCTTACAATTCAGTTCCTTGGGCACACAGTCCACATTTCAAGTGCTTAATCGGTGCCTATGGCTGGTGGTCACCATATTGGACCATGCAGACACAGAACATTTCTATCACTGCAGATATTCTACTGGACAGAGTGAGGTTAGAGAGTACACTGAATTAATGATTTGGTTATGTGCGGTTTTGTGTGGGTCTCAAAGCTTCCACAGATAAAAGAAGTATAAAAAAGCACCTGTAGCCAGGTATAATAGTGCTCATCTGTAATCCCAACTACTTGGGAGGTGGAGACAGGAGGATTGTGGTTGGAAGAAAGCTTGAGCAAAAGTCAACAGAGGTGTGGAGGTGTGGCTCAAACAGTAGAGTGCCTGTTTTGAAAGTGTGAAGCCCTGAGGTCAGACCCCAGTTCCACTTAAAAAAAAATAAAATACACACACAAAAAACAAGCCTGGTATGGTAGTATACATCTGTAATCCCAACTAACTATTCAGGAAGCAGAGCTAGGAGGATCATGATCTGAGGCCAACATGGGCAAAAGCACGAGACCCTATCTGCAAAGGAAATTAAAAAAGCAAAAGGACTGGAGCCATGGCTCAAGTGGTAGAGCACCTGCTTGGCAAGTGTGAGGCTCTGAGTTCGATTCCAGTATCTGTACCCAGCACATATGGTTACCTAAGAGCAGATACCACTTCCCAAAGCAACAGAGAACAAGCAACATATACTTAAGTTTTGAAAGGATGTTTTATTTACACATTGGCTGAACCACAGAGAAGAGAAAAAACACTTCAAATTTTCCAAGCCAAAATGAGATTCATGTTGTATGTTTTAGAGTGTTCCAAAGCTCACATTTGTGATACCCATGGACAGCTTTCAGGTAGGCACGATGGTAAGAAAAGTCAAAGTCATAAACCGAGGCGTTGAGGATGGATGGAATGGATGCCTGAGAACACACACACCAACTTTTCCAAGCATTTGATTGGGAAGTGACACAGGAGTGTCTCTCATTTTGGTTGAAATAAGCACTGGCAAATCTGCAAATCTGTTATAGGACAGGACTTGAATTCAGGCAGTGGAGGACAAGAACAGATTCCGGTTGAACCTGACCATGAACTGCCCTGAGGCAGAGTTCCTGTGATGACCGATTTCATTTCTCTGGGACTTAGCTGAGAACATGGTAGATGCTCTGCAAATGTGTATGGAGTGAACGAACTGTATGTGAAAGATGAATTAGTAAGCAGAGACACCTGAGTACACCTTGGAGATGCACCTGGTCCCATGCCAGCAGGAGGTGATGCCTTGAGATTATCCACCACTCACTACTCTTTCCCTTTCTTTTTCAATCTATTTTATAGACTGAGTCTCTAGTGTCTAATGTTTTAGCAAAATAAGAGACTATCTGTAATAAAGATGGCTTGGAAATGTCTAATCTGACTTTTTTTTTTATTAGATCAGGAAATTGGGGCCCAAAGAGGTGCCAAATAATTCTGTCAAATAATAATCTGTCTAGTAATTTATCAAAGGAGTAATTCATGACAGGAAGCTTCTAATGTCCTTAAGGATGCTGGGATAAATAGTAGCCTAGTCTTTTATTTTTAAGCATAATTCTAAAGTTTTATTTTTTTTTTCACAACTAACATGTTTCCATGGTTCAAAATCCAAAAGGCACCACAGGCCACCCCTCCCATTTCCTGTTCTCCAGGCACCCGTGTTATTCCTAAAGATCAGCTTGCACTGGGTCTTTTGTATCCTTTGTTATGGTCTATGCATCTAAGCACAAAGAAAAATGTATGTGTGTCTTAAGAAGCATATTGATATGACTTAAATATGGGTAGTGTCCTACCCGCACAGGTCTACGTGTTGATGGATTGGGTCATCAGGGGGGCACTTTGGTGGGTGTTGTGGACTTTTAGGAGGTTTGACCTAGTGGGAGGTCCTTTGGTCATTGGCAGTGTGCTCCCAAAGGGGATTGTGGGATACGGGTCCATGCTCTGTGCTTGGCTTCCAAGCCCATGGCATCTGAGTTGAACAACTTTCTCTAATATGTCATCTGGCCATTGCTCTTACACAAGTCCCAAAGTTATGGAGATGCTGGATCTTGGACTGGAATCTCCAGAACCATGAACTAAATAAATCTTTTCTCTTTATAAGTTAATTCTCTTAGGTATTTCATTGTAGTAATGAAAAGCATTGAAGTAATGTGAAGTATTACATATGTGACACAATGTTCTGCTCTTGGATTTTTTTCCCCCATTGGTACTGGAGTTTGAACTCAGAGCTTCCCGCTTGCAAGGCAGGTGCTGAGCCACACTTCCAGTCCCTTTTGCTCTGCTTATTTTGAAGATAGGGTCTTTTTTTGCCCAGGCCAGCATGGGCTGTGATGTTCCCACCATTGCTGTGATGACAAGCAGGCCACCACACCCAGATCTTCTTCCACTGAGATGGGATCTGACAAACTCTTTTGCCTGAACTGGCCTGGAACTGCAATTCCCTTGTTTCAGCCTCCCCATCAGCTAGGATTAGAGGCTTGAGCCACAGGAGGCCCAGCTGCCCTTTGATTTTTTTTTTTTAGTGAGACTGGGGTTTGAACTTAGGGCTTTTTGTTTGCAAAGCAGGTACTGTACAACTTGAGCTATACCTCCAGTCCATTTTGCTCTATTTATTTTGGAGATGGGGGTCTTTCAAACTATTTGTCTGAGCTGGCCTCTAACTGTAATCCTCCTCATCTCAGCCTCTCAAGTAGCTAGGATCATAGGTGTGAGCCACTGGCACCTGGCTGCCTTTTGATTTTTACAGTCAACCATACATTGCTCCTAGCCCTGAACACTTCCTATGCTTTCTCTTGATCAAATTCTCTGACTATTCCTGGTACCTCTCTTACCAGAGGGGTCTTACCAGGTCTCTCCTTACCTCTACCCCGCGCTCACCTCCTAAATTACCTCCTTGTGTGGTTCTGAGCTTCCAGTCCATGCTCTATGTGTTACTAGATTCATCTTCCAATGCAATGTTGATTGTTTTACTACCCTGCACTAAACCCTTCTATAGCTCCCCCTGCCTTCCTACCAAAGCCCAAGATCCTTTGTCTAAAAATCCAAGGGCCCCACACATGTACACACTCTCTCCTTTCTTGTTTGAGTTGGGCATTTCCTTGACTTAAAGTGGCTTTCCCCAAATCTTTTCCTTTTCCAAATCCTGCTTATTCTTCAGAGACCTGCTCAGAGCCCACTTCCATCAAGTCTTTCTTCCCTCAGCTTTCAACTAGAAATGATTTTCTCTTTCTGGTCCAGGCATCGCATTGAGTGTCTACTTGTCTCTATCAGCTAACAGGCAGCTCTTGTATGAACAGCAGGTAGGTTCATATTACACTCCCCTACATGGTCTGTAGTGAGAGGCACCAGTTGAGAAGAAGCTTAGAACTTACTTCCCCAAGAAGCCATACACAGGGAAAAGAAAAGGGAACGAGTACCTGTATCATTCCTGCTTTTATTGAAATACTTCTACATCACAAGATACTTTTTTTCTCTCCTTAGGTTGTAGCTCACACAAGTCTCATTCACCTTTGTATCTCTGACAACTCCTAATGCAGGGTACTAAATACAGGGGCTTTAGAAAAACTCAATTGAATGAAACTGATGAGCTCAAAATTCCTACTAAACCAATTGTTTTCCAATGGACTGACATCATTTAGAGGCTGCCCCAGATGGAGAGTATCCTTAGCAGAAATTGGTCCATCTGCATCTTCCTCCAATGGCTGTGAACTCCTCACTCCAATGATGAGGCTGGGCTCTCTATCAGCACTTTAGTTCCAGCACGTGTTCTAAAAGTATGGTCCCAGTCAAGCAGCACGTGCATTATCTTGGAGTTTATATTGCCACAAATGCTGGAGTCTAACTCCAGACCTGCTGGGGGTGTTTTAATATGCCCTCCAGGTGCAGGTGGTGGCAAATTTGAGAACCACTGAGTTAGAGCTGCAGGGTCCCTTTGAATCCATCACCTCCCCTCTCTCCTCACTTGGACTTCTTTTCATGTACAGGAGGCCTATGGCCTCCAGCAATGTGATCTTGGCATTTAGGAGAACAGTGTGCACCTTCCAGGGCTCTGTGAGTCACTCGAGGAAGATCTGATCATTTGTTGTGATCACGAAGTCAATTGTTAAGACTATTTAGAGCAGGTATGTCATGCTAGTATCTTGCAAGAGTATTTACCCATAGGAAAAAAAGAAAATGAAAAAGATAGCCTTTGTGAAGCAAGATAGAGCTCAGCATATTGGGAAGTAAAATGATTGGTTTAATGCATTTTATGAAATGTTTCGTTTATGTCAAACAGCTGAAGACGTTAAGATTTAAAATAGCCACCTGTTTGTGGCTGCACATTGATAACTATTTAGCCTCTAGGTGCCTTAAAACTCATGTAACTCTAAGAATCAAGCAAAGCTGTGGTTTTCATGGTCAATGATGTGTAAACTGCTCAGCCCTTGGCCTCTGGCAATGACCGTGGAGTGCACGCATATATTGCCATTTTATATGTGTTTTCAGGTTTTCAAGAGCTTCAGTGTCGCACCAGAAGTTCAAAGGACTGGCCTAGAGGTCACTGTGTCTGCTTCATCGAGCCCATCCATCTTCCTTAGGCAGTTATCTGCGCCTGACCTAAAACACAGCAGAGAATTCCACCTCCCCTGTGGATGGGGAGAGAGAGCTGCTTCTTTCCAGTTTCTCACCAGGAAGGAATGGGATGTGTTTGCCCACATGGATGGCCACATGCCTCTGGAAAAAGTGGCGCAGGTATTTCCGGAACCGCTCACCAACAAAGGCATAGATGACGGGGTTGACGCAGCAGTGGGTGTAGGCGATGACCTCTGTCACCTGCATGGCTACGTCCAGCTGTTTGTTCTGCTCACAGTTGTTGTCCAAGAAGACTCTTTGAAAAGCAGAGAGAAGGATAACCAGGTTGTAAGGAGTCCAGAAGATGAAAAATACCACCATGATGACAAAAATGAGTCGGATAGCCTTGTTCTTTTTTTTATTGGGGCATCTCAGCAGCGTTTTGATGATTCCTGAGTAGCAGACAGCCATAATGACCAGAGGGAGAGCAAGACCCAAGATATTCATTCTCAGAGCGTGAAAATGTTTCCATTTATCCATGTCGTCTTCAGGGTAAAGAGGGCTGCAGACAGACTCTCCAAAGTCCCCTTGCAACTCATGGGAGAAAAATTCAGGGAGCGCTGCCAGCCCTGCCAGGACCCAGGTGGTGATGCTGGTGATGACACCAAAAGTCACAGTCCGGGCTCGAAGGGCAAACACAGCGTGGACAATGGCCAGGTACCTGTCAATGGTCAGCAGGGTGATAAAAAAGATCTCACTATATAAACCCAGGTAATAAAACCCAGAGAGGAACTTACACATGAAATGGCCAAAAATCCACTCGTTATGCCCAACATAGTGAATCCAGAATGGAATAGTGAAGAGGAAGAGCAAGTCAGAAATCGCCAAGTTGAGCAGATAGATGTTAGCCATAATTCTGAGCCTTCTATATTTTGCGAGGATCACCACGACTACCACGTTGCCCAAAAGGCCAACAGTGAACACCAGGGAGTACAAGGCAGGTAGGACCCTAGATCCCAGCTCCTTGATGTTGACTTTTTCGCAGGGCTGTGCCCACTCGTAGTCATAGGTTGTGGTCCCAAAGGTCTCAGCCAAGGCCTCAGTTTTGTCTGTAGGGATCTCCATTCTGCTTGTCCCTGTGACAGATGAAAAAAAAAAATTCTGTAGTTAAACATGATGAAACCCATGTGAAACACAGCCTATTGGTTATATTTTGGAGATTCCTTAGCACACATCTCAAAAGACACATCAGAAACGCTTTTAGTGGGGGTCAGGATGGAAAGATCCGACGTTCTTAAAGTCAGCATGACCCATGAACTGTTGTGGATGGTGGGAAACAAGGGGGATATTGAGCTCTGCAAGCATTTAAAGGAGGAAATTCAGAGTTTTGAATTGAAGGAGGGAAAAGGCTGGATAAAAGTAACAATAACGTAACAGTAATTTTTAATCATTGCATACTTTAAGGCATTTTGCATTTTGTTTTGTAATTTATATGTGACTCTCAAAAGCATTACCTTCATATTTAAAAACAAAATGCTGCCAGGCGCTGGTGGCTCATGCCTGTAATCCTAGCTACTCAGGAGGCAGAATCAGGAGGATCGTGGTTCAAAGCCAGCCAGAGCAAATAGTTTCACGAGACCCTATCTCGAAAAATCTTCACAAAAAAGGGCTGGTGGAGAGGCTCAAGGTGAAGGCCCTGAGTTCAAACTCCAGTACCACACAATAAATAATTAAATACAAAATGCTTACAATAGCAACAATTATTATTATTATATTAATAATTATACTTCTTCAAAGCCCTGTAATGATACAAAACATGTTTATCATAGCTAGTGGGGAAACTAAAACATGGAGAAATATAATAATTTGTCCAAATTCTCTAACAAGTACATACAAAAATTTAGGCTATGCCTTCAGTTTCTAACTACCTCTAATTCTTTCATCACTAGATTCAGATGTAGTGATTTTTAAATTTAACTGTTGACAGTTTAGCTATCATAATTGTGATTAGCCTTTGAAACAGTTCCAATTTCAGCAGCATTAACCCTGGTTACTTTCTTTTTCCTGCTCTTGAGAATACTGGATTAAGCAGTGATAGGCCAACAGCAAAATCCTAAGAGTTTATTCTTCACAAAAGAAATGCATGGGAGGGACTGGTCAAGGGAATTCTTAATCAACTTATGTTTTAGATCAAGAACCTCAGGACCAAAGCTTGCTTTTCTTAAGATGGTTGCCTCTAGTGGAGAAGGTAGAAATCCCAAGAAGGACCCTTAACCCATGCACTATGTGCTCAGAGGGAGGCCTACTGACTTTCTCCTTGCTAGGAGGAATGGACAAGGGTGATGGCATGAATTTGGAAGTCAATGGGCATTCCTCAGGGTGAACCTTGGCAATGGCAAGGAATTGTCTTTGCTTCTTAATAGAATACTTAACAGAATACCAAGACCCCAACCGTGAGGGTTCTGTGTAGTCAGAGAGAGTGATTGTGGAGACGGGAAACACAGGAGCCAGTCCAAGCCCTCTCACCAGCTGCGTGACTTGGACCAACTCTGAGGCTCCCTTAGTCATCTCCAAGAAAAGGGATGATGATACCACAAAGGGTTGTCAGGAAGATCAAATGACAGTGTATATGTAACATCGCATTTTAACCTTGCAAAAGCTGTAAAACATGGAGGAAGTAAGAATGAGAGAAAGATCATGAGGTACCATTTCAAATGAAATTGGGAAAAAGGAAGTCCCATTGTTGGACCTTGCCAACCTATATTTATGGCTGCTCTTCCCAGGTCCATACATTTTCCATTGATCAGAGACATGTTCTGGACGCTTGAGAAGGGAAATGGAGTTGAAGAACTGACTTGTATAATCTCATCAGCATTCTTACTCCTAATCCCATAATCACAGCATCTGAGAAAAAAAAACTTATTATTTTGTGTGTTGTACATTTACAGTCACAGAGAGTGTTCTTCTAAATTTCTGAATCTAAACAAGAAAAAACAGCTGCTTCTTCAGAGGGCAAAGTACAGTAGCCTCCCTTCACCATGAATTCCAGAGAGATGTAAGAACAAGTCAGACTTTAGAAGAGATGTCATTAAAATTTGTTTGATTTGAGGAGTGTCTAACTCCTGTGTTACTTCTATAAGATCTACATGATCAGTATGAGAAATGTCTAGAACCTTTTGGTTTGGTCTTCAGAGCCTTCCATGAGCTTTCAAATGTTTACATCAAAGCCCAGGAAACATATATGCTTTCCTAATTCTGCAGCCAGGTCCTCCCTTCCTGGGAGATAGGAAAATGGATAGGGTGGTCATAGGTTTACCCAGTCTCAGTGGATACAAAGATTTAGGTATGCAATAGTCAGATTTTAATTAGGCTTTTCAAAATGGCTTTTTGCAGCTGGGCACCAGTGGCTCACACCTGTAATCCTAGCTACTCAGGAGGCAGTGATCAGGAGGACCATGGTTTGAAGCGAGCCCTGGGAAAATAGTTCTTGAGACCCTATCTTGAAAAAACCCAGCACAAAAAAAGGGCTGATGGAGTGGCTTAAGGTGCAGGCCCTGAGTTCAAACCCCAGTACCACCAAAACAAACAAACAAAAAGGCTTTTTGCATTTTGGAAAAAATGATAGGGTAATAGTAAACAACAGCAACAATAAAAAAAAAAGCACAAAAACAAAAGTAAAAATATCCCAAATTTCATCATGCAATTTAACACACACTGCAAATATTTCTCTTTGTAGATACGCATGCATTTATATAAGATTTGCAAAAATGAGAGTACACTATTTTAGCTGGTTCCTTAATTACACAAACCGGTTTTAGAAGCCAGGTAGAATCACAAACAAATGGAAAATGAAAGCAAGCGTGGAAGTGGCTTAGGCTTGTGATCCTAGCTGCTTGGGAGGCTGAGATTGGGAGGATCGAGGTTCAAGGCCAGCCTGGGCAGATAGTTTGAGAGACCACCCCCCCCATCTCCAAAATAACAAGAGCAAAATGGACTGGAGGCGGGGCTCAAGCAGCAGAGCACCTGCTTTGCAAGGGTGAAGCCTTGAGTTCAAACTCCAGTCCTCCCCCAAAATAATGATAGTGTGTAACTAAGATGACAACATGAAACTCTATAAGCAGATAAAGGCAATGGGCAAATAATGAAAATAGTTGTGGTAGGGAAGTGGATTATGGGTAATCTTTGTGATCATTTTTAAAGTTGCAATTGAACTGTAATTGAAAGCAAATGCTCTCAAACTGCTAGAAGATTTGGCAAACATGTTTTCCAAAAGACAGGTGAGTTAAAAACCCAGGCAAGTTACAGGATGAAGGGATTACGTGTCTGAATTGAAAACCACAAACTGAATGATCTGAGAAACACTAGCTAATGCATTTGAGTTTTCTTTTAAATTTTAGGAAAGTGAGCAGCTTGGTTCTTTTCCTCAGTCTTGGGTAGGGTTGGCATATAGCCACCCAGACTCGGGAGAAGAGACTTTCTCTTAGGTTCTGGGGCTCAGCCAGCCTCCCTCTCGGGACTGAACAGGCCTGCAAGGGACCACAGGGTGTGCACTCCATGTGGACATGTGGGCTGTGCGGATGCCATGATGTCTCCAAATGTGTGAGGTGCTCAGGTCCACACCTTCTTTTCTCCTTCTACTCTGAGATTCTTAGTGCTTCTGGAAATTCTGACGTTAACCCGGAGGCCTCTGCTGGGGACCCTGAGCCTAAACACCCTTGAGTCAACATCGGAAGGGCACCTCCAGGGCTTAACTTCCCTGCCTTCAAACCATTCTGTCATTGAAGAAGTAGACACCATTTCTCTGCACCTTCATGCATCTCTCTAAAAGTAAGCCAGAGGGCCACCCCCAGCCCCCGCATCAACTCAGAGAGGCTTATTATACCCCAAAGATGCCTGGAATAAAACCAGTGCACCAAGGCACTATCTCCTCGGTCAGATCACGAGTACATACAGTATCTTAGAGTGGAAGAAATGTCCATTTTTTTCAGCATGGATCAAATAATTCATGACACATCCCAACATTTTCTCTGTGACTTTTTTTCTTTATAATTTACAGCCACTTAGAAGGAAAATGGTTTCTGAGTTCTTTTAGTTTACATTCTTTCCAGACAAGCTGTGTGAGATAAGAGTCAATAATAATTTTGCCTTCCATATGTCAGCACTTTATGTATGTCTTTGTATATCCTTATGACTTTGCAAGGTGGGTTTTCATAGACCCATTTTGTAGACAAACAAGCAGAGGTTTGGCAAGGCCCAGTCACTAGCCCAAAGCTCTTGTGTTAGTGCACAGCAAAAGCTGGGACTTGACCTGTGACCTTTGACATAAAACCTACTATTTTGCATTCGAGTTTCATTATTAAGGACCACTACATCAATATTTATGGCTTTTAGTGTCTTTTTATGATACATAATGTGAAATACATTTCTATGTCTTTCTAAATGGTTGACCAATTTAAAAACTGTATGTTGAGCATCCATTCTCTTCTCTTGAACTTGAACCATTGTCTTTGTCATGTATTTTCTGAGACTTCTGTTTCTCTTACTTCTAGGCCAAAAATACTCTTTTAATTACTACAGATTTGTTAGGTTATTTGCATAATTACCTGATTATGGAACTTCCTTTCCTTGCTCATTTCTAACTGCGTCTTATCTGTTAGAAATATTTGTCCTATTAGATACACTTGGTTATGGTAATTGCATATAGGACACAATGTTGAGTAGAATTGCATTACATATGTAAATAAGTTTAGGAAGAATTGATAACTTTACAACATCATGTGTTTATACCTTGGAAAAGGTTGTGTTTACTTATTCTGCTTACTATAGGTTTTTTTTTTTTTTTCATTGATTTTGAAGCAAGGTCTGGCTATATAGCCCAGATTGGCCTTAAACTCTTGCTCTCCTGCCTCAGCCTCCCCAGTGCTTGGATTACAAGAGTAAACCACCATGCTGGCTTACTGTGGCTCTTTTTGCTGCAGGTCTTACACACTTCTTATGCTATATACATCTAGCTTTATATTTTCTGAGGCTACCGTGAAGAAGACATTTCCCCTAATATGTTTTATAACCAATGGTTGGTATGCAGGATAGAAAATTTTGTATTTTTAAGCTGATTGTCTTGCTGATTTCTTCTTTTTCTTTTTTTGGTGGTACTGGGGTTTGAATTCAGGGCTTCATGCTTGCTAGGCAGGCACTCTACTACTTGAGCCACTCTGCCAGCCCTTTGGTTTGTTGGGTATTTTCAACATAGGTCTAATGAACTATTTGCCTGGGATGGCTTTGAACCTCAATCCTCCTGATATCTGCCTCCTGAGTAGCTAGAATTATAGGTGTGATCCACCAGCACCTTGCTGATTTTTAAAAATTAAATTCTTTAGGACTTGCAAACAATCATAGTATTAGTGAAATCGTCATGAAATTATATCCTCTTTAACATAGTCTTTTTTTAAAATTTTTATTTTTTTATTATTCATATGTGCATACAATGCTTGGGTCATTTAACATAGTCTTTATTTTGTTTTTTTTACTTAGTGTCTTGGATAGAAGTTCCATAGCAATGTTGAGTGAATGGTTGTATGAGTATGCTTGTCTTTTTCCTGGCTGGAGTGGGCCACCTTCTCTCCCCACCTTCTCCTCAACCTGTCAGAGGCCTTGAACCCCAGACTAACCATTAGGCTTCTTACTGCTCTTTAAGACCGTCTGGTCTGATAAGAGCTCTTTAAGAATGTGATAAAGATTCTTCAAGAATGAATGGCAAACTCAAAAACCAACTAACAATGATTGAGTAGAATATTAAGTGGGTACTTAGTATTCTCCGCCAGAAACTTTCTTTCATGTGACTTACTTATCACAATGGTAGTGTGACATGGGTCTTTTTTTTTTTTTTTTTTATTCTGACTTTATGTGGAGCTCATAAAACAGGTACTTAGAAACTTTTTTTGCTAAAAAGCGCTGACTCCATTCTTGGGCCCTGTTAACTGCAAGGAGGAGAAAAGCTTGGCATCCCTGCCTCCATTTTACCTCTATCTCCTTTACTCTCAGTCTCTCCTGCAGTCATTTGGGTTCCAGGAAGGACAGACTGATCAATCATATTTTTATGACACGGAACAGAAACTACTCCCAAGGGAAGAAGCAGACCATCCCCCCACAATGTACCTCAATCCCCCACCTTCCCCCCACACCAAATGAGGACAGTTCCCTATATTGATGAGGCTGCACCCTAGAGCAGGAGTAATTGTCTTATGGGAACCAGATTGCTCCCCTCAAGCGATGACAACCCCAGCAACTTCTCTGAAACCCTTGCAGAACTAGAACTGAGATATTGATCAACAGACCACACTTTGCCTGGGACTGTCGAATTATGCAAACCTCTCTCCTTCTGCTCCAATTCTTTCTCTATTGAAACCAAAACTTATGTCCGCACTTACTTTGCCTCTTCCCATGTTAATAAATCTCCTTTCTCTGCTCCCATCACTGCTCCCATCTTTATTTGGCATATTGGGGCGAGTGGCCAGACCTGACAGGCTGGGATTCCTAGAACTCCGAGCACTTACTTGTCTTATGATCACGGAGAGCAAATGGTGATGAGAGTGGAAACAATGAAACAGTAAGCTTTTTATAATTAGAGGGAGGACATTCTAGATTAACAATAAAACATACCATAGTAAATGCAGAGATAACTGATTTATTATCATGACCTAGTACTGGGTACTGTACATAATTGTACTGCTATACATTTTTTTAAAATTGTGACTTATTTATTTATTTGTGCAGTGCTGGGTCTCAAGCCCAGCGTCTCCAATGCTAGTCAAGTGCTCTGCCACTGAGCTACAGACCCCAGCTCTGTACCCTAATTTTCTATTATGGGCAGCATAGGAGGTCCGTTTACACTAGCACCACACACACCCGTGACATGACACATTGTGCCACGATGTTATGAAGGCTATGACATCACCAGATGGTAGGAATTTTCAGGTCTCTGACAATCACACGGGACTACCATTGAATATGCAGTTCACCATTGACTAAAATGTCAACCTGCCATGCACAACTGTACATCGTGTTAAAGGCCCGTGCAAGTCAGCAGGTGCAAACAAAATCACTTTCTCCCAAGAAGAGATTCAATCTGATTTTCTTTTGTCTTAAGAGCAAGATGGAAAATTTCCATATTAAAGATGTCATCTCTGTATCAGGATTGTCAAGAATGGAAAGCTGAGGCTGAAGGAAATCTGACCTAACACTGGAATCCCCAGGCCCAGCTGATGGAGTGGCTCAAGTGGTAGAGCGGCTGCCTAGCAAGCATGAGGCCATGAGTTCAAACCCCAGTACTGCCAAAAAAAAAATTACTGAATTCCCAGGCCCAATCCAAAGCCCTGAGAGGACAGAGATAAGGCTTTACTCCCATATGGCTTCCAGTTGCAGAAATACCACAGATGCTAGGATTTGGTAGTAAGCACGCCCCACGCACACTAAAATCATACTATAAAGCGTATATATTGCTGTACTTCCTGGTTTTGCTGGAAGTTAAGGTAACTAAAGGTTAATTTTTTTTTTCTTTTTTTGGTGCTGAGGATCAAAACCCAGGGCCTGGAGCAAATTTCTACCACTGAACTCTACCACCAACCAAGATTAAGAAGTCTAATACTAGCTGGGTGCTGGTGGCTCACGCCTGTAATCCTTGCTACTCAGCAGAAATTAGGAGGATCAGGGTTCAAAGCCAGCCTGGGAAAATAGTTAATGAGACCCTATCTCAAAAAAACCTATCACAAAAAAAGGGGGGGCTGGCAGAGTGGCTCAAGGTGTAGGCTCTGAGTTCAAACCCCAGAACCGCAAAAAAAAAAAAAAAAAGTCTAATACTACACGTATGCAAGTACAGAAGAAAAATAATAAAATATATTTTTAATTAGAAAAGTGATAAGGTATGAGGATGGAGTGGGTCAGTTGTTGTTTTGCTTTGTTTTCTTGAGATAGTGTCTCTATGTGTTGCCCAGGCTGGCCTCAAACTCAGGATACACCTGCCTTAGCCTCCAGAGTGCTGGGATTATAGGCGTGTACCACCAGTCCTGGGTTTTGAGGATGTGATTTGATAGAGAAAATAAACCAGTCATTTTGTTTGACCTTGGAGGTTATTTAAAGGTTATTTCAAAGTGAACAAGGCAGGGGGGGGGGAAGGGACACAAACTGAATGGACATAGGAAAAAGAGAGGGCTGGGGTGATAGCATAGTGGTCAGTGCTTATCTAACATGTGTGAGGCCCTGCGTTTGATCTCCAGCACTGAGAGAGAGAGACAGAGAGAGAGAGAGGGAGAGAGAGAGAGAATTTATTATAAGGATTTTTGAAAATAAGCCTTAGTATCAAATAGATTATTAGTTTAGCTTAGTTTGCTCTTTTTTCTTTTTCTTAGTGGTACTGGGGTTTTGAACTCATGGCCTTGCACTTGCAAGGTAGGTGCTTGCTCTTCCACTTGAGTCCCCAAGCCTCTCACCTTGGCCTTTAGCTATTTTCAGATAGTCTTGAGTTTATTTCCCAGTCCAGCTACAGACCTTGATCCTGCTACCTACACCTCCCGAGAAGCTGGTATTACAAACTTGCACCACGCCAGGCACGTTGGTCTGCTCTTGGAAAGAGATTATGAAATGTTTTGGTAATTACCTTTTAAGTGATCTGCCTTAAAAGAACAAAGATTTTATTCTCATCATAATCATTTTCTATGCCTAATGCTGACTTTACCAAAGCCTGATTATTTCAGAAAACTGAGTGATCTCTGTTACAAGAACTAAGTCTTTTCTCATCTATGTAACTTTTCAGATTTGCCTTTGAAATATTTTGTCATTTGGTTACATGGAGAACTGAGGATCATTTTACAGTGACCCGTGATCTTGTTCAATCAAGCGTTTTAAATTTTCTCACATTTTTGACAACTTTCCAAAATCAGATTCTAAATAAAGTCTTTTTGATCTTGAACCAACAAACTTTAGGATTTTGCAGAGGGCTCCTGGGGAAAAAGAAAATCTCAAAAGAATATGTTCTCTCTGCTCCATAAAAAGAGAAATGTTAGCCGGGCACTGGTGGCTCACGCCTGTAATCCTAGCTTCTTGGGAGGCAGAGATCAGGAGGATCACAGTTCCAAGCCAGCCGCGGGGAAATGGTTTGTGAGACCCTATCTTGAAAATACCCAACACAAAAAAGGGCTGGTGGAGTGGTTCAAGCAGTAAGAGCACCTGCCTAGCAAGTGTGAGGCCCTGAGGTCAAACTCCAGTGCTGCCAAAAAAAAAATGTTGAACTAATTAAGCTTATTTGATATATTAAATCACACGGGAAGCAATGTCCAATTAGAGATGGTGTTAAATTCCCTTTATATTATATTTATATAGCTATATATTAGTAACATGAGTGTTCACAAAATTCCTGAACATCTGGTATGTCCTGGGGTAATGTTATCAGTCATAATTCCAGTTATTATCTTAATAACCAAATTTTCGGTCTCTCCTGGAGGTGGCAGGAGACCAGAGTCCGAGTGTGGCTGCACAAGTCAAGGCAGGAAAAGCATTTAGAAAATTTCTTCTGCTGTCTGACCGAGTATTGTAGAAAGGAATGCAGCCCAAAAGATCACCAAAGGTGACATTATACTTCCAGAAAAGTCTCAAGGGAGTGTTGCAAGCAGTGACTGTGGGATGAGGCTCCGAGGAGAGGATGGGAAGAGCCAACCTGTTAGTGGACAAGTTGGAGATACAGTTCTTCTGCCAGAATATGGAGGCACCAAAGTCGTCCTCCATGACCAGCATTATCTCTTGTTTAGAGATGGTGACGCTCTTGGGCAATATGCAGATTGAAATAAATCACTGTTGAGATGGCATCACACAAGCTGCCCATCCCACTGACGGCTGCAATCCTTCACGTAAATAATTTCCATCTGTCCTTTTTACAAATAAACCAATGACAGCTAAACTGATGACACACATTGTCTCTAAAGTCTGTTTCACTCTACATGTATAAACATTTCCAGATAAAATATGTAAATAAAAAAAATAACCAAATTTTCTTTTCAATTGATGACAGTGAATTCTCAGGACCATTTTGTCTTTTGTCTCCCACAGACAGTTGTTTTACTCCAGTGCCCTTCTCCACCACATCCTTTTAGACAGAATCTCGCTATGTAGCCCAGGCTGGGCTTGAACTTGATATCCTCCTGCCTCAGCCTCCTGAGTGCTGGGATTACAGGTATCCACCACAATGCCCAGCACTCTGAAAACTTTTGCAAATAGCTGTGCTAAAACTTACAAGAAAATCATGGAAAAGGCTCTGACAAGTATAGTTTCTGATAAGGTCAAAGCTGTTCCTAGCCTTCCAGCCTTGTAAGCTGAAACTAGATGACTTAATAGCAACTTCAGAGAAATCTCCAGAAAGCTGTACATGGGCAAACTTTGTGCTTGTTAGGTGTGGTGGGCAATGCAGAAGGCTCACGGAAACACCAGTGATTTCACCAGACACTCAAACTGTGAACCAGGAAAATCCACTAGAATGAGATAGTCATGTATTATTAATAAGTTTCTTCTATGTCACTTAAGTCAGGATTTGTAGCCCAGGGGTTTCTTTAAAAACTTCCTGCATGTAAACTTAATTTAACTTAACCTAACTTAATTTAATCTTAATTAAACTAATGTAAATTAGTAGACATGATGTGTATGTGATGTATGAAGATTATGGAAAGTTTTTGAGGTTTTTTTTGATGATACCAGGCTTTGATCTCAGGGCCTCACTCTTGCTAGGCAGGCGCTCTACCACTTGATCACTTCATCAGCCCTGTTTTGTGCTGCGTATTTTCAAGATAGGGTTTCTTCAATTATTTGCCAAGGCTGGCTTCAAACCACATTCCTTCTGATCTCTGCCTCCCAAGTAGCTAGGATTACAGCGTGGCCATGGCACCTGGCTCCAAACTATTCTTCTGCATGCACAAGAAACTTCTGTAATTTTAAATTTGGTCTGCTCTGTGTGTGTGTGTGTGTGTGTGTGAGACTGTGGTTTGAATTCAGGGCTCCACACTTGTAAGGCAGGCACTCTACTACTTGAGCCACACCTCCAGTCCATTTTGTTCTGCTTTTTTTGGAGATGGAGTATTGCGAACTATTGCCCAGCCTGGCCTTGAATCTCAATCTTCCTGATCTCAGTCTCCTTAGTAGCTAGGATTACAGGAGAGAACAACCGGCACCAGCTCCGATTTGATTTTTTACAAATGTAAAGTCTCCTCTACTCTCTCCTCAATTCTCTCCTTTCCCTGGGAGGGAACTTACCGTCTTAAGATATTTGTTATGCAATTATACTCAGAAATATATAACATTTTCTTTATACATAGATCAGAGTAAAAAATGCCTATCTGTGACTTTTTAAAATTTATAATACATCTTTTTATATCAATTCTTGTAGAACTGCCTCATTCCCTTCAATAGCTGGATGGTGTCCCACTGTGTGACAATGTGAGCAATTTTCTACTAATGAACATTTAGGTTACCCACACCAGGCAACAATACTTCCCACAAATCCTGTAATTCAAGCTGACCATAAAATTAGCTTTATGATGGGACTTACACACACACTCACACTCAGTCACACTCACACACACTCACACACACACTCACTCACACTCACACTCACACACTCACACTTACTCACACTCAGTCACACTCACACACACTCACACTTGCACTCACACACACTCACACTCACACTCACTCACACACTCAGTCACACTCACACTCACTCACACTCAGCCACACTCACTCTCACACACTCATACACACACTCACACTCACACACTCACACTCACACACACACTGACACTCACACACTCACACACTCACACTCACACCTTCTTGCATATGAATTTAATTCAACCTAACTTAACTTAACCTAAGTTAATTTCATGTGAATTAATAGGTGTGCTGTATGCAGATTATGGAAAGTGATCATTTACAACCTCTTCAAGTGGTTCGGCTATGTCCACGACACATTTAATACAATCTGAAATGCAGCAAGGAGACCTTCCCAAGTAAAGATGAGTGGGAGCCTGAGGTCACCCTGGAGAAAGACACTGGGACAGGAGCAAGAATAAGGCACTGGCTATGTAGATGGAGAATCAGAATTATGTGTGGCTCCCAGTGGTGCCCCTGAGCCAACAAGAGGTTGCTCTCTGGCTAATTCCATCAGTACACAAGAAAGACTGTATGTAAGAATGGTCAGGCACCAGTGGCTCATGCCTATAATCCTAGCTGCCTGGGAGGCTGAAATGGGGAGGATCATGGTCAAGGCCAGCCTGTGCAAAAGTTCTATTTCAGCCGGGTGCCTGTGGCTCACGCCTGTCATCCTAGCTACCCAGGAGGCAAATAGTTCACAAGACCCTATCTAGAAAAAAATCCAACACAAAAAAGGGTTGGCGAAGTGGCTCAAGTGGTAGAGAAACTGTCTAGAAACCATGAGGCCCTGAGTTCAAAACCCAGTACTGCAAAAAAAAAGTGAAACAACAAAAAAAGTTCTACCTCAAAAATAACCAGCATTAAAAAGAAAAGGCTGAACACCTGCCTGACAAGCAGAAGCCCTCTCTTTAAAACCCCATAAGTGAGACAGTTCAACAATGAAAGGGGTACCACATGAGGCTCCAAGTGAGCTGTGACTGGAGAAGTTCAAGCAGCGGCTGGGTGACCACCATGTCCCTCCCTACATGGTGGGAGAGATTCCACAGGGAGGGGAGGGTTGGCAAGAGCAACACCTCTCAACTCTGACTGCACACCAGGAATTCATGGAAATTCCAGTGCTCAGGCCCTAGCACTGAGCAATTAAATCAGAAGTTCTGGAAATGGGGTTTGAAATCAGGGCCTTGTGTTTGCTAAGCAGGCACTCTATCACTTGAGCCACATTCCAGCCCTTTTTGCCTACAGATATGGTCTTATGTTTTTGCCCAGGGTAGACCTCAGACTGCAATCTCTTACCTCCCTTCCATCCCCAGTAGCTGGAATTACAGGCATGATAGATAGATAGTGAGTGAGTGCAATTGAGGAAATGAACATTTTATTTTTTAAATTGCCAACTATGGCAAGTCAGCCACCATGTCAGACAGTGCAGAACTAGTGCCCAGCAATGCCTGACAACTAATAGCTGCTCCAAATACTTCCATCAGTTTCTTAACTGATCAAAGATGAAGTAGGACCATTTTCGTTCTGTTTTGCACTGTTTAGGCTTCACATCTGAAGTGTCATGCTCTGTTCTAGATCTTAAGAGGATTAATATCAACCTGGAGTATAGAACAGAAAAGGATGAGAAAGATCTAGAAACATGCCAGCCCTAGTTGGTACAATTTAGAATGTTTTATATGAAAAAGGAAAGTCTTCAGATTCATTTTTAGTTCCTTTTTTCTCTACTGTATGACTTGTTCTTCTTTGGTCTGGGCTAAAGTCCTCTGATCTTTTTTATTTACTTATTCTTTAATTAAAGGATTACGTTAGGCCCTGTTTTAGGTCTCTTTGAGACAGAAAAGTCCATGTTGTAATGGCTTTTCCCAGAGAAGAGGGAGAAGATTCTCCAGACAGCAAAAGCTTCATGGCAAAGGAGAAACTAGAGTCAGCCCCACAAGGGGAAGAACCTTCTGAGAACGGTTTAGGCTCACAGCGGGAGCCTTGGAGCAAACTTCCAGAAACACACAAGAACCTCCAAAAGTTGAAATCATGAATGAATGCGATCCCCTTCCCAGCATTTGTAGCTCAGGGTGGCATGCGGACTTCCACAACTGCCAATCATTACTATTGGCTACTAGAACAAAGGTCGCCCCTATTCCTGGACCGCACCCAGTTTTTTTTAAATGACTTGCCAAGTGATTTGGGGAATTTTTTTTTAACCAACCTCCTTTCCCAAGGAGTAGACTTTTTTCATTATATTTTAGTAACAGGTCTTTCAAATGTGGCTGATTTTTAGTTTTGAATACAGGCTTACTTGAAATAGACAGTTACGAAGAGTATGTTTTTGTAGGAAGGCGTCTATGCAGTCAGGGTGCAACTTCCTGGGCCCCAGTACTTCCACCTCCACTGTGCATGGAGAGACCATCGTGCCACTGACTTTTTTTCTTGATAACACATATATCACAATTGACCACACATGTGATATTGCATCCTAACATTTTAAATTTTATATCCTGCCCCTAATTCCATGTAGTTAAAATTATTTGAAAATATAATTTGTACACATAGTCATAGTTAATAATATAACTATAATAATAACTATATAATAATATGAAACGGTATACACACTCACATATTTTATCATTATCTTATTGTTGTATGATGACATTGTTCCCAATTTGCCCTGTGATAAATAATACTGCAATAAACTCTTTGTCTTTATTTAGAAAAAAGGATCTTATTAAAGTATATTCCCTTAAGACACAATCTCCATCTCTAGTCATATTCCTAAGGCTCTTGATGCATTTTGCCAAATTGCTTCGAGAAAGTGAGTCACAATGAGTATATGCTTGCTGGAGGTAACAGTGCCAGTTTTGGCAAACTTCCAGCAACATGGAAAACTCTAAAAGAAAAAGATTACTTGGCCAATGAGACGGGCATAGGGAATTACCACTGTTGTTGACATTCCTATTTATCTAATTACTGAAGTATTTGTAATTATCAGTCATTTGTACTTGTTTCTGTGAGTCACCGTGCTCTTTGAATTTATTCTGCTGCTTTCTTATTATGTCACACAAAGGACTCGCACTTCTTCCTTCCAGAGAACTAATTCAATGCAATCATCTCCGTCTTCTGAAATCAGCTGCAGGTCCACCACAGCTCCCACCATTCCTGTACTAAAGATCCCTATCCCACTGCTCTCTCTTGAGGCACTCATCAAACAGTTAACTCCCACACTCTGCCAAACCAGGGTTTCCCAAAAGGCTGTGTAGGGTTTTCTGTCTCTAACACAGGTCTAGGAAAGGCAACCAGTTGACTTCATCCATCCATACAAAAAGACACCAAGTCAGTCATCAAAAGGTTCATCTAATATCCTGACTTAGAGTGATTTCCAATGAAAACTTAGAGCAAACACATTTGTACACATACCTATTTAAGGCACACACATATGGGTGTCTATATGCACATACTCATGCATATACACACATATGTAAATATAAATTATATTTCCACTGAATTTCTTACAAGTTGATATCAGTATACACGAATTACTAAGCATAAACTTTTGGAGTGCTCACATTCTCAGTATTTGAGAATTTATGAAAGTTCAGGGAAGGTGACACAGTATTTTTGATTTAACAGGTATAAAAAGCCAAGTTCAAATGTGTACAACAGGCAAGGTGTTATCATAGTGTGGAGAAAGAAAATTAGAGAAAGAAAAAAAGTGTGGGGGGGGACATATTCAGCAAACCGCCTTACCTCTACATTGCCATGGACCTTTTTTCCTAGAAACCACGCATCTTACCTGGAAATATCTTCTAGATCAAGAACTTCTGATACATTTTACTATGTTCTTGCTCAGATGAGAATGAAAAGGAGATAGGTGGTATCTGGTGACTTTGCAAAGTCCGTTTTGTATCCACTGGTGGCTTGGTTCTCACACTAATGAAATGGAGATACCATCGATACTAGTGAGGTAGTAAACAACACAGCTTCCTGTTTTAAACAGGACTGTCTCAGGTTTTGCAAGTTTTCAGAAAGATATCAATTTGGTACAGTTCTTCTTTTTTTTTTTTATGACAGCATATATTAAGCACTGAGTTGAGCAATCTGGGTGATGGGTACTGCTGATGTTCAGCAGCTATCTTAGGGGCTCTTCCATGCTCTCCCCCCAGTATGGCTCAGTTTTGGTGTGAGGAGGGGTTATGGTTCTCCAATAAGCATGGCTTTGACCCATGGGGAGGGAGGAGAAGAATGAAGTGGGGATTTCCCCATAAGCGCAGGACAACAGGTGTAAACTAAATGTTCTTTAGGGTCCAGCCAATGAGGCAAGGTGTAGCAGCAAAGGTTTTGACAACTCAAGACTTGGGTTTGAGTTTCTGTGTGGCACCATAACTGTAGGACTGTGGGGTAGTGATTTAAACTTGCTGAAGCCAGGTACAGTGGCTCAAACATGTAATCTTAGCTACTTGGGAAGCAGTGATTGGTAGAACCACAGTTTCAGGCCAATCTGGACAAAAAGTTCATGAGACCCTAGCTCAACCAATGGCTGGATGTGGGGGCTTGCACCTGTCATCTCAGCTCTGTAGGTAAGTACAAATAGGAGGACCAAGGCCCAGGCTGGCCCAGGCATATTGTGAGACCCTATCTCAAAAGTAACCAATGCAAAAAGAGTTGGTGAAGTGACTGACAAGTGGTAGAGTGCTTGCCTAGCAAGCATGACATGAGGCCCTGAATTCAAACTCCTGTACCAAAAACAACAACAATTTGCTGGACCCCACTTTTCTTTTCAGTAAACTGTAAATAGTGATGTCTGTGGTATAGGATTTTCATGAAATCAACTCAGATGAACCCATGAAGTCTCTGCAGAATACATACAGCTAAGCCAACGTAAGGGGTAGGTCAAATTCTAGCTGGGCAGAATCATCCAGCTGCCCTGCATGCTTATGTGCCCTCCCTGGAGCCTAGTGTGGTACTGTGCATAGGGCAAACCCCACCCAATGGTTGTGGGAAGAGCTCTGTGTGGCATTGACTTTGATAAACTGGATAACTGGACAAGCCAATGAATTCACCAAGTACTTATCAGATATTTGCTGTGTGTGAGATTGTGCTATATGCTTGATGGCAAAGAGAAGATAGAAATAGATAAGAAAGGAAAGGAGGAGAGAGAGCCTCAAGGTTTACCTTAAGGAATCTATAACCTTATTGGGAAGCAGGGCCAACAGATAAATCAGATCTGATAAAATACCAAGAATGCTCAAATGTAGTTAAATAATAGCAAAATAAACATTTAACTATTTCATCAAGATAGCATATTCAAATTGGTTAACATTTCTTTCTTTTTGGCAATAGGAGTTTTTTCTCTTTGCCAGACTTTTCGCTGGATGCTGGGTTCAGAATACCACTTAATAATGACAAGCTCTTGGGCAAGCAGTGTAGCCTCTTCTGCCTCAGCTCCCTCTGTTCCAAGTGATGCAGCAGTGCCTTGCAGACAGGACTTATGTGAGGAGGAAATGAATCATGACTGAGTGGGGACCAGTGTGTGACAAGTGGTTAGCACCTTGTGTCAAGGTGGCCTGACATATAGTGTAATGTACTGTGTACTGTGCTCTGAGTGTGGGGCACACCAAATGCAAATTCAAAGGATCTCAGAAAAGAGGAGCATGTGGGCTGAAGGACTGGGAAAGGCTTCACGGCAAAGGAAGGGTGTCAGGGATGACTAGAACTTGGCCATGTGGAAGGGGAGGAAAAGTCTCCAGGAATTAGTAAGTAGACTTGATAAAGCCAGAAGGTGAAATGAGTTGGTCCTTGTGTAGGAGCAAGTAGGAATGAAGTGTGTGGGGTGTGTGTGTGTGTGTGTGTGTGTGTGTGAGAGAGAGAGAGAGAGAGAGATATTAAGAAGTTCTACCTCTGCAGAGCATTCAGAGTCACCAGAAGTACTCTTCAGCAGAGGGTGAAATACTGCAGGACCATTGCTGGTCCATCTGGTTTCCATCTCTCTCTCTCTCTCTCTCTCTCTCTCTCTCTTTTTCTTTCTCTCTCTCTGTCCCTTTCTCTTTCTATCTCTCTCTCACCCCAACCCCCAGGGATTGAACTCAGGGCCTTGTACTTGCTAGGCAAGTGCTCCACCACTTGAGTCATGCCCCCAGTCCTTTTCCTTTTTAGTTTGTTTTTCATATAGGGTCTTCGAGGCCCAGGCTGGCTTCAAACCGTGATCCTTATAGCTCTACCTCCTGAGTAGCTGAGATTAGAGGAGTGAACCATCATGCCTGGCCATTTCCTTCTCTTCATTCTGGGAGTTTTATCCCTAGATCCCTTGAGGTGTTGACAGGTTGATGGCATCTCAAGATGAGAAAGGCATGGGCCTGACAGAGGTAGACAGCTTGGAACAAAGGGTGCAGAGAGATAAGATTGACCACTGGTCTTGGCTAGATTGTTAAGAAGCTGAGGAATTTAGGCTCCACAGGCATTTGGGAGCTACTGAAGGTTTTTTTAATAATAGTACAGGCACCACTTTTGTTGAAAGCATTCAAACCCCCACAACTTTTGACTCACTAGGGTGATTATCACTCCAGAGCTGACTCCATGGGGTGCTATTCACACTATAGTGTATGCAAACAGCTCCCTTGGATCTGTGCAGCACACCACAAGGAGAAGTGAGACCTGGTAATCCCCTAACCTGCAGATAAGGGAACCAAAATCACACATGACCAAATGGTGGGGAGGGAATTCAAAATGAGTCTCCTGGCTCTCACTGTTGTCTCACCAGTGGTGGAGTATGATGCTCTCTGGATTTACCACTGGATTCAGGCCTCACCTCAACCCCTCTCCTGTCATGTGGATGCAATATACAGCCTCTCTGAATCCAAGTTCATTATCTGGACTGGAAATTGTAGTGAAGAGGGTGCACATGGCAGGAGTCTGACAATAATAACTTCCAAATGACACCTTAGCCAGAAGAAACTCTAGAGGAGACATTCCTCATCTGAAATCAATGAGCTAAAATATTGCCTAGAAAGTTGTGAGGATTTAAAAGGCATTTGAAGATTTCTGAAAAGAAGCTATATGCATAAGATTTAAAGAACTAATTTATAAGAGATCTAAAAATTTTATGCTTTGGAGAAATATGAAGGGGGTAAAGGTAAGCAGTTTCTGGTATTTGATAACAAAGATTTTTTTTTAAAGAATTTCCTTGGTTTCCAACAGTTTTCACTTAATACCACATCAAAGTACAATTTATTGGCACCTACTTAAAGTGTACAGCTAAATAAATGTGACAATTGCATACTCCTGTGCAGTGCCACCATAATCAAATGAAAACATTCCCAGTCCCCCACCAAAGTACCTTATGACCCACTGCAGTCAACAATCCCACCCTCCAGTCCCAGGCAACCTCTGGTCTGCTTTATGCCACTCTAGTTTAGTTTTGCTTGTTCTAGAAATGGAATCTTACACTCTCTACTCCTTTGTGTCTAGCTGTTTTCTTAGCATAATGTGTTTGAGGTTCGTTTGTCTCATTACATGATATCAATAGTTGTAGCGTCCCTATGTCTCCCACTTTTTTCTCTGCCTAACTGAGCACCTTGGCCCTCTGTACCTGGGCTAGATTTGTGTTTTCCCTAAAAGCTTGACCCCAAAGTAGGGCCTCAAACATTCCCAAATACAGATAAAGTGTTTAGACTACTGTCTGAAACACTGAAGAAAATTGTCCCCTGCCCCAAGCCAACTTTTTAAAACCCTTATGTAAGCTCTGTAACCCATACCCTCCTGGAGGACATGTCTAGGGAGAACTTCTGTCTCTCACTGTACAGCAGGAGGATCTCTGAAGCACTTTCTAAGTTTCCTTAATAAATTCTTTGTATACAACATTGAGAAAATAAATAAACTAACCCAATAAAAAAGACTTGCACCAATAGTCCACCAAAAAGATACAATGATGGCAAATAAGCATGTGAAAACATTCTCATAACCACTTGTTATTAGGACAATACAAATTACAACTAAGACACCACTAGACATTTATTAGAATCTCTAATTTCTTTAACCAGACAATATCAAGTGTTCATGAGGATATGGAACAACTGGAACTCTCAGACATAGCTAGCAGGAATACAAAATGGTACAGACACTCTGAGAAAAAAGGCAGTTTTTAGATATAAAATGCATTAGAGTTAAAAGAGACTCACTTATGGTTTATAAAGGGCTAAAAAAGTCTGTCCATCAACTTTCAAGGAAAGTAGCTCGGTATCCAGATACATGTAATTGAAAAAAGACCTGATGCAAGCAAAGGGAATGCGTAATATATTCAACAAAATAATTACAGAAAATTTCCCAAATCTACAGAAATCTATGCCCATACAGGTGCAAGAGGCCTTGAGAACACCAAACAGACCTGACCAAAATAGAACTACCCCACGGCATATTATTATTAAAACAACAAGTACAGAGAATAGAGAAAGACTATTGAAGGCTGTAAGAGAGAAAAAGCAAATAACATACAAAGGTAAACGCATCCAAATCACAGCAGACTTCTCAACAGAAACATTAAAAGCAAGAAGAGCGTGGGGTGAGATCTTCCGGGCATTGAATGAAAATAACTTCAACCCCAGGATACTCTACCCAGCAAAACTATCATTCAAAATAGATGGAGCAATAAAAGTCTTCCATGATAAGCAGAAACTAAAACAATATGTGACCACAAAGCCACCACTACAAAAGATTCTTCAAGGGATTCTGCACAAAGAAAATGAAAGCCAACATAACCATGAGAGGGCAGGCAACACCAAACTACAACAAAAGAAAAAGCAAGAAAGTAGAGAGTAACCTCAATTTAGGTACACACAATCAAACCTTCAAACAACTAAGACAACTAAATGACAGGAATCACCACATACCTATCACTACTAACACTTAATGTTAACGGACTTAATTCACCCATCAAAAGGCACTGTTTGACAAAATGCATTAAAAAGGAAGATCCAACAATTTGTTGCTTACAGGAGACCCATCTCACTGACAGAAATAAGCATAGGCTTAGGACGAAAGTCTGGAAGAAGATTCACCAAGCCAATGACCCCCCAAAACAGGCAGGAGTAGCAATACTTATCTCTGACAAAGTAGACTTCAAACCTACATTGATCAAACAAGATAAAGAAGGACATTCCAAACTAATAAAAGGGGAAATAGACCAAAAGGAAATAATAATGATCAACCTATATGCACCCAATGTCAATGCACCCAATTTCATCAAACATACCCTGAAGGACCTAAAAGCATTTATTAACTCCAACACAGTGGTCATGGGAGACTTTGACACCTCATTATCATCAATAGATAGGTCATCCAAACAAAAAATCAATAAAGAAATCCTAGATCTAAAACATACCATAGATGAAACGGACCTAGTTAATGTCTACAGAACATTTCATCCAACTTCTACACAATACACATTCTTCTCAGCAGCCCACGGAACCTTCTCCAAAATAGATCATACCTAGGGCACAAAGCAAGCCTCAGCAAATATAAGAAAACAGAAATTATACCATGCATTCTATCTGATCACAATGCAATAAAACTAGAACTCAACAACAAAAATAAAGACAAAAAACATGCAAACAGCTGGAAACTGAATACCTCATTGTGTAATGAACAATGGGTCATTGATAAAATAAAAGAGGAAATAAAAATGTTCCTAGAAGTCAATGAAAATGAAAACACAACCTACCGGAACCTATGAGACACAGCAAATGCAGTCCTGAGAGGAAAGTTTATAGCCATGAGTGCATAAAAAAGACGGAAAGATCTCAAATCAATGACCTAATGATACATCTCAAACTCCTAGAAAAACAAGAACAAGCAAATCCCAAAACAAATAGAAGGAGAGAAATCATAAAAGAGCTGAAATCAATGAAATAGAAACCAAAAAAAACCATACAAAGAATTAATGAAACAAAAAGTTGGTTCTTGAAAAAATAAACAAGATCAACAGACCCTTGGCAAACCAGACTAAAATGAGGAGAGAAAAACCCAAATTAGTAGAATCAGGAATGCAAAAGGGGAGATAAAACAAACAGCATCGAAGTCCAGGAAATCATCAGAGACTACTTCGAGAACCTACATTCAAATAAATTTGAAAATCATAAAGAAATAGACAGATTTCTAGATACATATGATCATCCAAAACTGAACCAAGAGGACATTAATCACCTGAATAGATCTATAACACAAAATGAAATTGAAGCAGCAATCACGAGTCTCCCAAAAACAAAAGTCCAGGACCTGATGGATTCTCTGCTGAATTCTATCAGACCTTTAAAGAAGAACTGATACCAACCCTCCTTAAACTGTTCCACAAAATAGAAAGGGAAGGAAAACTGCCTAACACTTTTTATGAAGCCAGTATTACACTTATCCCCAAACCAGGCAAAGACACCTCCAAAAAGGAGAACTATAGGCCAATCTCCTTAATGAACATTGATGCAAAAATCCTCAAAAAATAATGGCAAACTGAATTCAACAACACATCAAAAAGATCATTCACCACGACCAAGTAGGCTTCATCCCAGGAATGCAGGGGTGGTTCAAAATATGAAAATCGGTAAACATAATAAACCACATTAACAGAAGCAAAGACAAAAACCACCTGATCATCTCAAAAGATGCAGAAAAAGCCTTTGTTAAAATCCAACACCATTTCATGATAAAAGCTCTAAGAAAATTAGGAATAGAAGGAAAGTACCTCAACATTATAAAAGCTATATATGACAAACCTACAGCCAGCCTTATACTTAATGGTGAAAAACTGAAACCATTTCCTCTAAAATCAGGAATGAGACAAGGATGCCCACTATCTCCACTCCTATTCAACACAGTACTGGAATTCCTAGCCAGAGCAATTAGGCAAGAAGAAGGAATAAAAGGAATACAAATAGGTAAACAAACTGTCAAAATATCCCTATTTGCAGATGACATGATCCTATACCTTAAAGACCCAAAAAAACTCTACTCAAAAGCTCCTAGACACCATCAATAGCTATAGCAAGGTAGCAGGATATAAAATCAACATAGAAAAATCATTAGCATTTCTATATACTAATAATGAACAAACTGAAAAAGAATGTATGAAAACAATTCCATTTACAGTAGTCTCAAAAAAATCAAATACCTAGATGTAAACCTAACAAAAGATGTGAATGACCTCTACACAGAAAACTATAAACTTCTGAAGAAAGAGACTGAGGAAGACTATAGAAAGTGGAGAGATCTCCCATGCTCATGGATTGGTAGAATCAACATAGTAAAAATGTCTGTACTCCCAAAAGTAATCTACATGTTTAATGCAATTTCCATTAAAATTCCAATGACATTCATTAAAGAGATTGAAAAAGCTACTGTTAGATTTATATGGAAACACAAGAGGCCACGAATAGCCAAGGCAATACTCAGTCAAAAGAACAACGCTGGAAGTATCACAATACCCGACTTCAAACTATATTACAAAGTAATAACAATAAAAACTGCATGGTACTGGCACAAAAACAGACATGAAGACCAGTGGAACAGAATAGAGGACCCAGATATGAAGCCACACAACTATAACCAACTTGTCTTTGACAAAGGCGCTAAAAATATATGATGGAGAAAAGACAGCCTCTTCAACAAAAACTGCTGGGAAAACTGGTTAGCAGTCTGCAAAAAACTGAAACTAGATCCATGTTTATCACCCTATACCAATATTAACTCAAAATGGATCAAGGATCTTAATATCAGACCCCAAACTCTAAAGTTGGTACAGGAAAGAGTAGGAAATACTTTGGAACTATTAGGTATAGACAGGAACTTTCTCAGTGGAACCCCAGCAGTACAGCAACTAAGAGATAGTATAGATAAATGGGACTTCATAAAACTAAAAAGCTTCTGCTCAACAAAAGAAATGATCTCTAAACTGAAGAGAATACCCACAGAGTGGGAGAAAATATTTGCCAGCTATACATCAGACAAAGGACTGATAACCAGAATATATAGGGAACTCAAAAAACTAAATTCTCCCCAAATTAATGAACCAATAAAGAAATGGGCAAGTGAACTAAACAGAACTTTCTCAAAAGAAGAAATTCAAATGGCCAAAAAACACATGAAAAAATGCTTACCATCACTAGCAATAGAGGAGATGCAAATTAAAACCACTCTAAGATTCCACCTCACCCCTGTTAGAATAGCCATCATTAGAAACACCACTAACAACAGGTGTTGGCAAGGATGTGGGGAAAAGGAACCCTCTTACACTGCTGGTGGGAATGTAAACTAGTACAATCACTCTGGAAAAAAATTTGGAGGCTCTTAAAAATCTAAACATAGATCTACCATATGATCCAGTAATACCACTCTTGGGGATATACCCAAAAGACTGTGACACAGGTTACTCCAGAGGCACCTGCACACCCATGTTTATTGCGGCACTGTTCACAATAGCCAAGTTATGGGAACAACCAAGATGCCCCACTACCAACGAATGGATTAAGAAAATGTAGTATCTATACACAATGGAATTTTATGCAGCCATGAAGAACAATGAAACCTTATCATTCGCAAGTAAATGGATGGAACTGGAGAACATTATTCTGAGTGAGGTTAGCCTGGCCCAAAAGACCAAAAATCATTGTGCTCCCTCATATGTGGACATTAGATCAAGGGCAAAACAACAAGGGGATTGGACTTTGATCACATGATAAAGAGAGAGCACACAAGGAAGGTATGAGGATAGGTAAGACACCCAAAAAACTAGATAGTATTTGTTGCCCTCAACACAGAGAAACTAAAGCAGATACCTTAAAACGACAGAGGCCAATAGGAGAAGGGGACCAGGAACTAGACAAAAGTTTAGTTCAAGAAAAATTAATTTAGAAGGTAACACACATGTACAGGAAATCAATGTGAGTCAACTCCCTATATAGCTATCCTTATCTCAACTAGCAAAAATCCTTGTTCCTTCCTATTATTGCTTATACTCTCTCTTCAACAAAATTAGAGATAAGGGCAAAATAGTTTCTGCCTGGAAGTGAGGGTTAAGGGGGGGACAGGGAGTGGGTGGGGGAGTTAAAGTAGGGGGCGGGAGGAAGGGGGAAAAAGACCCAAACATTATATGCACATATGAATAAAAGAAAATTTAAAAATAATAATAGTAAAGGAATGGACAGAAAAAAAAAGACCTGAAACTCTGTGTTTAATTAGGAAATGTAGGCCAATCTTGATATCCTTTAAATGCCTAGAAATTGTCTCAATTCTAAAGATAAGAAGAAGATCAAAACGAGGCATCTGAGTAATGAAAAATAATATTCTGGTTACTTATTGTTGTACAACAGATGATCTCAAAATGTAGTGGTATAAAACACTGATTTATAGTGGTGGAGAGTGTTGAGTTTACCTGAGGCATCTTTATTCTTAGCCTGTAAGATCCCAGACAGGGCTGCAGTCTGATAGCACCAAATGGCTAAATGAGGTTTCCTCATAGCTTGGTGATACGAAGATGGACAGACTAACTTCTTATATAGCTGCTGACCTTCTCCAGAGGCAATGTTCTACTGCAGTCTATCAGTCAAGTCCATCACAGGCTAGCCCAGAGTCAAAGGAGTAAAGAAATAAATTATCTTTTCTGGGGTGGGATAGCTTGCATATAAAGCAAAGGAAGAAATTGATGCAAATCACAAGATGCTGTGTACAATGTCCAGTGGTCAAAGACTAGCTCTTGACCTCCACCTGTGAGGGAGGTTTGACCTAGACATTTACAATGACACTGAAGGAGAAAGAGTACTGAAGTGCCTGGAGAAGCACTGCTGCTATTCACTGTAATTAGCTAAGTGATTATGGAAAGCAATATGGCGGGTGCGATGGTTTGAATGTGGTTTGTCTCCCAAGGGTCCATGTGTTAGAAGCTTAGCCTTTGGTGTGGTTGTGTTGGGAGGTGGGACCTTGAAGAAGAGAGGCCTTGTGGGAGGTCCTTTTGTCAATTCAAAGTATGCCCTAGGAAGGAATTAAGGTCTTTCTATGGAACTCTGATTAATTCTCAGGAGATTATTATAAAAACCTGAAACTTGCCCCACTCAGCTCTCTCTGGCTTCCTGTTTTGAGATGTGAGACTTTCTGTGTAAATATGTCCCTTTGGTCCTTTGGGAGCCAAACCAGTGGGTCCCCACTTACCTAATTTTGAACTTTAAAACTTCAAAACTGTGAGCTAAATAAGCTTCTTTTTCTTCATAAGTAGTCTGCCTCCTTCTTTTCATTACAGTAATGAAAACTGAGTAATTCAGAAGTTTCTTGAAAAATTCAAAATCGAACTATCGTACGATCTAGTGAGTCCATTAATAGCATATATGCAAGGACAGGAAAGCAGTTTGTTGAGAAGATATCTGCACTCCCATGATTCTTGCAGAATTATTCACATAGCCAAGGTACAGAATCAATCTAAGTTTCCATCAACAGGTGAATGGAAGCATAAATGTGATACGTACACATGTTCCTTGACTTACGCTGTGGCTGTGTTCCAATGGACCCATCATACACTGGAAGTGCTGTGAGTCAAAAATGCTAGTAAGGGCCAGGAGAGGTGGCTCACACTGTAATTGTGGTCTGAGACTGTCCCCAGGCTGAGAGCCTGAGACCCTATCCAAAAACACTAACTAAACTAAAAGGGGCTGGTGGAATGCCTCAAGTGGCAGAGCACTGCCTAGCAAACACAAGGCTGAATTCAAACCCCAGTACCAGGTGCTGGTGGAGTGGCTCAAGTAGGAAGAGCACCTGCCTAGCAAGCATGAGGCACTAAGTTCAAACCCCAGTGCTGCAAAAAGCTTTTAGTATACGTAACCTACCAAACATCACAGCATCATAGAGAAGCAATGCATTGATGGTAGAATATCCCCTGTACCTTCACCAATATATGGCTGCCTGAAGGCTGAGACTCACTGCTTCTGTTCAGCATGGCAAGATTATTATGCTCATATTACCAGCTCAGAAAAAGATCAAAACTGAAAATTTGACGTATGATTTCTACTAAATGCTATGACTTTTGCACCACCATAAAGTCAAAAAGTCTTGAGTGCAGAAATCATTAAGTCAAGACTATCTGTATACATGAAGGACTAGTACTCAGCCTTTAAAAAGAGGGAATGCTGTCAAGTGGGAAGACATGGATAAACCTGGAAGACATTATGTTGAGGGAAATAAGCCAAGTACAGAAAAAGAAAAATGACACTGTCCTGCTTATAGGTAGAATCTAAAAATGTCCAACTCAGGGCATGGCTCAAGCTGTAGAGCACCTGGGAAGTCAGCATGAAGCCCTGAGTTCAAACTCCAGGACTGCCAAAAAAAAAAAAATGGAAGAACGAGAAAGTAGGGTGGTGGTTACCAAAGTCTCACAGATGGGAAATGAGATAGACATTTGTCAAACATTACAGATTTTAAGTTAGACAAGAGAAATAAATTCAAGAGGTCTATAGTATATCATGCTGGCTATAGTTAATAACAGTATATTGTATAGTCAGAAATTAATCAAAGAGTAGATTTCAAGTGTTCACAATCCATTGGTCATTTCCATGTGACAGGAATGTCCAAGAACACGATATAAAACATGTTCCTAGAACAGCCAAGATGCCCCAGCACTGACGAATGGATTAAAAAAATGTGGTATCTATACACAATGGAATTTTATGCAGCCATGAAGAAGAACGAAATATTATCATTCGCTGGTAAATGGTTGGAATTGGAGAACATCATTCTGAGTGAGGTTAGCCTGGCCCAAAAGACCAAAAATCGTATGTTCTCCCTCATATGTGGACATTAGATCAAGGGCAAACACAACAAGGGGATTGGACTATGAGCACATGATAAAAGCTAGAGCACACAAGGGAGGGGTGAGGATAGGTAAGACACCTAAAAAACTAGCTAGCATTTGTTGCCCTTAACACAGAGAAACTAAAGCAGATACCTTAAAAGCAACTGAGGCCAATAGGAAAAGGGGAACAGGTACTAGAGAAAAGGTTAGATCAAAAAGAATTAACCTAGAAGGTAACACCCACACACAGGAAATCAATGTGAGTCAATGCCCTGTATAGCTATCCTTATCTCAACCAGCAAAAACCCTTGTTCCTTTCTATTATTGCTTATACTCTCTCTAAAACAAAATTAGAAATAAGGGCAAAATAGTTTCTGCTGGGTTTTGGGGGGGGAGAGGGAGGGGGCGGAGTGGGTGGTAAGGGAGGGGGTGGGGGCAGGGGGAAGAAATGAACCAAGCCTTGTATGCACATATGAATAATAAAAAAAAAAAGAAAAAAAAACATGTTCCTAGATATAGAGACAAACTCAAAGAAAGCAGAAAGAAAACAGTCACTCAAAAACTCTTGGGAAATACATCAATATAAATGACTAACTTCAAGGAAGATATAATGGAAAGAACAAGACTTATCACTGTCTATTAAGACTAGATTGTAGAGCACATTCCTTCAGACATATGCCCAGGGGTGGTATTACTGGATCATAGGTCCATTTTCAGTTCTATTTTTAGTTTTTCTGAGGGACCTCCATATTACTTTCCATAGTGGTTGCATTCATTTACATTCCCACCAACAGTGTAGAAGTGTACCTTTTATCCCACACCCACCCATTCACTGGTCAAGGTCAGCTTAGAAAGATTGGATGCCAGCCCCAGTGTGTTTCTGGCAATGTGGAAGTTTCAGCTTCCTGGTCACAGACAGAGGTGATCATGTGTTTACATGGATGTGAGGACTGGGCGAGCTAATGCATGAGCAGTGTTCTCACAGAGTCCAGGCTGTAAGAATGTCCCACAGAGCTAGTCAGGATTAGCTGTGCCTTAATGTCACTGGCCTGGGACTCACCACCTCCTCTAAACCCTGTAGCATTCATGGCCTACCTGGCCATGGGACAGGGCTCCCCTCTCTCTTGGCCCCTTTACTTCCTGGGTTCTGAGAAAGTTCAGAAATGGGGCAGGAAGGAGGAAAATGAGTCTGTTAACTAAGCCCCAGATCTAGACAGACGTATTTAACTGAGGCAAAAGCAGCCACTGAGATCCAAAAAAGGAAGAGGGGCAGAGCTGAGTCAAGCTCTCCAGCTGCCCTGCTCCAATTTTACCAATTCAAATGCCACTCCAGGAAAGGAGCAGAGAGAACCCATGTGTAGGCACATTGAGCTCGCTTCAAAAGAAAGAGGGTGACCAGTGGGCATGAGAGATGTGGGTGGGAGCCTGCCTCTGTCTAGCATGGACCCAGCCAACTCAGTTTTCCATACTCATTGTACACTTGGCATTGTTCTGAGGTGATTTGTTTCTTCATGAGGCAAGGAAAGTGCTGGTGATGGGATGGGGTGGAAGGAAAGCCAAAATGAAGCATAAAGACAGTGGTCCCGGGGCAGAGAACACCAGTTTTGGATGAGTCAGAAGGGGACTCAGAATCCATCAGTGACCTGGGTCTTCATGGGAGTGACTCCACTGTGTGCTTCACAAGGAAACAAGGAAGAGCAAGGGGGCAGTTTAGTTACAAGACCAGGCAGAGCAATGATCGCTCATCAGCCGAGAGCATAAGCTTTAGAGAAAGGCAAAAAGGCATTAGTCTGTGTGAGGATAATAACAACCACGTAAGACTTTTTTTTTTTTTTGGTGGCACTGGGGTTTGAACACCTTGAGCCACTCTACCAGCCTTTTTTGAGAAAGGCTCTCATGAAATATTTGCCCAGGGCTGTCTTTGAACCATGATCCTCCTGATCTCTGCCTCCTGAGTAGCTAGGATTACAAGTGTGAGCCACTGGCACCAAGCCACAGAAGACTCTTGATAGAAATTTGACTCAAGACAATGGAGGAGACTGAATGTCTCTGACAGGGCCTGTGGTGACCCTGGGAAATTTTAAACCAGACTCTTCACAGAAGCCAAAAAGTCTTTATGCCTTTCAGGTTGTAGGGACTCCATTGACTAAAACAACCCATCTATCCCAATGGTTTTGATGTTTCTTAGGATGTAAGCATTAGCTTTTTTGCCAGCACCAAAACAGATACCAGTGTCCTCCATCCAAGGACTGTTGTGTTATCGAAAATGCCCTTTCCAATAGAAGGTGTTGTGGAGCCCTGCCATGTGCCCCTTAAGGGGACACTCATGGAGATTCATAGAGCATTAAGGTCTCTGAGAAGTCTTGCAGTGATGAACCTACTTTTTTTTTTCTATCCAGCATTTTCCATCCCTATTTTTATTATTTACTTATTTATTTTGCAGTACAGGGGCTTGAACTCAGGGCCTTCACCTTGAGCCACTCCACCAACCCTATTTTTGTGAAGGGTTTTTCGAGATAGAATCTCATGAAATATTTTCCCAGGCTGGATTTGAACCACAATCCTCCTAATTTCTGCCTCCTGAGTAGTGAGGATTACAGGAGTCACAGGCGCTTGGCACCAACCCTATTTTTAACTTAGAAAAAAATATATTCTTTTCAGACAACTGCTAGCATTCCCAAACTAGTTTCCTTTTCTGCAGCCTGGGCGGTGCTGTCTGATGACTCAGCAGCACAGTTACACAGAACAAGGCAGACTGCTTTGCCGCCCTTTACTGTATTTCAGCAGGGGTCATCATGGCAGATGACCCCTGGGGATGGCAGGAATGCTCTTCTGTCTCTATGCTACAGATGGGAAAATCGAGATTCAACCAGCAAGTTGACAAAAGTCACAGAGAGAGAAGGGCCCATCTATGCTCCACCCTAGAGTTTGGACCACTCACCTGAGGCTTTTTCTCGGCACTGTACACTGTAAACAGAGGCCTACTGTCCTTCAGCTGAATGTGAACACGGTATCAATCTGAAGGGAAGAAGAAACCAAAGTGGTCTCCAAGGTCAAGAATGGCTTGTTCTTTCCAGACTCTTCCTATGGAAGGGCAAGAGAGTCTTGGTATTTTTTTAATACTATTATCAAAAGGCTAATACTCTCCAATTGTTCAGTTTCTCAATGTCCTTTTATACTCATGCAGAAACATTTCTGGGGAAAAAATATCCAAACCCACAACAACATAATCAGAAGGCAGCTTAGGCAGATGGGACAGTGCAAGAAGAATACAAGCAGACAAAAACCCTTCAGAGTCATGGAGGGGCCAGAAACTTCCTGCAGGAGCACTCAGGTCCAGTTATGACTCTGACAGTGTGAAAGGAAGTGATTACAGGGTGACATGGAAGAATTTCCTGTGATTACACCCATCTTCTGTCACAGATGTCCAGAGTGCAGGGTCTTGGAGCACACATTTCTGTCCCAGGACTTCTGTTTATTACCATTTTCTCAACAAAATTAGTAGAAAGATTATGTAGCCAGGAAGAACTGCCTCTGGCCCAGTGGCAGTTGAATGTATTCCTGAGCTCCCTCCATGAACCAGATACCACCCTTCTATGAAGCCCGAACATCAACAGAAGTAAATCTTAAAAACAAAAACAAAAACAAAAAAACTTTCCTGCAATACACCATTCTGCAAGAAAGACTGAGTATGAGTATGGAAACTGTGGTATTTGGGGGAGATTGTGGACTGCTCATGATGTGAAGATATCAGAAAACAGAGTCCAGGGTCAGCATCAAATCCAGAATGAAACCAAGGATGCAGCAAAGCACCTGTGTGGTGGCCGTGGACATGCACCTTGGACATCTCAACTGCAGGGAGACTGATTGCCCATGGCCCTGTACTGGGCTCTGAAACCAGGGCCAGATGGTCAATGGTAATACTCAGTGGTACCATTCAGCTACAAAGTATTTCTCTGAGAGGCTCACGTATTAAAGGCGTGGTCTCCACTGCAGTGTTCTGATGTGGGGCTTTGTAAGGAGGTGGGGAAGTTGATTGGATCATGAAGGTGCTCACTTAACCAATGGATTAATCCATTGGTGGAGTTATAATTGAATAAACTATTAGAAGGTGGTGGAGTCTATGGAAGGTGGGCCTGATTGGAGGAAGTGGACACTAGAGTATGCCTTTGAAAGGTATATCTTGTCACCAGCCTTCCCACATACCCACCTCCTTCCTGGTCTCCATGAGGTGAGCGACTTTGCATGGCTTACAAACAAGGGAGCCAACTGACTCTGAGCTGAAACCTTTGAAACCATGAGCCAAAAGTCAATCTTACCTCTTTTAAATTGTTTTTTTCCTCAGGTATTGTGTCACAGTCACAGAAATCTGACTAACACACTGAGTCAAGCCAATCCCTGAAAGAGGCCAGTTTTATCTTAAGACTTCCCCAGTTTCTATGCCAAAACTTCCTTAGGCTGCCTCCAGCCCTCCTTCACTCCCTGCTTCATTTGGACCTGACAACTGTCCCACTCTATCTCAAGGTCACCCACTTTCCCAAACAGGTGCTTCCCCTGGTGAAATCTTCAGGGATTTGAAAACCACCTGATGTCTGCTTTTGAAGATTGAAATAATGCAACCTACACATTCAAAATGAACTTCAAAATATACCCCAGTCCCTGAGGTCATTGCAGTGACACATTGTGTTATTACCAGTCTATTTTGCTCATTTTCATTCTTTTATGTAAACATCAAAAATCTAGTGTTAGTCTGTAAGTAAAAATGATGATGAAGAAAAGAATTGAACAGCTGGGAGTGTGGCTCAAGGGGTAAAGCACTTGCCTAGCATGAGTGCAGCTCTGGGTTCAATCCCTAGTGCTATAAAAATGAACAACAAAAAACCCCAATAATTTAGAAATAGTTTCCCCTCAGAAGGTGGAAAGTAGCTCCTAATAAAAATGAAAATATAATACTACTCTAGATAAATAGGAAAAACCAAAATCTGAATGTTAGTCAAGTAGAATAAGATTTTTATCTTTCATGGTATCTCACAATATAAGATGGACCCATGGAAATGTGAGAAGGGAGAGAATGGACAAAAGAAACCAAAGATATGAAAGTTGGATAAATAATATATTTAAAAATAACCTCTTTCTTGAGGCATGATTGGCACCCAAAAGAAGCTTTATACATCTAGTATGTGTAACTTGACAAATTTGGAAATAAGCATGCACCTGTGAGATTCACCACAGTGTAGTCCATAAACATATTCATCACGTCCAAACATTTCCCCCATTTTAATTATCGTTATTATTTTGCAGCGAAAACACTTATTGTAAGTTCTACTCTGGCTGGGTGCTGGTGGCTCACGCCTGTAATCCTAGCTACTCAGGAAGCAGAGATCAGGAGGATCAAGGTTCAAAGCCAACCTGGGCAAATAGTTTATGAGACCCTGTCTCAAAAACCCCATCATAAAAAAGGGCTGGAGGACTGGCTTGAGGTGTAGGCCCTGAATTTTAAAAAAAGTTCTACACTGTTAGCAAATTTTAAAGTGTATGTTACGGTGTCGTTAATGGTAGGTGCTGTGCTGATCACATAGTATTTATTCACCTGTGTGACTAAAACTTTGCACTCTTGCAAAGATTTAAGATAAATCTTTAACTATTTTCTCTGGTCTCTCTCCAATTAATAACCAGATTTATTTATTCATCTTCGCAGTGCTGGGGATTAAACCCAGGGCCAGAAATGTTTCTTATTGTGTGGAAAAAATAAACTTCCTCTTGTTCACAACTAAGTACGCAGGTGCTTTGGAGGTATCTATGAGCCACAATGGCTAGAAGGACACCGGAAGTCCTTGTAGGAGTGGGCAGTTAGCTTTCATCTGGGGTGATGTCAGCGCCCATTGCCAAGGTTAAGCTGGATGCTTTAAAAACACATCAAGGTCTCTGTTTTGAGCAAATCCTGAATGAATAAAAAATGTACCAAGGTCACTGTTCTGGAAAAGACATAAGAGCCTATGTGAAAGTTGGAGACAAAGGGTGTCAGCCCTGAGTCCAGGTGGCAGTAATGCCCTCAGGCTAATGACCTAGATGGTGACTAGGATGGACAGGGGTGGTAAGAAAGGGGTAAGTGTGTGGGCCACACTGATATGCTACCAGGAACTTTGCCAAAGGCTTCACATGGGCCATCTTGGTTAAACCATCCGGTGATCCTGCGAGGTAAGTGTGTTTGTTTTCACCCTTATCAGAGGAGGAACTGAGGTAAGCAGTTAAGCAACAAGCCCACACTGTACAACCAGGAAACAGTGGGGTCATTCTGGAGTGGTGTGTCAGACACATCCACTGTCTCCCTATGGTGAGAGGCATGAGATGTTATAGACGCACAGGTGACATTGGGGCTCGGATGGCGGAGTGTTTCTGTTGGCTTTGAATTTTCCATTCTACTTCAGAGACACATGCCCAAGGCCCAGCAGTTTGTTTTCAAGGTAGAACACCTCTACTTTAATTCTACACTTCTCTTTTTGAACTGTGAAGAAAACTTGCATACTGTGACCTCATTAGGACAACAAATGAGTGTTCCCTCTAGAAGAAAAGCATACTGAATGTTGGCAGTGCTCTGCTGCATCCCCAAGTCCCTCTTTCCACTTCTGGGTGCCCTTTAGGCTCGCATTCTTTGGCTCCCAGTCGCCTGAACCTGTGACTCTATGAAGATCTGTTTTCAAGGTTCTGGAGCCACTATGCCCCAGCGTACAGACAGCCAGAAGGCTATCTCCAGCTCCCTTGTCTTGAGCCAGAACAAACTCTGAGACACAACTCACATTCCAGAGCCCCCTATAGGACCAGGCCAAGCCCAGGATCTCAGCTGAGATCACACCCTTGCATGCCTTCCTCCCTTCCTCCCCGTCTGGTTTTTCCAAAACCATTTCTTTATGAAATCACTGGCACATGAATCCCAGGTTCATAGTATATAGTAAACTCTCAGTTTACTATATAGAGGGGTTGTTGTTTCAAGAAAACAATTTATGAAGACACAGCATATGTAATCAAAACTATTTTTAAAAGATACAATGTATGCACAATGAATACATCAATTTATTGTCTACAATTTAATCAACCTTGACAGTTGCTTACATCTATGAAACAATTGCCATGATGGATACAAAATATTTCCATCAACCCCCAAGAGATCCCTTATACTCTTTTGTAGCCCATCCCTCCCTCCGCTCCCCTAGGCCAGACAACCTCACTTTCTTGTGGTTCTGATCAGTTTCTCTGCAGTCACTGTCTGAACATTTAGCCAAGAGTACCTTGTTGCAAGTTTTTTTTGTTTGGTAATATCCCTTTCAAGTTCTATATCAAAAAAAATTCTAGCTGCTAATAAATAAACTCCAAAATGTATAATGGGCTTAAATGCATGCATGGAGTATATTTCTTGATCAGATAACACTAATGAAGATTACTAATTGGTTGGCAGTCTTCCTCCAAGCATTAGTTTTGCAATCAAGGCACATTTCATATTGTGATTCTGATATCACAAAATTTCCCATGTGTTAGTGTGTTTCTATTGCTGTGACAATACCTGAGAGAAACACTTTAAAAGGGGGAAGGATTTATTTTAGCTCACAGTTTCAGAGGTTTCCAGTCCATCATGATGGGGAGATCATGAGGAGGTAAGGAAACTCACATTACAGTGGCCAGGAAAGAGAGAGAGAGGGTTTCTGCAATAGCTGACTTGCTGCTTCTTCATTATCCATTTGGATCTCTGTGCCACCCACATTTGGGGTGGTTTTCCCCCCATGCTCTCTGGAAATGCCCTCAAAGACACACCCAGAGGTGTGCTTCACTAATCTCCTAGGCACTACTCAATCCAACCCAGTTGACAATCAAGATTAACTATCACAGAATCCAAGACCACAATATGCACAGCTGCATCGCTCAAAAGGAAGGGCTTCATGGGTCAGCCTGGACATTGCTCATATACCTCTGTCTAGGTTCCATTGGCCAGAACTCACTGAAATGACCACACAGAAAGGCTGGAGGGGCTGGGAATATAGTTTCCCTGTGTGCTCAGAAACTAGCAGTGCTCTCACACAGGCTTATAACTACCTAGCCAGAAAAGGAAAAGATAGAAAGAGGAAGAAGAAAGAGGTGCTAACAAGTTGACATCATCATCATTGATAACAGCACCAACCCAACAAAATAACAAACACAGATAAGAATATTGTCTGTTGAGCAGTCATGTGCTAAATGTTTCATCATGCATTATCATGTTTATTTTATTTATTTATTTATTTTTGCAGTACTGGGGCTTGAATTCAGGACCTACACCTTGAACCACTCCACCAGCCTTTTTTTTTTTTTAAATGGATTTTTTTGAGATAGGGTCTCTTGAACTATTTTCTTGGGCTGGCTTCAAACTGAGAACCTCCTGATATCTGCCTCCTGAGTAACTAGGATTACAGGCAGGAGTCACCAGTGGATATTTCCTTAAACTCTTGGCTGCTCAGTTTACAGATGAGGATTAAAACAATGTGAAATCATATGACCCACCATGTTTGCACAGCTATTAACTGGAAGAGGACAGATTTGTTCCCCAGTCTTCGCTAACTCATAAGTTTGTGCTGCTAACATCAGGTCAGAACAAATCAATTGTTCCCTCCACCCTCTGTGTGAGAGCAGCAGACTTCAAAATAACTGAGGTCACCTAGAATGTCAAGATTATATCATGTTATTCAAAGATTCCCACAACTTAAACCTCAGGGCAGATGGCCAAGAAGACATCTCTAACACAGATATTAAGGGTGGGGTTAAACTGAGCCCTAGAGAGTAAAGTTATTTTGTGTTTTCTGTACCTGCTACCTTTTAAGAAGTGTGAATCACAAAGGAAAATCTTTATGAGATTATCGGTGAAGAGAAATTTGAAAATCTGAGAGAAAATAATTCCCTACCATAAAGATGTCAATTTTCCCAAAATTGATATATGGGTTTAAGGCAATTTACATCAAGATTCCAGCAAGGTTTGTAGAGCCATTCACAAGCTTATTATTCTTAAATTTACATGAAAAAAGTCTTGGAAACTAGTCTAGCTAAAATAATTTTGAAAAGGAATAAAGTGGGAGGAATCATTTTACCTGATTTCAAGACTTATAAGATAGGTCCAATAATACAGACAGTATTGGAAGAAGAATAGACGTTTTGATTGATGGAACAAGTAGAAAACCCAGAACTAGATTCCTCAATGACTTTTTGATAAAGGTGCAAAGTCCTTCAATAGAAGAAGGTCAGCCTTTTCCAAAAACAGTGCTGGAGCAATTGGGCATTCATGGGTAAAAACAAACAAACAGAAAAAAAAAATACCCTCCACCTAAACTTCACATCTGACATAAAAATTAAGTCAAAGTTTATCATAGTCTCAAATCTAAAATTCAAACCCATAAAACTTGAGAATATAACAGGAGAAATCTTTTGGATCTTGCTAGGTGAAGAGTTTTTCTACTTGACACTGAAAGCACAATCCATTAAAATAAAAATTGACAAATGAGGCTTTATCAAAATTGAAAACTGTGCTCTGTGAAGATTCTATGAAGCAGATGAAAAGACAAATTACAGACCGAGGGAAGATATCTATAAGCAATATGTCTAACAAAATATTTGCACTTAGAATATGAAGCATTTACAAATCTCAAAAGCAAAAAGCAAGCAATCCAATAGAAAATGGGTTGAGACATGAACAGACATTTTGTTTAAAAGATTACACAGGCACCAACTAAGCACCTGTAGGGATGGTCAATATAATTAGTCATCAAAGAAATGTAAATTAAAACTATGCCAGGTGCATGTGGCTCATGCCTATAATGCTAGATACTCAGGAGGCAGAGATCAGGAAGATGGTGGTTCAAAGCCAGCCCAAGCAAATAGTTCATGAGACACTATCTCAAAAACACCCATCACAAAAAAGGGCTGGTGGAGCAAGGTTGAGGGCCTGAGTTCAAACCCTATTACCGCCCAAAATAGCAACAACAAAAAACTACAGTGACATACCACCACATGTCTACCAGAATGGCTAACATTTAAAAAAAAGTTTAAAAAAATGGTGACAAAGATTCAGAGAAACTGAATCAATCACACATTGCTATTGGGAACAGTCACTGGGAAAATAATATATCCATTTTGGAAAAGAATGTGACAGTTCTTTATAAAACTTAACAAGTATTTACAATACAGCCCAGCAATTACATTTGTGTGCAACTGATCTAAAAAAAAATGTTTTCAAGATTTTTAGATTGAAGTGTTACATTCATACAGTAAAATGGCCAATGGGCATGAATCTTAGGTTTCTGCATAAGTATAGATCCATAGATCCACCAGTCAAGATATTTCCAGAACCTCATTTATCCCTTCTTTCTCAGGAGAAGAAAGGTTTCTTGCTTGCTGATACTGAAGCAGGATGAAAAGAAAAAAGAATTTTATACATGCAGACAAATGATAATGTCTGCTCTGCATGAAACATATCAAAGTGTTCTCATCTATGTGCTCTCTGTCTCCCTGTCTCTCTCCTCCTCTCCACCCACCCCCAACCTCAATCAGCAAGTCCCTACATTTTACATCAAGCACCAGTACTGGGCATTGGAGGAACACCCAGCGCATGAAAAAGGGTTGGACATGGGTCGGGCTGGCAAGAAGCTTACAACCTAGTGGGAGAGAAAAGATGTAAGGCTGGTGACGTGATCTAATAAAGCACTGTGTTTTAGATAGAATGTAAGTCTGGTCAGAATCAAAGGGTTTTAAAATTGGGTATGCAGGTTTTTAAATTGGGCTAGATCTGGAGGGGAAGTTTCTAGAACATTTCCTTGAGACATTCTCTCCTTCCCCCTTTCAGCATCGGGGTTTCTTGATAGCTGTCTTGCAACAGATATCTGCAAGTTTGGCTGGGGCTTGGGATGAGGAAATGGAGAGCTGCAGAACTCCCATCAGCCCAATACCTACCAACTACCAGACACATAGGGAAGCCCACTTAATTCCTGCACAGTTTCCAGGAAGAAATATTATGATTTCTATTTTACAGCTGGGAAAACTGAGGCTTAGACATGTGCCAAAGAAAAGTGCCCAAGGCCACCTGGCTGGCAGCTGAGGGAGCCATGATTTGAATACAACCCTGATGTGCTGGAGTGCTTCCTGCCTGCTGTAAGACACCACTGTTGCTGCCACTTGTACAAAGCGAGGGGTATAATATGTGTGGCCTCTCAGGATGTCAGGGGTTAGGGCCAGGCCCTGAGGCATCAGATCTCTGGGGCAGGGCCCAGAAGGAGTAGGGAGCCCTAGAGGTTTTTCTGCTGAGTACCCTACCAGGCTGGTAGCACCCTTCAAGGAGAAGCCTAAGTCTGCCTGATTGGCTTCAGAAGGCAAAGAAGTTACAAGAGGGTGGCCAATTTGAGAAAGAGAGTAATGCAACGAGGCTGTCTGACAGCCCCAAATCATAATGCTGAATTTAGCCAGGTGTGGTGGCTCACTTTTGTAATCCCAGCTACTTGGGAGGTAGAGGTAGCAAGATCTCAGTTTCAAGTCAGCCCTGGGAAAATTAACATGAGACCCTAACTGAAAAACAAACTGAAAGCAAAAGGACTTGGGGACATGACTCAAGTGGTAGAGTGCTTGTCTAAGAAGCATTGAGTCCCCTAATCTCCAGTACCTCAAAAAAAAAAAAAAGTTGGATCCATCATATGCCCAGTGTGGGCATCAGTCCCCACAAAACCCTCATCTCCTCCTCATTGCATTCAGGAACACCTGGGTATGCCACACTCTGCAGCCATGAGTGGAGATGGGACTGTTTGTGGATGTGGACTCGTGGTGATGACATGGCCCGTGGTCCTGTTTCCTCTGCCTCTCTGTTCTGAAATAAGAATTCAGACAGAAGGCCCTCATCTTGGAAAGTACCAACTCCCATTGTCCTAGAGAGTGGGACAGTCTAGGAGGACTGCCAGTCTGACCCAGGGGAATGTCAGGCTTTGTGGAGGAAGCCATTGCCACGGATGGGGACACTACCTAGGAGGACTGGTCATGATGGATGGTGGTCATGGTATTTCAAATCTTTAGCTCTATCCATGCCCTGGGAGGGCTAGGCACTGAATCTCTCTCTTCCCCCTCCCTATGGTCATATTTTTTAATGGTCAGAGCCCCAGTGAGCCATAATGGTAGCACTCCTTCCTTGGACCTCTGGAAGAAGGACCTGGGTTCTTTGTCCCTTCTCCAGTGCTCTGTTTAACCAAGGCCATTGGAAAGGATAGGCCCAAGGCAAGGAAGCCCCACTAATCTCAAGTCTACCCAATCTGCAGAGTGCCCCTTGGCCCCAACATCTTTGTAAGGACTCTGGACCTCTAAAGAGCCCACATGAAACAAGCATGACAGGAAAGGATGCTCACCCTAGGAGTCAGGATGATACAGGAGCAGTGAAAAGAGGAGGCTGAAGCAGGGATTGGGAGATGCACTGGAGAAGGAAGACAGGCAGAGCAAAGTTCAGAACAATCCCAAATCAGGGGCCCAGACACATCCTTCATGGATCCATCACTTTTCTGTCTTTGGAGGCCTTAGGTGGTCTGGTCTGCAAAGGGTGACAGAACACAGGATTATCAGCTAGAAGACTGAACACATTTCAGTGACAGGGAAACTGCCAGGAAGGAGCTTGGGGAAGAGTTAACCTCAAAAGTGAAGGTCAGAAAACAGAATAATACCCCCCAAAAAAAAATCATAGAGGGAAAAGGAAGAAAGTATCAAGTGTACAAAATCCAGACAAGGGAAGTACAAATATAATTTCAAGGTAAAATTAACTTGACCTAAGCCAGTTAATTCCTTATGTCATCTCTTGACTTCAGCCTTTCTTTGGCTTATCTCTTTCACTAAGTCCCACCCGTCAGGGTACTTTGCTATCCTTTCAATAAACTTTGTGCTTGCTTTAACTCTTAACTCCTCATCAGGCATCTTCAATCATCAACTATGCCAGGACATGAATTGAATTTGGGAACAATGATCACTGTGCTGAGAAGCATGACAGCACCTGCTGGGCTTTGAACTAGGTGGGCAGGAGTTTAAAATAAATTAACTATATTGGACTGTCTTAGGTCATTGTGAGCAAGTAGGCTAGGCAGTTAGCTAAAGTTAGTATAGCTAGGACAGAAGGGCCCCTGGAAAACTCCATTATGACCTTCCTGTGACCTTAAAGGGTGGAAAGAAAAAAGCAGGATAGACCAGAATGAGGACACTAGGAGGGCTAGTAGGAATTTCAAATTCCCACAGTTTAAAGAATACAACCAATCAGAACATTGCAGGCACAGCCAACCAGAATGCTGCTTTTTGCACTCCTAATTAGCATATAGTTTGATCACCATTCTGGAGGAAATGGATAAAAACTCTAGACTTCGAAGGTAACCCCTTCTGGACCCCTTCCCGTCTCACATGAGAGCTTTGTTCTTTTTCTTAATAAACTTCTTGCCTGTGCGTCCACCCTCCATTGTCAATGGACTGCATTCTTGTCTTTATAATTTCACTGGAGAATGGATGAGGGGGCTCCCATAGCTTCCTAGTTTCCACGAAAAATCACAGAATCCTTGAGATCCACAACATGAAAGGCATTTCAAGGTGTCTCACGAGGTGGAGGTTTTAGCAAGGATTTATTTTAGTATAATGGGATAAAGTATAGACAAAGTGGGAGTGGGGAGAAAAACAAAGAGAAGCATTTCCTATTCCCCATGCAGAAAAGGGGAGCAAAGGTGGTTCCCATCTCTTCATGCTATTGTGAAGAGCTGGGGGAATACATGTGGTCAAAGATAATGGATCTGGGTGACTGAGATGGCTGTTAAAACAGGGAGGGGTTATCCTGGCCCACCCAAATCATAGGGACAATAGATGTGCTTTAGAACTTCCCTTTGTTAGACATGATTATTCTCTACACAGCCAAGTGTTGGGTCTGGAGACTTAAGGCAGATGAGTGAGTATCCCATCCTTCTGTGGAGAGCACTACCATTCCTGCATCCTGAAATCTGCATTCTTGCATCCTGAAGAGGAGATACCTAGTCTGATAGATCTGCCACAGGGCTGATGAGCAAAATGCTCTCAAGATTGTTTCCCCTTCCCCAACAAGGGGCAAAACAAACCAGTTCACCTAAGAAAGCCCGTGAATCCACTGCCAATCCACCTAACCCAGAGTTAAAACATCCATGAAAGCCCCAGCCTTTACCTGAGCAGGGAGCCACAGGTATCCAGGCTCAGCTGCACTGCTCTAGCTGTAGCCTTTCCTTTCTCTCTAATAAATCTTACTTCATTTAACAGCTTTGGTTCATCAGTCAGCTGCCTGATGAACCACTTCTCTGGCCTGTGAAGGCAAGGACCCGCAACACTGGCCTGTAACACTTCAAACAGGCACATAACATTTTGGTCACCGCACAAAGGGACATTTCTCCTGGACCAAGGTTGGTATGACGTGAGTGCCAAACCAACAGAGGCATGCCTAAGGTGCAACTGTGAGTATCTGGCACTCTGCTGGATGTTCCTGCTGGGGGAAAACCCCTGCTGAGGACTAGCCAAAAGCAGACTTCCTTGCACTGCTCACTCTGTCTGTCTCTGCTCCTATCTTCCTGAGGGATTTTCCCATCATGGTATCAAATCAACAGCTCCTAGCCAACTTTGGCCTCACAGCGATTCTGGCTCTGGAGGTACTTTTGCCCCTCCCTGTGGGCCAAGACCAAGCCCAGGGTTTATTCGGGTACACCTTATGCTACATCGGAGGAGACCTCATTGGTTGTGGCACCTGACAACTTTTTCTTTTGCCACCTGTCCAATACCCCTTCTGCCAGAGGCAGTGACCCGAGAGTGGAGATTTCATGTGGTTGACAGTGTTCCAGTACCACTTAGTGGGAGTGACCTGGAAGCACACTTGATCATTAATCCCTCAGGTGTGCATCCTGCCTCCAGGCTCTGCCTTCCCCTCTGTTACCTAAAATGCCAGGACACCCCTTCTGCTCCCTCCCCAGTTCCACTGCCTTGTCCCTTCATCTCTTTCTGCCTTCCCCTCCCTGGACTTACTGGGACCCTGGCCTCCCATGGAAAACTCAAACCATGGTACCTTATGACTTTCTTAAGGTACCATGTACCTTAAGAAAAAACTAGGTACACCTAGTTTGTTAGGCCCCTTGGTCCAAAGCAGCTTTAAATCAGCTGCTGGGCACTGGCGGAGGCAAAGGTGCCTGCAGAAAACTGTGGCTGAGCCACAGAAGGGGAGGAGGGAAAACAAACAGGCGCACATGTGCATAGGGATGCTGGCCCCTGGGCGCACCAGTAATGCCTGCCATAGCTAAGGCAATCCATAGAGAGGGCCCAGCGTGCATCCAAAGCTGCCAGCCATACACAGAAGGCTGCGGTGTTGGGCCTGAGCAGACAGAGTCACTCGTCCTGGGCATGGGGGGTAAGGCATGGTGCTTTGTGCAGGCCCCATTCCCAGCCCCACCTCACACTTCCGGCCTGACCAACTGAGCCCTTGGAACCAATTCTTATCTCAAGGTTATGGTCCTCCCACCCCCCCAGAAAAGTTTCCTATACTTTTGGCCTCAGCATAAAAAGTTTTTTCCTCCAAATATTAACACTAGTCATCTCTTTGGCACTGTGATTGCCCCAGGATCCCCTCTGAATGCCCTTTTCTAATCTTACAGGCTCCTCTTCAGGTGGTGCATTCCCTTGTTAAAGAGGCTGCCTGCTGTTAGCTAAAAGACAGGATCCTAGAGATTTTCTCTCACTGCATCAGTCAGGAGGCCTATTCTGACACAGTCACTTCCATCTGGTCACAGATGGCGAAGGAAGTCATGAGACTGGGACATCTGCTCTCGTTAGGTCAACCCCCAGTTGGGATGCTGACAAGAGGGGAGCTGACCCATTTTTGTTGTTGTTGTTGTTGTTCTAGATGGGGCCTGCCCCTCCAGTCTTCCAGCCTCAGTACCCAAGTGGTCTCTGCTGGCCTGTCTACTGAAATGTTGGAAGGACCTTGACCCTATTAATCTCAAGAAAAAAACCCCTCGTCTTTCTTTGTACTGAGGCCTGGCTGCAGTATCCCTTGGGTGACCAAGAGAAGCGGCCTTCACAGGATTCCTTAAATCATAATACCATACTCCAATTAGACCTTTTCTGTAAAAGGGAGGAAAAGTAAACTGAGGTCCCCTATATACAGCTTTTCTTTTATCTCCAAGACCACCCAGAATGGTTCCATAATTGCTATCTAGATTCTCAAACATTGGCCATTCTTTGTAAACAACAGGATAAACATGGAGAAGGAGGACCAGAAAAGCCCCTTACCAATGACAAGTCCCCAGTCCCTACTGCTCCACCCTCTGCCCTACTTTCTTAGCCACCCCAATATTCAGAACCTCCTAATGATGCTTCCCACTTCAACAGGCAGTGGTAGGAAGAGGGTGACTCTATGTCCCTTCCAGTTATCAGATCTAAGGGAGATTTTTAAAGATCTGGGTAGCTATACTGATGCCCAGACCAATACATCCAAGCCTTTATCTCTGTGATCCAAACCTTTGAATTGGCATGGAAGGATATTATGCGTCTACTAGACCAGACCCTTTCCTCATTAGAAAAGCAGTGGGTCCTGGCCCAGACCACTCAGGTTGTGGAAAATTTCCATCTACAATGAGCCCCAATACCCATGAAAATGAGGGAATGAATGTGCCATGCCCAGAGAGGCACAGGCAGTCCCCTTAGCAGATCCACAATGGAATCAAAATGGTGAGGAGGATGAATATCCTCGATGCCTCTTCATCTGTCTTATAGTGGAAGGGCTAAAAAGGGCCAAAGTCAAACCTCTAAATTATTCCCAGGTGACTGCAGTACAACAAGTCCCTGAAGAAAACCCCCTTACACTTCTACAGCATCTTAAGGACGCTATCAGAAAGCATACCACAGTGGACCCAGAGTCACAGGTGGGAGAGGTTCTCCTCAAAGATAAATTTCTAACTCAATCATATCCATAGACTGCAAAAGTCTGTGACTGAAGGAGAAAAATCATTGGACCAACTAATGCAGCTAGCCAGGTCTGTATACTATAACCCGGATGTTACTAAAAAGATAGAAAAAGATAAACACCATGACCTCATCACAGCGCTCAGGGAGTGCCCCACCTGACTGGGGCTTACATCCCCAGAGGGACTTCTGCAGAGAGTGCCCAAAAGGGGGACAACCCCTGTCCTCTCTGCAAAGGTAACCACTGGAGGTCTAAGTGACCCCCTCTCCAGATGGAAGGTGGGGTGCCACCTCCTATGGATTGATGGGTTCCAGGGCCTCCTGTCCAGGCTCTACTTCTTAGCATCAATGTTGAGGAGCCTTGGGTAGCCATAATGGTAGAGAAGAAAAAGGTCATCTTCCTCCTAGACAGTGGTGCCCATCTCTCTGTCTTACCATTCTCTTCTGGTCTCTGGTCCCATAACAAGGTAATTGTTCGAGGCATATCTGGCCAGCCCCTAGAGTGCTATTTTACCTGGCCTCTGGCCTGCTCTTAGGGAGACCTCCACTTCTGTCATTCTTTTCTCATAGTCCCTGAGACTCCAGTGCCCCTGCTGGGATGGGATTTACTATCTCAACTAAAGGTTCATATTCTACTCCCCCCAGGTGACTATCTCTGCTGCCCTCTTCTTCAGGAACAAGTAGATCCTACAGTGTGGACTGATGGAATGACTGTAGGGCAAACCAAAATGGCCCTCCCAATTCAAATAAAACTCAAAGATCCCTCACAGTTTCCACATCAAAAACAGTACCCCCTCAAGCCTGAGGGACGATGAGGCCTCTTACATATCATAAACTCCTTTAAAAAACAAGGGCTACTAATTAGTTGCTCCAGCTCCTGAAATACCCCTATTATTGCTGTCCACAAGGGGCCAAACAAATGGAGGTTGGTTCAAGACCTCTGGCTCATTAATGAAGCAGTCATTCTCCTCCACCCAATTGTTCCCAATCCTTCTACTCTATTGGCTCAAATACCCTCAAAAGCCTAATATTACTCTGTACTAGATCTAAAGGATGCTTTCTTTTGCATTCCTCTGCATCCTGACAGTCAGCCCCTGTTTGTCTTTGAAGATCCCACAAACCCTTCACAGCAACTGACTTGGACAGTTTTGCCACAAGGGTTTAGAGACAGCCCCCATCTTTTTGGACAGGCCCTGACCAGAGACTTATTAGGTTGGCACTACCTGGAGACCACCCTTCTTCAATGTGTTGATGACCTACTTCAGTGCGGAGCCACAGAGCCCCTTATCTGCAGAGCAACTGAGTCCCTTTTAAACTTTCTGGCCTCCTGGGGATACAAAGTCTCAAAGGACAAGGCTCAATTATGCCTCCCACAGGTCACCTACCTAGGTGTGGTCTTAAATGGACAGACATGCTCCCTGAGTCATGAGCTAATTGACCCAATCCTCCATTTTTCACTGCCCCAGACCATAAAGCAGCTTGGAGCTTTCTTGGGAGTTACAGGATTTTGCAGAAGCTGGATCCTTAGATATGCAGCCCTTGTCAGACCCCCATACCAGCTCCTAAAAGATGCTCAGTGAGGTCCCTCTTAGAATGGGACCCTGAAAACACAGAAGCTTTTTAGGCCTTCAAACTGTCACTCCAAATTGCCTCAGCACTGAGCTTGCCCACCCAAGACCACTTCCAGCTGCATGTCTATGAAAAAGGGGGGACAGCCCTAGGAGTACTGACCCAGCTCTGAGGGCCAACTCCACAGCCAGTGGGATATCTAAGCAAAGAACTAGACAATGTGTCTAAAGGGTGACCTGGGAGCCTAAAGGCCCTGGCAGCAACCTGCCTCTTGATCCCAGAGGCCCAAAAATCAATTCTTGGATGGCCCTTAACCATATATACTCCACATGATGTAGGGGGGCTTCTAGCAGCTAAAGGACAACAGGCTACTTACGTATCAGACCCAATTGTTAGAATGTCCCGATGTGAGCCTTCGGGTGTGCTCTGCCCTAAATCCGGCATCGCTCCTCCCTACTGAGGGAGAGCCACTCATGCATTCCTGTGAGGAAGTGCTAGCCAAATGTTATTCAGCTAGGCCTGACCTCCTTGACCAGCCACTCCAGGACCCAGACCTCACTGTCTTCATGGACATAAGTTCATTCATCTGGGAGGGAATTAGAAGAGCAGGGGCAGCTGTGGTCTCTCTCACTGAGACCCTATGGGCTGAACCTCTGCCTCCTTCCATTAGTGCCCAACTGGCTGAGCTGATAGCTCTCACTAAGGCATTATGACTATCTGAGGGAAAAATTGGAAACATCTATCCAGACTCTAAGTACACTTTCCTGGTCCTGCATGCCCATGCGGCTCTTTGGAAAGAGCAAGGATTGCTAACTACTGAAGGATCTCCTATCAAACATTCCAGGGAAATCTTAAAACTCTTAAAAGCAGCTTTACTTCCAAAACAAATAGCAGCAATTCAGTGCCCCAGACATCAAAGGTCAGAGGGTCAGGTTGCTAAGGGAAACCAGAGAGCTGATATGGCAGCAAAGGAGGCCACTAGGAGACCTTATGTTCAGGCCCCTGTCTTGTGGGAACAATCCCTCCTCCCTTCTGAACGCCCCCTATACTCACCAGCCGAGAATTCACAGGCTTCAGAGAGAGGATATTGCTTAGATCATAGAGGATGGTGGATAACTCCTGAGGGCAAATTATTTCTCCCACAGACAGGCCAAAGGAAAGTCCTGAAAACCCTACAGCAGACCTATCACCTGGGGTTCATAAGACACTCTCTTTGGCAGGGTGATTATTTGAGGGGATAAAACTCAGAGATGCTCTCCAGGATATTATTAGAGGATGTGAAATCTGTCAGTTAACAACCCTCACAACACTATCCTGCCTATCCCTGGAGCTCAGAGGCAGGGACATATCCAGGGGAGGACTGGCAGCTTGACTTCACCCACCTGCCAGGGGGCCCAGCTTCTAGATTGCTCCAGTAAAGGTAGATAGATACCAGTAAAGGTATCTACCAGAACCAGTTGATGTGTTCCCCTGCTCTTCTGAAAAGGCCCAGGAAGTAACTAAGGTGCTAATTAGTGAGACTATCCCTAGATTTGGACTTCCCAGTATCTCCAAAGTGACAATGGGCCAGCCTTCCAAGCTGAAGTCACTCAGGGAGTCTCTAAGACTTTGGGAATCAAATATCATCTCCACTGTGCCTGGAGACCCCAATCCTCAGGCCAGGTTGAGCGAGCCAATGGATTACTCAAGAGACACCTGTCTAAGCTGGCTCAGGAAACTCACCTCCCCTGGCAAAATTACTACCTCTAGCCTTAATCCAACTCAGAAACACCCCAGATAAAATGGGCCTTACTCCCTTTGAGGCCTTGTATGGGAGACCCTTTCTCCAAAAAGATTTAATTTTAGACCCTGAAGTAACAAACCTGGTCCCTCATATCACACACCTGGCCAGGTTCCAGCAGGTCCTCTCTGAAGTAGGGAGGAGGAGCCCCAAGGCCTCTCCCTGGCTGCCTTTTGTCCTGGAGATCTAGTCCTTATCAAACTCCTCCATAACTTCCAGGGTCTCTCTGACCCCCTTGAGAAGGGCCACACCCGGTCTTATTATCTACCCCACAGGAATGAAGGTTTCTGGGCTGGACTCCTGGATGCACATCTCCCAAGCCAAACACTGGACACCAGAGCCTGACGCACCCAGCCTGAGCCACACCCTGCTCCACCAGCCCACTCCTGTGAGCCAGTGGAAGACCTCAAGTATCTTTTCAAAAGGAACACCTTGAACACGTAACCTATGCCTTCACTTCCTCCCTTTTTGTGGACTGTTTTTATTCTGGTCCCCTTTATTCTAAGTGTCAGCTTGTGGGCAACTTCTCCCCCTGAGTGGGTATGGCCCCAATGAATAGTCTTGAGTGGTGGGTATCTTGTCCTGTGTACCTATTGTCTGCACCTTGGCAGCAGGTCCCCCTCCCTGCCCTCATGATTGCAGTTACTACAAGGCTGCACCTGGTTGTTTCAACAGCAAACTTCCCTGTTTGAAAAATGAACAACTATATGGGAAAGCCTTAGGCACAGGCTTTGTCGGCATATATGGTTCCATCCAATGCCTTAGAAGAGCAGGCCAATGGATCTGTTGGCCACAGGAGGGGACAAAAGGAGAAAATTAAAAAACAAAAATAATAAGATTTTGTTTATATTTGTCAAAATACTGGCTTACATGTCACAGGAGGATCACGTAAACTATGCACAGCAGAGACTCCCACTTCCCACTCCTCCTCCCAGAAAAAAATTAAAACCCCAGCAGCCTCAGCCACCCATGGATGTAAATCCCCAGCTGTACAGTTACTCAACTCTTCCCATCATATTTTAAACTCTATAAACCCCTCTTTGGCTGAGGATTTCTGGCTTTGTCTCTCTCCAAGCCTTCCACAGTTATTGGCAACCCCCGTGGACTCACTTGGAGTCTCACCAGGTAATAAATTAAACCCCCTCTTAACATAACCTAATATTACCAATAGAACTAACCCACCCTACTCCCCAGTGCCTCCAAGGTTTACAGGGGTCAATCACACTGGGGGAAATTTCCAAAAACCTTTGCATCAATATCAAACAGTCAACAAATGACACACAGTGTTAGTTTTCTTCTGGAATTTATTTTGTTTGTGGAACTGCCACTTACACTTGCCTACCTACCTCCTGGCTGGAAGGGAACCTGTACTAAGGCTCTCCTAACTCCACAAATTGATGTCATCCCTGGTAATCAATCCCTTCCTATTCCTCTAGAGGCATACACTTGATCAAAGAGAGCTATCAAAATCATTCCTCTACTGATAGCTATGGGGATCACGGCTGGAATAGGTACTGGCATTAGGGGCATCTCCTTGCCAGTCCATAATTATCAAAAGCTGTCAACAGAATTTAATAATGACATAGAACAGGTCACTCAGTCCATAGAGGCTTTACAAGACCAGGTAGATTCACTTGCATCAGTAGTGCTCCAAAAAGGTGTGTACTTGACCTATTAACTGCTAAAAAGGGTGGAATGTGCCTTTTCCTAAACGAGGAATGTTGCTTTTATGCTAACAAATCTGGGGTGGTCAGAGACATAGCCTGATAGTTAAAGGAATGTGTTACAAAAAGGAGAGAAGAGCTAGCCAATTCGTGATCCTTCTGGGACAACTTATGGAGCTGGGCTCCTTGGGCACTACCTCTGGCTGGCACACTTTTTATGCTCCTTCTAATACTCCTATTTGGCCTTGTATAATAAATGGTCTCTCCAGATTCATATCTCAACAGGTGCAACAGATCAAACTCCAGCTCTTAGTCAAGGAATACTCACCTCTGCCTATGCATGAGCCCTCCACCCCGTTCTATTGGGGCCCCTGGAGACTACACAGGTCAACCCCTGAGACAAGTACCACCTCCCCTCTCCCCCTGTCACCCCATTGTCAGCATGAATCAGCTAGATGAGTCATCACCCCTCTCCCCAACAGCAGTTGGGTGAATGTCTCAGAGAGGGACTTGTTGGGTCAGGGGACTTGTTGGGTCTGGAGACTTAAGGCAGATGAGTGAGTATCTCATCACCCCATGGAGAGCACTATCATTCCTGCATCCTGAAATCTGCATTCCTGCATCCTGAGAAGGAGTTGTAAATCTACATTTCTGCATCCTAAAGAGGAGATACCTGGTCTGATAGATCTGCCACAGGGCTGATAAGCAAAATGCTCTCAAGATTGTTTCCCCTCCCCTAATAAAGGGCAGACAGACCAGTTCATCTAAGAAAAGCTGCGAATCCACGGCCAATGTAAAGAGCCTACCTAACCTAGAGTTAAAATGTCCATAAAAACCCCAGCATTTACCTGAGCAGGGAGCTACCCGTTTCCGGGCTCTGCTGCACTGCTCCAGCTGTAGCCTTTCCTTTCTCTCTAATAAATCCTACATTATATACCGACTTTGGCTCATCTATCAGCTGTCTTAAAAGCCAGTTCTCTGGCCTATAAATGCAAGGACCCTCAACACTGGCCCACAACACTTCAAACGGGCACATAACACAAGGATCCTTGCAGGTTGTTAACATCTCAAAGAGGAAAGCAGAACAGGTAGCTCCTCTATGTTTCCCTGTTCCTGTAACTTAGCAATTAAAAGGAGATGGGGGAGGGCTAGCTGCTCTGGCTCTCCAGCCCTTACTTCCTTGTCCCAGTGTCAAAGTCTGGCCTTTTAAATGTTTATTAAAATAATAGAATTTCCCTGTATCCTCATCTATCTCTCCTGCCTCAAAGAGACAAAGAATTCTGTGTGAACTGGAAACCTTCTGCCACTGAGCTAAAAAAAAAAAAAAAAAAAAAGAGCTGTGACCTACCCAGCACAGCAGACCTCAGTCTCAGAAGAAGATTCCAAGTTCAATTTGCTCACAAGCTTTCCAGTGTCAAGAATTTTCTTACTTCAACTACATTGTGGAGTTTTGGTTTATGTGGATTACTAAGATTTACTATAGTAGAAACTAAAGCTGAGAACTTAAATTTAGTAATTCACTTAAAATAGTAAGAAAACTTACATGTTAATGTACATAACATTTTCATGATTATGTTTTCCAAAATGAAAAACCTTGAATAATAAGTGGTAATGTTTCCCATTCTTGCAAATCTCCACAATGCCTGGCTTAATAGAAGGTTTCTAGATTTTTACAGCTGCTTCTACAACCAGTCTGGTATAATATATTGCTTTGCTTGAAGGCTATGAAAGAAAACCAACCTCACACAGACCTACTAATGGAAAGAGAAGATGGTAGTGATCACCTGAATGGGTTTTGGGAACCCCAAGGGATTGTGGACCACATTTTGAGAACTGCTTATCCAACTAGTACCTGGTGCAAAAGTCAAATCATACAAAATGACATACAGTGAAAAATAAGTATTTCTTTCTGTCCCAGCTACTCAGTTCTGCTCATCAGAGACCATGAATATTAGCAGTTCATTGTGCCTCCTTCCAGAGACACAGGTGCCTCACAGCGGGTACCTCCACAGTTCACCCAATGCAGCCTCACACATTGTATACCACTTTTGCTCATTCACCTGGCCCTCTAGCATGGGGTCATTTTGAATGGCATATTGTTAGCCTAGGCAGCTAACAAGACATGAGCAGGAACAAGGAAAGCCCCAAACTGCTTCCCTTCAAGGAGGCAGAATCATAAAACCCTAGTGGCCCACACTGGGCCAATAATTGACATAATGGACCACCCTGAACTAGATTAACATAATGGCCCAAAGCCAGGATCAGTAATTAAGATAACACTCTATGGCCTCCCTATAGGGCCCTCTCCCGGTGTCAAAGCTAAACTAGGAAGGGCAAAGAGGATCGACTCAGAAGGACAAAGAGGGTCACGTGCAGACTTCCCACACCTGGGCCACCCATGCCCAGCCACCAGGCCATTTGGGGAGAATGATTAGTTTCACACAATTCCTAACCCCACCCTATTGGGCAAAACCCCCAGTCCCAAGGTGGTTGACCCTTACCCCACTTGCCTGCCTCACACCTTAACGTGTACTTAGGATTGCTAATAAATCACCCTTTTCTGTCTTTCTATTCTTCATGGTTCTTTTGCTGTATGGTTCTTTTACTACACCTGGGGCAGCACTGCTAACATTTTGGTGCTATGCTCCAACTCTGCTAAAAGAGTAAGTCCTGTTCTTGCCCACTGTATTGCTAGAGGACTGCCTTCTGGTCTACAGACTTTTCACTTTCTTTTTTTTTTTCTTTTGGCAATGCTGGGGTTTGAACACAAGGCACTGAGATTGTTAGCAAGGCACTCTACCACTTGAGCTATGCCTCCAGCCATTTTTGCTTTCATTACTTTTGAGGTAGTGTCTCACTTTTTTCCTGGACTGTCACAGCTGAGATTGAGGTAGGCTAAAATTAGGGGAAGTTCTGTTGAGTCTGAGGGATCAGAAGACAAAATGAGCCAGTGCCCCCATTCCCCATGAGGCCCCACATCCTGTAAAGGGATGGACAGGTTCACAAGTCATGGCCCCCTGGGGATGCCTCAAAATGCCACAAGACTGATAAGCAGGAGGCTTTTGCAGAATTATGTATATGTTCCTGCAGAGATATGTTAAGAGACCACTCCTCCCCTGACTCCTGCACCTCCCCGACAGAGTGTGTTTCTACAAAGATATATATCAAAAGGCCACTCCACCCCTGACTCCTAACTCTCCTCCCCGACAAAAAGGACCAAATTTAAAAAACCCTCTGTGAATAACAGGGAGATACCAATTTCCCGGGCTCCCTGTCCATCTCTAAGGGCAGCTTTTCCTTCCTCTCTAATAAATCTTACTGGAGTGCTGACTTTGTCTTCTTGTGAGTCCGTCTCACTGGCCAATTCTTTGGCTAGTGAAAGCAAGGCCCTTCACCACTGTCCTTCAATAGTTCAGGACCCAGAAACTTATTATTATGTCCCAGATTAACCATACTCTGGCCCAGGAACCACCTGTGCCCCTCCCCACTCACTGATTATTGGATGGGAATCACCTGGTTCCTCCCTTCCCATAAGTTAGTGTAAGTTTTTAAGGCAGATACCTTAAAAGCAACTGAGGCCAATAGGAGAAGGGGACCAGGAACTAGAGAAAAGGTTAGATCAAAAAGAATTAACCTAGAAGGTAACACACATGCACAGGAAATTAATGTGAGTCAACTCCCTGTATAGCTATCCTTATCTCAACTAGCAAAACCCTTGTTCCTTCCTATTATTGCTTATACTCTCTCTTCAACAAAATTAGAAATAAAGGCAAAATAGTTCTGCCGGGTATCGAGGGGGTGGGGGGGGAGAGGGAGGGGGCGGAGTGGGTGGTAAGGGAGGGGGTGGGGGCAGGGGGGAGAAATGACCCAAGCATTGTATGGACATATGAATAATAAAACAATAAAAAAAAATTAGTGTAAGTTTTAAAAGTACTTAGAAAAGAGAAGCATGCTCTCTCTGCCAGCGGACTCCACCTGAGCACCATCATGCTCCCTTTTGTATTTACCATCCCTAACTTTTAATAAACTCCATTTACACCCATGTGTCCCACCATGGATTCTTTCACATAGGACAAAGAACTTGGACGTCTCCTGATCACAGACTGCACAAGCACTGTTAACAGGATGACAGGTGTGTTCCATACATCCAGCTTTCTTTTGAGATGGGGGTTTCATGAACTTTTTTTGCCCCAGACCTACAACCTCATTCTTCTCAGTCTCAGCCTCCCACATAGCTGGGATGACAGATACATGCCATGACATGGGATGAGGTCTCACAAGCTTTTTGTTCAGTTTGGCCTTGAACCACACTCCTCCTAATCTAAACCGTCCAAGTAGCTAGGATTACAGGTGTGAGCCTCTGGTACTGGGCTTCCACTTCAAAGTCGTGTCTCTCTCCCTGTCTAGCTTCTGCAGCAATTGAGCACCAGTACTTTCCTAGCTTTCTGGAATGGTGGTGGGTTCCCAACCCTTGCCAAGACCTCACTTTCTATTCCTGATCCATGTGTCAACACTTTGAGTTTTATGGGATATGATCCCTTTTCCACCCTGACTTCAGGCACCACAAGACCAGATTTCTCATTGTTTGTCTGTCTCATTAGTCATCTCCTCCAAGATCATGAGGCAGACACAAAGGGAATCTATGGGGAAACTGAATTCCCAGACCTCCAAAATGAGAGGTTCTGGCTACCTGCCAAATATTGTGGGACATTTATTTAAAGGGACGGTAGCATTTATGGGGTGGGGGTGTTGTTAAGAATGCCCAGCTATAGGGCATGTGTTCTGGGGCAACTAGAATCATTATGAATCACAAAATCTATGCCCCATAGTCAATCCAGAGATAGAGGAAGATCACAGGGCAGGCCCCCAACAGAATACTTCAGCTCAGCTCAGGTCTCTACAGGAGTAACATATGTACATGTGGAGGGAGCCTCTGAGGGATATGCTCAAGCCCTCTATGGTTGGTTTTGTGCCCTCTTCCTCTCTCTTGTTGAAATGAGAACCAGCTCTCCATACCTCAGGATTCACCCCTGGGTTGTACTCTACACCTTTGAAGGAATTCTACCCCCAAGTCCTCAAGCAAAAATGTGTTGCTTTCCTTTGCAACCATGCTTAACCCCAAATGCCCTAATGGTGTCTCTAGATAAGAACATCATTCTACAATTAGATCTATTCTGTAGAAAGTGAGGATATGGTCAGAGGTCCATAACACCCAAGTTATCTATGTCTGATCCCTTCACCTCCTCCTAAGAAACCCTCACTTCCAACAGACCGGTCCCCTCAGCCAAGAGGGAGATAAATCCCCTCCCTCCAACTCCCATCAGCCTCACTTGCCTTTGTCCTCTCCAGAAGATTGTGGAGCCCACCCAGGCAACAGTTAGGGCTCATGAGGGACCTCCAACAAATTCAACACAATCTAGGAAACTACACGAAAAAGCCTGATAAATATACTCATGATTTCTGCAGATTATATCAGATAATTGACCTCACTTGGAGGAATTTGTCTTGGGTCCCGAACCTAACCTTAAGCAGTACTGACAGGGATCGAATTGGGTCTGTGGATGAACTAACCAGGGTTTCCCTATGATATCCAATTCTGTGTGCCTCACAGAGACCCAAACTTGGGCCATAACACTCCTTAGTGACCTGGAACTGTGACTACCTTCTAATATGCCTAACTGAAGGAATGAAAAAAAATTGCTGAACAAAACTGATTAATAAACTAGCTTTAATCAACCAGGAAAAAGGAAGTTCACCTGCCTTCCTTAAGAGACTAAGGGGGCACTAATTAAACATATCAATTTAGACCCTAACTCTGAAGATGGGCACCTGGTCCTAAATAGGTGTTTTATGACCCAAGCATCCCCAAATATTTGGAAATAAAACTAAAAAGTTGGCCTTAAGCTCAGATGCAGCCACTAATGATCTCCTTAAAAACCACCTTGGCCATCTACAATTGAAAACAGGAAGAGGAGGACAAGGAGAAGGAAAAAGAAAACCATAAGGACAAAAAGCAGGCTCAGCATTCTGGCTGCACTACAGGGCAGACCTCCCCTCCAGGGTCAGCCCACCGAATGATCTGTGACAGGGATCTGCCATAAGTACAGGATGGTGGGCACTGGAAGAATGAATGCCTTTTTGCCCAATCTCCCGAGATTTTATTGTCCTCTTTGCTATCAGATGAGACACTTGTGAAAGGATGGTCCCTCTGGTCAAAGGACTGGGGGGTCCAACCCCTATATGGCCCTGGCTACAGTATGAGGGGCCACTCAGCTTCAGTTGGCTTCTCTCTTCCCAGGACATATCACCTGAACAGAGCCTTGGGGCACCCTGGAAGTGACAGGTAGGACTATTAATTGTCTTTTGTGTTCGGTAGCTGCCTACTCTGTCCTGACCTCCTTCACTGGTGAGGTCTCCTCAACACCTGCTCAGCAATTTATAGGGATAAATGGTAACCCCATAGAGTTAAAAATTACCCTACCCCTCTGCTTCACTGGAACAGGATAATCTTTACCCACTCATTCTTGATTATGCCCCAAATACCCCAGTCCCATAACAGGAAGAAATATTTTACTAAAATGAAGACCAGGATAGTGTTCCAAAATCTGGCCAAGAGCACCATTTTTGGCTCTCATGGAAAAGGCTCCACCTCTACCTCTTCTGCCTTCATGATCCCAGGAGTAAAGCCCAAACCTGGGGCTTTAGAGCCATGGCTACTCCTATAAAAATCCAATTTAAAGATCCCAATTATTACCTAACAAGAAACAATATCCTCCTAAGCCAGAGGCTTAAGCTATTTATAACAAAGTTTAAAGAGCAGAGACTCATCTCATTCCCTGTAGCTACCCCTTCAACAACCCCATATTCCCATTAAGAAAGCAAATGAGAAATACCACTTAGTATAGGATATAAGGCTCGTAAGTAATGTTTTGGTCCCAATTCACCCAGTGGTATAAAACCCTTACACTCTCGTAAGTAAAATCCAACCAGGCAACAGCTGGTTTTCAGTGTTAGATCTTAAGCATGCTTTCTTCTGCATCCCATTGGACCCAGAGTTAGAGCCCATTCATTTGAATGGGCAACCTCACAGAAGACTCAGCAACTTACCTGGGCAATCTTTTTTTGTTGTTGTTTTATTATTCATATGTGCATACAAGGCTTGGGTCTTTTCTCCCCCCTGCCCCCACCCCCTCCCTTACCACCCACTCCACCCCCTTCCTCTCCCCCCACCTCCTCAATACCCAGCAGAAACCATTTTGCCCTTATCTCTAATTTTGTTGAAGAGAGAATATAAGCGATAATAGGAAGGAACAAGGGTTTTTACTGGTTGAGATAAGGATAGCTATACAGGGAGTTGACTCACATTAATTCCTGTGTGTGTGTGTTACCTTCTAGGTTAATTCTTTTTGATCTAACCTTTTCTCTAGTTCCTGGTCCCCTTTTCCTATTGGCCTCAGTTGCTTTTAAGGTATCTGCTTTAGTTTCTCTGCGTTAAGGGCAACAAATGCTAGCTAATTTTTTAGGTGTCTTACCTATCCTCACCCCTCCCTTGTATGCTCTCGCTTTTATCATGTGCTCAAAGTCCAATCCCCTTGTTGTGTTTGCCCTTGATCTAATGTCCGCATATGAGGGAGAACATACAATTTTTGGTCTTTTGGGCCAGGCTAACCTCACTCAGAATGATGTTCTCCAATTCCATCCATTTACCAGCGAATGATAACATTTCGTTCTTCTTCATGGCTGCATAAAATTCCATTGTGTATAAATACCACATTTTCTTAATCCATTCATCAGTGGTGGGGCATCTTGGCTGTTTCCATCTTGGCTATTGTGAATAGTGCTGCAATAAGCATGGGTGTGCAGGTGCCTCTGCTCTGGAGTAACCTGTGTCACAGTCTTTTGGATATATCCCCAAGAGTTTACCTGGGCAATCTTATCCAGGGATTTACACATAGCCCCCATATCTTTGAATGGGCCCTTCACCCTTGAGGGGGCCAACTCCTTCAGGATGTTGATGACTTGCTTATCTGTTCACCAGCAATGTCCCAAGCCCATGAACATGTAACTCTGACTCAATTTTTTTGGCTGGGTGTGGAAGTTATCATCCTCCAAGGCACAGCTTATTGAACAACAAGTACACTACTTGGGCCTAATCATAGTCCTAGGAAAAAAGATAACTCTTGGGAGACAGTGTGAGCCTCATTAAGACTCTCACAACCTCCTCAACCAAGAAATACCTCAGAGCTTTCCTGAGCGTGACTAGGTATTGCAAATTATGGATCACTAACTATGGGTTAATTTATAAACCCCTATATGAGTTTGGAAAAGGAGGGGAAAAAAATCAGAGCCTCTTACATGAGAAGGACCAGAAAATGAGGCCCTCCAAGCCTTAAAGTGTTTATTCTCCCAGTCATCTGCCCTACGGTTCCCAAGATTACACCAGTCATTCCACCTCTTTGTGACCAAACAATGAAGCATAACCCAGGGTTGTCTTAATCAACTCTTGGAGCCAACATTGACAATTGAAGGATACTTCCCTAAACACAAGGATGGCCCCATATCCTTTGTGCAGTAGAAGTTCTAACCCTCCTAACAGAGGAAGTATTTTTTCTTACCTTGAGCTTAGAAAGTAATAGTATACACCTCATACCAAGTACCCCTGAAAATTAGAACTGAAAGGCGTTCATTTGTCATCTGACAGCCAAATACTCAGATACCAGGTTCTTCTCCTGAATAACCCCAATCACTGTGAAGGTGTGTTCAGTCCTTAAACCCACCACCCTTCTCCCCATACCCAATTCAGGTAACCCTCAAAATCAGTGACCAGAGGTTATAATTCTGGCTTTCTCCAAATGGATAGGCCTGTTTGACTGACCTCTGGAAAATCTGGATGTAATCTGATTCACCAATGGGAGTATCTTCAAAGGAAAAGAGTATTGAAGGGCTGGATATGCCATAGTGTCATTGCATCAAGCCATAGAGGCATAAGTCCTGTCCACAGGGATATAAATATCTCATAGTGTCTGTTGATACTTTCACAGATGTATAGAGGCCTTCCCCACCCACACAAGAGAGAGCACAAGAAATGACCAAACCACTTCTGAGGAGCAATAATTGCCTTGCCTTTCCAACAAATAACCAAAGACATATGAGATAATGTCTCCATATCTCCTGGAGTCCACAAGATTCAGGAAAGCTATCCAGAGTCAACCAAACCTTAAAAAGAACCCTTCGTAAGTTCTGCTAAGAAACTGCCTACTCCTAGCTAAAACTATCACCCACTGCACTTCTTTGCTGTCAGACTGTATCCTCCAATTGAGTGCATTTGAGATCCTTTATGGATGACCCTTCCTCTCAACTGACCTGCTGTTTGACTCTGAAATGTTGGAACTCAAGCAATAGATCATTAGGCTTAATGCAGTCCAGCAACAGATCTTCCAATATGGCAGCACTGTGATGCTGGCAGCCCCTCCCTATGAAGGATCTATCCTCCGTTCACTCCAGAGCCAGCTCACTAAGAACTGGAGGGCTAGTGGAGTGGGTCAAGTGGTAAGAGTACCTGCCTAGCAAGCATGAGCTCAAACCCCAGTGCTGCCCCCCCCAAAAATAAACAAAACAAAAAAACCAAGATAATATTGTCTATTAAATAAAAAACAAAACAAAACAAAATGAAAGAACTAGAGAGATGGATCTCCCAAGGCCCAACTGTAGTCCTTATGGAAAGTCTCCTATATAGTCTTACTTTCCACCCCAGCCATCAAGTTCCCCAACATACCCAGCTGGATCCACATCTCACAAGTCAAGCTGGCCAGCACACTAGTGGAAGATAACCAGAAGAATATACCTGTGAACCAGAAGACCTTACATACCTCTTCAAAAAGATAAGTAGATAAATGACCTCTGCTTTAACACCAAAAGAGCAAGCCCATATTTTCTTCTCTGTAGTCCTCCATCCTCTCCAGCTGCTTCACCTCCTCTGTCCTTCACTATTCTCAATATATCTGGGAGTTAATATAATATCTTTTCCTCCAGGGGGACCTCATGGATTATCCCCATCAGGAATTCACTGGCTTCTTCTGATAGTGCTCTTCCCTGTCAGTTGGTCCCTGTCTGACCTTTTCCCTCCCTCCTGATTCTGACTCATTTACTTTGACTAATCACGAGGCCTCTCTACTTAAATCCACATCTCCCTGCTGGGTGTGCAATAACTGCAAGAGTTGGGGATGTATAGCTCCCATCTAGTCCCCATCTCCCCTAAACTCTGGGCCTCCACTCTCTCACACTTACACTCATCAAGAAATAGTGTGTCACGTGCAAAAGCTGCAACCTTCATCAAGTTTGAGAAATATTACATACCTTGGTATCAATAAAAGCTTTCCCTATTCTCTGCCACTGCTTCTTCTAAGCTATCTTGCAAAGGCTTTCTTTTCTTTTTCTCACCAACACTCACTTTATCTGTAACATCTGTTTTTTGTGTCAGTCACTTGGGGGGGTGGGTAACCAGCCCTGAGGCTGGATAGATAGATGAGGTGTCAGGGAAACTAAAAATAATAAATACTTAAAGGGCCAGACTCAGAAAAGAAAAGAAAAAGCCCAGACTCAGAAAGTAACCAGGAAGCAAAAACTGAAAAATCAGAGCAGCAACCTCTGCTCCCATTACCTCCTCCTCTTAGATGTTAAGTTACAAGAACAGGGAGACACACAGGGGCTATCTGCATCTACCTTCTCCTTTGAGATGTTAAGAAGTGCAAATTCTTTCAATAGGTAGAGAGACAGAAAATTAAAGGGCAGGTCTGGCAAATGGAAGTCCTGAAACCCACCTATTGTCCCTGTGTTTTGTGTAGGCATAGACTGTTGCGGGAGGTTGCTAGCTGAGACAGGAGACTCTGAAGCAATTAGCAGGAAGCAATGTTTTATTGTGCCAGCACAGATCCAGTGGACTTGTGTCCAAAGGCTGAGCCCTGAGAACAAGGGGGTCTCACCTTATGTATCCTTGCGAGCATATTACAGAGGCAATTAGCAGGAAGCAATGTTTTATTGTGCCAGCACAGATCCAGTGGACTTGTGCCCAAAGGCTGAGCCCTGAGAACAAGGGGGTCTCACCTTACGTACCCTTGCAAGCATGTTACAGAGGCAATAAAATTAAAAAGCAATAGAGTTGCATGTAACCACATGCAACTCTATAGGCTACTTCACCTAGTGTTAGTGGCCTTCTACCCCTAGTGCTACATGACCTTCTCCACCTTTGAATTCTTCAGGTTTTATCTCTCTGCTATGCTGTCCCTTCCCCCCTGATATTTTATCAGAACACAGGCCTGTCTCTCTTCTGGTCCTTCTCCCTGCTACATTATTCCCCACTTTGATACTCAGACCCACTTAGGGTGACCCACTTAGGGTGAAAGAGCATAATCTTAATTTAAGGGTTTGTATTTCCATAGCATCCTTACATGTGAGGCCGTTTTCCTTTCTATAATGCCCTCTATAATAGTCTTGACAAACCATAGCACCAGGGGAGCCAGGCAGGGCAGTATTACACATGCTCCTAGGATTAGGCCTATCAGAGTTTTGAATTCACCTAAGGCTGGAAATCACCCTCCAAAAAGGTCATTGGGATCCCATCCTTTCCAAGTCTGGACTGGGATGTGGGCAAGCTTTCTCATTCTGTGATCTCTTTTATGACCTTTCCTTCATCATCTCTCTATAAGCAGCAGTTGCTCAGGTTAAACTTTCCACAAACTCCTCCCTCAGAGGCCAGCAAATAGTCTAAAGCCAAGCGGTTCTGATAGATGGCATTGCATATCTTAGTGCTTTGTTTTGCCAGCAAATCGAGAGCTCTTGCAGTTTCATTAGTTATAATTTCAACAACAGCCTGCAGCCTGATGATGTGGTTGAGCATATATATAGGGGTGCAATAGCCCCAGGACTGTCTTTTGCCCAGGTGGCAGGAACATAATACTGGATGATTTGCTCAGGAGGCCATTTGTCATCTTTTTCCCAAGCCCAATGGTCTCGCATGTTGGCCACCTCACAATCATAGCACGAAGTGACATTCAATGTCTGGGCTATAGACTCAGCCGGTGAGAGGAGCAAGTTTTTAGCTTTGGCAGAGATGGAAAATTTACTCCTCATCTCCTTATAAAAGGAGTGAAAAACTTGGTATGAGGACCTCTCATGGGTAACAGGTACTAATTTGAGGTGTATCAGATTCTCAGGGCCAAGACCCTTTCCGTCTATCCTTATGCTAATTACTTGTCCCCGTGTCCAATCAGATGGCTTAAGCACAGGGAAATTTACAGAGTTACAGGTGCCACGGGTGCAGCCAGGGGCAGCTTTCCCCTCGTGAAGGAGGGCTGCATATTTAGCACTCTGCCATGTGGCCCGTGACACACAATAATAAGAACCCGCATCATCACATGGCCAAGAGTTGTCTCCCCGGCATATGCTTATCACTTGATGTATAGACTCCTTCCTATACACAGCCGTAGCCTGTACCTCCCCACCCACCTTTGTCTATGGCCGCACATGCATCAAAGAGCATCGACACTGGTTTATCACGATTAAACAACTGGCTGTGCTGACAAGGTTCCCAGGGTGGTGGACGCTCCTGATCTCTCATCATTGCTCCTGAGGGCGGTAGGTGAGGTTGAAGCAGATATGCTGATTACCCTGGGAGCACACTAGATAGGTGGTGTGATTGTGAGTACATGAGCCGATGACAGAGCCTGCACAGGAATAGTAAGTATGGAAAAGTAAAGTCTTAGTAGCAACAGTACTTGCCTGAGTAGTACAAATACATAGGTCACAGGAGGAGGGCTCTGGGGCCACAAAAGGAAAACAGATCAGTAACAATAAATAGTAAATATGCATCCTGCCCAAAAGAGATAGAAGAGAGCTAATAAAAACCTTTCACTGTGATACCAATCAGCAGGGGTGGTTTTTGCCAAGCCTATGGCAAAGACTAGGGTGAGAACTACAGCAACAGATACAGACAAGGGGTTACAGTGCATTACAGTGAGATAACTGGTGTGAAAAACAACCCATTTGTCCCGTGCATAGACTAGTCAGCTTCCGGAGTGACTAGAGCAGGGCTGTTGTACCGTTGTTCTTGGTTCCCTGTTGTTTCCCGGGAAGCAGAGTTCTGCTGAGGGACAGCATACACAGCTCGTTCCAGAAGGTGATCCTACACAGTATATATGACCAAGAAAACTCAAACGCATTGTTTTAAAAAACATTAAAACCACCATGTTTAAGTATCAAAGGCTATGTTTAGAGAGAGTAAAAATAGTTATTTTGTCTCTATTTAAGTAGAAGACCCTGTCTAAAAATATGAGTTTGTGTCTGGAAGGGTTTTAATGCCAGATCCACACATGCATAAAAACCATTTCTTTAATCCTCTCAACCTTGGTTGTTTTTGAGAGGTCTGGCACCAGTGACTCCATTTGAACTTTGATGGCATTCCCCCCTTTGTCTCCAAACTGCTTGTCTCTGAGCAGTCTCTTCTAAAATTGGTCTTCCATCCAAGTACTAACCAGACCTGACCCTAATTAGCTTTCAAGATCAGACAAGATTGGTACGTTCAGGGTGACATGGCCTCAGACTGAAGATCTTTCTTGATTGGTTGCTCATTTCTGGATTTTATTTGTTTGGTTGGTTTTGGTCCCACATTGGGGAAGGGAAATAACGAACAGATCAGGTGAGAATCAGTGTCAAATAGACCCTTTTGACCAAATTTAAGCAACAAAGAGGCTTAGAAGGAGTGGCTCTTAGGCAGCCGGCTTCTAGACAAAGACAATGCAAAACAAAATCTAACAAAAGCAGATGTCTAAAAAGCTAAACTGGTTGACACATAAGCACTTATTAGAGTCAGTTTTTATGGACTTGATTGTAAATGCCCCAGAAAGATCAGAACTGTAATGACAAAAACTTAAGAGTCATGGTTAAAATTTTGATGGACAATTTAGCAACTAACAGAACAGTATATCAGTATCACTAACTTTTTGTTACCATGTTTATCTAAATTTTGTATTTTAGAAGGCTTTATATACTTGAAAAACATAAATATATTTAATATATAGGAACCAGCAATAGCATCACAACTCTATAGAGGTTATATATACATATTACTTTAGTTGTTCTTGAAGGAAAATCTTAGATTTTTATCAGCTGTAGGGGGAAAGAAAAAACAGTTTTATGTTCTTTTTTTTTTTATTGTTGGGACTCAGGATTTCATGCTTACAAAGCAGGTGCTCTACCACTTCAGCGACACCTCCAGACTGAAAGAACGTTTTAGTAAACCCAAATAGCCCAGTCACAGACACATAAAGGATACCAACTGTATTAGAATCACCCAAGACAACAGTTGTTTAACCATGAGATCATCTAGAAAATTTTATATAAACTGTTAGAAAATAAGAGGTATGGAAGAAGCAGAGAGATGGCTCAAACACCAGCTCAGGGTTTATTGTTTAGGCAGGAGCCCTGTGGAGGCAGACCCCAGCAAGAGAGCTAGAGCCCATTGCCATACACAGGCTTGGGCTAGATATAGGGGGCTAGTGGAAAAGTACCAGGAAGGTCACTAAGGGATATTGTTCCTGGGCAACCAAGAAGGATAAGTTGTAGTTAGGTCACTGTCTGCCCAACTGTCCTTAGCATCTATCCAGGGAGATAAAGGTAAGCCATCTGCAAGGGGGAGGGGTCTAGTCCTAACATGGTTACCCTCATTGTTAACCCCAACATAAACCAACTCTTAAATGAACATGACTCAGTTACCTTAGTAGCTAAAACCCCAACAAAAATCACCAGAGAACACATAAATAATTACGGGGACTAAGTATGGAGTTAGGAAACATAGCAGTCAAGAATCATGGCTCAGATATTGATAAGGGATCACATCCCAGATTGTTGACATTTACATATGGCTCATGACATACAGCAGGATCCCACCAATCTTTAGTCAATGGAGCCCCCCTAAAATAACAGGCCCAATCCAGACATCCCAGTCCCAAAATTCCCTCCATCCAACATGTGGAAGGAGTAAGACTAACATCTCCACTTTGTTGAATCCAATAAAAACTGGAGGTCTTGACTTCCAGTGTAGAGCTCCTTTTTGAGTTTTTATTTATTTATTTTTTATCCTATCTGGAAGGTATACTTTGGCTTTACATAAGTAAATCTGTCTTAACTCTCACATCAGTGCAGCAGCACTCCCTGTGCTCAGCTGCCTCTTGTCTCTCTGTGTTTTAATAAACTCTTGTTTTCTTGACAAATTTGTGGATTAACCTGTAGCTTCAAAAATTCCTGACAGTTATCTTGATACAAGAAAAACCATTTTAAGACAATTTTTTATAAACCTTATCAAGAACAATACAATATATTAAAGATAGTCTTGTTGTTATGAGCTTAGGGAATTAAGTTTTAGTTTAACATTAGTACATTAAATTTTGACCTTACAAACCTTTAATGTAACTCTTAGATTTTAGTCAACTAAATCACTTACATAAGCATCTATAAGCTCCATCTTTTTATGACAACTTACTCTGTACCTTTATGACAACTTATTTTGTATCCCCCAGGGGAGCTTGTCTTTATCTTTTTTTAAAGTATTTTTTATCCTTTTATTTTAAAAACTATATCTTTAATATCATATATATATATATATGTTACTTTTTGAAATTAACTCATAAAATCTTTTAACTTAGAACCTTATATTTGTATTAAAAACACAAGAAAGAAAACAACCTTGAAATTATTTTTGTATACAAGCAATTTATAGAAAGCCCCCTTGTTAGTACATCCATGTATTATAAGAAAGAATTAAATTCCAGATTGCATTGATGGCAGAAAGAAATATGTTAAGGTAAGATTTCTGCTGCAGGGCAGGCTATGGCCCCCCCTTTTCTTTTATTTCTTTCCCTCCCCCCTACCGCCTGAGCTGGAGTGTTAATCCCTAAGGTCCTGCATCTTAGTGAGACCTGATTGAAATAAGTTTGAGAACTGGTTTTCTTGAAAAGTAGCAGTAGAAGAGAGTAACAATTTTTTTACATTGACTCTATAATAAGAACTATTCTCAAGATGTTTAATATTTATGTGTAAAAAGCCTAAGCAGTCTATAACAGAGATCTTTAAAGTAAATACCCTGTTTTTTTGTCGCCTTGAGTATCATACTTATAGCAGCATTTTAAGAACCATTTTGAAGATGTTTACACACACACACACACTGTGAACGCACCATGAGATGGATGCCCAATCTGACCAGCCATTAGCAAGGGAGACATAAGCATCTCATGACTCAATATCAGACCAAGCTTCCTGCCCCAACCTTTTGGAACAGTTTTTTTTTTTTTCTTTTTTTATTAGCAACAGTCAAAGTTGCTCTCTTTTTTTTTTTTTTTTTTCCTTTCACCCTTTTAGGTAGGTTCTTCCTGTTTATATTCCCTGGAAGTAAAGGTGCCAGCAAGTTTAGTATTTCTGGCATATTTTAATAATCCTAAATTGTTTTAAATTTACTTTTTATTTTCAAGACATAAAAACTCAACTGAAGGAGTGTATTAAACCTTTCATTTTTTTCTGTCTCCAAACATTTTATGACATTTTACTTTTTTTTCTCTCTCCTCCCTCTCTCTCCTCTCCTCTCTCTCTCTCTCCTCACTTCATCCATGAAGACCTCATCTCAATTTTGTTTCCATTCCTCCACTTTTCCCTCTCTACATTCACAACCCTTCTGCAACATTCCTTTTCTTTCAAGTCAGACCAGATCTTATGTATCAGTGTAAGACCATCCTTCATGTGTTAATTTTTGTAAGAGCTCAGTTAGTGCTGAGCCTCAGTCCTCCTTCAGGATGCCCATTTTGGGTGAAGATGTGCAAACTAGGGCACCAAAGCTACCCATCAAGACTGAAAGACTCTGATTTCTCCTCTGACTGCCCAATAAATTACTACCTGAATTTAAATAAACAACAGAGTCTGGTTTTTGAAGACCAATTTTAGCCTCTTGGCTTTTCCCATTCTCCTGGGTAGGAGGGTTACACAACATTGAGTGAGGACTCCTCATCATCCTTCTGTATTGAAGTCCCAGGTAGGCTGAGCATCAGGGGCTGCCTCTCTTGTCCAGGCTTCTGCATCGAGCGTTCCTGCTGTGGCCTGCCCTTGGAGCCAGCCGTGAGCCTTCATCAGGATTCACTATAGCTCTTCTGTGTTGAAAAATGTCAGGTGGATCTGTTGGCAGTCATCCCAAGTAGGTTGATGGGTCTGAAATATGGATTCTAGGAGGTTGATCATGGCCTGGGGCTTTTCTGAATAAGACGGTTTGTGGTTCCTCCAATTTAAGAGGTCAGTTGTCCTGAAAGGCTGGTAATAGAGGATAGAGTGTCCGGGCTGAGCCGTGCCATCAGCACCAATCTACTGCAGGCTCTGGCCCAAGGGGCCGGCATCTGGGATGAGCGAAGGCAGCAGCTCAGGGGCTGTGGACTCAGGCTCCAAGCCTGGGATGGGTGGGAGGTCCCTGGGACTGGGAGGCTGCTGACAGGACTGAGGGGACTCTAACCCAGGCTGGGTTAGAGACCTGGGATTGTTTAGATAAGAGCAGCAGGGGAGATCTGCTTTAGAAAGTTTATTTACAGATGGAGACAAAGGAAGGTGGTAATGGGCAATTATCTCTACATGGTGCACTTTGTCATGACCTAACCAGCATGACCTAACCTTGTGTCCTGGGGCCTTGCCTGAGACAATCTTCTTGTTCAAGGGAAATAAAACCTTCCTAAAGGCAAATGTTCTAAAGGGATGAAATATAGACCCCTAAAAAGCAACACAGCAAACTTTCCCAAGATAAACAAAAAGGGATCTTATCAAAAATGATGAGTGGTAGCCCGAGAATGTACATGACAGGTTTCAGAGACATGATGGACTAACAGGACCCTCTTGAAATGTCTAGCATGATAAGGATTGGGGGGACAACTTGATTGTTAGGCTTGACCAGAAGTTAATTTGATAGCCAATTATAGCCACAGTGTCAAAAGTAGAGTGGGGAAGGGTGCCTAAATTGACCTCTATGTGGTCTCATAAATTTTAGCCATTCTTTGGCTTAGCTTTTTCACTAAGTCCCACCCATCACGGTGCTTTGCTATCCTTTCAATTAACTTTGTGCATGCTTTACTCTTACTTAACTCCTCATCTGGCATGAACTTGCTTTAACTCTTTTTTTTTTCTTTTATTATTTATATGTGCATACAAGGCTTGGGTCATTTCTCCCCCCTTGCTTTAACTCTTAATTGCTTGTTCCGCACCTTCAATCATCAACTGTGCCAGGACACGAATCCAGGGAACAAAAATCCTATCTGGTATCATAGGGACAATGTATCCCCAGCTAGACACAAGCAGTGGACACAAGAGGAAAAAAGAAAGAAATCATTGTGATTCAACTTTCCAACTCCACTTTCTATTTAAAATCAGGTAGCCAGAGCCCAGGGGCTATGATAAGATGCTTTGAAGTTAGCCACTATTCTAAAACTTAGTTCAGTCTTTACCCAAGAGTAATCCACATTCTAAATATCAGCTGTGTCTGACACAGGGAGGTTTTCACAAGTAAATTTAACAAAACAAAATCCCCAAAGGAAAAACTAGATGAGCAAAGGTTAGGAATCAAACAGAAATTCTCTATCAAATAGAACAGGAACCAGTAGATTACTCAATGTCTCTCTTAACAAGACAATGACCGAAACTCAGGAAATCACCCCAGGGGTCAAAAGGACTCAGAGCTAAGAATTTCTCAATAAATATTCCAACCTCAAAACCTGACTAGTTGTTCTCACTCTAGAAAAAAACCTGTTTTCAGTCCGTTGAAGGTGTATTCCTTTCCTAATAAACTTTACTGTTATTTTTACTACATCTTTTGTGTCTTGCTTGAATTCTTCTCTGGCTGGATATAAGAACCGAGGTAATTTTCAAGGCCATTTTTCCAGTAGCACTTGCCTTTCTCATGTTTTCCCATCAAAAAAGACTTTGACTTTTTGTTACAAGAAAGCTGGTCCCCTGGTCTCAATGACAGTTCACAAATAATGAGAGCAGGTCTTGTGAGGAAAACAAAATACGGTTTATTATTCATCAAAGAGGAGAACAAGGAGAGTCAGTCTCTCAAACCTGTGTCATCCCGCTTCTGAGAGAAAATGTCTGCTTTTTAAGGGAAGTTCAGACACAGCTGAACTACGTGATGAACTGCAAGAACCAAGTGGCTGCTGGCCTTGGTTCTCCAGGCCACATCCCCAGAGCTGTATATCTTGACTGACAGGTTTATTTCCCTGGTAGTCAGAGAGAGGTAAGGAGAAGAAGACTGTCTGATTATTTGAAGAGTATGGGGAGTTAGCTTTGGGCTGTCCAGCATGTAGACAAAAAGGGAGAAAATGTCAAGTTGATTAACAAGTAGAGTTAATTGGTCAGCATGCAAGTTGGCTACACCCAATGTTTTTCCCTTTTGTAATCCCAGTTATGGTTTCCCCATTGTCAACTTATTCCTTCCATTTCTATAAGGGAAAAAGGGTGTTGATATTTTCTAATTATTTCCTGCCTTTAGTTAATTCCTGGGCCCAAGTAAGGAGTCAGTGCTCCTCAGCAAAAGCAGCTTTAAAAAAATGTTTTTGTGGTACTGGGTGTAAGGAACTGCCGAACAAAGACCACACCATGTGTAGAAAAGAAAAATTTATTAAAGCACAGACTGCTGGGCTGTCCCTCTCAGGTTCAGAGTGCAGCAGCTTGGCTGGAATGGGTAAGGGGCTGTATAGGAGGGGCCACATGGTGAGGGAGGGATGGTGTTCCAGAGAACAGCTGGGCCACTGGCCTCCGTTTATCTGTGATCACCAGATGGAATGGGTCGACATGCATAGCTGGTTGAGAAACTGGAAGTTCCTGAGGTTTTGCAAGCAGGGAAACAAGCAGGAGAGTTTTGCAAGCAGTCATAAATCAGGAGGTCTGGTTTTGGTGTTAGCCTCAGGACCCTCTGCCCACCCCAAGAACGCCAGGGACCCAACATTCCAGCCTTTTGTTGGTATTATGGGCACCAATCGATCTATCTGCTTCCTGCTGAGTGGGGGCATTATAAAAAGGGGGGAGATCTGGCTGGAATTTGGAAATTTGTAAGGTCCCCAGAAGTGGAGGTGGACGGTTTTTCCCAGGCTTCATTTGCAGACAAGTTGTTGGTAGGCGGGAGAAGGTTATAGTAGCATCTGGTGGGGAGTCTGTCTTCTGAGCTCCCCTAGGTGAACCTGGAGGCATTTAAAAAGGCAAGGGATGATAAGGAGTAGGAAGAAAATATCTGCCAAAGATCACAACTGACAGAGCCTTCGCTTTCGATATATCAAAGGTAAGGAAGATAGAAGATTGGCATCCTTAGTTGGACAGAAGGTGGAGTTAAGCAGAATATGTGGGTAAAATCGACCTGCCAGTCTTCTCCAAGTATAGAGTCCTGGAAGGTCGGGGGTGGTCCGGTATGGTGGGTTTTTCTCATTGGCCATGGATTTGTGGGCTTTCTCAGGTGAACTGGTTTGGTCTGCACCTTTATTGGGGAGAGGAAACAATCTTGACAGCATTTATTATGTAAGACCCAAATAGGAATATTAGAAGGAGCATAAAAAGGAGTGTGGCAAGGGCTGCATATTTAGGGATTCAGATTCTGCAAAATCCTGTAACTCCCAAGAAAGCTCCAAGCTGCTTTACGGTATGGGGGAGTGGGAAACAGAGGATTGGGTTGATTTACTTATCACTCAGGGAGTGAATCTGTCCCTTTAAGACCACACCTAGGTAGGTGACCTGTGGGAGGCATAATTGAGCCTTCTCCTTAAAGACTTTGTATCCCCGGGAGGCCAGAAAGTTTTAAAAAGGACTCAGTCACCCTGCAGATGAGGAGCTCTGTGGCTCTGCACAGAAGTATGCCATCAACACATTGAAGAAGGGTGGCCTCTGGGTAGTGCCAACCTAATAAGTTTCTGGTTAGGGCCTGTTCAAAAAGATGAGGTCTGTTTTTAAAACCTGTGGTAAAACTGTCCTGTGAAGGGTTTGTGGAATCTTCAAAGGCAAACAGCATCCTAACTGTCAGGATGCAGGTTAAATGTAACACTTTTGGATAAAAAGAGAGCTTTAGCTCATTATTTTATATAAATTTACACTTTCAACTTTGTAAGTGTTTGTACCATATTTAGATAAAGTATAGACACAGCACTGTTATAAGGTGGTCATTTAAGACACCTGAGAAAATATATAAATAAACTCTGATTTAGTAGTACTTAAAGCTTGACAGGATTAACAGAAAACTCAAGTAATTTCTTTGATAAAATCTTTCCCTATAACAGTTTTCTGTAGATGTTACTCAGAGCAGAACAATATTCAGATAACCTTGTTATTTTATAGACATAGAGAATTTGATTTTAGTTTGACACAACCTTAAAAATCTTTTAGGTAACTCTTATATTATAGTCAACTTTAACTTTATCACACACCAAAGCTTTTTATTATACACTTTTAAAACTTACTCAGACCTTCATATAACATACTAAACCCTTTGATGGCTTGTCATTATCCCTCCCATTTGAAGCAATCTTTAGGACAAACCCTTTTTTACAAAATCCTTTCTCATCCAAAAAACCATTCCTTTTTTCCTTTAACTTCTCAAAAAATACACTCAATACCTATCTATATCCTTTCCAGTTGTTTACTTTGTAACTTGTATTTTAAAATTGACTTTTATAAGAATTTTAAATTTAAATTTAAAAAAAATTTTTTTTTGGCTGGTGGATGAGACCGTTCACCTCCACCATGGAGATCTGTGAAGGATAAAGTTTACCCGAGAAGTGAGGTAGCACCAAGTAGGTGATTGAGGCCTACCTGCTACTTGGACGGTTACCCTGGGCTCCTCCGAGGTGATCTTGAAGGGGGCCGAGGTCCTAGGGCCGCATCAGTCTTCTGCCACCAGGCCTAAGAGGTCCGTGAGGCCTTAAGTCTGGTGGGAACCAGAGTGGGAGACTGACCTACCTTGTGGAGGCAAAGAGGGGCAGTCGATCCTCCAGTGTCCATTTTGACCACATTGTGGACAGGGTCCTGGCAGCAGACGAGGTGAGGGGCAGCCTTTTGCCCAGTGTCCCATCTGGTTGCATTTGAAGCAGGCCCCTGGAGGTGTGCGCTGTTGTCCAGCCTGTCTCAAAGTCAGAGGAGGTGGCCTCAGGGCAGTCGCCAAGAGCTGGGCCTTTTGCTGGTCTCAAGCCTGATCTCAATTATTAAATACCTTAAATGCCATTTTCACAAGATCTCCTTGAGGGGAGAGGAGGTTGAAGGCCATTCTCTGCCTGTTTAAATTTTTTTTCGAATATCAGGGGAGGATTGGGAAATAAAGTGGGAGTTGAGAATAAGTATAGCAGGTTAGAGTTCCTGTCAGGAATCCCAAAAAGTCAGAGGGGTTTTCAGTTGGATGCTGAATTTCTTTAAGTTTGTCAAAACTGACTGCCCTATGGGAAGCAGTCTGTAGCCCCACAAGGAGGCAGGTGAGCATATAATTCTAGGTGGGTAGCATGGCGGGGTCATGATAGTCCCAATGTGGGTCCTCACATGGCACAGGCGTAGATCCCACTGGGAGAGTGAGATCAGTGCAGTGGATGTCATTGGCATGTGCCTGGGCTGCCAACCAAACTCTTTTCATCTGAAGTTAAAGTGGAGGAAAGAATAACATATATATCATGCCAAGTCATATCGTATTCTTGGGTTAGGTATTTAAACTCTTTAACATAGGAGGCTGAGTCATTAGAGAAGGAGCCAAGTCTCTTTTCACTTTGAGGGAGGTCAGTCATGGAAAAGGGCACATGGACTCTAACAATGCCGTCAGCTCCTGCCACCTCCCGGAGTGGGTAGAGATGGGTTGGGTGTGCTTGGGAGGAGGTATGGGAGCAGGTATGGGATGCAGGTGGGGAGGAGAAGGGTGAGGGTGCAGCAGGGGCTTAGGGCAAACATTGGCAGTGTTGGTCCCTGAGGAGCTGATGGTTCAGGGTCAATAGTGACTACTGTGGAAGGGGAATATGGTGGCAGATGTTTGGGAGAGCCAGCAGGGGTCGAAGAAGGGGAGTCTGAGCCATGGGAGGATGGGGTGGGAGAAGAGATTGACTGGCGGGAGGAGGAGTTGGGAGGTGGGCAGACGGAGTCCGTGAGGTCACAAGTAAGGGAAGAATCTTCAGGAGAGAAGTCAAGAGAGGTTTTGAATTTTGAGGGGGGTTTGTTGGAGGCAAGGAGGATTTTAACAGCATTACAGGATTGGAGCAGGGAGGGTTGAGAGCAGAGAGAAAGAAAAGCTTGGACGTATGGAACTTTGGATCGCTTGCCATTGCGATGGCAGAAATTGTCAAGATCTGTAAGTGTGTGAAGATCAAAAGTACCATGTTCAGGCCATTGGGATTGATTGTCTAGCTTGTACTGAGGCCAAATGGTGTTGCAATAATAAATCAGTTGCTTCGGTTTTATATCGTATTGGAGACCAAGGGGAGGATACAGAGAAGGCATCCCAGAGGCATGGATGCGTCTAATTTAGAGTGTGTGGTCCCCATAATGTAGTTGGAAAAAAGAAAGAGAGAGAGTAAGGTAGGTACCTTGCTGAGTTTACTCTTCAGGCCAATATAGATCTAGGTCAAGATCTAGCCTCCTTTATGTGACTCATAAGGAGAGCAGAATTGTCCAGTTGCTGTTTGGTCAAAGTAAGCTGGAGGGGCTGTCAAGCTCTCACCCTGCGGAGGAAAAGAAGACAGAGAGGAAGAGCAAGAGAGAGAGAAAGGGAGAGAGAGATAGTGAGAGGGAGGGGAAGTGTCACCTGAACAGGTTCCCAAGGGCGAGCGCCCCTTTGGGTCACCGTCCAAAGAGAATGCCCAACAAGTTAGCCAGACATCCCCATGCTAAGTGGAAGGGCAACCCAGTGGGCATGGGAGGCACACCTGGTGAAGCGCTATGATTTCCATGACTATGAGAGAGCAGGCACATTTACTGAGTCTGAGGAGAGGAGTAGGTCAGGTGGAGGGCAGTGGAAGAGAGGTTAGTGGTAGATGGGAAAGCCGGCAAGGCAGTAAGGTCTGGGATCCACAGTCTGTAGGCACCTGGAGTCAATTCAGTAGTCTTGGTCCAGGAGAGGGCAGGACACGAAAGCCAAAGGACCAGCCCCAGGCCAGAGCATCCTGTTAACCTCTCCCAGGTTTCAGCACCAGATGTAAGGAACTGCCGAACAAAGACCACACCACCTGTAGAAAAGAAAGATTTATTAAAGCACAGACTGCTGGGCTGCCTCCCTCGGGTTCAGAGTGCAGCAGCTTGGCTGGAATGGGTAGGGAGCTTTATAGGAGGGGCCCCCCCATGAGGAAGGAAAGGTGTTCCTCCCAGAGAACAGCTGGGCCACTGGCCTCCGTTTACCTGTGATCACCAGATGGAATGGGTCGACATGCATAGCTGGTTGAGAAACTGGAAGTTCCTGAGATTTTGCAAGCAGGGAAACAAGCAGGAGAGTTTTGCAAGTGGTCATAAATCAGGGGGTCTGGGCTTGATGTTAGTCTCGGGACCCTCTGCCCACCCCAAGAATGCCAGGGACCTAACACTGGGGTTTGAACCCACACCTTGAGCCTCTGTGCCAGCCCTTTGTTGTGAAAGGGTGTTTTTTGAGATAGGGGCTTATTTTCCTGGGCTGGCTTTGAACTGCAGTCCTCCTGATCTCTGCCTCCTGAGTAGATAGGATTACTGGCGTGAGCCACTGGCACCTGGCAGCTTTTAAGCTCCCATTACAATCACCCTGCCATGCTTGAAATTTCTTCAATCATGAGGAAATCAAAGTGTCGCCTAACCTGGCTTTAAAGGTTTGTTGGCCACTAATAAACCCATATGCAAAAGGGGACAAATATCTGACATACATAAGTAAAATTAAGAAAAAAAACCCCTCATTTTTTAAGGCTAAAAATTTCTGAAATGCCATCCTAAAGCAGAATACAAGAGGGAGTAAATAACCCCCTGAGTATGGACTATTGAAAGGACATGACTGGATCAAGTAGAAACAGTCATTTTGCCTCTATTTAAGTGAAGGCCCTGGCCAAAAATATGAGCTTGTCTTACTATAGTAGATGCTTGGAAGAGCTTTGATGCCAGGCAGTCACACATGCCTAAGAACCTCTTCTTTAACTATTTCAGCTTGGGTTACTTTTTGAAAGTCTGGAACAAATGACTCTATTTGTATTCTGACAACTTTTCCCCTTTTCTGAACAATCATCTCTGAATAAACTTCTCTGAAGATTTTGTCAATTAACCATTGTGGTTCCTGGTCACCAGAATTAGCTTTCTCCCAGATGGTCTTGATCTGACCCCATGTGGGAGGGGAATTAACAGGTCAAGTGGGAATTGGTGCCAATAAACCCCTTTGGGAGCTGGTGGAATGACTCAAGTAGTATATTACCTGCCTATCAAGTATGAGGCATGGAGCCCAAATCTTAGTACAACAACAACAACAAAGGACCCTTTTGGCCAACAAAAAGGTTTAAAAGGAATGATGCTTACACTGGGCTTACCTGAAGTCCATTTTTAAGTCTAATTCTATCTGTCCTACAGGTGATGTCCTAGCATCTCAAAAATGCTCAGGCTGTTTGTTAGAAGGTGCTCTTCTGCAAAATCTTAACAGATAACATTTAAAAAGTTTTACAAGGACAATACAAAACAAAATGCAACAAAAGTAAATAATTTACAAAGCTAACTCAGTTGGCTTTTTAGAGTAATTTTTCATGGATTTGATTGAAATGCTCCAGAAGAATCAGAACTGTAATGACAAAAAGAATAGCCATGGTTAAAATTTTGAAAAACAGTTTAGTAAGTAATATAAGAGTTTATTTATTTCCTTTGTATACAGCATTTTAGGATAGTAATTATGATTGACAACATTACACCAGCACCATTAGCTTTTCCTTGTTAGAGCTAGGAACACATGCACATAAACTAGCAAAAGGCTAATAGCACTAGCAGTTTCAATTTGAAGGACACTAGTTTGGTACAGTGCTTTATTAAACTTTGCATATTAGAAGACTTTATATTTTAAGCATACAGATATATTTAACATGCAAAGGAGCCAGCAAGAATTAGCATCACATTTTATAGATTTCATACATACATATTAATTTTGTTGTTACTCTTGGAGTAAAACCTTGATTCTTCAGCTAGGTAAAATAATAGGTGTTTAGCATTGACAAAAGTTAAAACTATAGATTTTTCCACTAGATAGGGGGACAGTGACAATGATCCTAAGTAGCCGTACTTTTTAATGTTTAACTGCACTATATATATATATATATATATATAGAGAGAGAGAGAGAGAGAGAGAGAGAGAGAGAGAGAGAGAGAGAGAGAAAGAGAGCGCAATATCTACCCAGCCAAGACAAACAAATGTAGTCTAGGCTCCAAACAGCAGGGCTGCCCAAATGACAGTCCTTTTTCATGTGAATCCCAGTGATCATAAATAACAGAAATGTCAAAAGAAAGGTCCTTCTGACTGTTTTTAAATATAGGAGGGTCAGATGCAATGCATCTTGAATAAAAGAGTACACCAGCTGGTCATCTTACATGTAGGAAACTTATGCATTTTTGACTCTGCAAACATTTGCACGATGTTCAGATGAAAAGTTTAAATATATAGCTCTATATCTCTTTAGTCACAGACACATCTAGGATACTATCTTAGAATCACTTTAAATAACAATTGTTTAACCACAATTTTGAGGTAGTCATTTAGAAGACTTGATATGAACACACTCTCAAATAAACTTCCATTCTGTTAAAATTCTGTTTCCTCAGTAGTCAAAACGTTGAAAAAAAAATCAACAAAGAACACAAGCAATTATTGATGAGGACTAAGCATAGAGTTAAAAACCCTGATGGCTAAGAACCATGGCTTGAGTGTTGATAAAGAATCACATCCCAGATTGCTGATGTTAACAGGATGGTTTCTGACACAGAGCAGGGTCTTGCTGACCTGCAGCCCCTGGAGCCCAAAAAAAAACAGGTCCAGTTTCTGAGAGTTAATGACACACAACCCTTTTTTTCAGGCTAACCATCCCCATCGCTACAGATCCCAATAAAACTTGAGGTTTCAGGACCTCCAGAACAGTTCTTCTTTTGTCCTCCCACCATCCCATCTCAGAGTGCACACTTGCTCTACTTCCACTTTGCTTTACATAAATTTGTTCCACATCAGAGCAGCAGCACTCCCTGTGCCCAGCTGCCTGTGACTTCTCTGTGTGCTAGTAAACTTCTTGCTTGTCTTGGTAAATTCTTTTACCAACCCACATTACTGAAAATCTCTGACTGTTACCTTGGTAAAATAAAAATCATTCTTTTAAACAAGTTTTTTGTAAATATTAGTAAGAACAGAATAATATTTTTAAACAGCCTCATTATTGTAGACATACAGAATTAGGTTCTAGTTTTATAACTACGTTAAATTTTGTACTTGGAAAATCTTTTATGTAACTCTTACATTACAGTCAATTTAATCACATATCTAAACTTTTATAAGCTCCATACTTTTTAAAAGACTTCCTCTACACTTTTGTGACTTCCTGAACTTTCTGGGGACTTGTCCTCATCCTTCTTTTTCCATCTTGGAAAAATCCTTTCAGACAAAGCTTATTTTATACAATCTTTTTGCATTTACAAACATTTAAAAAAATTTTTTTTCAAAAACTTATCTCCAATACTTATATCTTTTTTTCTTTGTTGATTTTTTTTGTCTCTTCTTTTGAACTTGCATTTTGAAATAACTTTCATAAAACCTTTTAACTTAGACAAACTTGTTTTTCCTAATGAAATAAAATACTTCTAGAAGCCTTATATTTTCATGAAAAATCAGAAAGAAAGCAATCTTAAACTGTTTCCCTGTACAAAAACAATTTACATAAAGCATACTTGTTAATAGACACATATATTACCTTACTGACAAAATGACACATGTTAAGGTTATTTTTTCCAAATGCCCAGATTCCCAGACCCCTTCTACAGTCTGCTGTAGTTTAAAGTGGCCCTTGTTCCCCCTAGACTGAGCTTGAGAGAGAATACCCAAATGCCTGCATTTTAGTCAGACCCGATTGAGATAATATTAAATAACATTATTTGAAGAGACATAGCTTCTATGTTTTAGCTTCATAATCTATAACTATTCTAAAGATGATACATACATACAAACACAGATGTTTTAATTTAGGCATGCCAAAATTGTCAATTTAAATAAACATTTTTACTTTTCATGGAAATAAAAACTTAAAAATTGACGCCCCAAACCAGTTGGTTGTTTCTGAAATTTCAGGGGCAAAGAAAGTTTTTTGACAGACTAATGCATTAAAAACAGCAATATAAATAATTATATTTATTTAGAGCACTCTCAGGCCTTTTAGCCCTAATTTAATTACAATTCTCCCTGTGGGGTAACAAGGTGAGCCAAGGTTCTTTATTCTTATGCAGATTACAGCAGATCTCCTTAAGCCTCCTAGGTTTGTTTTATCTTTACTTGCTAGGCAGGCACTCTATCACTTGAGCCACTCTACCAGCCCTTGTTTTTCCTTTCTATCTTTTCCTGACTTATGACCTGGAGAGGCCTGGTCTAGGACCCTTACCCTTTATTTCTCATTTTTCTCTGTAGGCATAAAAGGGGGAACATAGAAGGTGAATCATGCAGCCTCACTCAGCTTGAAAGCAAATCCTGCTCCTGGGGTCCTGAAAGAGGTGACATCTGTGAGAGTTGAACCTCTGTGCAAGCTGCCTGTGCTTGTTACAGGCAAGGTGCAGGGAATTACTTTCCTCTTTCATCCCATGTGGTTTTGTCCACCAGGGAGGGGCAGGAGTTGGAGTGGGGGAGGAAGGGAACATCATGGGCGATCTCCTGGGCCTGAGTGGCAGGATGGCCTTCATGGTGTTGGAGACAGGGGACCCACACTGTTGGGTCCTCTGACTCTTCCATTCTGAGTTCTCCCGTCTTTCCTGACACCCCTCCTTTTTCTTCTCCCTCCAGGGAGTCCTGCAGAGCTTTGTTCAGACCCATAGGCTTGCAGACAGGCTAACTCAGGGTGTGGCCTAGGGGCAGGAATGAAGTCCTCACTTCTTATTGTTCCCAGTGGGCCCCAGAAAATTTTCCCAAAGGGCTTGCAGATGGAATAGATGTTACGTTTCCCATATTAAACAGGACAAACAAGTTTAAGTACCAGACAAACCAGCAAACAAACAGGTGGGAATTTCCTCTCCCAGAGCCAATGCCAACAAATGGGAATCTTTAACAGAAGTCAGAAAGGGGAAACAAGTTCTCCCCAAAATCCAAATGTGGATCTTTAACAAAAGAAACACCAGGCTCAAAACCAAATGGAGAAGATCCCTGAATTCCTTAGTCTCTTTCAGCCTAAGATTTCTTCCCTAAAAATAGCACCAACAGATTTCCCCCTTTTGAGGGACCAGAAGAAGATCCCAGTGGAACTTTTCCAGACAGGCAGAATCAGGTTTTGGGGTGCACAGGCCCAGAGATCTTACAGGTCCTTTTTCCTTTTCCCCAAATGTCATTCAAACACTCAGAGGTCCTGTTTGTGCTTCTTGTGTAAAACAAGGGGCGCTCCCTGCAGTTAATTGTACCCAAGCAGCTGCTAGGACGTTAGTCTTCCCCTGTTAGGGTACCTTTGAGCCTTGCAGCCCACTCAGCCTGAAACCAGCCATGACTAACATGACCCAAGCCACCACTTACTGGAACAAAGGGAGGTGGGACGGTTTCTGGGAACAGGGACTGTTCCTGGTTAATCTTGCTAAACAGTATGAGTTAAGACACCTGGTGTTTATCAAGTTCCTGATAAGTAATCTTTAAGTAATCTTGCCCTACCACCAGGGTGTGGGTGATATCAGAAATATGTGACCCCAGGGGCCATAAAAGTTGCTGTGTGACCATGAATAATGTTTAAAAAAAATAATAATAATAATATAAAAGCAGCCTGAACTTTGCATTCAGGGTCCTCGTTGAAACCCGCTGCGTCGGGCAGATACCCAGACCCCAGCTAGCTGGAAAAAAACCTTGCTTTGTGGCTTGCATTATCGTGAGTGTCTTTTGTTCCTCTGAGGGGTGGTCGACCTTGGACCCCCAACATCTGGAGGCCCCAGCGAGATATCGGCCCCTCCCTGAGAGGAACAAATGGCCTCCGATACCGAGGTTTAGGTGAGAAAGACCGCGGAATAAGGATTGGCCACCTCCGTTTGGAGGGACTTAGAGTCCCCGTCTGAATTTGGTTGAGAATTCTCATTGAGTGGAAGGAAGGGGTTACAGCCCTAGAGGCTCCATCCACTATTGGAAGTCGTGGGAGACATCCCCGACGGTCAGGAACCGCACCAATGTCCTCAGTGGACACCGTTTGGGCGGTCTTTGGGTAAGGATCCTGAATCTGGTGTGAATGGAATTACACCTGTGAGAGTAGTCTGGTTGACCGGCTGGTACTTGTGTATGTTAGAGAGTCTTGTGTGAATTTGTTTGTCTGCTGGAATTGTCTCTCTTGTTCTTTGCTGTCTCCTCTGTCCATCTCTCCTGATCATCATGGGACAGGCTCGGGTAACTCCTAAGACCCTCTTTCTGAGTCATTTTTCAGAAATCCGTGCTAAGGGACACAATTATGGTGTGGAAATTAAGAAAGGTAAGTTTAACACCCTTTGTTCAGTGGAATGGCCAACCTTCAATGTAGACTGGCCTCCTCAAGGCATCTTCTCCTTGGACACAATTAAGAAGGTCCGAGATGTCATTAATAGACCCGGTCTTCACGGCCACCCTGATCAATATCCCTATATCCTTATGTGGCAGACTTTGGTAGAGGACCCTCCTTCCTGGCTGAGCCATTTATCCATGAGTCATCTGCAGACTGGCCTACGATACTGGCTGTGTCGGGGGAACACCCCCATTTCTGTTACTTCCCCTAAAAAGCCTATTCTACAGGAAGAACTGATTCTCCATCCGTCCTTGATAGACTTAGATTTTGAAGTAAATCCCCCACCATATGCCGCTGCCGTGCCGCTCCAGCCAGAGGCAGCTGGCCCCCCTGTGCCTCCCCACTCATCAGCCTCCCCGAGTCTGCACCCCCTACCCCAGTCTCTGGACTGGTGAGGGGACTCAGGCCCCATAGGCAGCAAGAGGAAACCCTGGAGGAGGAGCCCTCCTCCACTTCCACCGGGGCCCCCATCCTCCCGGTGCGGTCTCTGGGTGGTGCTGGTCCCGATGGGGGACGCACCTATCAGTATTGGCCTTTTTCAAGTAGTGACCTGTACAACTGGAAAGCCCAGAATCCTCCTTTTTCTGAGGACCCTAGAGGCCTGACTGATCTGTTTGAGTCCATTTTGCATACTCACAGTCCCACATGGGATGACTGTCAGCAGCTCCTTAAGACTCTATTCACCATCGAGGAACAGGAGCGGATTCTCACTGAAGCCAGAAAGAATGTCCCCGGCAACAATGGACGACCGACCACCCTGCCGAACCTGATTGATGATCATTTTCCTTTGAACAGACCTGACTGGGACTATGGGGATGCAGAAGGTAGGGAGCATCTCTGGGTCAACCGCCAGACTCTTATGGCAGGCCTTCGGGCGGCAGCTTGCCGCCTTACCAATTTGGCTAAGGTAAAGGCAATAATGCAGGGGGAAAGTGAAAGCCTGGCTGCGTACCTTGAGCGTCTTTATGATGCATACAGACAGTATACCCCCCTAGACCCACTAGCAGAGGTGAATCAGTCAGCCGTGATAATGTCCTTCATAAATCAGGCTGCCCCAGATATCAGGAAGAAACTATATAAGCAGGAAGGACTTGGGGAAATGACTATCCGGGATCTGATGAAAGTAGCTGAAAGGATTTTTAACACCCAAGAAACCCCAGAAGAATGAGAGGATAGAATCAGGAAGGAGAATCAGGAACTACAAGAAAGGATTTGGAAGGAGGACAGGGAACACCAGAGTAAGGAAAACAAGAAACAGCAAAAGGAGATGGCTAAGATATTGCTAGCAGGAGTCCAGGATCTGGCCAGACTGAGTTCTGGATGGACCGGCCCCTCACGTCCCTGAAGAGATCGACCCAGGCTAGACCAGGGACAATGTGCCTATTGTAAGGAATATGGACACTGGAAGAAGGAGTGTCCCAAACTCCAGGGTCACCCGGGACCAAATAGCAGGTCCAATAATGACGTCCGGGTCCTATTAGCCGGAATGGACAGTGACTAGAGGGGACAGGACTCGGATCCCCTCCCCGAGTCTTGGGTAACCATATATGTGGAGGGGAAGCCCGTGAGATGCATGGTGGACACAGGGGCCCAATATTCAGTCCTTAATAAACCTACTGAGCCACTGTCCCAGAAAATTAGTCTCGTACAGGGAGCCACTGGGTCCAAGGCATATCAATGGACTAGCAAGCGTCAGGTGGATTTGGGCTGACATCAGGTGACCCATTCCTTTCTGGTCATTCCTGAATGCCCTGCCCCCCTTCTGGGACACAATCTGCTAACTAAGGTGAGGGCTCACATTCACTTTGAGCCAGATGGTATCAAAGTGACAGATGGACAAGGACAGCCCCTCCAAGTCTTGACCATGTCTCTTGAGGATGAACATTGCTTGTTCTCCTTGTGAGACCCTCCCCCGAAACCTATTGAGTGGTCCCCTGAAATGGCTTATTGGATTCAAACCTACCCCCAGGCTTGGGCAGAAATAGCAGGTGTGGGGCTGGCAGAACATCGAGCCCCAGTAATAGTAGAAATCAAGGCTTCAGCTCAGCCCATCCAAGCCTGTCAGTATCCCATGTCTTCCGAGGCATGGAGGGGGATTGCCCCTCACATTAACCATCTCCTGGAGGCCAGAATATTATGGCCCTGCTGTTCTGCTTGGAACACTCCACTCCTCCCCATTAAGAAACCCAGGGGAAAAGACTATAGGCCAGTCCAAGATTTAAGGGAAGTAAACAAGAGGGTCAAGGACATCCACCCCACAGTCCCCAACCCCTATACCTTGCTGAGCCATTTGCCCTCCTCCCATGTTTGGTATACCACTTTGGACTTGAAAGATGCTTTTTTTAGCATAGCCCTGCACCCAACAGTCAACACATTTTTGCCTTCGAATGGCATGATGAAAATACAGGAACCCCCGGACAGCTAACATGAACTAGACTTCCACAAGGTTTCAAAAACTCCCCTACTCTGTTCAATGAGGCTCTTAATCAGGATCTGGACTCATATCGCTGGAGCCACAGTTCCATCACACTTTTGCAGAATGTAGATGACTTGCTTCTGGCAGCTGCATCTGAAGCTGAGTGCCGGCAAGCCACTGGAGAACTCCTCCAGGAGCTGGGGAAGTTGGGCTATCGGGCCAGTGCAAAGAAGCCTCAAATTTGTAGACAAATAGTCACCTACCTGGGGTATGAACTAAAAGAGGGAACCAGATGGTTAACAAATGCTATGAAAGAAACTATTCTCAGACTCCCTGTCCCCACCTCGGCTTGAGAAGCCCGTGAGTTCCTGGGGATGGCAGGCTACTGCCGGCTGTGGATATTGGGGTATGCTGAACTGACAAAACCCTTATATGAGGCAACTAAGGACAGGCCCCTTGGGCCTGGGGGCCAGATCAAAAGGCCTTTGAGGAGCTCAAGACCGCCCTCCTGAGAGCCCCGGCCCTGGCGCTGCCAGACCCTCTAAAGCCCTTCACCCTCTTTGTAGATGAAAGGAAGGGGATAGCAAAAGGGGTACTAATGCAGCACCTAGGGCCCTGGAAGTGTCCGGTTGCTTATCTATCCAAAAGGTTAGACCCAGTTGCAGCGGGCTGGCCCCCATGCCTGCAGATCATAGCAGCAGTTGCCCTAATGGTAAAGGACGCAGATAAGCTCACTTTTGGGCAACATCTGAAGGTGGTAACCCCCCATGCAGTAGAGGGGGTCCTAAAGCACCCTCCAGGTGGATGGATGACCAACGCCCAACTGACTCATTACCAAGGGCTCTTGCTGGATGCTCCCCACATCCTCTTCTCTAAACCAGTCTCTCTGAACCCGGCCACCTTGCTGCCAAATCCGGACCTGGAAGCCCCTCTACATGACTGTCAGAAGATCATAGCTGAAATCACCCAAGTGCACCCCGATCTCCAGGACTCAGCCTTACCCAACAGTGAGCTGGTATGGTATACAGATGAGAGTAGCTTCGTCTTGGATGGGATGCGTAAGGCGGGCGCAGCGGTGGTGGACCAAGGTGGGAACATAATTTGGAGTGCCTCGCTGCCCCCGGGGACCTCAGCCCAGAAGGCCGAACTGATCGCGCTGGCAGAGGCACTAGAGCGGGCTGAGGGAAAACGAGTGACTGTTTATACTGACAGCCGTTACGCTTTCAGCACCGTCCATGTACATGGTGCCATCTACCGGGAAAGGGGTTTCATTACAGCGGAAGGAAAGGAGCTACGTAACCTCCCGGAGATCCAGAGACTATTGACTGCGGTGCAGAAGCCCCAAGCTGTTGCGGTAGTACATGTTCCTGGTCACCAATCTGCCCAGACTCCGAAAGCTACGGGGAACCGACGTGTGGACGAAGCAGCCGGAAATGCTGCTTTGGCCTCCACGACCCTAGTGCTGACCTTACCCATGCCCGAGCTTCCATGCTTGCCACCACGACCCGAGTACACCCCAGAAGACAAACAGTGGATCCAAGATCACCGATGCCCGGAACCCAATCAGCAAGGCTGGTATCATGATATCGAAGGGCGGCTGATCCTTCCTGAAAAGTTAGGACTGTTTTTCCTCTCCAATTTACATCGAGCCAACCATTTAGGCAAGAAGAAACTACTCGCCCTCCTCCAGTCGGCCCACCTCCGGTTCTTGCGCCAAACAGCCCAGGTTCAAAAGATTGTGGACCAATGTGTTGGGTGCCAGGCTATGAAACCCAGCAAAAAGGGGACTCCTACATACAGGTACACAGGTATGGGGGAGGGCGCCAGGACGGAGCTGGGAAGTGGATTTCACTGAGGTGAAGCCGGGAAGGTATGGGTATAGGTATTTCTTGGTTCTGGTAGACACCTTCTCAGGCTGGGTGGAGGCTTTTCCTACAAAACGAGAGACTGCCCAGGTTGTAGCTAAGGTTTTGCTGGAGGAAATCATACCCAGATATGGCATCCCCGAAACTCTAGGCTCTGATGACGGTCTGGCTTTCATCAGTAACGTCCTACAAGGGCTGGCCCGGGCGGTGGGGACTAATTGGAAACTACATTGTGACTATAACCCCCAGAGCTCAGGGCAGGTAGAAAAATGAATTGGACCTTGAGGAGACCTTATCTAAATTAGCCATTGAGACTGGCAGAGACTGGATGGCCCTCCTACCCTATGCCATCTTCCGGGTTCGAAACTCACCATATGTACATGGATTGACACCTTTTGAAATTCTATACGGGGCTCCGCCCCCCCATTGTTGTTCAAACCCTACTGGACCAAGACCCCAGTATGGCCCCAAATTACTTGGCCAGCTTAAAAGCCCTACAGGAGGTCCAACGTGAAATCTGGCCCATAGTGCGCGCCTTGTATGAGACAAAGGACACATTGAACCTGGAACATGGCATCGTCCCAGGGGATTGGGTATGGGTAAAGAGGCACAGAGCCCACATTCTGGAAGAAAGATGGAAAGGTCCTTACCTGGTCATTCTGGTTACCCCCACTGCTCTTAAGGTTGACGGCATCGGGCCTTGGGTCCATCACCCCCACATGTGTCAAGCCAGTCAGCAAGAACAGAAAGACTCTAGAGAGTGGACCGCATGGTGGCACCCAGATAACCCATTGAAGCTGAAGCTTTTGCGACCCCAGGAACATGCAGAGTCTTCAAGAGCAGCCACGGATGGGTTGGCTGGTCGCTCTGATCTTGCTCAATGCCCAGAGCAGGAGCCTCGCAGAAACCAACTCTCACCAGCCCTATAAGCAAACCTGGTTACTCACCGACGGGGAGACTCATACCACCCTTAATGAGACTAGTTGCACTGCCCCCATAGGAACTTAGTAGCCGTAGCTTCAATTCTGCTTCAGAGACATCAATCCTGCCTACAAGTCTACTGCCCCGGAGTCAGCCCGACGTTATGGTTTTTATGCTTGCTCCGGCCACAGAAAGAACAAGGACTGTGGGGGGATACAACACTCCTTCTGTAAGTCATGGGCATGTGTCACATCCAATGATGGTGAATGGAAGCGGGGGATATCAAAACCGGACCTAGTCAAATTTGCCTTTGTAAATGGGGTATCCTGGGGGCGCAGAATTCCATTACCCACCCATGAATGCCAGCCCACAGATACAGATAGAATCAAGGTCACCTTCACTGACAGTGGCAAAGAGGACACCCCCGGGTGGATACAAGGCAAGGTGTGGGGACTTGTGTTTTATAAATATGGTGGACATTCTGGCTCGACCATAGTAATCAGATTAAAAGTTGAGCCCATGGGGCCACCGTCCAAAATGGTAGGCCCCAACAAAGTACTCAAGCCGCCCTATGTAGAGCCGCCGCTCTGACCTCGCACAATCCCGGTCCCTACCCAGCTTCACACAAAGGCTAGTATTAAAACTCCAGGACCATTAGGCACCAGCCCTCCCTTGGTGAAGCCCAGTCTCATGACCGGGTCCACAGACCCCCTCTGGAATTTGGTAAATGCTGCATTCCTAACATTGAACCACACCAACCCTAATATGACTACCTCCTGCTGGCTGTACTATGATGTGAGACCCCCATTCTATGAGGCAATAGGGCTAAATGTCACCTACAATGTCTTGACTAGTGAAAACCCCACTCAATGTTCCTGGGGAGACCGTAAGAGAGGTCTGACCATACAACAAGTGAGCAGCCAAGGAAACTGCTTAGGGAAGGTGCCAGCAGAAAAACAGGACCTATGTGCTACTATAGATAACAATCCTACCTGGGGCAATGGTATTAAGTGGGTAATTCCAAAAGGCAATGGATGGTGGGTATGCTCACAGTCCAGGCTTACCCCTTGCCTATCAACTAATGTCTTTAACGGCTCTAAAGAATTCTGTGTCCTAGTGACTGTGCTGCCCCGCGTCATCTATCATTCTGAGGAGAGCCTATATTCATACTGGAATACAGGAACAGGTGAGAGAAAGAAGAGAGAGCCTATTTCTGCATTAACCATTGCTACCCTACTTATCCTAGGAGTGGCTGGGGCAGGAACCGGCATAGCCTCCCTGGCTACTCAACATAAAGGGATGTTCTTGCTGTGCGTGGCCATAGACGAGGATATAGAGAGGATAGAAGCCTCCATTAGTCACCTGGAAAAATCCCTTACCTCTCTATCTGAGGTAGTGCTTCAGAACCGACGGGGCCTAGACTTATTGTTCCTCCAGCAGGGGGGACTATGTGCAGCCCTAGGGGAGGAATGTTGTTTCTATGCTGACCGTTCAGGGGTAGTTAGGGATTCTATAGCTAAAGCGAGGGAAGGACTGGCAAAAAGGAAACGGGAAAGGGAAGCCCAAGAAAATTGGTTCGAAGCTTGGTTCAATAGGTCCCCCTGGTTCACTACCTTGGTCTCTACCCTGGTGGGCCCTCTGGTCATACTACTGCTTATCTTAACCTTTGGTTCTTGTATTCTGAATAAGCTAGTGACCTTCGTGAAAGATCGAATTAGTACAGTCCAACTCATGGTCCTGAGACAGCAATATGAAAAGTTACCTAGCCCTGAGGATGTTTACGCTCGTTGCCCATATGAGCATGATTCCTCATTATGAACAACTAAAGGAGGGAATGTTAGGGTACCTTCGAGGCTTGCAGCCCACTCAGCCTGAAACCGGTCATGGCTAACATGACCCAAGCCACCACTTACTGGAACTAAGGGAGGTGGGACGGTTTCTGGGAACAGGGACTGTTCCTGGTTAATCTTGCTAAACAGTATGAGTTAAGACACCTGGTATTTATCAAGTTCCTGATAAGTAATCTTTAAGTAATCTTGTCCTACCACCAGGATGTGGGTGATATCAGAAATATGTGACCCCAGGGGCCATAAAAGTTGCTGTGTGACCATGACTAATGTTTAAAAATAATAATAATAATAATATAAAAACAGCCTGAACTTTGCATTCGGGGTCCTCATTGAAACCCGCTGCATCGGGTGGATACCCGGACCCCAGCTAGCTGGAAATAAACCCCACTTTGTGGCTTACGTTATCGTGAGTGTCTTTTGTTCCTCTGAGGGGTGGTCGACCTCAGACCCCAACACCCTGGACTCAGTACAATTGACAAATAACAAGAGCAAGGTTTTGAGGAAAAGGAAATAGATTTATTACTTGTCCTACAGAAGAGTCAACTTCTCAAAGCTCTGTGATCCCACCTTGAGAGAAAATGTCTGCTTTTTAATAGTGTTCAGAGAGTCAGCTTAACTACGTGACAAAATACATGTACAGAACAGCTACTGATCTTAATTCTCCAGGTGCCCTGGCAGCACATCCCCAAAGCAGTATTTCTTCACTGACAGGTTTACATCCCTGGTGGTCAGAGAGAGATAAAACTGCCTGATTTAATTGAAGAATAAAGGGAGTTAGTTTTGGGCTCTCCAACATGTAGACAAAAAGGGAGGAAAATGTCAGTTTAACAAGTAGAGGTAATTGGCCAATAAGAAAGCTGATATCACCAAAAGTTTTTCCCTTTTGTAGTCCTGTTGTGGCAATATAGTCAGAGGAGAAACCAAGCGACACTCAGAGGAGTGGAGAACTCAGATTTAATTTTACACTAGCGGACCCAGACGTGTACCTGTGTCTGAGCCCTGAACAAAGGATTCACAGGATATTTAAAAGGCAGTGCAGGGCATCAGGTTACAAGGAATGTGCTCTCCCATAAAGTAGGGCCAGTAGTGGGTTAGAGACCTAAGGTTTAGATAAGAACAGCAGGGGAGTCCTGCTTTGGAAAGTTTATTTACAAGTGTAAATAAACACTTTGTCTTTGTAAATAAACACTTTCTTTGTGTCCACAAAGAAAGGCAGGAATGGGTGCTTATCTCTGTATGGTGCCTTTCATCTTGGTCCTGAACTTTTGCATGGCTCTAATGGGCAATTCCTCACAGCTTTGTCCTAAGTTACAGCTTTTAATTGACAGTTTACCATGTTTTACAACCCTGTTTCAAGGCTCTCTTCCTCTTCAGTCCCAGTTACATTTGTTACATTTATTCCAGTTTTTGTTGCTTTGAGACTTACTACAGGAGTGGGGGTATCAGCACTAGGAGGGACCTCCCTTTACAAATTATATCTCTCCCAAGAAACCGCTTGGAAAAACTCCAAGAATAACTTGATTCCTTGGCTTCAGGAGTTTTTCCAAACCTTCAAAATTTCTAGCCAAGCGGGCTCCTGCCTCTATTTCAGAGAGGAATGCTGCTTTTATGTCAACCAATCAGGAAAAATCAAACAAAACATCATGTACGTTTTGAACAGGTTATAAACCCCCAAAACATAGGTGATTCTGCCTTATGGTCATCCCTCCATTCTACCATGAATCCTCCCCTTTTTTGGCCCCCTGCTTCTTCTAATCTACTTCACTTATTTGGACCTCTAATTTTTAACATCCTTGTTAAATTTCTCACTTTCAGGTTACAGACTATCCTGGTCCTCAGACAGCACCAACAACTTCCCACCAGCACCTTGTCACCCTTGGACATGATGGCTGATTTATTTCTTGACAACTGCAGTCCTGCTAGTCTAACAACAGAAAGACCATATTCTCAGCAGCCATATCCTCCCAAGAAACTAATAACTTTCCTGTGTCCTAACAGAGAGCAATACTCTGGACCCGAAGTACCCTACCATCCTCTATCAGCAGGAAGTAACCAGATTGATCTCACCATCCATACCCATTAAAAAATGCAGGGTCCAGAGCTCTTGAGGGTGCCTGTTAGTGTAGGCAGCTAGTAAGACATAAGCAGGAACCAGGGAAGCTCCAGGCAGAATTGTAAAACCCTAATGGCCCACATCTGAACCAATAATTGACCTAATGGTCAACAATTACCACATGGACCCACACCCAGGATTGGTGATTAAGAAAATGGCCCTATATCCTCTCTATAGATCCCAGTCTCCATGTTGATGTTAAATCAGGAAGGGCAAAGAGGATCAAATGTGTAAGCTTAGGTCTTCATAAGTTGGGCTGCCCATGCCCAACTGCCAGGCCATTTGGGGAGGATCCTTAGTTTCACGCCATTCATAATCCCAACCTCTCAGACAAAACCACAGGCCTCAACAGCTTCTAGGTGATTGATCCTTATCCAACTTGCCCCCTTCATACCTTGAGATATAGTTAGTTATGCTTTGTTAACAAATTACCCTTTATTGTCTTCCTATTCCTTGTGGTTCTTTTGCTGTATGATTGTTTCACAGCACCCAGGGCAGCATCCTAATCTTAGACACAATACCCAAGAACCAAGGAACATCTGGACACTCCATATATCAGTTACCATATGGGGCTGCATATTATTCCAAGGGAATTTAACCTATGCCCCATACCACAGCAAACATTCTCTACATCTTTTGCCATATGTCTAAATATTTGTAAAATAAATTCCTAGAAGTTGAATTGCTGAAACAAAAGGCACACACAGAGCAAATTCTGATAGATGTTATCAAATAGCCCTCTATGGAGGGAGAACTGATTTTCACTCCCATCAGCAAGAAGAATGCATGACTTTTCCTTCACAGTCTCACCTACTCAGCATTGGAACCAGATCTGAAGTCAGGGCTGACTCCAGAATTCAGGTGTCCTCACTAAACCTCAGGGTGGGTCTCAGAAGTGGCTATCCATATGGATAGCACAGTAAGTCTGTCTGTAACCAATGACAAATGATGATTGAGCATCTATACCCTGAAAGGTGCTAGGCTGGGCCTGGCTACCTGTTCAGAATCCAAGACCATCTCTTGCCCTTTTGGTCATCCAGCTGACTCCAACTCATCTCTTTAGTTCCTGGCCAAGTGTAAATGTCTTTACAAATGTTTTTGAATCCAACCACCTTCCTATGTGTCTCTTGAACCCTATGCAGACTTCTTCTATCTCACTGGACCATGACACTCTAGACTGGGGTGTCTCACACCACAGTGTGCAAACAGATCCCTTGGGGGGTCTGGTGAAAGTGCTGATTTCCATTCTGTAACCTGTGGTGGGGTTGACAGTCTGCATTTCTGGTAAGTGCTCAGGTCTTGCCATCATTGTGAGTAGCAAGGGTTCAGCAATGATTCTCAAAATATAGCACAAATAAGAAGCACATAGAGGCCTTGTTAAGACAGCCCCTCACCCCTGCCTTGCGCCAACTCCTTCCCCAAGAGGGGACTGGACTCAGGAACATTTATTTCCAGCTATCTCCCAGGTGACAAGAATTCTGCTGCTTCAGAGACCTCACCTTGGGTGATACTAGTTCCCTGCTGAGTCTGATTCATCCCTGGGGCCCTTAACTACCCAGTTAAGAGGGAACACATCCTATGAGATGTGTGATGCAAGAAGCAGAGGGACTGAGGACTGGTGTGAGCCAGCTATATCACTCAGGCTTTCAGGCTGGACACAAGAGGGGACAGGTATGTACACATGACTGTCTATGGCCTGGGTTCAGTGTACATGGGATCATTATCAGTTGCTTCATTCTCGTCTGTCCCCTCATCAGGCTCAGACCACAAAAAGCTGCTGCTGCATTCTTATGGAAACCTTGCATTTAGTGCTGGTACAGTCTGGTGATCAGCCCTTGGGGCCAGCCTTTACAGACTCTGTGGCTCCATCGCCACTTATGTGCATTTGAGGCAAGGAAGAGAAGGGAAGCCAGGAGCTGACAATGTGTTCTTCCTTCATTGGTGGGATCGCAAATCCTGCTCCCTGCCACCCCCGTCTGCTTTGTGTACTTCCTTGTGGCCTGTGAGGAGTTTGCCCCGAGACTCCAGATGGCTCTGTAGTGACCATGTCCCCTGGAGATGAGGCAGAATGAAGGGACTGTACTTGCCTAGAAGATGGTCTTCTAAGTGGCTGCCTTCTGAGAGAACTCATCAGGGCTTCCTCATGTCTATAAACTAAGAAAAGGAAGAGATGGTCCCTTTTCCATTAGATTATCATCACACCTGAGTGTTATATCAGCAACTACCTTGTCACCCTGAGCAAAGCTGGTCTGAGATGTCAAAGCAGAAAAATGAAAAGAACTTGGATTCTGGATGAAGCTGCACAGCTGCCATCCCACCTCTGAACTAGGGCTTTTCAACCCAAGTTGAACATCTATTATGTGGAGATATAGCCATGAACAGAAGGGGGCGCTTTTCAGCCCTTGGGGAGCTGAAATTACATTAGAGAACAGTAGACAAATAACTCTGTGTATGTGTGTGTTAAGTAAAGCAAGGAAAGAGGTCACAGATTCCATTTTAAATAAGATAGGTAGCTATTACCTTACTAATGAGAAAATACCACAATAATGTAGCCATGAAGGAAGAACAGGAGCAGGCTCTGCAGGCTTTTGGGGGAGGGACATTTAGGCAGAGAGAACAGTGAGTACAAAGGCACTTCCTGATATGGTAATGCACTGGATGTGCTCAAGGACATTTCACAAGCCAATTTGGCTGGAGTAGAGTGAACAAATAGGAAACAAAGTCATCCACTGAGAATGAGGATGACAAAAGTGGTGTTGGAGGTTTAAGGAAAAGGTAGGTGATGGAAATAATGTCTAAGATAGGGACATGTTCTCAATGGACACTAAGGACCCTTTGAATGTGGCTGTCATCCATTTAGAGTTATCCTGGTCAGTATGGTTATTTGGATTTTTCTAGCCATATTCAACTTCACAGTGGCAGGTGGGAGTTGGATCTAACCAGGACCAGTGTTTTGCCAACTGGACATGACAAGATCGGAAAAGTACAGAGGGATTGAGGGTGCATGCAAGAGAGGACTAGCGATGATGGAGTATGGATTTTAAAATGATTGGATGTGAGGGCATGAGGACACTGATATCAATGGGAAATTGAAATAGCAATGGACCAAAGATGCCATTAGAGTCAAGGACCCTCAGGAGGTGAGGTGCTGAAGAAAGTGAACAGTGAAGGCGGGGAGTGGTGGTCAGGGGCTGATATGCAGGGAACACAGGTTATGAAGAGGCACAGATATTAGTAACCCAGGAGTTATGATCATGGGGATAGTGGACTGAAAGGAATTCAGGTATTCCTTGGCTAGGGAGCTACAATAAACTTGTGCATTGGAATGGAAGCTAAGCAATGGCTTCAAATTCACCCCCTCCTGGTACAGACAACCTTTTACAATGTGAGTTTGTATGTCCTCCTAAAAGGTAGCTTTTAATTCCTGACTCCTTGAATGTGGTTTGGCTTTGTGGTTTGCTTTGAACAACAGAATGCAGCTGTGGTGGTGGTGACTTCTGAGGCTAAGCCTTCAGATGCTCTGCAGTTTCTACTTTGTACTCATAACACTGGCCTGAGGCCACCATGCAAAGAAGCCCATCTAGCTGGTTGGAGAGGTGAGAAGCCACATAGGCACGAATTGACTCACCTCACTTGAGAACAAACACCAATAACCAGACATGGGAGTTAAGACCAAGTTGGACCTCTCATCTAACCTGCAGAATCAGAGATAATGTCATTGTGATTGTGAGTCCCTAAGTTTTGAGGTTGTTTTTTTCAGGCTACAAAGACATATGTAGGCAGTGACATCACCGAGAATTACAACAAGAGACTGCTAGAGAGTAAGCTATTATTGAGGTTTGTAAGAAAACCATGGTCTCTTTTCTTTTGAGTTATTTTGAATCAGTTGACTTATTCTTTGTTATCAAAAGTGTCCAGGTTATACAATGTCCAATCTATACAACAGGTTCTCAACAAAGATATTTCCCCACCTCCAAACAACTTAAGAATCTCAGAACTCTAGAATCTGTCCCTCATTGATAATTTTCTATTGTGGAGGATAGGAAAGCTTCAGGGAGAGAGTATGTCCTTGGATGATCCATGAAGAATGAGAGGAACCTGACATGATGTGCCCGACATCCTCTTTCACTTAAAGTCATGAGCTATCATAATGGGACAGCTGAGCAGGAGAGAAGGAGAGAGGGGGGACAAGGGAGAGAAAGAGAGAGACAAAGACAAAGAGAGAAAGCACAAATGACTATTGGATCCTTTCCCCTTGGTTTGTCAGGTTGGACTTTGTAGAATGCTGTGGAGTTAAAGATGCCAGAGACCAGGTAGGAAATAAGAGATAGAGATTAAGAAGGAGAAATGACCACCTTAATAGAAGAACTATGGAGTAAGGAGGGGTGGTGAAAAGAGAGGGTGGGAAGGAAATTAGACAGGGAAGGTAGAATGAGATAGGCAGGTAGGGGAAGATGAGGGATGAGGTGGTATGGAAGGTGTTCTGGTGGGTTACTGCCCAGGAGCCTCTTATTTCTTCCAAGGCCCCTCTTGTCTATCTGTGAGACACTTGCCAATCTAACTTGGTATTCTGGAGATGGCGTGGGATCAGAAGTAACTAACCTCTTTCATCATGTAGTCAAACAGTGTGGCAGCAGAGAGACCTGTACAGTCAGGACACCCCTGTGCCCTCTCTTGGAAATTAACCTCCTCATGTAGCAGCTGAATCTGAAAATTCTGTCTCAGTGACAACCAGGCTCCACAAAGCTGAGGTGCCTGGGCACTGCCCTGTCTTGATTAAGCATATAGCATTTCTGGATGTTGAGGCTGAGTCAGGAAAGGAGGAGCATAACAGGACTGGGTCAAGATCAGATGTCATGGGTGACACATGCAGGATGAAAAAGCAAGTGTGAGATGAAGGAAGAGGGGTCAGAAAGTCAGGTCATGGAGTTGACATGAGAGTGTGGATGACAAATTAAGGAATCAGAGTCTTAGACAAACTCAAGGGTAGAATCTTCAGGTGTATACCCCACCAACACTACTCTCTGTTCCCACCACATCAAGAGGCTACAGCCACTACCAAAATGGCCACTTCTGTTTGTTGGTTGAGAATTACCTTCTCAGTATGATTTTAATGGACAAACACAACATAGTAGATGTGTTAGTTGGCCATCACTATGATAAAATACCCAAGAGGAACAATTTTTAAGAAGGAAAGTCTTATTTTGGTTCATGGTTTCAGTCCATGTTGTCCTTGGGCCTGTGGTGGGGCAGAGTATCATGGCAGGAGCACATGGTAGTGAAAGCTGTTCATCTCATGGCAGCTGGGAAGCAAAGAAAGAGACAAAAAGGGCCAAGGTTCCAACAGTCCCTTCAGGGCACACCCCCAGTGATCTAACTTCCTTTCACTAGGCCCCACCACCAACAGGTTCTACCACCTCCCAATAATTCCACAAGCTGGGAACCAAACCTTTAACACACAGTAAGTGTCCTTTGGAGGACACTATTCAAACCATAGCAGAAGATGGTGTGAATTTTATGTATACAGCTATATATTTTTTATTTTTTATTTTTTTTTATTTTTTTTATTCATATGTGTATGCAATGTTTGGGTCACTTCTCCCCTCTTCTCCCACCCCCTCCCTCCCTAACTCTCCCCCGCCCCCTCCCTCTCCACCCCATCCCCTCACTACCCAGCAGAAACTATTTTGCCCTTATCTCTAATTTTGTTGTAGAGAGGGTATAAGCAATAATAGGAAGGACCAAGGGTTTTTGCTGGTTGAGATAAGGATAGCTATACAGGGAGTTGACTCACATTAATTTCCTGTGCATGTGTGTTACCTTCTAGGTTAATTCTTTTTGATCTAACCTTTTCTCTAGTTCCTGGTCCCCTTCTCCTATTGGCCTCAGTTGCTTTAAAGTATCTGCTTTAGTTTCTCTGCATTGAGGGCAACAAATGCCATCTAGTTTCTTAGGTGTCTTACCTATCCTCATATCTCCCTTGTGTGCTCTCGCTTTATCATGTGATCAAAGTTCAATCCCCTTGTTGTGTTTGCCCTTGATCTAATGTCCACATATGAGGGAGAACACATGATTTTTGGTCTTTTGGGCCAGACTAACCTCACTCAGAATGATGTTCTCCAATTCCATCCATTTACCAGCGAATGATAACATTTCGTTCTTCTTCATGACTGCGTAAAATTCCATTGTGTATAGATACCACGTTTTCTTGATCCATTCGTCAGTGGTGGGGCATCTTGGCTGTTTCCATAATTTAGCTATTGTGAATAGTGTGTATACAGCTATATATTTTTTAAAAGAGAGAGAGAGAGAGAGTGTGTATGTGTGTGTGTGTTATAAGTGACACAAGAATTTGGTATCTGTCATTGCTTTTGGGGAGGAAAATGAGAAATAGGATCCAGGAATAGGTGACTTAACTTTTTTACCTTATATTTTGGGTAGTCAAAAGAAGATATCTCAGGGAATTCCTATAGGCCTATGGTTCTCAAAACATATTAGAAATGCCAGTTCTCAGGCCCTGACTGAGGCTTACTGATCTGAATTTCTGGAGGTGAGGCCTAGAAATCTGTATTTTAACAAGCCTTCTGTAGATTCTGATGCATGCATAAGCTTAAGAACCACTGCTCTGACCCAGGGGTTCCAGTTTCTCAAAATGTTTTGCATATTAAAATTTCAGAGCCTAGGGTGCAGTGCAGTCTAATCAAATCATAGTGTCTGACCCAGTGTAAGACCCAGGATCAGCAGCTTTTAAAGAACCCTAGTGATTTTAACACATAGCCAGACCCTTCTGGTCTGCCTTCCTTCAACTCTGGAACCGCTGTCTGCAGACTCAAACCTTTCTCCTTCTTGTAGATTTGATCAGGAGGTTGTGTCACTAGAATTAGTCTACAATGGCCCTAGCTCCAAAGTGCCCACACACGCCTTGCTTATTTAGGAGTGGGGGGTGGCTGAAAGACAGTGCCCTGTGGTTGAGATATACATGAGACTGACCCTGAAGAATGCCAGGGACAATGGGCTTTGCAGGAGCTAAAAACACCAGCATCAAAATCCACCTCCAGCAGCATACTCCTGCTTGGTGCAAGGACTGGGGTGGAAGACTCTCTAGGACACAGTATTACAGCATGGTGAACTCCCCCTGCAGCCTCTTGGACATGATTGAAGTTTCCCACACCTTTTCCTGCTCTCCAGGGAAAAAGACCATGATACACGTCAAGGACAAAGTGGCAGCCTTAAGATAACACTCAAGGTTTTTAGTGAGAGGAGTCAGAGGACCAAAAAGAGAACTGGATGTGGTGGGTGTTGCTCTCTCCTGGTTTCTCTTGTATTTCTCTTGGTCACTTTGTGCTTCCCTCCACTGTACTAGGCTGTGGCAAGACTGAGGAGTGTACGTGGGAGTACGTGGGGGGAGGGTTGCCTCTCACTAGTGAAGGGTGATGATAGACCTGGGTGTGTGTTCAGGAAGGAGAGACAGAGTAGGTGACCTCTTATTTAGAACCAAGCTAAGGAGCAAAAGAAGTTTCCTAGTTCACATCTGGTCCAGTCCATCTATTTGTTTTTGTTTTTTAAGTGTAAAGCAGGAGAGTTTATTAAGATAGAAAAGTGTAAAGTGGGAGAGTAGAGCCCCCAGGGCTGGGGATGGGGGGTGTCCCAAGAGAGGGTGCCCAAGAAATGATGTGATTTGAGATTTTTATTCATTCTTTCCAGAACAGTCCATGCATTTGGAAAAAGAGTACATGGGACTTTGGGCCAAAGGCCCAGAGAAAATCTAGATCCATGATTCCACACTTAAGCATGCCTGAGAATCCCTTGCAGATCTTGTTGAAAGAGATTTCTGGGTCTCACCATTGGAATCTCTGAGTCAGTAGGCCTGGGATGGGACTAGTGAGTCTCATCCCACTCTCTAGTTTTGCATTGCAAGAAAGTTCCCAGGGGCTGCTACTGCTAGTCCAGGGAACTTATCTTGGGAACTATGCCCATACCCCTCCCCCATACCAAGTACACCCTTCCTTTCATGTACAAGTTGAATCCTCCTATGACCATAATTGTTCAGTATTTTCATTTGGCAGAGTGAGATAAGACTTAGAGGGGTGTAAGGAAATGCTGGGATTTGAACGTGGCCCATGTTTGACCACAGCATGAAACAAGAGTACTGATCAGACAGGAAAGGCAAAGTTCAACCGATAGACCTGTACTCCTTCCATGTGAGAGTGTCCTCAAGGTGAAGCCACTCTGAGGAGTTTGATGGGGAGGGGACTGGGAAACAGAGGAGAGGCAGTGAGAAGTTAGTGGTAGGGTAGATAAGACTCCCCAAAGAGAAGCTGCCAACTCTCTTGGGTCCTCGTTTATCAACATGATGATTTTGAGGAACAAGAGTGAGAGTTCCTGTTTAAATCCTTCCATTTGTAATCTTAAAAAAAATAATAATAAATCTACCCGCCGACCACAAGAACTCCATGCCCTGCCCCAACCCAGCTCTTACCCAATTGCTCCACAGTTGTGGGGACAGCTCATTGTCACCTACCTCGCCCAAAGCCACCCAACCTCACCCTACACAAATCCCTTAGGGCAGTGCTCCTGGGAGAAAACAGGGAACTATAGCACAGTGAGCAAAAAAATCCTTGTAGTGAACTTGGCCCTTAGGAAGTAGCAACTGCTGGTGGGTGTGTGGTCATTCAGAGCACCCAACCATACAAAAAGAAGAACTTTACCCGCCTTCTTGTCGTTCTCAAAGACTGTAAAACTGGAGTCCAATCTCCATCATCTTACAGGAAGCTGAGTACTTCCTTCTTGGTTCAAGACCTTGAACCCTGAATTCATAAAGACGCTAAAAGCACCAGAAGCAAAGCCCTTGTGGACGAAATCCCTTGGAAGCTGAGTAAGTGGTGCTTGTCTTGTCTGTGTTGTCAGTTACTGTTGAGGGCAATGGTGCTTGAAGACCTGGGTGCAGCTCAGTGTTCCTTCAAGATCAGGGGGAATGCTTTGAGAACTAGGCAGAGAGATGTTATAAGTAGCCCAGTGCTACTTTGTAAATAATCAACACTTAGAACACTAGGTGGATTTTTAGTACTGGCTGGGTGTTGAAGTGTAAAATAGTTTATTGCTAAAAAAGGAAGCTTTCTTGAGTGACTGATTGTTGGTGAGTGATTAAGAAAGCCAGCTGGTATGAAGTGACAAGAAGCAACTTCTGTGGAAAGTTATTTAAAAAGAAATCACTTGCCAATTTTTCTCACATAGAGAAAAACTAAATATGCTGTGTGAAGAAATTATAGCAAGAGGGAAATATTCATTAGAAAATAAAACAGTGCAGATGTTTTGAATCCAAGGCCCAAACTCCTGGGATTCCACATGTCATGGCCTACAGCTCACCCCTATTCACCAAACAAAGACATGGTAAAAGGCAGAGAAAGGAGGTTATTACACAGCCCTAGATGTGCTGCACGAAGAGGCAGAGTAAGCACTCAGCCCATCTTCAGTCATCGTCAGGGTCAACATGAATTTTAGCTTTAAACAGACAAAAAATTAGGGCAGGGAACAAAGGTGTGTACAGTTAAACAGTCCCAGCCACAGGTGTGTGCCAGTGGGTCATTATCTCAGTCCAAAGAAGTGTTATCACTGATCAGGATGAACAAGTCATTGTTGCCTGGTGAGTAGTCTGTCTCGTGGGTCTCTACTATTTTTTGGGGGGTAGTTTCAGCCAGTTCTGTACTTCCTGGAACCCAAGGTGATTACAAAGTAGCTGCACAGAGAATGGCTTGGAGCAAGGATGAATACAAAATGGAGGCAGGGATGCCAGGCTTTTCTCTTGCTTTTAGTTAATTTGTGGGCCTAAGTAAGGGGTCTGTGCTTTTCAGCTAAAGCAGTTTCAGTACCTCTTACAACACCAGGGCGATTTGATATGGATCTAATTTCTTAAGAAGATTAGAGCCAAGGAGACTCAAAAGTCAGGACTGCCTGCAGTCCGTCTTTGGAGGGAGAATTTCACCCATCCAGAGGCAGGAAGCTGGCTCAGGAAGCTGAGATGCATCTGTTCTGTTCTATTACCCAACATGCTGAAGATAGTGGGGCATGACAGGTTCCTACTTGAAGTTTTCTTCGATATGGGGTCATAGAGGGCTGCATATTTCCAAAGAAGAGTTGGAAATCACTGAAGTTTCCATAGTCCACCATCAGGCTTGACTATCCTTTAGGTCTCACGTCAAGTAGCAAGCAGTACAGCTCTGCTATTTGGTCTGTGAAGCCTGGGCAGTGCTGTGCTCTATAATAACAACCTTCCTGAAAAACAGAGCCCTGATGTGTAGTATTTGCTGATTTCCATGTGTGAATACTCCCGATGTGGTCAATTTCAAGCTTCCAACATGCCAGATGTGGAGCTGGGAAGAGATAGATGCATGTATTTGGCTCTTATGAACCAGAATAAGACAGCCAGCCCACCACTGGGCCTGGGTGTCTTATACCACCACAAGCTGCCCTTTCTCTGCTCAGAGACTTCCAAGCAGGAGGACCCTGGCCCTAGGAGTTTCCATGGCTACAGCTGATCTCTGTGCAGCAACCTTGAGATAGACTGTTGAAGCAGACTATTAACAGGCCTGACTGGACAGCAACATGATCCTTTGATTTCTCCTACAAGCCTCACCCCAGGTCATCTCCTTTTAGAAGCAGCGTGCCCTGGAGTTGTTGTGGGGGACCTGACAAGTTAGACAACAGGTAGAGTTGGAGGCTGGGCAGAGGTGACTCTGTTCAAAATGGCACCTGGCAATGCTGACTCAACCAAATTTCTCAGAACTGGGCTCATGGGGACAGCCTTGTACCCACTGCTCTTTGTGGTTTCTATGTTTTGCTGCTTCCACTGCAAACCTCTCAGCTCCCCCCACCCCACAACATGCACGAAGTGCTGACTTCTAAACTCAGCTGACCTCCCCGTGAGCAGTCATGAGGGATGCAAAAGGCAAACATCTCTCTCATGGCTTCTTTAGTGACTGCCCGCTGGGTTTCCCCAGAACAAGGGCTGATCGGAAAGAGAAGAAAGAGTGAGTCTTAGGGCTGGGTCTGGTAGGAAATGAAAGACCCCCCCATTCTACCTTCCTTCCTGCACACCATAACAGAATATCTCTGCCTTCCATGGGTCACTGCAGAATGTGGATTTTTTAAGTGGGAAACATTCTTTAGAGAGAGTAGAGGGAGAGTAGCAGAGGCCCAGTTTCAAATCAGGAATGGCGAAGTAGATGTCATCTACTTAATTGATTGTCATTTGGGTCAAACTAATTTCAATCAATAGTAACATTGAAATTTTCACTTATTTTTATTCATTTTTAATGAAATTTCACTTATTTTTGCTTTAACTGACACATAGTAAGTGTACATTTATGGGATGTCATGGGACATTTCAATACCTGTATACACTGTATAATCATCAGACTGTCACCTCAGACATTTATCATGTCTTTGAACTTGGAACCTTATAAATCTTCCCCAGCTATTTTGACATATTCAACTAATTATTGGCAATCATAGTTACCTACCATGCTATAGAACATCCAACTACACGCTATACCCGCTAGCCATTCTCTCCCCATTACCCCCCCACCCCACACCCTTCCCAGGCTCTGATTCTATGAAATCACCTTTTTAGAAACTTCAAAGCATCATTCACATGAAAGGGACTGCTACTGTCTATCTTTGTCAGGAAAAATCATTTTCTAGTTTATCTACAAAGAAAGCTAGCAGGGGAAACTTGGAGATAAGTTACATCCGTCAGAGCGAGACTAGAGCCTGGAACATCCAGGTAGTGACAGGCCTCAGAGAAGGCCCACTGCAGGGAAAGAGGTCCCTTGATACCCACTGAATGTCTGGTAAGATATTTTTTATAGTAATCCTGCAAGGTAGGTGTTACTTTGTCCAGAGAAGTGAATTAATTTATCCAAGGTCACATAGCTAATAGATAACACCAATGCCCATATTTCCTTTGGAGAGGTGTCTTCAATAAACAATCAGAGAGCTAGGCATGCTGGTGGACTCCTATAACCCCAGCTACATGGTAGAAAGATTGCAAAGCACGAGACACTGGCTGAAAGATAACCAAAGCAAAAAAGGGCTGGGAGAATTGGACAAGTGATAGAGGTCCTCCTAGCAAGTGCAAAGACCTGAGTTCAAACCCTAATACCACCAAAACAATAAATAAGTAATAAGCAATTGGGAAAGACTCAAAAGATATGCTAAAAAGTGGAGGCTGGGAGAAGTCCTTCAAGGCAACCTGGTATCCAGGGGCTCTTTTTTCCTTTGCTGCCAGGCAGTCCTGGGTAAAAACATCCAAGAGCTTATTTCAGATGTCCAGTTGTTGTCTGTCACTGTGACATCACTGCATGGCTTAAGGCCTTTGAGCTTTTCTCTTCCGACCCCCCAGTTTTCTCTCTCTTTTTGTCTCTAGGTCACATCCCATTTTCTCTATGCATGCTTCCCTCTGAAGCCCCCTTGAGGCTCTACAGGAGGTCTCTGGAGTTAACCCATAGACCTACCTGTGCACATAAGTGCCAAGTGACACAGGCCAGACGGGACCATTCTGCCACTCTCGCTGTCCTCTACAGAGTAACGGGGAGGACCAACTAGCATTGCACTATGGTCGCTCTGTGGGTGTTTGGGAGTAACGTTTACATTGCAGGACATTCATGGCCCTGCCTATCAAATGACAGTAGCATCGTCCAGTCTTTGTGATCCCCCCCAAAAAATGCCCACACATTTTTAAGTGCCCACCCCCCAGGGACACGATGTCACCCTTGGCTGAGAATCTTTTTAGACCCAAGGCAGTAAAGATCTATTTGTAAGTCTTTGATTCTTAGCCAGGACTCTTTTCCTGTCCAGAGTCCGCCTGTGGACTGCACAGCGCAGGGTCACCACTGTGATTAGAGGCAGGAAGTTCAAGTGGATTCAGGGCAGGATATAGAGTGACGCCCTTGGGGATTTTGAGCGCTGGCTCTCATTCTCACCAGGTGTGGGGCCTTGGGCTCATTTCCAAATACTCTGCACCTTTGTGTCACCACTTCTAAAGTGGGGACAACAATGGGCCTTAGCCCTCGGGAGCCCATGAATAATGTGGGAAAATGTCCCTTTGTCCCGTGGATTTTTCCTTTACAGCACCCACTGCTGAACAATTGAATTAATGATTTGTGCACTTGTATTTTTTTTTGTCACACTGGGTCTTGAACTCAGGCTTCACATTAGCTAGACAGGCTTGCTACCACTTGAGTTATGTCCTTGAGCTCTTTTTTCCTTTAGTTATTTGTTAGATAGGCTCTCAAGCTGTCTTCGGACCATGATCTTGGACCTATGTCCCCTATGTAGCTGGGATGACAGGCCAGGCATCCCCACACCCAATTTATTTGTTAAGATGGGGATCTTCCTAACCTTTTTCCCAGGCTGGCTTCAAACTGTGATCCTCCTGAGCTCTGATTCCAGAGTAGCTGGGATTACACATGTATACACCATGCCTGGCCCATGAAGTTGTCTTGCTGAAGCCTATAGTGTCCATGAGAACAGATAGGACCTGGGTCTCCCTTGCTCACTGTTTCATCCCCAAGGCCTGGAAGACAGTAGGCATCAATAAATAATTGTCAATTGGTTGAAGAAATGCCTTGCCTTTGTTGCCCACTGCAAAATAAATACAGGAACTATTGTCTTTGATCCACAGGAGAAGTCACCATGGAGAATTCATCCACCACAGAGGACTATATAACCACCGAATATGACTATGGGGACACAGCCCCATGCCAGAAGGTGGATGTGAGGGCCTTTTCGGCACAACTGCTGCCACCGTTGTACTCTCTGGTGTTTATCATTGGCTTGGTTGGTAATGTCCTGGTGGTCCTGGTCCTCATGCAGTACAAGAGGCTTCGAAGCATGACCAGCATCTATCTCCTCAACCTGGCTGCTTCTGACCTGGTCTTCCTCTTCACGCTGCCCTTCTGGATTGATTACAAGTTGAAGGACAACTGGGTTTTTGGGAATGGCATGTGTAAGCTGCTCTCTGGGCTTTATTATGTAGGGTTGTACAGTGAAATCTTTTTCATCATTCTGTTGACAATCGACAGGTACCTGGCCATTGTCCATGCTGTGTTTGCCTTGAGGGCCCGGACTGTCACCTTTGGCATCATCACCAGTAGCATCACTTGGGCTGTGTCCATCTTGGCTTCCATTCCTGGCTTGTACTTTTCCAAGACCCAGAAGGAGTTCACTCACTACACCTGTAGCACTCATTTCCCTCTTGAAAGCATGACAGACTGGAAACGGTTCCAGGCTCTGAAACTGAACATTTTAGGATTGATTTTACCTCTTATTGTCATGATTGTCTGCTACACAGGGATCATTAATATTCTGCTCAAACGACCCAATGAGAAGAAAGTCAAAGCCGTCCGTCTGATTTTTGTTATTATGCTTATCTTCTTCCTCTTTTGGACACCCTATAATCTGTGTATACTTGTTGCTGCTTTCCAAAACCTCCTGTTCACTGATCCGTGTGAACAGAGCAAACAGCTAGACATGGCCATCCAAGTGACGGAGGTCATTGCCTACACTCACTGCTGTGCCAACCCAATCATCTATGTCTTCGTAGGTGAGCGATTCCGGAAATACCTCCGCCAGTTGTTCCAAAGGCACGTGGCTATGTGGCTGCCCTTCCTCTCCATGGACAGACTGGAGAGGGTCAGCTCTATGTCCCCATCCACAGGAGAGCAGGAACTCTCTGCTGGGTTCTGACTAAGACCACTGGAGGCTGACCAAGGTCCCTGTGGGAGTGACAAGCCACTCACACTACCAGGCAAGGAATGGACACAGTGTGGCTCTCCCCACTGGATTCTGACACCTGGCACAGCATGAAATCATAGCCACTTAGGGTCAGAAGTTTAAAGGTGGCCTAAACCAAGTCACGTCTGGGTCTTCAGTCTTTTTCCTGGACTTCTCCCTGGTAGAAAGGACTGAAGTGGGATGTTCCAGAAATTAAGATAGTGGGTGTCAGGGGAGGGCTTGGACCCACACAGGATGTTGATCTGTGAATATTAGCATTTGCAAACTAAGCCACTGTGGCAAACCCCAACACTCCCACCAATGAACTGAGAAACAGCGATTTCTTCAGCCGACTCCACTCATGGAGCCTCCCCTACTCTGCTGCCTCGGCAGGATCTGGACTCTTGGAAACTCTGGGGAACATAGAGCTCAGGGTGGATGAACTTGACACTGAGAAATAGGATTTGGGAACTGCTATAAGCAGTGGAATAAGAAAGCCCTTAGAATTTTGTTTTGTTTTGACAGTGCTGGAATTTGAACTCAGGACCTGACACTTGAACCATACCTCTAGTCCTTCTTTGCGTTAGGCTGTTTTTCAGTTGGGGTCTTTCTTTTTGCCTGGAAAGGCCTAGATTGCAATCTTCCTACTTACACTTTCCTCATAGCTGGGATGACAGGTGCTTGCCATCAGACCCAGCTTATTGGTTGAGATGGGGGATCTCACTAAATTTTTGCCCGGGTTGGCTTCAAACACTGATACTTCTGATCTCTATTTCCCAAGTAGCTAGTATTACAGGCATGAGCCACAACACCAGGCCCATGGAGAGAATTTTATATTTGGTAAAATCAAATACTTCTGGCAGAGGCTGAACACAGACAAGCTAATGTTCTGCTTCCTGATAGTCACAAAAGGAACAGGTTCCTCATTTTTTATCTATCATCCTTTTTTTTTTTTCTTTTTGCACTATTGGAGTTTAAACTCAGGGCCTATACCTTGAGCCACTCTGCCAGCCCTTTTATGTGATTTTTTTTTTTTTTGAGATAGGGTCTCAAGAACTATTTGCCTGGGCTGGCTTCAAACTGAGATCCTCCTGGTCTCTGCCTCCTGAGTAGGTAAGATTGCAGGCGAGAGTCATCGGCATCTGGCTACCATTCTTTTCTTTCTGAACACTTTTCAGAAACTCCATTTTTTGCACATTAGTTGATGTGTTGGAAAATTCTGATGGCTTTATTGCAGAAATTAACAAGAGGCAAAATGAGGCATGGCTGGTTTTCTTCCTTCTGGTTCTTCTCCCAAGCCTTCTGTTTAATGGATCAAGTTCTGGCTGTCCCCTTTAACCTAGCAGCAAAAAATAATAGCCTGCCATGCCAACTGATGGTGTTTGGAGCTAGGAGGGAGAAATGCCCACTAGGAAGATGACTGCCCTTGCAGGACAGCGGGGAGGGATCCTGTGTTGGTGTGAGAGGTCAAGAAGCCCTTAACTCAAGTATCTTATTACCCAAAATGTCCTTCACCCTTCATCTCTAATCAAGGACCGCAATTTACCATTCTTTGTTCCCTTTTCCCTCAGAAATACTGTATATTGCTTCAAAAATTGTTTTCCTAAAACAAAAACTTGTTTCTAGAAAAGCTTAAAGGCACCAAGAAAATAGGAAAACATCAAAATCACCCACAATCTCACTACCCAAAGACAACCAGTGTGCAATTTTAGATGTATTTTCATTTAGTTTTTGGTTTTTTTTTTTCTGTCAATATTTATGATTGTAACAAGGACAGACTTCAGGTGTACTTGCTGGTCTGTTGTTATTGTTTTTAATTAGCAGTATGATTTAATCACTCAGGCCAATAAATCATTCCAAAGCATCATTTTGGCGCCTGCATTGAAGTCTGTGTTCACTCATTTACTCTATGATGGCTTACAAAACCAATTTCATCCAACAGCTCTGAGTCAGGTCCTGCTTCATGAAAAATAAGTTCTTACAGCTTTGAGAACCACTGAGGCACAAGGGGCATCCGTCTTTGTGAAGCACTCAGGCCAGTGAGGCGGACTGACAAGGGATATCGACAGATCACAAGCCACAGGAGTGGGGGCTGCTGCAGAGTGCTCAGGATAGGAAAGGGGAGGAAGACGTCCTAGATGGATAGGTGTCTCACCTGTGACACAGTGACACCACTGGGCTGACCTCCTCCCTTTTTTGGAGACTAGACTTGTACTTTTACCTGGGCACCCTCTCCCTTTGGGTGGAGACTGGATGTTCCACATGTCATCTTTGTCAATGAAGCTGGTGTCACAGGGGTCTGGAAAACTTGCAGGGGAGGAGGTAACCCTGCCCTGATCTTCCTGTGGGAAACGCAGGTCTGAGAATTGAGGTGGATGTCAGCTCTCCACTTTAAGAAACATTTATCCACTACTTTGATTAAAAATAAAACCACATCAAAAACAATTCTCAAGCAACAGTGATTTCATAATGAGAAATATTTCACTACAGCTCACCACCAAAAAAGCTTACACTTTTTTTCCAGGCTGGCCTTGAACCACAATTCTCCTAAGTAGCTAGGATTACAGATCTGTGCCACCACACCCTGCCAGTTCATTTTTTAAGTAATACTTGCCCCCTCCCTTATTTCAAAGGCAATATGTGTTTAATGTAGAAAACTAGAAACAGCTAAAAAAAAAAAAAGAAAGAGAAAGGAAGAAGGAAATGGTAATTTCTGAAACCCCAGTACCCAAATATGGCTGCTCTAAGCATATTAATGTTTAATGCATTTCCTCCCAGTACTGACACTAAGTGACACATGTGCATGCCTCACAGTCAATATGCTTTTGTGTAACTTCACCCATGTTTGACACACAGTAAGCACTTAAGGAAATGCTGGTTCAATGGATGACTCTGAGCCCCCAGTTTCCTTACCTATAAAATAAAGATGAGCCTAGTACTCCTCACATGCAGCCATTCTGAGAACTAAATGAAATAAGCCAAGCAAGGGGGACAGTCTTCCTCCAATGTTATGTAATGGGACATCTGGCTTCTCCCTGCCATGCTTTCCTCATCCATCCAACACTCCTAGCTCTCATCCCCCGACCTCATGGGTTCCTGGGGTGCAACCCAACCTCATTGTTATTGTTACTCTTGTTGTTTTCCCATTTCACCCTTACAGAAGGGCTTCCAGAAGAGCAAAAGAATTCCCCTATCCCCATCCAGACTCCCCAACATCAATATCTTATCACATTTGCCTGAAGTTAATCATTCTCTCTTAGGCAGATAGATAGATATATAGATAGAGGGATGGGTAGATAGGTAGATAGATAGATACATACATACATACTAGATACATAGATATGTAGATGGATATGTATGTATATAGATATGGATGGATAGATAGATACATAAGTAGTCAGGTATATGGATGGATGGATACATATGTACATGTCTACATACATAGTGGATGGTTACATATATACATACTTCACTAATGGATACATACATACAAGAAAGATAGATAGATAGATAGATAGATATGCAGACATATGTGCTCCAGAATCATCTGAAAGTGAGTTGCAAGTCTGATGCCTCATCCCTTTCATACTTCAGCATGCTTTTACGAGCAGTGGGATACTCACCTCCCAGTTCACCAGACAAGCAAGCAGCCACCACAGACACAATATCGCCAGATAATTTGCAGCCCTCTTTCTGATTTTACTCACCTTGCACGTGATGTCCTTTCTCTCCCTGGATCGCAAGCCACTTATTAGTTGCATGCCTCTCAGGTCTCTTTCAATCAAGAATGGTTCCTCAAGCTTTTCTTGTCTTTCGTGGACTTCAACACTTGTGAACACTCCAGTTACCAGGTAGATAGTGTCTCAATTTGGACTTACTCTGTTTCCTGATCACTAATTAGATTTGGGTTATGCAATATCACAGAATTGATGGATACCATGTTCAGAGTACATGATATGTCTTGCAAATTGACCCTAGAGTCACTAAGAAATATGTCTCAACTCTTTATCTCTGATAATATTCTTTGTCTACAAGTTTATTTTTTTATATTAATCATTCTAACTTTTTAATGCTTATTCTTAGCATGGTATATCTGTTTCAGACCATTTGTTTTCAATCTATATGGTGTTTTGTTTTATAATTTAAAGTGAATTTCTCAGAGAAAGCATGGAGTTTAATCTTTCTCCTCCAGCCCTGGCAATTATTTCAATTGAATTATTTAGTTCGCTAACAATTTATATAGTTATTGATATTGTGTTTATACTTTGCAACATATTTTTCTATTTGTATTTTATTTTCTCTCTCTTTTATTTCTTGCTCTCTTTGGTTATCCAGACTATCTTTAATATCCCACTTCTATTCCTCTGTTAACATTTTAGCTATTCTTCTTTAAATTATTATTTTAGTGCTTGCCATAGGTATGTATCATATCACAGTATGACATGTACAATACTACCTCATATAAAATGTAAGAACTTTCTTCCATCCCCTTATTGTTGCTATCACACTCCACATCTACATATATAAAAGCCAACATAATACAGTGTTGTTTTGTTTTAAACAGTCTCTAAAGACATTACATGGAGAAAATATATCCTCTTTTATATTTACCCAAGTTTCTGTCTGGTGTCAATTTGCATTATCCTGAATAACTTCTTTTAGTATATCTTGAGCATAGATCTGTTGTAAAAGATTCTGCTGGCTCTTTTTTTTATTAGAAAATTTCCTTATTTCACCCTCATTTTGAGGGATTTTGTTTTGAAAAGCAGATTATTCTGCATCAGCAATATTTTCTTTCAGCATTGTAAAGATATTTATTCTATTGTCATCTGGACACCATTATCTCTGATAGAAGGTTAGCAATCATCATATCACCCATAAAATGTGTCAATGTTTTTTCTCTGATTACTTTAAAGAATTGTACCTATCATTTATTTTTAGCATTTTTGCCATTCTTTGTGTTTATCCTGCTTGGAATTCATGAAATTTATCGGATTTTTAAGTTGATGTTTTGCCCCAACTTGAGAAATTTGGAGCCATTCATTTTCTTCAAATACTTTTTTTTTCTGATTAACTTTTCAAGGACTCCAGTATATTATTAAAGCTGCTTAATATTGTTTCAAATCTCCCTTTGAAAATAATTTTTGTCCTTCTTGCTCTTAAGATATTTTCCAGTAATTTATATTCAAATGTACTGATCTTTCTTCTACTGTATCTACTATGTTGTTAAGATCACCAATGAATTACTTCAGACACTGCACTTATCAGTTCTAGAATTTCCATTTGATTCTTTCAGGTAGTTTCCACTTGTCCACTGGTATTTCACATTGGCTCATTCTCTCTCTCTCTCTCTCTCTCTCTCTCTATCTCTATCTCTATCTCTCTCTCTCTGTCTCTCTGGTGGTTACTGGTGTTTGAACTCATGGCCTCTTGCTTGCTAGTCAGGTGCTCTACCACTTGAGCCACTCCACCAGCCTCACATCTGTTCATTCTTTTAATTCCCAATTATAATAGTTGATTTAAAGTCCTTAACTGCTAATGCATTAAATCATTATAAAATGAGGATAAGCCAGATACCCATCTTATGAGGCTTCTCTGAAGGTTAAATGAAATAAAACAAGTCAAGTGGTACAGTCTTCCTCCAACTTTATCTGATGGGACATCCAACTCCTCTCTACCATGCCTTCCTCATCCCCCCAAGACTCCTTAGCTCTTTCAGACCACCTCCCTCCCCTCTCCTGCCATGGTCCTGTGTTCCTGGGGCCTAGCCCAACATTGGAGTCATTTGGGGATCTGTCTCTATTGACATTTTTTTTTTAAATTATGGATCAAATTTTCCTGTTTTTTTCACATTAATCAATTTTTTATTGTAGGATAAACACTGGGGTAATATGTTACAGGGAATCTATATTATCTTCCTGTAAAAAGTACTGACTGTCTTTCATTCTGTCAGCTTGTTAAATCATTAGTGCATACTTTTGGCCCTGTCAGACATAGTTTTGCTCTTTGTTAGGGTGTATCTATTTCAATTTTGACCGTAGTTGTGGAGCTTGGTCTTCATTCTGGGGTTGTGGTCCCCCAAATGCGCAGCATTATCTGGGAAATTGTTAAAGAATATGAATTCTCAGGCCTTTCCTCAGAACTACTGAACTAGAAAATTCAAGTGTGAGTCACAAGCCTTTCAAAGAATTCTGGCATGTGCCAAACATGAGAGGTGGCAGGCTTTATCCACCCTGACGGGGCCACAGCCTGACTGTTCCCAGGGCCATGCCAACCCTGGCACCTCCATTCAGTTCTCAGCTGCTCAGCCATTGCTCTCTCCCATGCCCTAAGGAGTCTTAACTTTCCTCTTCACAATCCTTCCTTTAGCCAGGGACCCAGCAGAAAATCCCCATGGAGACCACTGAGTCCCTGCTCTGCATGATGGCCTCCTCCCAGGACCCTTCTCCGAAATTCCGGCTACTTCAGCAGCTGAGGACCAGCACTGTCTCCTCAGCTCTGTGAATTCCCAGGTCTGCCTGGGCTCTGACCCCCTGCACCACCACAAGAAAGTGTTCCCAGGCAGAGTCAAGGTGAATGAGGGACCCACTTCTGTATGTATTTCCCTTTTCTCAAGGATAGTAATCCTCTACTTCCCACAACTGCACACCTGAAAACAGTTGCCTCATACTTCATCCCATGTCATAATTGCTTTTCCATTGCAAGTAACTACAACACCAGTTATTTCATCAGAACCAAAACCAGAAGTCCCTTCTAAGGCATTTTATGTGCTTCATCTTCTTTTCATGTGTCATGAAAAATATGTGTTGCTGTTTTGTATGTAGTGTTTTTAATTTCAGTAGATCACATCCATTTCTGACTTTCTTAACATATCACTTGGTTTGTAAAATCTTCCATGTTGCTATTTAGATTAGTTCAATGCATTTCTTTTACTTGCTGCCCAGTACTCCTAGACCCTATCTTCTACGTCCTTCTTACCTACTCTCCAAAGATTGCCTCCAACTCTCTGATCTTGAAAGTGAAGCTGCAATATTCTCATTCAGACTTCACTGGAGGTGCTGGGTCATAGGGAGTAGAAATGAGTTCAGTCTGCATTGCTCCTAACTGTGCACAAAGGTTCCTCTCCACTCATGCTCACCAACATGTGCCCTTCTGTGCTTTCTAATCTTTGGTAGTTTAAAGTCAAGTGACACTCATGGTTGTTTCATTTTGCCTCTCTCTGCTTACTGATGAGTTTGAACATCTATTGATATGCTTGCTGTGGGTGTTTGAGTTTCTTCTGCAAGTTACCTATACCTGTTCATACTTATGACCATTTTTATTATTATGCTCACTGTCATTTCTTTCTTCTTCAATTTTTTTTGTGGGACTGGAGTTTGAACTCAAGATTTCGCACTTGCAAAGCAGACACTCTACTACTTGAACCACCCCTCCAGTTCATTTTGCTCTGGTTATTTTGAAGATGGGGTCTCGAAAACTATTTGTTCAGGCTGGCCTTGAACCACGATCTCAGTCTCCCAAGTAACTAGGATTATAGGCGTGAGCCACTGGCACCTGGCAGTCCACCATTTCTTATTAATTAGCAAGAATTATTTTTATATTCTGGATTTAAATGTTTAATGCTATAGTTTTCTATCATTGTAGCATCTGTATATTACTTTGTATTATCATTTGTTGAATAGAAATTTTTATTATTCTTTTGTGGTGCTGGAGATCAAACCTATGCCCTTGTGCATACTAGGCAAGCCCTGCACCCCAAGCCCCAAATCCTTAATTTTGATACCAAAATTTTAATCAACTTTTGTCCTTTGGCTTGTGCTATTCAAATGTAGTTTAAGGGCAACTTAGACACATTTTTTTCTATTTTGTCCTGTATTTTCTTTTATTGCCATAATATTTAACTTCTCATTTATATGTTTAATCTGATGCGTACTATGGCAAGTTGTTCAACTTCTCAGAGATCTGTTGTCTCCATCTTTGAAACAGCAGAATCTCCCTAGCTAGGTTGTCAAGATGGTTAAATGTCAATGCATACAAAGTGCTCATGAATGTCTGGCACATAGCACCATGTAGGGGGTTGTTATAATTTAAAAAATTTTTTTGATGGTAGTGGGTTGTGAACTTGGGGCTTCATACTTGCTAGGTGGGTGCTCTACCACTTGACTCATGCCTCCAGCCCTCTTTTACTCTGGTTATTTGAAAGATGGGGTCTGGCATTTTGTCCAGGCCAGCCTGGACCACAAGCCTCCTATTTTACACTTCCTGCCATAGCTGGGATGACAGGCACATGTACCATTCTGGCTTTCTTTTCTTAGATGGTATCTCAAAAACTTTGTTGCTGGGTGTTGGTCTGGAACCAGGATCCTGATCTCAGCTTCCCAAGTAAGTAGGATTACAGGCACGAGACACTGTGCCCAGCTTAGAATAGATTTATTTAAGCATAATGTATAAGTATGTGAAGATACAGAAAAAAAGGTGATTCTTATAACTAAAGCTTGAGAAACAACAACCAGAAAAAATAAATTTTTATTTTTCCATAGTTAGAAGACTTGGTATTGGCAGGGGCAATAAGCAACCCCAATGCTGGCTGTTTTACATTTCCTTCTCTGTCAGATTTCTATGCTGTGCAAGAATTTGAACTTGGAGAATTGGTTGCCCAACATTTATTTCTAGTCATTTGATTTCCCATTCTCACTTTCTGGGGTAAGAAACAGGGAGCAGTGAGAAGAGTGAAACTTGGATGGCAGGAAAGGAACAAGGGTTGTGACGATCTAAGAAGAGCTGGTATGGCTGTTGTTCCATCCCTCCACCCCTTGTGCTATGCCTCCTGGAGGCATTATTCAAGATGCTCCCTGTCCCCTGCCATAATGAGGACCCCATCTGCACTCCTTAGCTAATTCTCTTACAGTTTTTACCTCACCCGCCTGCTGCCCCATCCTATCCACCTGGAGCATCTCAGTCCATCTGCCCCATGGGTGGGTGGCCTTGCTTACCCTGAGGCAAACTGTAAGACATTAGCGGATGTTTTGAACACAACTGAATTGTAGACACCTCTAAGAGACAAAGTCTTGGAAACCAAATATTGAAAGGGGAAAAGGAGAATTTATACATACTTTTATTTCTCCTTCTACTTGTTTATACATCCATTCAAGTGCCTCACATCTGCCCACTCATTCATTCATCACATCTTTGGTACAAGGCCCTCGAGTCGGACACCGGGAGTATGAAGACCACTGGGAGAAGGGCCTATCACTGGCCACGCACTGAAGCCTTCCATGTGTGGTGATGGGCAGGAGCCACAGGAGGAGGGGTCACCTCAGCGGAGGAAAAGGGTCCAGTGGGATGATGCTCTTTCTTTGACTGAAGGACCAGCACAAAATCACTTTGTAGCTTTGTTCAACCCCAAAGGTATTTTGACTTGGCTCTTAATTTAACAAATGAAAACTTCATGTGGAGCCAGGTGCTGGTGGCTCACGCCTGTAATCCCAGCTACTTGGGAGGCTGAGATCAGGAGGATTGCAGTTCGAAGCCAGCCCCAGGCAAATAGTTTGTGAGATGCTCCCCTCCCCATCTCCAAAATAAATAGAACAAAATGAACTGGAGGTATGGCTCGAGCAGTAGAATATACGCTTAGAAAACATGAAGCCCTGATTTCAAACTCTAGTCCCACCAAAAATAAAAACCTTCATGGGGACAATAAGACATTGTAAGAAAATTTCGAAAACAAAAAGCATTGTAAAAGGCAGGAGGATTTTTCCTCATTGTATATAGATACATATTATCAAGATGACATATAAAGAGTCTATCCAAAAAAACCCTGAAAATGTAACTAATTAAAGACTAAGACAAAAGTCCAAAGTATCTATTCTCCTAACGTATAAAGCAATCTTACAAATCAGTAAGAAAAAACATTAATATATCCAATTATTTTTATAAGCAAAGATACAAACAGGTCAAAGAATAAATGAAATAGCCATTAATATAAAAATGCTTATCACACTAGTGATATATACTAATCACTAATTAGTATTTCATTTGCCTGCTAAAAGTGAAGAGAATTTTATTTTATTAATCAAAATACCCAATACAGATAAGGATGTGGCAAAAATAGTCACTGTCAAGTATTTTAGGTGGGAATATAAATTAGTGTACATTTGTCAATAGGTATCAAGATTATTTTAAAAGTTCGTATGCCTGGGCAGGTGACCCACATCTGTAATTCCATCTCCTTCTACTTAGGAGGTAGAGATTGGGAGGATCACAGTTCATAGACAAAAAGTCAGTGAGACCCTATCTTAACCAGCAAGCTGGATGTGGTGCATACTTGTGATCCCAGCTATGTAGGAGACACAGGCAGTAGAACTGCATCTCAGGCCAATCCAAGGTGGGAGGGGGGGAAGCAAGACTCTATCTAAAAAAATAACAGAAAGCAAAAAGTTAATAATGGTAGTTATAAAAATTTTGAGTAAGGGTCTTGCCAAGTAGTGAAAGTTGCTCACTCCATCTCCACTCTCCACTGAGTCCCCCATCATCCACTATTGTCCCATGTCCCAGACCTCTGTGTCTTCCTACCTGCAACAATGTGTATCAAGCTGTGTGATACCCACAGGCAATTAATAATTGTTCCTTAAAGGCATCTGCCCCAAAGTGACATCCGCCCTAGTTTTAACTGCATTATTGGAAGATTTCCTCAAAAGAAAGGTAAGGTGTGTTAGGAAAACACCGCACACAAAGGAGGCTCACGAGAGGTATCCCGTATCCAAAGTTTAGTAAGCAGGTGGGCTGGCCGGGAGAAAATGGTGCAGCAGCTTCTCTCGGCAGGTCTGGCCTTAAGTAGCATTTGGGAGAAAGCAAGGGCAAGGGACAGACAAAGAGAGGTGGTGGGAGATAAGGGACAGTGGGGCTTTGTCCTGCAAGGGGTGAAACCAGCTGTGGCTTAGGCTGCAGACGGGCGGTAATTATCAAGGTGCACTTCTTCAAATCAGTGTCACACTTCAGTGATTTTCTTTCCTTGCAGGACTGTGATATCTAAGACATCTTCCGGAAGTTGACACATTGGGGCCATTCATTCTTGACATCCCTCCAGTGCCTGTCACAAATAGTTCGCCCCTCAGCAGTTTCTTATTTTAATGTTTGGCTCCCGAGAGGGATTTTTTAAAAAGGGGAAGTAACCACCATAATTTAAATTTTGAAACACGGGTCTTCACAAAATTGCAGAAGTTCAAGCAGTTTTATGTTTCTCTTATTTGTCAAAATTTAGTTGTATTTACCTTCATCAGGAAGCAAGATGGGAGTTGTCCTGAAAGTAAATATGACAGACGATACTAAGTGAGACCACAGAAAGGCTCCAGGGACACTGCACACAGCTGTGTCAATATTTAAGGAGAACTAGAAATTCCCCAGAGATCCATCATTCATTTATGGCAATGAACAAAATAGACTGCTTCTTCTTGATTTTTTTTTTGCATTTTTATTTTATTGAGAATAAAAAGAAGGACAAGTAAGAAGCAAAAGGGAACTTCCAAGGAGTTTGGTTAAATAGATTTATCAATGTGATATAGTCAGCTTGACACAGTTCACAAAAGCCAGTGTGTGATCCTTTCCCAACTCCATAAGTGAGGGCCCTTTGGTAGCTTAAAATTGAACATGGTTGGAATAGTTACACCAGAGAAATTGGCAAATGCTCCAAATCAGGACCTTTAAAAAATGTTTTATTCACATTGTGACATTTCTGTATATGCTTACAATGTGCCTCGGTTAGATTCACCCTTCATCATTCTCCCTCACTCCCTCTCTTCTTCAAACAATTTCAACAGATTTCATTGTCCTATTTTGAACGTGTATAAAAAGCGTATCAATGATATTTATTTATCCTCACTCACCCTCTCTTTTCACCCAGGACTTTTTTTTTTCGAGAGACAGTCGTTCTATACTTATCATGATCCCATTTTTCATAATAGGTTTGTGAAATAGAGTGTTATCAATATCAACATTATAGAAAAAATTCCATATGCAAAAAGATGAACTTCACACTATACACTACATGAACTCAAAATGAATCACAGACTTAAATGTAAAAGCTAAAACAATGAAACTTTAGAAGAAAATACACAAGAATAATTGCAGGAGTTTGGCTAGACAAATATTTCTTAAATACAACTCCAAAACCATGGCTCTTAAACAAAAAAAATGATAAAATTGAGCTCATTAAAATGAAAACCTTTTGTATTTCAAAAGACACCATTAAGACAATGAAAAGATAACAAACTGGAGAAAATATTTGCAGAACACATATCTGACAAAAAAACATATATGTGTATGTGCATATGTGATATGCTTTACAATATATATTATCTTCAAAAACCTTTTGAGGTAGTGTTGGGGGAGTGTGCTAGCTGAGATACGGGACTCCTGAGGCAATTAGCAGGAAGCAACGTTTTATTGTGCCAGCACGGACTCAGCGGACTCATATCCAAAGGCTGAGCCCTGAGAACAAAGGGGGGGTCTCACCTTATATACCCTTGCAAGCAAGTTATAGAAGCAAAAACAAGGTCTAATCCATACGTGGTTATATTTACTTTTATTGGCTACTTTACCCTAGTGCTATGTGACTTTCCCCTCTCTGGTGCTGTGTGACCTTCCTCATGTTCAGATTTCCAGGTTTTATCTCTCTGCTATGCCATCCCTAGCTCCCTGGTACTCTCTCAGGACTCAGACCTAGACTGTTTTCTTCTGATCCTCCTCCCTGCTACATCATTCCCCCCCTTTGCTGCTCGGACCCATGCTCGGTCAAAGAACATCATTTCAATTTAGGGGTTTGTATTTTTGTAACATCATTACATATAAGGCCATTTGTCATCTTTTTTCTTAAGCCCAATGGTTTCCCATGTTGGGGCCCCCACAAACATAAATGAAGTGACAGTTAGTATCTTGGCTATAGACTCAGCCAGTGAGAGGAACAAGTTTTTAGCTTTGGCAGAGATGGAAAATTCATTTTTCATCTCCTTATAAAAGGAGTGAAAAACTTGGTATGAGGAACTCTCATGGGTAACAGTTACTAATTTGAGGTGTATCAGACTCTCAGGGTCAAGACTCTTTTTATCCATTTTTATATTAGTTACTTTTCTCTGTGTTTTATCAGATGGCTTAATTACAGTGAAATTTACAGGGTTACAGGGGTCACAGGTGTAGTTAGGGGCAGCTTTCCCTTATGAAGGTGGGCTGTGTATTTTGTCCTTTGTTAAACCAGATCAGTAACAATAAATAGTAATTATGCATCCTGCTCAAAAGAGATAGAAGAGAGCAAATAAAAACCTTTCACCATGAGACCAATCGGGGGGGTGGGGGGCAGTTTCTGCTAAGCCTATGGCAAAGACTAAGGTGAGAACCACAGCAACAGATACAGACAAGGGGTGACAATGCATTACAGTGAAATAACTGGTGTGAAAAACAACCGGTTTGTCCCATTGGGAGAGTTGACTCCTCAAGCTTCTGCCATGCATAGACTAGCCAGCTTCCAGTGGTAATTAGCACAGGGCTGTCGTCCTGTTGCTCTTGGTCCCCTGTTGTTTCCTGGGAAGCAGAGTCCTGTGGGGGGAGGGCACTCAGGTTCCGGAGGGTAATCCTGCATGGTGAAGCTGGATCAGGGACGCACTTCCACTCTAGAGAAGCTGGCTTGACTCAACTGTGGTGGATCCAAGGAGCAATCACTGTTACTTTAACTATGGTGGGAGTAGAGTAGACAAGATAACAAAAGGGCCCCTCCAATGGGGTTTTAATGGCTGGATATTTTATTTATTTATTTATTTATTTATTACCAAATGTCTTTTTTTTTTTTCATTTTTCTTTTATTATTCATATGTGCATACAAGGCTTGGTTCATTTCTCCCCCCTCTTTTTTTTTTTTTAACTGAGTAGAATTACTATGGCAACAATATACTGTCAGTGTATATGTTCAAGAAAACTCATTGTTTAAAAGAAGCTAAAACCACCATCTTTAAGTGTCAAAGTCCATGTTTAGAGCCAGTAAAAATAGTCATTTTATCTCTATTTAAGTAGAAGACCCTGTCTAAAAATATGAGTTTGTATCTGGAAGGGCTTTAATGCCAGATAGGCACACATGCATAAGAACCAATTCTTTAATCCTCTTGGCCTTGGTTATTTTTGAGAGGTCTGGCACCAATGACTCATTTGAACTTTGATGGCATTCCCCCTTGTCTCCAAATTGCTTGTCTCTGAGCAGTCTCTTCTGAAGATCTGTCTTCCATCCAAGTACTAACCAGGCCTGACCCTGCTTAGCTTTTGAGATCAGACAAGATTGGGTGCATTCAGGGTGATATGGCCTCAGACTGAAGATCTTTCTTGATTGGGTGCTCTTTTCTGGATTTTGTTTGTTTGGTTTTGGTCCCACATGGCGGGGGGGGAATAACGAACAGATCAGATGGGAGTCGGTGCCAAAAGACCCTTTTGACCAAATTTAAACAACAAAGAGGCTTAAAAGGAGTGACTCTTAGACAGCCGGCTTCTAGACAAAGACAGTACAAAACAAAATCTAACAAAAGCAGATGTCCGAAAAGCTAACCTGGTTGACACATAGTAGCTATTAGAGTTATTCTTTTGTGGACTTGATTGTAAATGCCCCAGAAAGATCAGAACTGTAATGACAAAAACTTAAGAGTCATGGTTAAAATTCTGATGGACAATTTAGCAACTAACAGAACAGTATATCAGTACTACTAACTCTTTTTTACCATGTTTATCTAAATTTTGTATTTTAGAAGGCTTGATATACTTGAAAAACATAAATATACTTAATATACAGGAACCAGCAATAGCATCACAACTCTATAGAGGTTATATATACATATAGTTTAGTTGTTCTTGAAGTAAAACCTTAGATTTTTATCAGCTGTAGGAAAGAACAGTTTTAAAACCCAAATAGCCTAGTCACAGACACATATAGGATACCAACTGTATTAGAGTCACCCAAGACAACAGTTGTTTAACCATGAGGTCATCTAGAAAGTTTTATATAAACTGTTAGAAAATAAGAGGCATGGAAGAGGCAGAGAGATGGCTCAAACACCAGCTCAGGGTTTATTGTTTAGGCAGGAGCCCTGCAGAGGGAAACCTCAGCAAGAGAGCTAGAGCCCATTGCCATACACAGGCTTGGGCTAGATATAGGGGGCTAGTGGAAAAGTACCAGGAAGGTCACTAAGGGATACTGTTGCTGGGCAACCAAGAAGGATAAGTTGTAGTTAGGTCACTGTCTGCTCAACTGTCCTTGGCATTTATCCAGGGAGATAAAGGTAAGCCATCTGCAAGGGGGAGGGGTCTAGTCCTAACTGTCCTCATTGTTAACCCCAACATAAACCAACTCTTAAATGAATATGACTCAGTTACCTTAGTAGCTAAAACCCTGACAAAAATCACCAGAGAACACAGGTAAATATTTATGGGGACTAAGTGTGGGGTTAGGAAACATAGCAGCCAAGAATCATGGCTCAGATATTGATAAGGGATCACATCCCAGATTGTTGACATTTACATACGGCTCATGACATACAGCAGGATCCCACCAACCTGCAGTCAATGGAGCCCCTCTAAAATAACAGGCCCCATCGAGACATCCCAGTCCCAAAATTCCCTCCATCTAACATGTTGATGGAGTAGGACTAACACCTCCACTCTGTTGAGTCCAATAAAAACTGGAGGTCTTGACTTCCAGTGTAGTGCTCCTTTTTGAGTGTTTTTTTAATCCTATCTGGAGGGTGTACCTTGGCTTTACATAAGTAAATCTGTTTTAACTCTCACATCAGTGCAGCCATATTCTCTGTGCTCAGCTGCCTCTTGTTTTTCTGTGTTTTAATAAACTCTTGTTGTCTTGCCAAATTGTGGATTAACCTGTTGTATCAAAAATGTCCTGACAGTTATCTTGACAAAACAAAAACCATTTCAAGACAATTTTTTGTAAACGTTATCAAGAACAATACAATATTTTAAAGATAGTCTTGTTGCTATGAGCTTAGAGAATTAAGTTTTAGTTTAACATCAGTACATTAAATTTTGACCTTATAAAACCTTTAATATAACTCTTAGATTTTAGTTAATCACTTACATAAGCATCTATAAGCTCCATCTTTTATGACAACTTACTCTGTATCTTTATGACATCTTATTTTGTATCCCCTGGGGGAGCTTGCCTTATCCTTTTTTTTTACCCAAAAGTATTTTTTATTCTTTTTTTTTTTAAATCATATCTTCAATATCATGTTACGTGTTGAAATTAACTTATAAAACCTTTTAACTTAGAACCTTATATTGTATGGGGGAAAAAACCAAAAAGGAAGCAACCTTAAAATTATTTTTGTATAAAAGCAAATTATAGAAAGTCCATTTGTTAATAGATCCATGTATTATAAGAGAGAATTAAATTCCAGATTGTATTTATGACAGAATGAACCTGTGAAGGTCATTCCTTTAACTACCCAAATTTCAACATTCCTGCTGCAGGTTGTGGCCCCCCTTTTCTTTTTCTCTACCCCCCCCATTAAAGTCAGAGTATTAATCCCTGAATCCTGCATCTTAGTGAGACCTGATTGAAATAAACTTAATAAACTGTTTTCTTAAAAGTAGCAGTAGAAGAGAGTATTAATTTTTTTACATTGGGCTGCATAATAAGAACTGTTCTCAAGGTGTTTATATATTTATGTTAAAAAGCCTAAGCAGTCTGTAACAGAGATCTTTAAAATAAATACCCTTTTTTTTAACCTTGAGTATCATATTAACCTTATAGCAGCATTTTAAGAACCATTTTGAAGATGTTTACACACACACACACACACACACACTGTGAACGCACCATGAGATGGATGCCCAATCTGACCAGCCATTAGCAAGGGAGACATAAGCATCTCATGACTCAATATCAGACCAAGCTTCCTGCACCAACCTTTTGGAACAGTTTTTTTTTGTTGATTTTTTTGTTTTGGTTTGGTTTGGTTTTTTTTTACCAGCAGAGTTGCTCCTTTTCTTTTTACCCTTTTAGGTAGGTTCTCCCTGTTTATGCTCCTTAGAAGTAAAGGTGCCAGCAAATTCAGTATTTCTGGCATATTTTAATAATCTTACTTTTTAAGACATAAAAACTCAACTGAAGGAGTATATTAAACATTTTTTCCTTTTCTGTCTCCAAACATTTTATGACATTTTATTTTTTTTCTCTCTCCACTCTTTTTCTCTCCTCTCTCTTCCCCCTCTTTTTTCTCTATCTCTCTTTCCTCACTTCATCCATGAAGACCTCATCCCAATTTTGTTTCCATTTCTCCATTTCCCTCTCTCTACACTCACAACCCTTCTGCAACATTCCTTTTCTTTCAAGTCTGACCAGTATCAGTGTAAGTCCATCCTGTATGAGTTAATTTTTGTAAGCGCTCAGTTAGTGCTGAGCCTCAGTCCTCCATCAGGATGCCCATTTTGGGTGAAGATGTGCAAACTGGGGCACCAAAGCTACCCATCAAGACTGAAAGACTCTGATTTCTCCTCAGTCTGCCCAATAAATTGCTACCTGAACTTAAATAAACAACAGAGTCTGGTTTTTGAAGACCAATTTTAGCCTCTTGGCTTTTCCCATTCTCCTGGGTATTAGGTTTTTTGCTTTTTTTTTTTTTCACAATTACTCTATAAACTTCATTAACCACAGTTTTATCTAGTGACCCTTCCGGGGGCCACCCTACACCAAAAGCAGGCCAATCTGCTTCACAAAGGACCTTTAGCTTGTTAGGAGTTAACTCCACAGTCTCCATTAAATCCCTTTTTAAAGTTATTAATCATACACTCCAAGGGAGTGTTTTTACTCTGATTTCCACCCAACTCCTCCCATCACCAGACAGGAAGACAGACACCAAGCAGGAGGGAACTCCTCACTCACTTGGCAGCTGGCCTGAGCCTCAGCTCGCATTTTCATATGCTCTCATACAGCACCATACTTCCATATCACTCCCTAACCTGAGAGGCACGGTTTCACCCCAAAAATGGCAGTTACTAGGATGTCCCAATAGGAAGTGATCAGGCTCCCCTTCTGCCTCCTGGCAGGTCTGAATTTGAACCTGGGTTCTTACCAGTCTGATGAGCGGTACACCCCTCCCCTCGCTGGTTCTTGCACCTCACTGGGTTCCGTTGTGCATCCGAGGCCCTCACCCTGACTCCCCCAGAGGATGAATCCCCCTCTGGATCAAGCTGTCCGTCTCGGCTGGTGGGGGTCTCCTCCCGGTGGTTCCGGGGGATGCACCCCAGTGATAAGGAAGGTGATAACTCACCATCTCCACAATCCCGGATAACAAGCTCCCAAGAAATGTTGGGGGAGGTTGCTAGCTGAGATACGGGACTCTGGAGGTAATTAGCAAGAAGCAACATTTTATTGTGTAGCACAGACTCAGCGGACTCGTGTCCAAGGGTTGACCCCTGAGAACAAAGGGGTCTCACGTTATGTACCCTTGCAAGCAGGTTACAGAAGCAAAAAGCAAGGTTTAATCCATACGTGGTTATATTTAATTTTATTTGCTACTTTACCCTAGCGCTATGTGACTTTTCCCCTGCTCAGTGCTACATGACCTTCCTCATGTTCAGATTTCTCAGGTTTTCTCTCTCTGCTATGCCATTCCTACCTCCCTGCTACTCTCTCAGGACTCAGACCTAGACTGTTTTCTTCTGATCCTCCTCCTTGCTACAGTAGAACCATTTGGAGAATAGGTTGGCAGTTTCTTAAAGATTAAGCATGCACCTGCCATATGATCCAGCTGTTCCAATCCCAGGTATTTATCTAAGACATTATGGTTTGGATATGAAATGTTCTCTCCAAACCCATGTGCTGAAGACTTGGTCCCAAATGCAGTGTTCAGAGGTGGGGATCTGGGGAGGTGTTTGGATCTTGAGGGCTCTAACATAATTCATTGATGGATTCATAGTTTGATGGCATCACTGGATAGGGGGCGGGAGGTAGGAGGTGGGACCTAGTTGGGGAAGTAGGTCACTAAGATCACTGAGGGGGCATACCTCTGAAAGGTGTACTTCCTCCCAGGTCCCTCCCTCTCCCTTTCTGCTTCCTGGCTGCCAGGAGGTGAGCAGCTGTCCTTTACCATGTCTTTCTGCCATGATGTTTCTGTCTTGCCACAGGCCTAAGAACAATGGACTAGAGCCAATCAACCATGGACTAAAGCCCGTGCAATCAGGAGCTACAATAAGTCTTTCCTCCTTTAAGTTAATGTTCTCAAGTATTTTGTCACAGCAATGAAAAGCTAACACTCAAGAGAAAAAAAATATGCAAACAAAAGACTTATACATAAAGCTGTATTTATAACATGTTGCTTATAAGAACCCAAAACTTTGGGATCTGAATAGACATTTTTCTAATGAACACATCCGAAAGCCAACATGTACCTGAAAAGATACTCAACATCACTCATCACCAGAGAAATGCAAATAAAAGCCACAATGTTCAGATGGCTATTGTCCAAAAGCTAAAAGAAAACAAAGGCTAGAAAGAATATGGAGGAAAAGGGAGCCCTTGACACTGTGGGTAGGAATGTAACTTGGTACAACAAAATGGACGTTCTTCAAGACTCTAAAAATAAAATTACCATATAATACTGCAGCCCACTTCTGTGTGCATAGTCAAACAAAATCAAATGAGCATCTCAATGAGATAGCTTCACCCCTGTGATTGTTGGAGAATTTTTAGCCAAGATATGGAAGCAATGTAAGTGCCATCCATTGATGGATGAATGGATGAAGAAGTAATATATATATATATATATATATATATATATATATATATATATAATCACAATGGAATATTATTCAGTCATAAAGAAGGAAATTTTGTCATTTGCGAAAATCTGTATAAACCTGGGAGACATTGTTCTAAGTAAATATACCAGGCACAGAAGGACTAGTCCTGTATGATCTCACATGTAGAATCTAAAAAAGTTGAATTCATAAAAGCAGAGAGTATAGAAGTGGTTAGTTGCCAGGGGCGGGAGGGTGGGGTAAATACAGAGATGTGGTCAAAGGTACAAACTTTCTGTTAAAGATAAACAAGGTCTGGGTATCTAAGGTACAGCATGGAGCTGGCATTTTTGCACACTTTTGTACCATTTATACTATTGCTTTCATCTTAGTTGAGTTTTGGCAATTTGTGGTCTTTAAGGAAATCAGTTAATTTCTTACATGTTGTTGAATTTATTAGGGTAAAATAGAGTGTGGTATCTTTTGTTATCCTCTCCTTCATTCTGATGGTAGTGATTTGTAGCTTCTCTCTCTCTCTCTCTCTCTCTCTCTCTCTCTCTCTCTCTCTCTCTCTCTCCCCGAACTGGAATTGTACCTCTGGGCCTCATGCTTACAAAGCAGCCGCTCTACCACTTGAGCCACATCTCCAGTCCATTTTGCTCTGGTTATTTGGGAGATGGGGGGGTCTCACAAACTATTTGTCTAGGCTGGCCAACCTCAGCCTCCCAAGTAGCTAGGATTGCAGGTGTGAACCACGCCCACAGATTCTCTCTTCTTATCTTTGCCAGTTTTCTTGAAGGATTAGCTTATTTTTCTTTGTTTTCTTATTTTCAAATTCATCAATCCTATTCTTACCTAAAGATAAAATATCACACTACAAAAATATTTCATTAACAAAAGTCATATATATATCACGGTGTAAAACATGATGGTTTGATATACACATACATTTGTAATGATTATCATAATTAAACTAACTTACCTTAGTGGTTGATTTTATTTATTTATTGTTTGGTGATACTAGGGTTTGAACTCAGGGCCTCATGCTTACTAGGCAGGTACTCTTTTTTTTTTATGGTATTGGGGCTTGAACTCAGGGAATTCACCTTGAGTCATTCCACCAACCCTATTTTTGTGGAGGGTCGTTTGAGATAGGGTCTCTAAAACTGCTTGCCCAGGCTGGCTTCGAACTTTGATCTCCTGATCTTTGCCTCCTGAGTAGCTAGGATTACAGGCGTGAACCACCAGTGCCCAGCTCCCTAGGCAGGCGCTTTTACCACTTGAGCCACTCTGCCAGCTCCATGCTGTACAAATTAAAATTCTAGTCAGTGTAATAAGGCAAGATAAAAAAATAAAAGGCATACAAATTGGAAAAGGAGAACTAAAATGTTCCCTATTATTGATGACATGTTTGTCTGCACAGAATGTCCCAAGGAAATCTACCAAAAAGCCCTAGTACCAAAAAGTGTGTTAGCATGTTTTCAGGAATAACAACACACACACACAGAAAAATTATATTTTATGTAACAAATACATGGAAAGAAAAATTAAAAATCATAATATATTGGGGAGGTATAAGGGTATGAACAGGCAGAGCACAGGAGATTTTAGGGCAATGAAAATACTCTGTACAAAACTATTTTGGCAGATAATGTGTCAATACACATTTATTCAAACCATAGAATGTGCAATACCAAGAGAGAATTCTAATGTAAAGTATGAACTGTGAGTGATGATAACATGCTGATATGACAGTGAAGGGTCATGGATTGTAACAAATGACTCACCTTTGTGAGGAATGGTAACGGGGGAGGGAGGCTACACCTACGTAAGGAGAGGGGGTTGAGGAAAACCTCTGTACCTTCCTTGCCATTTTACTATGGACTGAAAATGGCTCTCAAATCCTGCCTTAAAGCACACACACACATAATACCATTTCCAATTACCCCAAAGGAAGTTAAAAACTCTAATAATTTAGCTATAAATCTAACTAAACATGAACAGAATCTATATTCTGAACATTATAAAATACTGATTAATGAAATCAAGGAGACCTTCTCCAGATTCTTCCAAACTCCTCTCATAAACCAATTCCAAAGGCTATTCCACATCTTCAGTTATAGGTTCAACAACAACTGTCCTACTTCTCAGTACCAGTTTTCTGTATCTGTCAGCTTTGCATTGCTATAATGAACTACCTGAGCAATTAACCTACAAAGAGAAAAGGTTTATTTTGGCTCATGGTTCTGTGGATTCCAATCCAAGTTGGGCATCCCCATTTTTGGAGGTCTCTGGTGAAGGCAGCACATCATGGTTGGAGTGTGTGGCAAACCACTCACATCAGAAACCAAGAAGCTGAGTGGAATTGCTAACGTTTGCCACTGTGAGGTGCTTTTTTATTTTTTTCTTTCACAAAAAGATCCTTCCTTCCTTCCTGCCTCCCTCCCTCTCACCCTCCCTCCCTCCCTTTTTTCCTTCCTCCCTCCCTTCCTTCCGATCTGCCTTCCTTCCTTTCTTTTTCAGCTTTATTATTGTTGAGAGACCTCCTAGAGGTCCCACTACCTCCCCAAAGCACCACCCTAAGGAACAGGACTTTAACACATGGACCTTTGAGGACATTCAACATCCAGACTGTATTGCCCACTCTTTGGGATGAATGCCTTGGGGACCCTAGAAGGATACTACCTTGTGGCTGGGCAGATCCCTTAAGCAGCCCCTTCTGTAGGAAGGAGTGCCTCCCAATCTCAACATGTTCATTGTCCAAGTAACCCAGAGCGAGTGTTAGAATATTATTTGGGGACATATTTAATTTCCTCATTCTTTTATTTATAGCATTCTGCATAGAGCCTAGCACATAATAGGTACCTGAGAATTATTTCTTGATCAAGTGAATAAATGGCTCAAAACCACAAGGTGTTGATCATTCCTGAAGGATCCCAATTCTGCCATCCTGTGTACCTCATCTTGCTTCCTCTGCCTGCTCTACTATTGCCTTTTGCCTTGTGGCCTGAACCTTATTCCTTGATTCTGGTAACTCCCACAGAGTCGCAGCAGGAAGGAGCAGGGCTTGCAACGAGCCTTGAAGGAGGGGAAGAGGTGAACAACTCATGGGTGCAGAGTAGGAGCCTTCCACCAGGCAGCTGCAGCCCAGTGCTGTAGTTCAAGGTGCCAATTATAAAATTGAGTTTGAAGAAGCCTAGAAACCACTGGCTGACCAACCACTCACATGGGATGGAAAATAAGTCAGTTGCTAGTTGTGTCCTGGAAGACATCTCTGAACAGTGCATAGACACAGCCTACATGCTGGGGATTGATTTTTTTTAAATAAACCATTTTAGAACAGTCTTAGATTTATAGGAAAGTTGCAAAGATAGTACCCAGTGCCCATTACTAACTCCTTACATTTACTTTTTCAATTAATGAACCAATATTGATTGTATTACTATTAACTAAAGCCATACTTTATTCTGATTTCTTTAGTTTTGACACAGTGTTCCTTTTCCTATATTCAAGATGCTGCCCTATATTTAGTTATCATAGGACTCGAGGCTCCCCCTTGGTGTGACAGTTTCTCAGAGTGTTCCTTGTTTTGGATGAACTTGACGGTTTTGAGTAGCGTTGGTCAGGTCTTGTAGAATGCCCTTCAATTGGAATTTGTCTCTTTTCCTCATGAGTGGAATGGGGTTATAGGCTGGGGGAAGAAGACCACAAAGCAAACTGCCATTGTCACCCTTCATTTCAAGGGCACGCACTATCCTCATGAATACGGCCTTGATGGTGGTGTTTGTTAGGGTTCTCCACTGTAAGGTGCACTTTTTTTCTCACATGGGGATTTGTTTTCTTTGAGTTTTATGATTAAAAATGAAAATTGTACATATGTAAGACATACAATGTGATGTTTTGATGTACACTGTGAAATAATTATCACAATCAAACTGACCCAGCACCTCACATAGTTACAGTGTGTGTGTGTGTGTGTGTGTGTGTGTGTGTGTGCTGAGAACACTTAAGACCTACTCTCAACAAATTTCAAGTATACAGTACAGTACTATTAACTGTCTTCACTGTGTCATACATCAGTCTCCAAAATTTATTCATTGTGTAACTAAAAGTTATACCCTTTACCAACATCTCCCCAAGGTGATTGACTTCTATTGAATTTTTCTGTTTAAACCATGATCTAGGAGCCTGTCAAGGATGCCCACAGGGAACCATCTTCCCATCCCAGCAGATACTGGGCGAGAAGATCCAGGACCTGTTGGGCCTGGGGAGTATGTGCTCTGCTGGCTGTGTCAAGCAGCAAAGCCAGGCTTGATGAAGGGACACTCCTAACCTCTCTAGGAAGTCTCAGAACTCTTGGGCAGCAAGACTTAGTCAAAGTCACCATCTGTTTGCCAAGTGGTCAGGACTCATGACTGTCAAACTGTGGATGTTAATGTCAACCAGAGCACATGTGTTCGCATCAGTTGGTAAAGCCTGAAACATTGAGGTTACATGAATAATTTTCAAAGATTTTGTCTTCTTCTTACATTACACTTTTTGCAGAGGTCAGCAACTTTCTTTCCTACTTCCTCTGGAACTCCTCACCACAGAACTTACTCTGCAGAAAGTGAACACTTTCATAGATGACCGATACCTGCTTGGTCAAATAAGATTGGAGCTATCTTGTGGTTGATAAATAAGGAAACTGTTTGGGATTTTCAGTTTTAATATAAATGGCTTAATGATGAAATAACTATTTAAGACGTTCTCAGTAGAAAACCTTGCTTCCTGGATTTAGAATTAGGTGTTTATTTCCATCTGAGTTTGTGTGTGTGTATAGTGTCTTTTAGAAGCCATTCTTATCCTTTCCCAGTTAAAGGAAATGTAGGCTGATCTTCCCTTAGGAATTTCTTTCCTGGATGCTTTGGGGATGCGTCAGTAGAATGGCTGTTGAAACAATAGAAAACGCAAAGCAAATGTGTACAAAGTAAGAAACTGCTACGCTCAGGACCACTGATATGTTGGACTTACAGCAATGTTGTGAGCTGCCTTAATGCTAATGCCATTATACTTGAGCACCCCGCACTCTCTACATTGCCCAGGGCCACACACCTCTTTGCTGTCTAACCACACATGTAATCTACCTGGCCCCTATAGACTTTAATGTACAACTGCTGTACCAGAGGCTCTTGCCTCCTTGTGATGACAACCAACCACAATATATCCTTTTGTTCAAATGAGAGAGAGATTGCTGAGCAAGACACTATGGTAGGCTAAGTAATGGCCCCCAAGATACTCAGTCCCTAATTTATATAGCAAAAGGATCTATATGATCATTGACTAAGTCAACGATCTTGAGATGGAGACGTTATCCTGGTCAGCTTTAAATGTAGTCACAAGTATGTTAGAGGAAGGTAGAAGGAAACTGGGCTACTGAGGAGGAAAAGGGAATGTGACAGGAAAATCAGAGACTGGAGTGATGTAGTCACAGCTAAGGAATGCTGTCAGCCATCAGAGGTTGAAAGAAACAATGAACAGATTTTCCGCTGGAGTTTCCCTAAGGTGTCAGCCCTGCCAATATTAACACCTTGATTTTAGCCCCATAAAGTTCATTTCATAGTTCTGCCTCCACATTGAAAGACAATGACTTTATATTGTTTTAAGATGCTAAGTTTGTGTGGATTTGTCATGACAGCCACAGGAAACTCACACAGACACCATGGTCACATTTCCATTCTTCCTAGAGCTGATTAACCAATCAAGTAGGAGTTAGCAATTTACCCCTCCTTTCCCATTTGGACACTTGATCCTAAGATGTCTTCCTAGAGCTGATTAGCCAATCAAGTAGGAGTTAGCAATTTACCCCTCCTTTCCCATTTGGACACTTGATCCTAAGATGTCTTCCTAGAGCTGATTAGCCAATCAAGTAGGAGTTAGCAATTTACCCCTCCTTTCCCATTTGGACATTTGATCCCAAGATGTCTTCATGGTATTTAATACTTTTAATACTTGAAAACTTATTTCAGGAATATCTTCATAACCACTGAGGTAGATGTTGCAAGACTAAGGTCACTCAGTCTATCAGTTCCACATATGACTCTGTTGGAGGCTGAAAGATTCTATGGAAGGTGGTTTCCAGGGCAGGAATGCCCCCTGCAATAGGTCAATGGAAGGTCATTCAGTCACTTTGTATTCCTCTAGTAGCTGAGACCTGGCTTTCTTCCATGAGTTCATAAGGACAGTGTGTCCTTTTTCTGGTTCAGCCAATCTCTGACTAGCCTAAGACCTAAGACTGGACAGCAATATTGAGGCCAGAATAACACCTGGGAAAAGATCAGGATCAATTCTTTGAGACCTTATTTCCCACTTCCTACACCCAAAAGAGTTAAGTAGCTTCTTAATGTAGTGAAGTTACTACGCAAGATGTGTAGTATACATTCCCTAACTGGTCATTAATTCAACCCAGATGTGATTTATTTATAGTGTTGCTTTGATTCTTTGCAAGTGTTGGGCTTAGGAGTTATTTGCTTTCTAAGCCTGGAGATAATCAGATCTGTGCAACCAATTTTCCAACAAGTGTCTTGTGATTGGTTCTTACTGAACTATATATAATGTTAAGCTTTTCCACTTATGACCTGCTTGTAAAATAGTTGTTTCTTCTGAACTGGTACCCATCATAGCCTTTGCCATGTGGTCCTTTTGTATGACTAATGTAAGTATCAGGGCATGAATTTACTTTCTTTCCTCTTAAATTTCATCTCCTTCGTCTTGGTTCAGTGATCTGTTTTGTTAATATTCCCTTTGCATTCACCTATGTATTAGTCATCCTAACTGTGCTTTGTCTCTCAAAACTGGCCCGCAGTGATGGAACATGAAATAACTGCCATGAGGGAACTAAAATTTTGCCAGGGATTAGTGAACTGTATTAACTTTCTCTTCTTGAGGATGTTGAAGATCAGTGCTGAGAGACGAAAGTAGCACAACATTCATTGAGCACATTGCTTAGAAGCCATGGGTACAGAGGTGGGTCATGAGTCATCGTGCGGATGTGTAGAAGGAAAATAAGAAGAGGATTCTTCATGGCTCATTAAGAGAGAATAGAAGGATGGAGACCAAGGAGGGCAGAATTTACACTATCTGCATTAGAGGAAGACCAGGAACAGGTAACACAAGACTCTTTTGAGATGTCATATAACTACTTCCTGAAAGTCAAGTTTGTTATCTGCGCTCTGTTTCTCTATGTTTTGATGCATAATATTCCTTGAAAATTTCATATCTTGTAGAGTGAGGAAGAAGAGAAAGAGTCCCTGTAAAGAGGAAGCAGAGTCAGTGAAATTTTGATATGGGGGAAATCCAACAAAGAAGAGAGAGGGAAGCAATTGGAGATCCACCTCATATTTTTGCAGAGCACCCTTGCATCCTAGAGGAGAGGCAGCAGGATGGCACAGGAAGCAAAGGTCTCTGCACTTGTAATTGCACACTGTTTTCAATAAGAATTGAGGGGAGGAAGGAAGGACTCACTGATTCAAAGACCTGGAAATGAGAGAAAGCTTGGCACATTGAAGGAACTGAAAGTAACTCACAAAGACAGCAGCACAGAGTGGGTTGGGGTAAGCAGGAAATGGGAGGAGACAGGAGTGGTCAGCAGGGGATCTGACCACAAGGAGCTTGTAAGCCACCCTGAAAGTTTACACCTTACTCAGTCAGCCAATGAGTCAAACTTGAGAGTGACATAGTCAGATTTGAAGTCCAGAAGCATCATTCTGGATGCAGAGCGAATTAAGGGAGGTAAGACAGGAGATGTGGACTCTTCTTTAGAAGGAGATTATAGACTCTAAGGTATAAAATGAGGGTAATTCAACACAGAGAAATGGCAGTGAGGACAAAGCCAGGTGGGACAGATTGGATGGGTGTTGGCTGGGACTCCAAGTACCCATTTCTGGCACTTTAGTTGACGTCATTGCCATTGGCTGAGACTGTGAATCAGCTTGGGGGGGGCAAGGGGGCAGTGATAAAGTGGATTTTGTATGTAGCACATTCCAAGTGGCTGTGAAGTGTACACAATGAGATATGAATAAATCACATCTCAGGTATACCTAGAGATGTACTCCCAGCAAGTCATCTAAATGCATCATTTAGTGAGTGACAAAAAAGAAAATCTCAAACAAAATCTAGATTTCTGAGTTTTGAATATCTGGCCCCCTAGGTTTGTATTCATTAGTCAACAGACTATAGACCTCATGTCTACATCTGTCCCTTGGTCCAGTTTTGTATCACCCTAGCACTAAGGGTGGTTGTTACATTTTGAAGGGGTTGTTAACAAAACAAAACAAAGAAGAATATGCACAGAAATCATATGCGGCCCACAAAGCATGTAATATTCACTATCTGGCCCTTTACAGAAAGAGTTTGCCAACTTCACTCTTGGCATTTATTAGCTAAGGCTGAGTGGCTGCTGTGCCTTTCCACAAGGCATGTGTTCCCTGGCTTCTCTAGTCCTCATCTCTTCCTCTTCCTTCCTCCCAACCTGCCTTACTTATAAACCCCAGCCAGAGAAAGAGTGAGAAAAGAAAGGGCCAAGCCAAACCTATAACAACCTTTTAGAGACTGGCAAAGAAAAGACAGTGAAGGAGCAGTCAGAGAGGGGTGGGGTGAAACCTTCTAAACTAGAAGATAAAGAAATGAAGCATGTCATGTCGGGAAACAAGGGGGAGTCACAGGGTCTGATGCGGCTGAGGCTGATGGCTATGGTGAGGCCTTTGGGACCCCCAGGGGCTTCACAAGGGGCTGTGGAACAGTGAACTTCAGCAGAGTGGGGAAGTCAGATGGCAGATTCAAGACCAATCTACAAGGTAGGGAAAGACAGTGAGGGTGTCCTTGACCCTGGAGGCCCCTTTCATTAACCTTGAGCCCGAATTTCACCTCCTCTTTTTCAGCTATGTTATCTTGTGTACCCGCTTGCTTCTCCTCTCAGATTCTTCCTTTGGAAAGAGAGTATTGACCATAGTATCAACCTCTGAGGAGGCAGAGCAGCAGGGAGGTTCAAAGAGAAGGTGCAGGGCACTCATGACATATGTGAACACTCAACAGAAGCTGGCATTTCTAATTAGGACAATGGGGGCGGGGGAAAGCACTGGTTTCCAAAGACCTGCGCCACGCCCTGGCTTTACCAATGGCTATGTGATCTGAGTAGATCTTTTCCCTTCTCCAGGTCTCAGTTTCTCCATTAATGACATAAAACCATTGGATGTTTTCTAAGGCCCTTCCAGCACTGACATCTCTGTCTCAAGGTTAGGAAGCTCTAGACAGGGCAACAGTGATCAGAGATGTCCTGGGTTTTAGTGGGAGTAATAAACTAGTTTAGACTAAGTTAGCAAGCTTTTAGTATCTACTACCTCATCTGATCAGTTAGGCTTCTTTATAATTCCTGCCTCATTCATCTGACCAGTGTAGGGTATGTTTTGATATCAATTGGCACTTTTTTTAAAAAAGCAAAAAACACTCTAGCAGAGAATGGTGCATGCCTATTATCCCAGATACTTGGGAGGTGGAGGTAGGAGGATCTTGGTCAGAAGCCAGCCTAAGCAAAAGTATGAGACTCTATCTGAAAAACAAACCAAAAGTAAAACGGGCTAAGGATGATCATCAAGTAGTAGAGTGTCTAGCAAGTGTGAGGCCCTGACTTTAATTTCCATACCACCAAAATTCAAACAAACAAAACACCTAAGCTTAGTTTAAAATAACCAAGCCACTTATCATCTCTCAGGATTCTGTTGTGACCAGTTGGTTATTCTCTATTGGCTGGGGTGTGAGAGGGATAGAAATCCACACTGGCCTCCCTCACATGGTGGGAAGTGGGCATTGGCTACCCACCAGCAGCCCAGCTGGGGTTCTTGGTCAGGGCCTCTGGCACCCTCCACTGGCCTCTCAGATTGGGCTTCTCACAGGAGGCCCTGGATTCCAAGAAGGAGCAGGCGAAAGGGAGTGTTCCAAGATGTAGAATGCAGAAGCTACCAGGCATAAAGACCCAGGTTTGGAGGCCACAGACTGTCACCTTCACATTTGGTCAAAGCAGTCACAGCAGGCCCAAGTGGGAGGAGATGGGAAATACACCACATCAATGATAGACTACAAAGGCCAGGGGAAATGATGGAGACTTCCCTTGGAGATTATCTGCTACTGGGTTAAAATTCATTGTTTATAGTTTATCGGGAATAGTTCTAGAAGACTCATACATGGGGCTTCCCATCTGAGGTCTCTCTGTTGAATGGAGTCTAATAGTTAAATCATGATTGCCAACTGAAGGTATTGAGAAGCACCTAGAAAATCAGAAAAGCACACTTCTGGGTATGTCTGTTAGGGTGTTTATGAGAAGATTAACTGAGTGGGAAAGACCTGCCCTGAATGTGGCAGAACCATCCCATAGTCAGCATCAGGGGACATATGGAAAAAAGGGCACAAAGGAAAAAGCCAGCTAGCCCAGGCACTCTCGCTCTCCTTCCTGGCCACAATGAAGTGAGAAGCCTCTGCCACACGCTCCCACTGCCATGATGCTCTGCCTCACGCAGGCCCACAATAAACAGAACCAAAGACTGTAGATGAAACCATGAGCCAATTTCAATCTTTCCTCCTTTTAAGTTGTCCTTCTAAGTACTTTGTCACAGTGATGAAAAAACTAACACAGAAATGGGGTTGAAAACACTGAGGGCTTGAAAAGATTGAGTCCTTTTAATATAAACTAGACTAGATGTTAAAGGGCCTTGATGGCCACCACTGCTCTGTTCTGGACACACCATGTGGCCACCGTGAAGCTTCACCAGCTATAGCCTAGGAACACTTCTTGGTAGACGAGGTGATGCTCTTGATGCTCTGACTTTGCACAGATCACTGCTGAGGTGCCACACACTGGCCCCCAAGATCACAGCTCCCTCAGCTCACACATGCTCAGCCATCATTCCCAAGGTGTGACCTTGTGCCATGGTTGCTGGTCTCAGCTTTATGCTAATCTAGAATCCCCAACACACCCAAAAGCCTAGCTTTTGCATTTAGCTCAGACTGCCTTTGCCTAATGGGTTTCCCTTTGCCCTTGGAGCCCTTGTCCTTTTCTGTCATCCAAGGACACTCTTCCAGGACTTGTCAACTCTTAGTATCTGCAATCCCTCTCTGTCTCTTGTCCTTCCCTCCCAAGGATTTTGACTCCTGCTGTGAAATGGTTTTTCCTTTGCTAAAGTTTCACATGCCAGGGAATTCCCAAGACAGGCAGCTGTCATCAAGCCACACTCTGCACTTGTGCCCTGCACCCTCCCAAGGGCAATGAGCTCCTCCTTGTTGCCATGTTTGTATAACTAAAAGGGGGACACTTGAGAAAAATCACTACCCAAGTGATCTTCATTCTGGAAGCCTTTACTCAAAAATTAATATGTGAAGTAAACACTGCTAAAATGATAGTACAAAGGAAGTACAGGAGAGTCACAAATTATTCATTTTGCAGAATATATTTAAGTCAGTTTGCCACAAAGGATGATTTTAAAGAAAACAAACAAACAACAAACAAAAAAGCAGCGTTGGTCCAGTTGCTCCTTTACCTAGTTCCATTCATTCTCAGCCTCAGTTTACATTTAAGTCTTAAGCAGAATCTGACCCTGAGCATTTCCTTTATTTTGAAGTTTATAAATTTGATACAGTTTCAAGTGTATACAAAAGTTTCCAGACTAGTTCAAAGAACTCATGTTCAAGGAACTTACCAGCCATGAGTATCTTGTTCCCAGTTGTATTATCTTTCTCCTCCCCCCCCTTCCTTCCAAATTTAATAGATATATTTATCTCCCTGAACTTTGCAAACATCATAACCTTAAAAACTTCCTAAACACTTCAGTGTCTATTTTCTCAGAACAAGGACATTCTCTTACACAGCCTCAGAACAGTGATCAAAGTCAGGAAATTTAACATTCAGTTGATTCTCCAGCCTGCAGCTCACGTCCACAGCTTGCCAATTGTCCTGAAATTGGCCTTGGTGGGGGTTCTGTCTTCCCACATCCCCAACTCAGGTACATGCAGGCTTTGCAACAAGCTGTCTGTCCTGTCCCTCCAACAAGGTGTCCTTTCCCTCCACAAAACTATCCTTTCCATTCAGACAACGTTTCTCTGAAGGAAACCTCATCCTCTCTTGAGCTGGACAAGTGCCTTTCACCTCCCCACAGTCACACCTGCTGCTTCCCCAGTGAGTCTACTGGCCTTCTCACTTGGGTCTTCCTGGAGCACACAGTTCCCCCTCCTGTCAGTGTTCTCTGTTGTTTCTTGTGACTTCTTTTCAGCCAGGAAAATGTGATTCTGGTAACCCAAGCTTGTTCCTTTTTTGTAGTAACCACATTTTGTTGTAAAACGATGTGCTGGTCATGATAAAGGAAACTTCCTGAAAAAGAAGAAGAACATAATCCTCCTCTGTGGACATGTTCATTTTACGCGTTCTTCTCTAGGGATGGGTTTTCGTGGTTGAACCACTGTGCTTGGTCATCACCTGCTTTCCCATATTTTCTAAGATGCAGATTGTTCCCTGTCTCTCCCTCTTCATGTGGTCTTCTGCTAAGGTGCAGAGGACCAAGCGACTGAGAAGGGCCTTGCCTGCTCACATCCCCTGACACGTGACCCCTGTGTTTCACACACCAAGCTGCCCTTAGGGCCTTGGACACATCTAGCTATTTCTCTGCTATCTCCTTTGGTTTCGCTGTTGCCATTTACATGGTGCCCTGCTGTTGCACAACCCCCTTCCTGATTCTGACCTCACCAGGACAGCCACCAGTTGTTCCCACTCTGTTTTGTGGCTGTGCTCCTGTGCCAGCCTTTCCAGCTGGGCTGTGTGTTTCCTGTGGGCAGTACCTGTGTCTTTTAGTTCAATGGCCCTAGCTCTGGGCACAGTACATACAGATACACAAAAAAGTGAGGTCAGTATTGTTCTTTCACCCTGATTTCTCATCTGACCCCTGCTTATAAAGACCCTTCTCCATTGCAAATCATGTCAGCTGTCCATATACTCTCCTCCGTCCCTCCCACCATTCCTGATGCCTGTGATCTCAGCTCCTTTCTGGATTCTGAGTCTGGCTCAATCTCTATCCCCTGCCCCTGAGACTGTGGTCTTGGGCAAGTGACTTTACTACCGTTGAGTTTATTGAGCTCAAGTTTTTTGCCTCCCTCACCCTTCACTTCCACCCCCACTGCAAACCTTGTCACCTCCAGAATCTGCCTCACCAAGCAATCTTTAACTCTCCATCTTAAACCACAACTTCTTATAATTCCTGCTAACTCATGCCATCCTTTTGCCTGCTTTTACAACATTTTGAGCACCCTCTGGCAGCTTTGATACACAATTTTCCCTGAATATTATCAGTCTCTTGCTGTCTTGGCCTAATTCTTCATGTAACTAGGACATAGTCCTGTTACTACATTCCTCTGACAATATAGAAGGCAGGGTAGTGGCTTCATCTCCCTTGGGCACTTGGGAACATGTTCCAGGTATGTTCTTCTGATATACCTGCCTGGTAGAACCAAGCCCTGACTCTATTCAGCAATCACACATCTCTGTTTTTGTGCCCAACCTGCTAGAGAAAGTCACCCAGATATAAAGACAACCACAAATTCATGATGTCCAGCTTCAAATGGTCCTTAGCACCCATAGGCATGGGGTAAATACTGGCTCTGCCATTTCAGGCCATGCACCTGAACATCTACCTGGTAGAAACCAGGAAGCATTCTTTCCTCCATAGCCAAAGTCAGCTCAAGCAGGTTTTAAAAAGTTCCAGAAGCACCAGGCACCAGTGGCTCACACCCGTAATCCTAGCTACTCAGGAGGCAGAGATCAGGAGGATCATGGTTTGAGGCCAGCCTGGGCAAACAATTCTCAAGACCTTATCTTAAAAACACCCAACATAAAAAAGGGCTGGTGGCATGGCTCAAGTGGAAGAACATCTGCCTAGTGAGCATAAGACCTTGAGTTCAAACCCCAGAATAGGCAAAAAAAAAAAGCTCCAGAATCTCCTAATCTTCCAGTATTTTATATGATAAATCATACACTGCATAGAATTTTACCATTTTAACTGTTTTAGAGTTAAATACATTCACATTGTGTGCAGCCATCACCACCATCCATCTCCAGAACTTTCTCATCAACCCAAATTGAAACTGTACCCTTTGAACACTAATTTCCCATTCCTCCTTCCTTCTAGCCCTTGACAACCACCATTCTACAGTCTGTTTCTCTGAATTTGACTATTCTAGGTGCCTCGTGTAACTGGAATCATACAGCATTTTTCTTTGTGTGTCTGGCTTATTTCACTTAGCATGATGTCCTCAAGGCTCATCCATGTTGTAGTCTGTGTTAGAATTTCCTTCCATTTTAAAGCTGGGAACTATGAAATTCTGATGAAAAAACCAAAGATCTAAATAAATAGAGAGGATTTACTGTGTTCATGGATTGGTAGATTCAGCATAGTAAATATGTCAGCTCCACCCAAATTGATAAACAAATTTAACCTAGCTACTTCAAAATCCCAGCAAGATTTTTGTACACATAGACAAAATCCTTCTGTAATTTATATGGAAGTCAAAGGAACTAGGCTAGCTAAAACATTTTTTAAAGAATAGTGAAATGAAAGGAATCATTTCAGTACCTATTAGATAACTAGAGTGACCAAGTCTGGGTGATAGTGGGAGGATAGACACATGGGTTACTATAAGAGAACAGAAAACCCAGAAATAGTTCCATACAAATATAGTCAAGAGATTTTTGACAAAAGTATACAAGCAATTCAATGAAGGATTGTCTTTTCAACAAATTGTGCTGAGGCAATCCATAAGACAAAAAAATTAATTTTGACCTAACTTCACACTTTATCAAAAAATTAACTAAAAATGGACCATAGATTTAAATGTAAAATTTTAAAAAATAAAACTTTCAGGAAATAACATAAAAAATCAGACCTATGGCTTGTAGAGGTTTTATACATGATATCAAAACTTTGATGCATAAAATAGAAAATTAATAAATTGTATTTCATTCAAGTTTAAAAACTTTATTTCTCTAAAAATAGAACTACAGATTGGGAGAAAATTTGCAAACTACATTTATGAAAAAGCTCTTATTTCTGACCTATAAGGACTTCTCAAAACTCAACATTTAAAAAAAAATCCAATTTGAAAACGGACTAAAGAAACTATAAAGATAACAAATAATCATAGTAAAAGATGCCCAACAGCACTATCCGTTAAGGAATTTCAAATTAATGCCTTGACAAAATGTCACTGTACTTCCTCTGGCCAAAGGCAGAGAAGCTGGTGGGAAAATAAACTAGTGTGCAAGCACTCTGGAAAAGACATTGTCAGTTTCTTTAAAAACTGAGCCAACAAATACCAGACAACATATCTGAAATACTGGGAATTTCTCCTAGAGAAATAAAAACTTATATCCACACAAAAACCTGCACATAACTGTAAGTGGTGGTTTTATATGAAATAGCCCAAAACTAGAAATTAAGCCCGGTACCTTTCAACTATAGACCAGATACAGAACTGTAGAACCTCCCTACCTTACTCAGGTCACAGGGATGAGTGAAAAAAAAAAAAAGTCAACCTCAAAATATTATATCCTATATGATTCCATTTGGATAATATTCTTGAAATGACAAAAGTATAGAGATTGAAATCAGATTACTGGTTTCCAAGGTGAGGGTTGGGGCGGTGGGGGGGTGGCGTGATTGTTAATGGGAAGCACAAAGGAGATGTTTGTGGTGATAAATAACTTTGTATCTTGATTACAATTATTTTATGTGATAAAAATGACATAGACCTGTATGCACATGTTATACCACAGTCACATTCCTGTCACTGACATTCTACTACTTTGGGACTTCTTGTGCCCTCTATTCTCTACCATTGTCTCAGAATTCAAAATCTGAAAAAAACACTTTCTTTGAAAAAATAACAGCTTTGGAGTCAGATTGACCTGATTTTTTTAAAAATCTCTTTCCTTATCCCTCAAGTTACTGCTCAGCTTTTGCTTTCCTCTGTCTTTCTCTTCACGTTCAATATTGCTGAGGGCTGTTTAGCCTCTGTGTCCATTGCATGACCACTGACTTTCCCACTCACTACACTTGGCACTCCACTGGCAACTTCCCAGTTGCAAAATATAATAGAAACTATCCCATCCCTATTCACCCACCTGTACTGTTACTGGATGTTACTGGCCGTGCCTACCTTCTTGACACTCCTCCCACCTGGGTTTCCTTCTGCTGTAGTCATTTCTCCTTTCACCCACCCTGGGCATCTCTTCTCTGTGCTCCTCCATCTTCACTCTACACATGCCCTCTTACTGATCTCATCTACTCAAAGGGCTCCAGTGACTACAAAATTCACATTTCCTGCTGGACATCTTCCATGGGAGATGCCAAAGACCTTCAAATTCAGTGTGTTTTAAACTAACCTGAAGTCATTGTTTTTCCTCCTGAACTGGCTTTTCCCCAGCACCCAAAGTCCCAAATCAATAACCTAGAATATTTCTTGCCTCATCTCTTACCTCTCACATCCAAGTAAGACTGGGCAACCATGCCTCCTACCTAACACCTCCAGAATTTGCCCCCTCTACTTCACCCTTCCACCACTACCTTAACCCAGATACATGATACTGGTGACCATCTGGTCTGGTCTACTGGCCTTGTCCTCCACCCTGTGGCCAAAGAGGATGGTCTAAAGTACAAATCTGACTGACTCTCTCCAATCTGAAATACCTTCAATGGGTACTCATTGTCTTTTGACAAAATTCTCCTTAATGTTCAACAAATTTTTATTGAGTACTTACTGTGCATCAGACACTATTACAGGCACAAAGATTCTCTTCGACAGAAAATGAAAATGCTGAGTCCCTCCCTTGATAGAGCTAATAGACAGTGCGGTGAGAGGTAGAAAATAAATACTAGAAGAAAAAGAGCAGAGTTAGAAAACAGAGACTGAGGAGTAGATGGGAAGATGGCATGCTATGATCTAGGTTTGTCAGAGGATATTTGCTATGGTTTGGACATGAAGTGTCCCCCAAAAGGCTTGTGTGTTGAAGGCTCTGTCCCCAGCTGGTGGTGCCATTGTTAGGTAATTGGATCATAAGTATTCTGATACAATCAATGGATTAATCCATTGGTAAATTCATAGCTGAATGAACTATTAGGAGGTAGGGCCTGGCTAGAGGAAGTAGGTCACTGTAAGAGTGTCTTCAAAAGGTATGTTTTGTCTCTGGCCCCTTCTTTGCTTCCTGGCTGCCATGAGGTGAGCAATTTTGCTCCACCACCCCCTTCCATCATGATTCCCTGCTTCACCTGGCCCAGAAACAACAGAGCCAGCTGACCATGGATTGTGACACTGTGAGCTAAAATAAACCTCCCCTCTTCTTAAGTTGTTTTTTTTGGGTATCCATCACAGTGATGGAAAATTGACTAACACAATATTCCTCTGCTTAGGTGATAATATTGGGGCAGAGATCCAAGGGAAGAGAGGAAGAAAGCCTTTCATGTACCTGGGGGAAGAACATTCTGGGTAGAGAGAAGAGCAAGTGCAAAGGTCCTAAAGTAGGGGCATGCTTGAGAAATAGCAAGGGAAACAATGCTGGTGAACAGAGGGATTGAGGATGGAGAAAGAATAGGAGTGGTGGTCAGAAAATGATGGGTCTAGACTACCTAGGCTCTTATAAAGCTTATGAACTCCCTGGACAGCTATATAAAGCTTTTCATGACTGGTCCCCTCCCTCCCCTGGTTTTCTTTCTTGCTCACCATTCCTCCCTAAGTCCCTTCAATCATGTCCCCCACCTTTTACCCTGTAGTCAGAATATCCTATAGTCAGCTCAAACATCTATTCCTCTCTGCCTGGCCAAGACCTCTTAAGAGACAACCCTTACCTGGGAAGCTGCCCCTGACATACCAGGCTACATGGGCAGTCCTATCTATGCTCTCACAGTGCCCTTCAACTAGGTTCTGCAAGACCCCTGAGCTTTTCTCTCTGGGTTGATTGCCTCTGTGTTCTCAGCCTCCAGTGCACTCAGTGGTTAATAAGACATCTGAGATGCTGGACTGAGAGTCTAGCTGCTCCCTTGGCACGTTCTTTTGCTCTGAGCATCAGCTCAGTCAGAGTCCCTCTTCTGGCCCAATCCTGCCTATTGGTTTGGGTTACCAGTAGCAGGGTTTTGCACAGGACAGAAATGACCTATTTGAACTGAGACTTTTTTTTGGAATAAAGCTATTGTGTTCATGAATTATTACAGACTTTTCTTCTCGCTATGTGCTTTTCCCACAGTCTGTACTCTCATCTGCGTGTGATCTTGCTCTGACCAAATGAATCAGCTAGGATTGGGTTATTCATTTATTTCAGCAGAAGTATCAGGAGGAAACATGTGACAGGGTGGAACTGCTCATTTGCTACTGGGCAGGTGGGGTGGAAATTGTAAGGCCCTCTCTGGAGAGTGTCTTTCTCTACCTGTATTCTAGATCTTATTATAGTTTATAACTTCTGACCCAGGAACATCATTTCTACATATGATCCTAAAGAACCAATCAGAGATATTTATACAAGAATATGCAGTGCTTTACTGATGATGGTGTTAAGAAGCTGGAGACAGTGTTAATAAATTGACATACTCATATGATGAACTGTATGTGATCATTAAAATTCTTTTGAGGAACTGAAAGGAAATGGAGAAATATGAAATACACATAATACACAATACATGCTAAGTGATAAAAACAAAAAAATATAGAATGATACCAATTTCACTAAAAGGACCAGAAAGAAACTATCACATGACATAAGTAGTTTTTGCTGATGTATATTAATATGGATGAAGTTGTGTTTTAATTTTTTTATAGTAACTCTTCTATAGCAACTATTTATTCCTTTTTAAACCAATTTTAATATTAATTATGTAGTTTTCTGGGCATTCAAAATACGGAAAAAATTAAAAATGAACAAATATCTAATAGGTCTCTACTCACACAATAATATACTAGTTCCAGATGGATTATGGCACATAACTATAAAGGCAAATGGAGAAAGGTTGAGAGAAGAATACAGAAGACCCTCCATGATCTCAGGGTAGGGAAGATTCCCTTTAACAAGATACATAACATTGGAACATTATGACTAAGAAACCAGCGTGGGACTTAGTAGCATAAAGGAACAACTGCTTTAAAAAAAAAAAAAAAAAACCTAATGATTCTGCAGGTCAACAGACTAGGCTGAACTTAGCTGGACAGTTCTTATGACCTCTGCTGGGTCCATTCATACAACTTCAGCCAGTATCAGGTTAGATGAAAGGGCTGCCTGGGCCTCATATATCACCATGCTGTGGGTTAGCTGAGCTCGTTGACAAGAAGGCTGGTAGGTCCAAGAGAGCAAAAATCCAAAGGCCTTTGTGCCTAGAAGTGGTACAGCGTCACTTTCTTATTCCTCTGAGCTCCTCTGATGGAGGAGCTACAACAGATACATTGCCCAGAGGCATGAATACAGGAAGGAAAATATTGCAGCCATTTGTGTAAACCACCATGAGAAATAAAATATACAACTCATAAAGGAAAAGAATGCATTTGAATGCACTAAAAGTAAAATCTTCTGGTTGAAAAAGGTACTTTGAACATGGGTTACTTTTATTTTTTTTCTTGGTTTTTTTTGGGGGGAAGGAGGGCAGTGGCAATATTTGGGTTTGAACTCACAGCCTTGCACTTGCTAGATAGGTACTCTCTACCTCTTGTCCCACATCCTCAGCCATAGGTTACTTTTTAAAATCATAAAACAGTTTTAAAAAATTAAAGATTTCAGGATGCTATACAAGACAACATTTAAAAAAGACATCTATGCAAAACTCTGAACTTTAAAAATGGAGAAATTATGTGGGCAAATTATTAATTCAATAATTTCATTAAACCTGGATGTTTTTTTCTCAAACAGATGTATTATCAGACTAAGATAAATAAAAAACCTTCCTCCATTTGAAAAGGAATTCCTTCCACAGAAATTGTTATTCCAGGGTATATCTGTTGTGCAGAGTAACATGTGCCTATTTGAAATGATTAAATCTGTCCTCTTAAACAGTTACAAAATCTTGAGAGGAAGTTCTGTTTTTACAAAAGCAGAAAAATGGAGGAATTGATCTTTTTTTCTGTCTTTAGGAAAAAGTAAGGAGCAGAACCCAGGAATAGACTAAGGGAGTTAAAAATGTTCTTTCCCAGTCTGTACCAAGAGTTCGGCCTTGTCCTTCTATGTGACTCGATGTGTCCTGACACCACATGCCCCTGTCGCTCACTGCAAGACAAAACATGAACAACTGGGGATCAGACCAAGAAGTGAGCTACGAGTTTACACTTATAGCTTACACCCCACGACTGTGAGAAGAACCAGGTCTCTCAAGGACGTGAATACATATGCATATCTGTGGACCCCAAGAAGCCTGCTAGGTGTGTCAAAATAGTTAGGAGGAAAATGTTCATCTGAGGAAAGCGGGAGGGAGAGAGAGAAAGAGAGAGAGAGAGAGAGAGAATGAGCCCTTCCTCTTATTTAGCTCCAACAGCAGCCAGCATTCTGAAAAGAGCTAGATTTTCACTCAGAGAACTTTCTGTAAAAAGCATGTGGTGTGGTGAGTCACCTCTGACTTTGAAAGCTATTTCGAGATGACAAATGACAGCTGAGAAGTGACGTGATCTTTCCACCCAACCATGTATGGCAGCTTCCTGCTGAGGTGGGGGGTAACACAAACCGTAACCCCTCCAAACCTGCTGCCCAGCTCTTGGGGAGGTCGGGAGAGGGTGACAGGCTGACTTGCACATCAGGCTCCAGTTTGCAGGGACTCTTTAGCACTCGTTGGTAATAAATGTGGCAGCACCATGGGCCTGGGGCAGCTGGCCCAGATCCGAGAGGCCTTGAAGCACTGGGTGGGAGCCTGAGCAACTGAGAACCTCACTTCTGAGAGCAAACACGAATAGCAGCTCCCAGCATTTGGGGGAAGAACTGCCAAGACAAGAGCATGCAGTCCCCACATGGGACTAAGGACTGGGCCAGGAAGAGTGGACAGAGGAAGGAAACTACAGGGAGAGGAAGGAGCGTGTTCAAAATCTTGAGCATAGGCCAGGCATGGTGGTGCACTCCTATAAGTCCCAGCCACAAGGCCCAATGGGACAAAAGCATGAGACCCTGTATGGCCTGAAAAACAAACTAAAAGCAAAGGGGCTGGAGGTGTGGCTCAAGCGGTAGAGCACTTGCCCAGCAAGCACAAGGTCCCGAGTTCAAACCCACAGTACTACCAACAAAAGAAGAAAACAAAACAAAACACGACCATGTGTGCTGGAGACCCACCCACAGTCAGTATTATTACAGTCAGCTAAAAAGTTCATAAATAATCAGTGTTCAATGCTAAGTACCCTGATTTGACCCTTAAACGTCGCATCCATGAACCAAAATATCACGAGGCACCCCGAAAACACGTCCAATTATCGTATGCCAATTAAAAGTTTTTAAAAACTAGAATTTGCAGGTGTTAGAGAAAATGAAAAATCCTGCCAATCTGGAGAATCCTCTCCACAATGGGTAGAAAGAAAGACAACAGTTATATTGAGTAGGCATTACACCAGATTACAGTGTACATGGCAGGTGGTGAGACGAAATCTCTCCACTTTTATACCATCAAGCACCCACACACATGCTCAAAGCCAAGGGTAAGTTGCTTTCCTACAAAGTTTGGCAGAATCATTGGCTGGGCAATTTCATCCCATGGTCACCTCCTAATTTACCAAGCTGACTGCCTATGTCCTGGGAAGTTTGTCTGTATGACAAGTGGCCTAAGCTAAACTCCCTTGGTGACAGGGTGATAGGGGCCTATCTTCTTTGATGTTTACATTTCAAATAGATGGCTCCCAGACCCTGAAAACATTCTGGGTCTTCAAGCTGACAAGAGACCTATTTAGCTTTTACAAATATTTATATCCAAATCAAAGAGACAGAGGAAGTTTCCCCAAACAGGAAGCTTTCCACAGGAATGTTCCAAGAAAGGAAAGGGGAAGGTTTCTTTCCATGTATCCACCCGTGTACCCCAATATGGAGGGGTTGGTGAGGCGCTGAGATAGGGATGATGCATGGGCCTTCTTCCCCAAATTCTGTGAGAAATTTCACAGCCCTTTAAATTTCCAGAGGGAAATGATTAGGGAGTAGTGATGTGTGGGAGGCCTGACACAAAGGAGATTTCTTCAGAACCTGGGAGGTGAGGCCTGCTCTCCTTCCTGGTGGAGCTGATTGCCCCATGACAGGGGATGTTTTCCAGGACCTGCTAGGTATAGTTTGGTGTCATCTCTGTGAACAACGCCTAAAGCTCCCTAGCAAGTCTGGAGATGGCTCTGGTGGGAACCCCAGACACAGGAAATGCATGGTCAGGTATGAAACCCATTCTTGCCACAGGACCAGCCTCAAGGGGGTCTTTTCTTGTGGGCTCAACATCCCCTTTTTAACACCTAGGTCATCCCACCCTTGCATGGCACACGGTCATTTCTAGTAATGTAAGACTGTAGACCTTTCCAAGCTGCCTCTGCAAACCGCAGATGTTATATGCATTATCCCCTTCCCCACCTCCAATCATGGGTGTCATGGAGGCCACAATGACCTTGCTGTAGCAAAGGTTGGTCCCTATACCCCCTGCCAACAGTAATCTGACTGGCAGCACAGAGACTCAAAATACACAAGATGCCAAGGTGACAGCATGGCTCCAGAAAGCAGGAGGATGCTTTCAGAAGCAGCAGAAACCCATCCTCAAGTCCTGGGAGGATTTCTTGTCAATTTGTACTTTTTCAAGGCCAAGTTCAAACACCAGTTCCCCTTTCTTCATGAAGTCTCCTTGTGTTTCTCCCAGTCTGATCGTCTTCCATCTTGCCTCCCCCTTCTCCAAGTCCCCATCTAAGAAACTAAACCACTGTGACACTTTTAAAAGTGTTTTTCTGACTCAACAGCAAGAAATGGTCATTTTAGAACATGTCAAAAAGCACAAAGAAGAAAATTAAAATCACAAATAATCTCCTCGTTTTGGTGGCCATCCTTCCATTCTTTGTCCTGTGGTGTGTGTGTGTGTGTGTGTGTGTGTGTGTGTGTGTGTGTGTGTGTGTGTGTGTGTGTGTATGTAACATAATATATATATTATAGCAGTCAAAAGTGAGGGGGTGAATTGAATTCACTCAGTATTTTTAATGTTTTGAAAAGAAACACACTTGGACTCTTAAAAATAAAAGTAAGTCATTGTGGGAGGTCTAGACTTGAGGAGTCAAGAAATTTCCTCATGATGACTTATTTTTGTTTTTGACAGACCCAAGTTGGTTTTTTTGGAAAACATTAAACATGTTTAGTGAATTCAATTCACCTCTTCTTCATTAGCTGCCCAGTGTAGGCAAAGCAGAACAGATGGGGAAATGACAAAGGCAATTCAGCCTTGGGAGACCCAAATTGAAGAGGAGAACACAGATTATTCCTGAATATGAAGAGTGTCAAAGAATTTATGAGCTTGTTTCAAAACCACTGCAAGTTGCAAGGATGAATTATTCAGTATTAAGGAAGTATCAATACCCTGTACTTACAAAGTGAGATATTGCAAGATTTAAAAAATACACACTCTGACAGTCACTTATTGACTATCTTTCAAAGCATTTCCTGAGGTGCCTACCAGCTGAATTCCAGCCTCGGTGTTCCCCTGGTCTAACCAAAGACCCCACATTGTATATGGGCTTGGGTGACTAAGAATCAGATGACTTCAGCAAGGTCCATCTCTGTCATGCCAAGACATATGACCTTTGAACATTCGACTTCTGTTTATCAGACCTCAGTCCCCTTCACCCAGCAAAAAAGAGACAAACTTTGGCCACAAGGAATGTCATTGTGGTTGCCCATGCCTGTTTTTTGCCTCTTCCAAACACTGGGAAGCCATCAGCTTTGAGAATTCCACTCACATTAGACCTTTGGGAATCTTCTATCTGTTGTATGTTGGAATTATTCTTTGTTCTCAATAGACCCAAGGTTCTCTTTGTGTCACTTAGTGTCTATTTACTAAATTCTGGGAAGGACGAAGAACTTGGCTTTCTTGCCACATGGCTTGGCTATAGCTAGATGAAATGAATTGAAGCCACTCTCTCAATCATCTTGGGGCTGCCTTCATGAATCAAATGTGATAGAAGTGGCACCGTCTATCTGAAGTCAAATATAGAGAGTAAATAGGCCCTGATCTTGTTAGGACCCGGAATCCTATTCCCCCGAGAGACAGAGAGCCAGGCGTGAATGCAATCAACAAAGCAGAGTTTATTGGACTGGCTAGCCAGGGTCGAGCTCCCACACGGACACGCAGGACCGGTTAGGAAAGCAAGACCCTGAGCCTCTTAGGGGGAAATCTTATATAGACTGTAGTGGCGTGCATATTTTTGTTATCAACATTAGACAAGCAGGCAGAGCACATCCTGCACGTACTTTACATCTTGCTCGTACCTCACATTTTGTTTGTATCTCACATCTTGTTTGTATTTTACATTTTGTATTTTTTATATTTTATATGCCCTAACTGAGCCCTGCCTCATTGCTTATCTTATTTATATGGGATGTTTGGTACTGGTTTTTCCAACAAGGGGGTTGGGGCCCGCTGAGACCTCATATTTTTTTTATTTTTTCCTTTTTTATGGCCTAAATTGAGGAATCATCCTCGAGAGGATGAAGAGCCTGATATTGTTGGCGGAGGACCAGAAGTTGGATAGTATTAATTCGACTTTTGACAAAAGTCATAAGTCGGTTTAGAATCTAGGGTCTTATGGTAACAAGTAGTAGGATGATTATTATTGGCCCTGCCAGTGTAGATAAAAGGGTAGCCAACCATGGGGACTGGTTAAACCAAGACTCGAACCAGCTTTTTCCTGTCTCTTTTTTTCGTTTTTTTTGTTTTAGGCTCTTTTGGAGTTTAGACATGGAGTTACGAACAACTCCGGTATGGTCAGCGTAAAAACAACATTTTTTTCCTAGAGTAACGCATAGTCCCCCTTTTTGGAGGAACAACAAGTCCAGACCTCGTCGGTTTTGAAGTACTACCTCAGACAGGGAAGTGAGGGATTTTTTTAGGTGGCTAATGGAGGTTTTTATTTTTTTTATATTTTTATCTATGGCTGTGCGCAGTGAAGACATCCCTTTATGTTGAGTAGCCAGGGAGGCTATGCCGGTCCCTGCCCCAGTCACCCCTAGGCTAAGTAGGGTAGCAATGGTTAGTGTAGAAATAGGCTCTCTCTTTTTTTTTTACCTGTTTTTATATTTTAGTATGAATATAGACTTTCCTCCGAATGATAGAGGATGCGGGGCAGCACAACCACTATAACACAGAATTCTTTAGAGCTGTTAAACACCTTAGTTGATAGGCATGGGGTGAGTCCGGACCGCGAGCATAGCCACCACCCATTGTCTTTTGGAATTACCCATTTAATAGCATTTTTCCAGGTAGAACTGGCGTTAATAACAGTACATAAGTCCCGTCTGTTTTTTGGCACTTTTTTTAAGCAGGTTTCTTGGCCGTTTACCTGCTGTATGGTCAGACCTCTCTTACGGTCTCCCCAGGAACATTGAGTAGGGTTTTTCTCAGATGAGGTATCGTGAGTGGTGTTTAGCCCTATTGCCTCATAGAATGGGGGCCTCACATCATAACATAACCAACAGGAGTTAGTCATGTTAGGGTTGGTGTGGTTTAACGTCAGGAAGGCAGCACCCACTAGCTCCCAGAGGGGGTCTTTAGATGCGGTCATGAGACTGGGCCTCACCAGGGGAGGGCTGGTTTCTGATGGTCTTGGAGTTGTAACATTAGCCCGAGCTATGGTTGAGGGAAGGTGGTGAGTTGTGGAAGGTTGGGGAGATGGCTTTACATTGGGCGGCCTAAGTACCTTATTGGGGCCTACTGTTGTGGACGGTGGCCCTATGGGCTCAATTTTTAATCTGACCACTATGGTCGAGCCAGCATGTCTACCATATTTATAAAATACAAGTCCCCATACCTTACCTTGTATCCACCCAGGGGTGTCCTTTTTGCCAGTTTTAGTGAAAGTGACCTTGATTCTATCTAGATCCGTGGGCTGGCATTTATGGGTGGGTATTGGAATTCTGTGTCCCCTTAATATCTCATTTACAAAGGCAAATTTGACTAGGCCTGATTTTGATATCCCCCATTTTTATTTACTATTATTGGATGTGACACATGCCCATGACCTACAGAAGGAGTATTGTATCCCCCCACATTTTTGGTTTTTTTTTGTGGCCGGGGCAGGCATAAAACCCATAACGTCGGGCTGACTCCGGGGCAGTAGACTTGTAGGCAGGATTGATGTCTCTGAAGCAGAACTGAAGCTCCGGCCACCAAGTTCCTATGGGGGCAGTGCGAGTAGTCTCGTTGAGGGTGGTATGAGTCTCCCCATCGGTGAGTATTCAGGTTTGCTTATAGGGCTGGTGAGGGTTGGTTTCTGCGAGGCTCCCGCTCTGGGCATTGAGCAAGATCAGAGCGATCAGCCACCCCATCCGTGGCTGCTCCTGAAGGCTCTGCATGTTTCCGGGGCCACAAAAGCTTTAGCTTTAATGGGTTGTCTGGGTGCCGCCGTACAGTCCACTCCTTGACCCCTTCTTGTTTTTGATGATTGGCTCGACGCACGTGGGAGTGGTGGATCCAAGGTCCGATGCCATCAACCTTGAGGGCGGTAGGGGTAGTAAACAGTATAACATAAGGTCCTTTTCATCTAGGCTCTAGGGTTTTGGACTGATGTCTTTTAACCCATACCATGTCACCCGGGACTATGCCATGTTTCGGAGCCGGGTCCCTCTTAACAGCGTGGTATGCTTGAATTAAGGGCCAAATCCGTTGTTGCACTTTAGCTAAAGCCTGCAACATGGTCAGGTAATTTGGGGCCAGATCACCTAGTTTTGGGCTTAAGGTCCTCTGAATGATGGGGGGTGGAGCCCCATACAGGATCTCAAAGGGAGTTAGCCCATGGACATAGGGGGAGTTCCGGACTCGGAAGATGGCCAAGGGAAGGAGCGTCACCCAATCACCGCCAGTCTCCAGGGCCAATTTGGCTAAAGTCTCCTTTAGTGTCCTATTTATCCTTTTTACTTGCCCTGAGCTCTGGGGGTTATATTTACAATGTAGCTTCCAATTGGCCCCCATAGTCTGGGCTAGTCCCTGCAGGACCTTACTAACAAAAGCCGGACCGTTATCTGACCCAATTGCCTCGGGCACCCCATATCTGGGTATGATTTTCTCTAGCAAAGTCTTTGCCACTACCTGACTCGTCTCTTTCTTTGTAGGAAAAGCCTCCACCCAGCCTGAAAAGGTATCTATGAATACCAGCAAATATTTGTACCCAAACTTTTCCGGTTTTACCTCAGTAAAATCCACTTCCCAACTTTTTTCCGGAGCCCTCCCCCGTTCCCGAGTACCTGTATGGTGCCCCTCCCTTTGTCCTGGTTTTATGATTGTGCAGCTGGCACAATCTTTTACAATTTGGCGGACTGCTATGGTCTGGTTCGGAAATCGGAGCTGCGCAGATGTCAACAAGTCTAGTAATTTTCTTCGCCCCAAATGGGTGGACTTATGTAAGTTAGCCAACAGGAATCGTCCGAGTTTTTCAGGCAGAATTAACTTGCCTTTCAAGTCGCTTTTTCATCCGTCTTCCCCTTCTCTAAAGGGGGAGTGGGCTCTCATCCAAGTGAAATCCTCTGTGGAGTATTCTGGTCGGGGGGGTAGCGGAGGGAGCTCTGGGACCGGCACGTCTATCGCCGCAACCGTGGAAGGTTGCCCTGTCTCCATGGGAGGACTCACCATTGCTACTCTCTTTGCTTTTTGATCTGTTCTGTTGTTACCGACAGCTTTCGGCGTCTTGGCAGACTGGTGGCCTGGGACATACATCACTGCCACTGCCTTCGGTTTTTTTTACTGCCATTAATAGACGCTGGACTTCGGCTAGGTTTTTTAGATGTTTTCCTTCTGTTGTGCGGAATCCTCTTTTGCGATAGATGGCCCCGTGGACATGGATGGTACCGAAAGCATAGCGGCTATCGGTGTAGATATTGACTCGCTTTTCTTTTGCCCTCTCCAGGGCCTCTGCCAAGGCAATTAATTCCGCTTTTTGGGCTGATGTTCCGGGTGGGAGGGCGCTGCTCCATACCGTATTTTTTTCTTGGTCGACTACAGCTGCCCCTGCCCTTCGGGCTCCATTTTGGAAAAAACTGCTTCCATCCGTGTACCAGTTTAATTTGCAGCCGGACAGGGGGGTATCCTTTAGGTCAGCCCGTACCTGTGTAACTTCGGAGAGGAATTCTTTGTAGTTATGGACAGGTGTCTGCAGTTCCGGGTTAGGCAACAAGGTGGCAGGGTTCAGGATTACGGGATCTGTGAATGTGATCCGAGGGGAATCCAACAAGAGCCCCTGGTAGTGGGTGAGCCTGGCATTCGTCATCCATTTCCCAGGGGGTTGTTTAAGGATTCCCTCCACCGGGTGAGGGGCCGTTACCCAGAGGGCCTGTCCAAAGGTTAGTTTATCGGCTTCTCTCACCAGCACGGCAATGGCCGCTATGATGCGGAGGCAGGGGGGCCATCCTGCCGCTACTGCGTCTAATTTCTTGGAAAAGTATGCCACTGGTCTCTTCCAGGGACCTAGCTGTTGGGTCAAGACTCCTTTGGCTACCCCCTTTTTCTCATCTACAAACAGAGTGAATGGTCTTGTAGGATCTGGCAAGGCTAAGGCAGGGGCCTGCAAAAGAGCGTCTTTTAGCTGATCAAAGGCCTGTTGTTCTCTCTCTCCCCAACTCCAATCTGGAGCTTCTTTGGTGGCCTCATATAGGGGTCTGGCTATTTCCGCAAATCCTGGAATCCAGAGTCTACAGAACCCCGCGGAGCCCAGGAATTCTCTCACCCCCCTAGTGGATGTTGGGGATGGGATAGCCAGAATAGTCTGTTTCATGGCATCAGTCAGCCACCTTGCCCCATCTGCAATCCGATAACCCAAATACGTCACTGACCTTTTACAGATGTGAGTTTTCTTGGCACTTGCCCGATACCCCAGCTCACCTAATTCCGTTAGCAGGTGTTCAGTAGCCTTGATGCACTCCTCTCGGGTTTCTGCCGCTAACAGTAAGTCATCAACATACTGTAATAGAGTGACTCGTGGGTGGCTCCGACGAAAAGGTTCCAGGTCCTGGCTCAGGGCCTCATTAAACAGGGTGGGAGAGTTTTTAAATCCTTGCGGCAGTCTGGTCCAAGTGAGCTGTCCGGATTGGCCCCCATCTTTTTGCCATTCGAAAGCAAATAGCGGCTGACTAATTTCTGACAATGGAATGCTGAAGAAAGCATCTTTCAAATCAAGGGTTGTATACCATACTTGCGAGGGGGGTAGGTGGCTGAGCAAGGTATAGGGATTTGGAACGGTGGGATGAATGTCCTCCGTCCGCTCGTTTACCTTTCGTAGGTCTTGCACAGGCCTATAGTCCCCGCTTCCCGGCTTTCGGACGGGGAGCAGAGGAGTATTCCAGGCAGACTGACAAGGTCGCAGTACTCCTTCCTTTATTAGCCTGTGGATATGAGGGGCTATGCCTCTTCGGGCCTCCTCAGGCATAGGATACTGTTTCACCCGAATGGGGAGAGCAGAAGCCTTCAATTGTATAACTACGGGCGGGAGGTGTTTGGCGAGGCCGGTTCCCGCAGTCTCCGCCCAGGCCGTGGGAAATCTTTTTACCCAATGAGTCATGTCCCCTCCTGGTTCCTGTTGACTCTCAAACAGACGATGCTCGTCAGCCAATGATAGGGACAAGACATGAATCGGGCTCCCTTCTCGATCAGTCACAATTATTCCATCTGGTTCAAAATGGATATGGGCCCCTATTTTGGTGAGTAGGTCCCGTCCGAGCAGGGGAGCGGGGCTCTCAGGGACGACCAAGAAGGAGTGTGTGACCTGGTGTTTTCCTAAGTTTACCTTTCTTTTGGTAGTCCATGTACATAACTGCGTACCGGTGGCCCCCTGAACAACACTTGTTCGTGCCTTGTTCAAAGGTCCATGTGCCTTGTTTAAAACCGAATATTGGGCGCCGGTATCCACCATGAACCCCATCGGCTTCCCCTCCACATGCATTGTTACCCAGGACTCGGGGAGGGGGTCTGAGCCCCGTCTCCTTTAGTCCTCTTTTCCGGCTAGTAGGACTCTGGCCTGCTCTACTGCTCGTTCCCTTTCCCTGTTTTCCCCCGGTCTCCTTCCAAACCCTCTTTTTCCCTTTAACTTAGGACATTTTCTCTTCCAATGCCCCGTTTTCTTACAGTAAAAACAGTGTTCCTTATCCGGGGTCCTGGCGTGGCCCCCTCCTCTGGGTTGGTCCCGGACACCCGCTAGGAAAATACGAGCCATTTCTCTCTGTTGCTTTCGGTTTTCCTTAGCCTGGAACTCCCGGTCCTCCTTTCTCAATTTCTCCTGGGCTTTTCTGTCTTCCTTTCTCTGTCTTTCCTCCCTTTCTTTTGGAGTTTCCCTAGCGGTAAAGACCTTTTCTGCTACCTGTAGCATTTTCCTTATAGTCATCTCCCCTAAGTTTTCCTGTTTATTGAGTTTTCTCCTAATGTCTGGGGCTGCCTGATTAATGAATGAGAGTACCACAGCAGACCGGTGGAGGTCCGCCTCAGGGTCAATCGGGGTGTACTGACGGTATGCCTCATAGAGGCGCTCTAAGAAACCGGCTGGGCTTTCGTTTTTCCCTTGAATGACTGCTTTTACTTTTGCAAAATTGGTGGGCCTTCTAGCGGCCGCTCGGAGACCGGCCATCAGAGTCTGGCGGTAGATCCGAAGACGCTCCCTACCTTCTGCGGTCCCGAAATCCCAATCAGGCCGGCGTAGGGGAAAAGCCTCGTCTATGGCCGGTTGGAGAGTTGTGGGTCTCCCATTATCCCCCAAGACATTCTTCCTCGCTTTGTTGAGGATGCGCTCTCGTTCCTCCGTCGTAAAAAGAGTATTGAGCAGCTGATGACAGTCATCCCAAGTGGGGCGGTGTGTATGCATGATGGACTCCAGGAGATCTATGAGACACTTGGGGTCTTCAGAAAAGGGCGGGTTCTGCGTCCTCCAGTTATATAGATCACTGGAGGAGAAGGGCCAGTACTGAAACTGTTGCCCTCCTCCCGGTCCCCCTTGGCCCACCATCCGGACTGGAAGTGTAGGGACAGTTTCCTCCCCCTGTGTTGATGAGGGGGGCCCGTCTTCCCCCTCCCTTTCCCGGATCCCTCGGGGGCGAAGTCTTCGACCCATTCCTCCTCCTGCTGCCAGTCCTGTTGAGGAGGATGAGGAAATTTCCTCCTCCGGGGCACTGGCTTGGCCAGGGGGAGTCACGTATGGAGGCGGCCGATCTTCCTCTGCCCCTGCGAGGGATGGGTAAAGGGGGGAACTCTCTGGTAAGACCGGAGATGGTGAAGGAGATGCCCTAATTTGAGGACCGGTCAAGGTGGGAAGAGGAAGTTTTTCCTCCTCCTTTATGACCAAGGCGGGCGTGACTGGGGTTTTAGCCCCGGGGGCTGAACTGGAGGGGTGGGTCAGAAAAACTGTTAACCAAGGGGGAGGGTTCCTCACCAGATCCTCCCAAACCAAAATGTAAGAAACTTGGTCTGGATGGCCTCGATTGTCTGGCTGAAAAATGACTGCTTTAACCTTAGTGATCAGGTCTAGGGAGAGGGAACCTTGAATGGGCCACCCGACTCCAAAGGTGGGCCACTCTGCAGAACAAAAGGTGTCGAACTTACCTTTCTTGATGACCAGACCCGCATTTAAGGCCCTTTCTTTAACTTCTGGAAAGTGAGAAAGGATCAGAGACTTTGGGGTTGTTTGTCCCTGTCCCATTGTGGAAGGAGACTCAAACACCAAGAGAGATAGAACAAAAAGGGTAAAGGCAACAATAATTCCACACACACACAACACTCTCCAGCACTCGCTCGGACTGGTCCTTCTCTCACACTGGTGCGCACCCCATTCAACCTCCTCACCGTCCAACTGGGATATCAGGCCGAAAGGCGTCCACTTGACGGGTGGTCGGTCGACTAGCTCAATTAGTTCTTCACCTGGCGCCAGGGTTCCTAAAATGCTCGAGCCCAAATGAGAGGAAAGCCTCTCCCAATAGGACCCTGTGGTCCTCCTTGCGAGATTCCCAGAATGAATCTCCCTGGGGATTGGCCGAATCCCCGCCGCGGCCCAAATGGAACACTCAAGTTCCTCCAAATGAGGGTCTGGGATCCCCTCCCAACGCCTAGGACTTGGGATCGCCCCTGCTTTCTCGCAGGCAGGTTCTGTCTCTCGAGAAAATGAAATCTCGGTGGGACCTCCAAATGTTAGGACCCGGAATCCTATTCCCCCGAGAGACAGAGAGCCAGGCGTGAATGCAATCAACAAAGCAGAGTTTATTGGACTGGCTAGCCAGGGTCGAGCTCCCACACGGACACGCAGGACCGGTTAGGAAAGCAAGACCCTGAGCCTCTTAGGGGGAAATCTTATATAGACTGCAGTGGCGTGCATATTTTTGTTATCAACATTAGACAAGCAGGCAGAGCACATCCTGCACGTACTTCACATCTTGCTCGTACCTCACATCTTGCTCGTATCTCACATCTTGCTCGTATCTCACATCTTGCATTCCTCACATTCTATATGCCCTAACTGAGCCCTGCCTCATTGCTTATCTTATCTACATGGGATGTTTGGTACTGGTTTCTCCAACAAGGGGGTTGGGGCCCGCTGAGACCTCATATTCCTTTCAATCTGAGGCTGTGCCTTATCCTGTGTGACTCCAACTTATAAGACAGTAGTCTGCACCATTCTGAGTGCACGTACCCAGAAAGAATGACTTTGCATCTTTTTTGTGCAAGTAGACAACACCCATCTGTTCAGCACAAACCATGAGGCACAGACTGACAAATAACTTATTTTGGTAAGTAGAAAGTTACCACTTGTAAATTTATCAAATTATATCAGAACTACGTGGCACATGGGTGTATTAAAACCATAGCAGAGAAACCAGGCCAGACCAAGGAATGACACAACCTGTCTGTGCCTTGAACAAACTCTGTGATTGACAGCTCTGTGCCTAGGCAGCTGATGACTGGGTTGGCCATCCCTTCTCTGACCACCTGCAGAGACTCTTTTGCTTCTGTATCCTCTCTGGTCTTTGCCTCCAGTATCACCCCTTTGAATCTTGCAACCATTTTTTTACCTTTTCTTAGCCATTCGATAGCCTATTCATCATTGTGTAAAGTGTAATGTGAGATCTGAGTGTTAGTAATATTAGTAAATAGATTGGAATAGAATAAAAGAACTTGTAGTTGCCAATGGTTATGATTACTAAGCAAAATCAAGATTATTTAGTGAATAGTGACAAAATTGACCTAGTTTGTGAGTTTGTTATTATGCAAAAGATTCTGACATTGTGAAAAAACACCAATATGTCCACCTACATTAATGGCATAGGTTGCTCACAACACATTGGGAAAGGTCATATAGCATCTACCGGTGACTCTTTGGGATACTTACTCCAAGACTGTAAGAAGTTGGGCTACTCTGAAGCCACTATGATGAAAGACCATGTAAGAGGAAAGAGAGAAGGAGAGGGAGATGGAGGAAAGAAGGAGATAGATAGATGTATTCCAGTCCAGGCTCTGGACATATGAGTGAAGAAGAATCCTCCGGGTGACCCCACCCCAGTCACTGTCTTTCAATAACTACACACAGACCAAGTCAAGACCCATTTAGCAGATCATGGTCAACCTACATTGTTATGCTTTAAACCTCTATTTAGGGTGGCTTGTTATATAGCAATAGCTAACCAGAACACATGTTATCAATTTATCTAATAGAAATTTACATTTATAGAAAAATCATAATATTATCCTGTAATCTGGGGCTCCCTTGTCCATGTTTCTGGCTTAAGACCTCCATATTTCAGGCAAAAATTTTCATGGTGCAGTGACTCTAGAGTAGATGTCGTTTCTGGAACAAAAACAAAAATTGTTCTCACCAGGGGTATTTGTTATTGCTATTTCTATTCTTAATGAAACTGAGGCAGGCTAGAATTAGGGAAAGTTAGGGACTCTTAGAAAATATATGACTTAATACTATACTTCAGATTGAATATTCCTCCCTTTCTTTGAGCCTTCTTTTCAATTGCAAATGTGTGTAGGTTATTCACACTCTAGCTCAAGAACAACTCAAACCACACTTACCTAGCCCAGGGATGACCCATGACCTTTCTTACTCATTGATTGTTGGTTGTAAATCACCAGGTTCTTTCCTTCTTATAGGTTAGCTTAAGTTTTAAAAGTACCTGGAAAAGAGAAAGACTCTTTCTCTGCTTCCAGGTTCCACATGGTCCTACCATGCCCCCTTTTGTAATTCTCCTCCCTAATTTGTAATAAACTCCATTTACATCCACGTGTCCTATCATGGATTCTTCCTCATGAGCCACAAAGAATTTGGAAATCTTCTGATCACAGACCGCACCATTGCCATTAACCAAACCATCCTAAATAAATTAGAGTATTCAAATTCCCTTTCACATCCTCCCCGCCCATGCCCATTTTCTTATTCTCTTGCTTTGTAAGGAATTAAAGAGTCTGAGGGGCTGAGAGAAACCTAGGGAGTAATAGGGCTGATCCACTTATTTTACAGATAGGGGAAACCAAGGCTAGAAACAGACCCCAGATTATACAGTTAAGTCAGCCAGATGGGACTAAAACCTAGAATGCAGGTCTCCAGGCAACAGGTCCATAAGCTTGTTACTCCTTTTATCACTTCCTCTCCCAAACTGAAAATGAACTGGGTTACTCTTCAGAACCAGAGAGAGGACCACCCTAAGGAAATGCAGGTCCTGAGGGCCAACATAACAGTCCGTATCAGATAGGAGGAAGCTGATGTCTCTCTCTTCCACCCACCACCACTCCAGGTCAAGTTAAGATCCCATTCAAGCTAATACATTTGTGCAAATCAGTATCAGAAACAAACAGAACAAAGCAAAACAAAGCCAAGTGAGCAGGGTTTTTTTTTCTTTCTTTCATTGAGATGAAGGACAGACCGCAGGAGGTCAAGAAGACACCTCTCCTCCCTAGGAAAAGCCTGTTTGCATCTGAACGGCATCTCCGCCCTCAGGCAATGCAAAAATAAGCTATAAAACCCACTCCCCACCGGTTTCCAGGTCCCCCTGCATTCCCCAATATGCATTCTTTCTCTTGTCTTTTCTCCAACTAAATTCTGTACAAATAAAATCTTTCCGACCTCTGCTGTTAGAGACTGTCTGTGCTTTCATTCTCAGAGCAGGCTCAAGAACCCCGAGCACCTGAAATTCCTGCGCGTGTCATCCGTGCATCTGAGAGTGATAAGTAATTGAGAGTGCTTTTCAATGCTGATTATATGAAGTGACAGAGAAAGACGTGGGAGTTGAAGCAGATCTGAAATTCTCCTTTCCCTTACATCTAATAAACATCTAAAAATTAAAGAAAATAGGCAAAAGTCTTCCAGAAGCTCTCAAATGAAGGAAGGGGCAAATGTCCCACTTTATGCTACTTTCCAAAGTGCTGTTAAAAGTTCACTAGAAGAGCTAGAGAATCCCTGACATCAGCTGGTTCCCGTAGAACTTGTTTGGATGGGACCAGGAGGGGCGGGAGACACAGATCGGAAGTTGAGTGGACAGATTCTGAAAAGCACTACTTAAATCCCCAGTTGTGAGGAAGCAGATCAGAGAAGGCAGGTTCTAAAATAAGAATCCTTCTCATCATTATATCAGGGATGAAAACTAACTCATAGCAAATGTGAAAAGGAAGCATGTGCACACTTTCTTTCCCCACCGATAACACCAATCCAGAGAATACACATATTCCACTATGAAATCATAACAATTTTATATGTTTTGTCTAAGTGAATATTCTGATGGAATCATCAGTTTCCATTTCCATCCTTTATCATTACAAAATTGCCCATAAACATCACTTTTAAGAATGATGTAGTATTTGTCAACTAAGCTATAATTTACTTATTTCCTTATTGCTGAATATTTTCCCCGGGTTTTCAAAAACATAGATAATACAACAAGAAACAACTTTGTGTCCTAACTATATTTTCAAGAGTTATACTTCTCACCAAGCCTTCCCTCAGACACACCAAAAATAATTGGGCAGATTTGGATGGAGAAAGAATACTCATGTCATTATGAAAGCAGGAGCAAATGAGCTGACGAAATGCAAACAGTGCCTTATATTCTATAATTTACAATATTTTATAATGTGTCATAACAATATTATATAGTGTAGTAGAAGACATGTGTGAAATTAATATATTAACAGGATATATTTACCCACAAACTTGGAAATTTTCAGGCTATTTGGGTTGTTTAATTGTTTTCCAGATGATCTATGAAGAATATTACTTGACAACCAAGAAAATCATCTTCATCTTAAAGAAAACATTTAGGAATAGTTGATTTATGGCTTAAGATGACAACAAAATTTATCAACCCTCTCCATCAAAAACTTGTTGAAGTGTGATGGTAAATTTTGAGAAGGTGGAAAGTGGATGGTATACCAGCTGTAAAATCTGAATTAAGGAGTCCAGTGCTCAGAGCACTTGTGAGACTGCAGGGAGGTAGAAGTTACTGACTAGGGCAGGGTGGAGGCCTCACACTGATCCCCCCAAAGTTGGCAAGTACAAAGATCAGGATAAGCATAAAGAAAGTGAAAGAAGGAAGGACTAAGCAACTACTGGAAGAACTGGCCTTCCCCACCCCTCCTTTCCCCAACCACAGGGGCAGGAAGTGGCAGCTTATACCCCAAAATAAAACTAGAAAAATCCTTTTTTCAAAAAGTAAATAAAAGTTGAGTAGAAGGGGCTAGGGCTGCCAATATGGAGTAACTGCCCGGAGTAGGGCTTTCCTCCTACTTGAGTTGGCGGGATAGTTCCCCATGCTCATAGCCCAAAGGGAAGCCTGTTCGTTCATGCCCCACCTCCACAAGCAGGGAGCTTATGTCTGCTCTCATTCAGAGAATTCCACCACCCCCAGTTAAGTCCCCACCTGCACAAATAGAAATGGTCCACCACAAATCACCATTCACTTAGCAGGATAAAAAAAAGGACCAGGATCGGTAAACAAATGAACCTGGAGGAGGCAGAAGTAAGAAAAGGAAAGAGAAATAATTAAAACCCTTAAACTCTGATCATCTTTATGGAAACCAAGATGATAGGGGCATAAAACAAAACCACTCTTCTACTAAAAGAGCAATTAGAAAGCAAGAGCTTGCTTCAAATCCCCTTTTAAATATATTTACTTTTAAATTAGTATTACAAATATTATGTATACTATTTAAAAACAAAATTCAAACACAGACTACATTTAAAAATCAAGAAGATTTTGCAGAATACAGAGGAAAATGATTTTAAAAAGTCGGCAATTGGAGGAAGATACATAAAAGGGTGAATTCAGGTAGGCCAACATTTATGTAACAGGAGTTTCACAAAAAGAGAACAATGAAAAAGAAAGGGAGAAATTACCAAATAAATAATCAAAAAAGGCAGGGACCATGGCTCAAGCTAATAAACTCAGCTACTCTGGAGGTGGAGATCAGGAGGATTGCAGTTTGAGGCTAACCCAGGCAAAAAGTTAGCAAGATGCTATCTCAACAAACAAGTCTGTGATGGTTCACACCTGTTTGTTATGCCAGCTATGTAGGAGCTGTGGGCAAGAAGACTGGGACCAAGGCCTGCCCCAGTTAAAAACTCAAGACCTTTTCCAAAGAAGGAGAAAAGAGGAAGGTGGAAGGAGACAGGAGAAGACAAAGGAAGAAGAGGAGGAGAGAATTATGTAGTATTTTTCAACTAAGCTATAATTTACTTATTTCCCTTACTGCTGGATATTTTCTGGAGGCAGAAGAGGAAGGGAAGAAGAGGAGGAGGAGGGGAAGAGATAATCAAAGAAAATCTCCCAGAGTTGAGGAAAGACAAAACCTTTAAAGTGAAAGTCCTCAAGTACCATCACAATGAACAAAGATCCACAGAAACTTCATGGGATTTCAGAGCACTGACGATAAAAGATCCTAAACCCTCTCAGAAACAAGGAACAGACCAGCCAAGGAGTGAAAGTCAGGTTGGCATCACTCTTCACTCAAGGCTCAAAAAAAATAGAGACCTTACCTTCAAAGGAAAAGAAAGAATGTGAATAAAACATGATAGTTTGCCAAACTAACCAAGCCAACGTGGAGGAGGAGGAGAAAAGGCTTTATCCAGACATGCAAGCACTCAGAGAATTGAGTTCCTTTCATTTCTTTCAGAAAATAGAATTACTTGATGATACACGATCCAAGAAATAGGAAGATATAAGAACTAAAAAATCAATTAAACCGATGCAATTAAAAGAAACTCCTGTACAGATGTGCAATCAGCCTAGGCACAAGTTAGTATATTCTTGAGCACTCAACAAATTATATAACTAAAGATCAGAAAGGCATTTATAATTTGAAGAAGGCATATTCTTCTATTATTGATCAATTAAACCTTCCAGAAAACAATAAACTATAAATGTATGTGCATGAGTGTGTGTGTGTGTGTGTGTGTGTGTGAGTGTACATAGAGAGGAGTACTCTGGCCCTGTTCAGATCTAATAGGCTATGAACCTGAACCTGAATTTCTGTCCACTGTGAGCACTGTCATTGAGATTGTGCAACCCAGGCAATCCTGGCTACAAAAATGGCTGGGCTTTACTTTCTGTTGTTGTTGAGTGGCTGAACAAGATTTCCACCTAAAACCTGAAGTTGTTAGGTGATGTAAACCTCACATTTGTCTAGCAGCATTGTAGTAACTTGCTCCTAATTCTACTTAGATTAACTTTGATATTCACATAGATGAAGGCCAAAGACCTAACACACTGAAGGCCAGTGATACACTCCAGGCTTCATGTTAGCCCTCGAAGAAACCTGTACTCATTTGGGCTGTAGCCTCCCACAGAGGGGTGAGCAGTCTCTGTTTTGCAAGCAAAGCAGAACATGTGTTGAAAGTCATGACCACAGCAAAAACTTCCACATCACACTAGAAATGCCCTCTAAACACAGGATATCACTCATCACAGGAACCCAGATGGGACCAAATTTCACTGCCTGGAGGGTTAAACATCTATACAAGTCTTAGCCAGGATATAAACATTTTATCCAAAATGCAGTTCTATGTGTGATAGGTTAAAATCAGAACAAAAACACAGACACAGAAACCTCAAACTTCACTTCTCCAACCAAAGTGAGATATGCCACAGTTAGGTCCTGTCACAAACGGCAATTCAGTTGATTTTCCTGGGGTCCTGGGGTCAAGTTTGGAAGATGAGGGGCTCTAACTAAGAGGTATCCATAGGTTGTTAGTTGTGTCGTGTGAGTGTGGGTTTTCGAGCTGCAGCAGAAGCAACACAAAGAATTGTTTACGCTTGCAGACTAGAAGTACTTCCCCTAACCTCCAGATGGTACCCTGGTGATTGAAGTGTCAGAGGCACAGGTGTAGACCTGGGCACTCTGCCTGTCTACCCATATCCAAAACTGAGGATTTGACCTTGCACCTGAGCCCACCACACTCCAAGGAAGGTATTAATCTCAAACATGTGGGTGAGGAAACCCAGATTAACTTCAGCAGCTGGGATTTATTGAAAGGCCAGGAGCATAGAATGGTGGCTTACAGAAGCTTAATAACTTCAAGGTCAAAAGTTCAAAACCAACTGGGCAAAGTGGCCCATGCCTGTAATCCTAGCTACTCAAGAGGTAGAGATCAGGAGGATCCCAGTTTGAGGCCAGCCCAGGCAATAAATTCATGAGCGCCCTCTCCTTCCCATCTCAACCAATGGCTGGCTGTAGTGGTGTGCACCTGTTATCCCCAGCTACAAACAGGAGGATCATGGTCCAGGTTGTTTCGGACATAAAGCAAGACTCAATCTCAAAAATAACCAGCCCAAAAAGGGCTAGCAGAATGGCTCAGTGGCAGACTCTGCCTAGTAAGCGTGAAGCTCTGAGTTCAATCCCAAAAAAGAAAAGAAAAGAAAAAAGGAGAAGAGAAGAGAAAAGAAAAGAAAAAAGTTCAAGGTCAAAAGTTAGTCAAGGGCAAAACTGGGGCTTGACACCAGACCTTGTTGAATTTCACACTCATGTTCTTTCCACTTACATCCAGTTGTCTCTCTACGGTAGAGTAACTTCAAGTGATTTGTTTGAACAATTGAATCCAATGGGTGGCTTTAATCCCAAGGCAAGAGCCATATTCCAGAATGTCATCCTTATGACATTCACTCCTTACCTAACCCATGTGTGTGAATGTAGGTGAGCTGGAAGGGGCTCTTCCCAGAGTTAGTACCACAGCCCAGGAGCCTCTTAGGCCATCAAGTGTGAGTCACAGATGGGGTAAATGTGACAGTCATCCCCAGAGACCAAGCCTAGAAACGCCTGTGTTTCAAAACAGAAGCCATGGCTTCCAAGAAAGATGATCTGTTCTCTTTACCTTAAGTTTCAAAATGACTACAAACCCTTCACCTGCCTCTTCAGAGCTAAGCATCAGAGGACACTGTCTGGAGACAGAGGGGGTTGAGGCATAGGCAATGACAGCTGTTCAGAACTTTTCTGGAAAGTCATGTGTGCATACAGAGAAGGGAGAAGTGGGGGCACCCATTAATGAGCTGCTTGGCAATTTCTCCTCCAGCCCATCTTTCTCAGTGACCTCCACATGGCCATCACTTACTCTGTCTGTAAGAATCAGGTCCATCTGCTAAAAACAGGGGAAAAAAAATAATGTTAAATAATAATAAACTAGTGCCCCCTCAAGCCATCGTGTGCACAGGAAACACTCTGAGGGTCTTGTTAAAATTCAGATTCTAACTCTAAAAGACTGGGACTGGCTCTGAGGTTCAGCATTTCTAACGAGCTCCCACGGGGTGCCCAGCTCCCACAGGGTGCCTATGTTATTGTCCTGCAAGCATAGTGAGTACCCTGGGAGGGCCTAAACAGGACACGTGTTTATCCCTCACTTAGGTACAAGAACCCCAGGGTCTGACCCTCCAGGCAACATATGGAGATCCATAGCAACATGAGTCAACTCTGACCTCTACACCCCCATCTTCACCATGTGACTTCCATCCTTAAGGTCACCTTGTGGTCCATGATGACTCCAGGAGATTCAGCCAGCTCACCTATGCTCAAAGCCAACAGAAAGAGGAAGTCATCACTGCACCGCAAAGCTCAGAAAGACTAAGAAATGTTGAGTTTTCTCTGGAAGCAATGTGTCCAGCTTGGAGAATGTTTCTTTTCCTAAAGAAGAATGGTCAGTTGGTGGGCAATGATGTGCCTGCCCCATTAGTCAACATACTCCTTTGTGTTCGTGTCACCTGCCAGAGGGAATGTAGATTTAGTAATGACTTTCCTCCACCAGTTGTTCTGAGAAGGAAGAAGCTGGACTCCACTACACATTGACTGGGTAACCTGTAGTCTGTAGTCTGGAGCCAGAGTGAGAGCAAATGAAAACATGCTGATAACAGAGTGAGAGGGAAGATGAACTCAGTAAAGTGCTTTGGCTTCTTGCAGTAGACATAGATAGGCCTTATGCCCTGCTTTGAAAACTGGCCTTGGTCTTGCATCCAAGATTCAGGACCTCTTGCATTCCAAAGGGTTGGCCTTTTCCTATGGATCTGAGAGCCTCTTTTGGTCCCTCTGGAACAGAAGTCCTTTCTGCAATGTTCTAGCTAGACTCTTCCCATTAGAGAATGGGTGCTGGCCATGCATAGTCCAGATGAAGCCTGCAGCTCCAATTTGGAACCATGCTCTGTCACCTGTCCTCATCCATCCTAGGGCCTCTTACTTCTCAGGTGCTAAAACTTGTCTGAATCACCAATTGGTCTGCTGCAAATTCCTTGATACTTTGGGTATTTTTCTTCTTTGTTGGGTCCCTTTTAGCTGAAACTGCCTGGCTTACAACCCCCACTTATAAATCTAAGGAAGATAGTTCTTTTGGGCAAGGGTAACCATTGATGGGATTAGGGGTGACATGCCATAAGATACTAGTGTCTTATGACATGGCCCAGTGCAAAGAGAGAAGTACAAACCAAGATGGTAGCATTAACTAACTGCTATGGATTAAGTGTGCCCCCCTAAATGTTCATGTCTTAAAGCTTGGTCTACAGTGTGGTGATGTGGTTGTTTATGGAAACTTTAATTACTTTATGTGGGAAGTAATTAGGTCATTAGGGGTGCTGCCTTCAGAAGGAAGATCTTCATGATCCCCAGTTAGTTCTTGTGAGAGAGTTTTTATAAAAAAGCAAACCCATCCTCTCCTGTCATGCCAGCTTCTTTTCTCTCCACGTGATCTCTCCCTCTGCTACTCCTCCCCTCCATAATGTCATCCAGCAGGAGGTCCTCAGCAGAGTACAGCCAATGTCAGCCCTCAGAATAATGATCTAAATAAATCTCTTATCTTTAAGGAGTGTCCAGGCTCAGGTGTTTCACTATAGTAACAGAAGCAGACTAAAACACTAAGATAATCAGAGTCCCTCCATGGAATTTGGCAAGAGGCCACAGGGAAACACTTGTCAGTAGCAGAATAAAAGAAGCAGTTGTGTGAATTGCCACTGAGTCAGATTAATGGTGCCACAAACTCTTTTGTTGGCATCCCCAGCTCCCTGTGCCTTTGCGCCTGCATTTCTGGATATCTATCCCAATGGTTTCTCATTCTGCATGATCATCCGCAGATGATCAATACAGCTGATGTTCTAGTGAAAATGATTTGTGTCATCTCACGGTCAGTGACTGGTGCCAGGCAAAGCTCTTGTATTGATGCCAGACAGGCTATTTATCCCTTCCTGGCTGAAACTGCCCTTCCATCAGCCCCTACCCAGGGAAGAAATACCAAACTCTTTTTCTTTGACTGGCCCAAGGGCATCAACCCAAAGGAGTCCAACTATAATCTTTCCAGTCAAGGCTGCTGGCCTGGCCTGAAGGCAAAAATGATTTCCTAAACCTAAGCTGCAGTGACTACACTCCTACTAACATGACTAAAAACTATGTTTGCTATTTTCTCATGTGAAAGTCTAAGCTATCAGGGTCCCAGGCTCTTTCCATCTTGTGGGTCTGCCAACTACAATGTTATCCTCATCTGCACTGTACAAGATGGTTCTCAGGAGGAAACAGGATGGGGAGACCAAGATCCTCCCATCTAAAGGCACAATCTGGGAGTCAGGCAGGCAACAGTCACTCAGATCCCACTGGCCAAAATTTGATCATGTGACCACATCCAGGTGCAAGAAAGGCAGGGAAATGTTAGTCCTATTTTAGACAGCTAGGTGACAAGCTAAGAACCAAGGATATACTACTCTGAGAAATTTTGAATGACAGGGGCTGTCTCCAGTCTCTAGGGGTCAGACCACTCCTTCTGGAATCTGGGACTGGACAAGTCAGATGATTTCTTCTTGAAAGAAGAGGAGATGGAAGGGGACACACAGAAAGAATCACGGCTGCAAAGCCCATAAGAGAAGAAGACAGTATAAATAGGCCCCAAACTGCCTGTAACACCAACACCACTCAACACTGCTCTCACCAGTGGGCATCCTGTCAGGAAACCCTCTGCTCTTAGTGGGGCCAAGGCACCCAGTCATTCAGTCCTGTTGGAGCTGAGGTTCACCTGCTGTTTTGATAGTGGTTCATTGTATGCATAGGAAAACTGACCCCCAAATGCTTCATCACTTCTCCTCAGGCCTTTGACCATAAACAATCAAAGAAGAAAAGATACACCGGAACCTGTTGCTTTTGGCCTCTTAAGCCAAAAACAAACCATTGGTGCATGATGCTCTCTGGCTTCCTCTGTGTGGAAGGTGAAGATAGAGATCATGAGGTTCCTCCAGACCAAGACCACAAACTCAGAATGTGTCAGCCATATAAGTATATCAGTAGATGAACTATGGGCTGGGGGTATGGACTGGGGGTGCAGCTTAGTGCTGAAGCACTTGTCAGGGTTTGGTCCCCAGCACCACATAAGAAGAAAATTTAAAAAGTAGATGAATTATGGAGTGAGAATATTTCAGTGTCCATGGAGCAACCAGACACAGCCTTGCTGAGGCTCCATATATGTGAGGCCTTTTGGAGTTCACAGCCCAGTTGGCACAATACACACCATGGGGCAGCCTAGGGGTAGGTAATAAGAGAAAGCAAGGCCAAGACCTGGGACATGGCTGGCCCTGAGGGGGTACAGCCAGCTTCCGATTCTGGGAGGAAAAAAATCTTCACAGAAGGCAGAGATAGTTTCTGATGAATGTGGCTAGCATGACACCTTAGCTGTCAATATAATTTATTGTTCAAACCAAGGACACTCTTGAGAATAAAAATCCAAAATCACTTAAGACCTTTTTTTTGTGGAACTGGGGTTTGAACTCTGGTCCTCACACTTGATAGGCAGGTGCTCTACCACTTGAGCCACTCCATCAGTCCTCACTTAAGACCTTAACTAAGAGATGTGGACATCCTGGTAACCCTAAGAGTGGGCGTCTTCCTGCTGTGCTGGCCACAAGCAGACTGCACTGGAACCCGGAGAGTCTCCATTTTGACCTGTATGGTCCTTAGATCAAGACAAATTGGCAGCATCAGGAAGACAGGGTGGGTGACTGTGGTCCTTTAGCAGCAAGCACCAGTAGCACAGGGCTTCAGTGAAGAGTGAAAGTTTGATCCTAAAAAGTAACTACTGTTGATGGTGAACGAATTCATCAGAAACTCAACTCAAACCAGCTTGAGCACAAAGGGGAACCTGTGGGCTGCATAACTAAGCCACACAGAATTCAGAGATGCAGCTGGACTGCATCTGGACTTAGAGATTCAAATATTATCAGGACTTCCTCTCTACCTCCGTCTTAGTCAGCCAGGGCTGCTATAACAATTTACCATAGATTGAGTGGCTTAGACAACATTTATTTCTCACTGCTATGGAGGTTGGGAAGTTTAAGATCAATGTGTAGACAGGTGCAGTTCTTGACAAGGATCTTCCTGGTTTGGAGAGAGCAATTATCTCACAAGATGCTCCTATGAAAAGTCGTTTGTGTACACACACTTGAGGAAGGGAGAGAGAAAGCTCCAGGGCATCTCTTCCTCATCGTCTAAGGGCACAGAATCCCATCACACAGCCTCCATCCTATGGCCTCATCTAAACCTCATTACCTCACAAAGGCCCTTGCTGTCCTTACCTTCATGTTGGTAGTTGGGACTTGGGGACACAAACCTTCAGTTCATAATGTCTCTGATTCTGTCTGTGTATTAGATTCATTCTCTCCATTCAGCAGTCCCCACAAGGTCAATGCCATACCTACACAGGTAGCTTTAGACCTGGATACCAGAGAGGAGAGAGAGCATCCTCTCCAGCTGGGGAGTTGAAACCAATCTCAGAGAAGCTTTGTGACCACTTTCTCATAAGTAACTGGCCATTCACTTCGGCCAAAGGAGTAAGACTGTCACATTTGTATTTCAGGTAGTCATTCTGAGACTTGCTCTTGGGATAAGCTGGAGTGAGGTAACAGGGTAGTAGGTGAATTTCAACTCTAACAGTTCTGCTAAAACCAAACCAAAAGGAACCGAAGGGTTGTATATGACCAAAGTGGCTTAAACTATGGAGAAAACACCTTTGTAGCAGCTAGCGTGAGAACTTTGAGGAGAAAGGGTTCTGAGAAGTCTACCTCTCAAAGAGACAAAGGGAGCTTCCAGTCTGGGCTTTGGGCTGCCCCCAGACTTTCTGCAGGAGGGAACTTTTCTGTACCACAAAGGAGAAAGAAGGAGTGGTGAGGTTGGTGTTGTGAGTAAAAGGCCAGGGAAGAAAAGAAGGGACCTGCCATAGCTCAAAGATTTTTGAATGGTTTGTAGAACTCAAACATATGGGGTTGGATTTCCCTGGATCTTCTTCCTCACAAGTTTAGCAACAGTTTATTCCCACTGATCATTCATGCATACCATCCTCCTACTGCCCAGGTGTTGGCACAGATCTAAGGCAGATGTTATTCAGCAAGCAAGCAATGCTTTTAAGTGCAAGGGGATGATTGGGTCACAATGAGATTGTGAGAATGAAAACCTCAAGCAAAGATGCACACATATCTTAATGGAAACTGATTTTTCTAGGATATTTATTTATACACACTTGTTACTTCATTCCAATACTTATCTGAGGTAGGGTGTACTGCTTTTGCTTTCGAAAGCCCCATGTGACTTCACTTCCCTAAGTCAGGGGAGAAATAGAGTAAAGCCTGAACCTTGAGTGGAGACAAAGGAGCCTTGTACATGAAGAAAAGTGAAGGACGATTCTTGTTCCCTGACAGTGCATACACTGCAGGTGCAGGTATAAGATTTTGCATCTTCCAAACCAAGCATTTTCCTGCAAGGAATCTACGAAGACCATTGCACCAAGACTCCCTAAGGGAGTGGGGCAGGTTTCATCTGTCTAGCTGCAGAGATAGCTAGAAGTCTATTCCAGCAGGCAGGAATAGTTGTCTGGAATCTCTAGTCATCTGAAATCTTCACAGTGCAGTGATAGGCCAGCATCTGGCACTGGGATCTGGTCCTCCACACAATAAGAGGTCTTGGCAGAACTCAGAACTCAACAAGATGTTCCTGGGATCATCAGTCCTTTCAAACTCAAGCAGATGGGTGGCAAGTGAGATATCTGGTGATAGGGCTGTAGCCACTGGAATGACGTTTTAGAAGAGGATTGGACTCTATCCCTGAGCATCAACCAAGATGATGCTCTTCTTGCAGGAGCAAGAAGAGTGGGTTCTGGAGGGACTGGGGCCCTCTCAGGTAAAGAATTGAGTTGAGAGATGAAGAGGAAATCCCAGTTATCAGAAACCAGGCTCCTGCTCAGGTCAGGGGCACATGACCAATGCCCACAGGTGATGGCCCAGCTGAGCCTTTCCTGAATTCCTGCTCCAGAAAACCATGAACATAACAAAATACTTGTTGTTTTGTATGTCTATGCTGTGGAGTGATTTGTTATGGAGCAATGGTGACCAGTACATCATTGTAAAGAAGTGGGCACAGATGCACCAGGAAAGATTAGAGTCAACTTTAAGAAGTATTTTCTTATTATGGCAAAACACCAAAAACACCTAAATCTCGTCCTTCCTTCCTTTCTTCTTTCCTTCCTTCCTTCCTTTCTTTTTTGGCAGTACTAGGGTTTGAACTCAGGCCATTGTGCTTGCTAAGCAAGTGCTCTACCACTTGAGCTATGCCCCCACCTTTTTTACTTTTAGGTTGCTTTTCAGATAGGGTCTTGCTTTTTGCCCAGGGCCAGCCTAGGACCACAATCCTACTTATGGCCTCCTTGTATAGTTGGGATGATAGATGCACATCACCACACCTGCTTTTTTGTTAAGATAGGGTCTCACTAACTTTCTGCCTGTACTGGCCTTGAACCATGATCCTTCTGATCTCTGCCTCTTGAGTAGCTGGAATTACAGGTGTGGGCCATTGTGCCTGGCTCTAAATTTCTCTTATGCCTGTTTTAAAGAATCAGTGGAAAGATTAAGAAATTGCGTGGAAGAGTCTGCAAGGTCATGACAATGGACCTTTACATGTACCCAACGTCATCCTTTGGAGTTCATGAAGAGCCCACAATCTCATTTAAGTCTCAGAACTAAGGGTTAGTTAGTATATAACTCCACCTTCATCTTGGTTTATACCCCCTCTTGGAATTCCTGCCCATGATCCCAGTTGTTTTCCTTAGAGAGAACACTAATGGATAAGCAAAACCTGTCTTCAGTGAACACCCAAACGTGATGAGTACATTGATAGGAACTGTTCTGATTGTTTCCACCTTGTCTTTTCATATATGGACAGCAAAGAGAGCTGAGCTACCAAAATCCCCTGTCCCTGTGCTGCTCACAGAGCTTCCTGTGATCTCTGGTGCCTCAGGGCCCAGCCCTAGTTGCCCCCTTTGCAGCTGTTTTTAGAAGCTTCAGTCTTGACTCTTTGCAGGTGCAATGTCTGATGGTTGGTTTTCCTTGTAGGGGATATGCAAACAGAACTACATGATACTGTGGGATGGGCCAGCCTTCACAGTGGCCCCATGGTGACTTACACATCCTGGCAGTTATGTCCTTGAATCAGGATGGCTTTTGTAACAAATAGGGTAGTTGCAGAAATGACCAAGCTGGACTGTCACACTATCTCAGGCCAGATCATAAAAGATAGTATGTTTGTTCTCCTATATTTCTCACTCTGTGCAATACCAGCTGCCATGTCTAGCAGCCTGCAGGAGAGGTTCACAAGGGAAGGAACTGAGGCCTCCCACCCAACTTCTTGTTTAAAATGCTAAGTCTTGAGGCCATTTTTCCATAGCTGTAGGTAACATCCATTGTATAAATGAGAAATGGAACCTCAGAGACACACAGCCACCTGCCCAGTGTTGTGCAATTACAGCTATAGCAGAACTGGGGTAAGAGCCCTGCATCAGTGTGCATCTCTCACAGTCCCAGCTCTCTGATCTGGCTAGAGAAGAGAGAGAGAAGGCTGGTGGAGGGGCTCAAGTGGTAAGAGCACCTGCCTAGAATAGGAAGAAGTGAGGCGGCGGGTAGCGTGCAGTCATTGTCCAAGCAACCCTTTCCATGAACTTGGCAACTCTGACCAGAAACCCAGGCTCAGGGAGGGGATCAAAGACCCTTGGCTCCCACTTGCCTTGTCTCCCTGAAGCAAGTGCTGGCGAGCTCTTCACTCCCACACAGAACCACTCACGCATGCTGCCCGTGCCTCCGCTGGTGCCACAAACGGGACAGCTGCTGTCCCCCCTCACCAAGGCAGCACTGTGGGCTGGGGCAGAGAAGCACTGACATGCAGGGGCTTATGCTTGCAAACCCCGACTGTAAGTCAGGGCCAGGCCTTGTTGCTTCCCAGCTCCCCTACTGCTGACTCATGGGGTCACTTTAGAGAATTTGTTCCCCCAAGGGAGCCTTCGCTGCCACGTGAGTCACTGGCCGTGTCAGCTCCAGCCACCCCTGCACAGGCAGGTCTGGGTGATATAGGAACTCTCAATAGGGAGTCCAGTTTCCTTTTAAGCCAAAACTAATGGTTTTCAAACTGGGTTCCTTGGAACCCTAAGGTTTTTCAGAGCTACCTTGGGGTTTGCCATGGGGACAAACTGTTGGATCAGTGCTGTCCAATAGAAATATAAGTGAGTCACACACACAATTTTAATGTTTTGGTAGCCACACTGTTAAAATTCTAAAATTAAATACAGGAAATTATTAATTAATTATATAATCAATTTATTATATGTTCTTATAAGATACTGTACATTCCCTTTATTGTATTAGTCTCCAATATCTGGCGTGTGATTTGTATTTAAGCATTTCTCAGTTTGGACCAGCTACATTTCCAGGACTCAATAGCTACAAGTCAGAGTTGTGAACTTGAGCTGTGAAGGGGAAGTAGTTGAGTTTTTATGCAGAGAAGACTACCCCCTGGTGGACAAAACAGGAAATACATGAAGGCTCAAAGGACTTAAATGAGTGGAAAGATGGAAAGCAAAGAAGCTTGGGTGTTTGGGGGTGCAAGAGGCTCAGAGTGAGAGGACAGGAAAGGGAGTGTGAAAACAAAAGCCATGAAATCATTTGGTCCTCTCTTGCACCATGTGGTTTTTGTGACATTCATTTCTCTAAAAATATCTTTGTGAACTATCACAAAAAAGAGTTTCAACTTTTCAGCAGAGACTTAGTATGGCCTTAGAGCATGAGATGAAAGTAGAGGGTCCCATAGAAGCTTAAAGCAGAGGCAATAGAGCCCAGTGGTCTGGGTTCTAGACCCGGCTCTGCCACTTGTTGCTGCAGATAAATTGACACAATTTGCACATCTATTAAAAGAGCATATCCAAGATGGCTGTTCCTCTATGAGTTTGCCTGCTGCTCTTCCATCAAGATCTGAAGTCTGGGATGATGTTGTGATTTACCTTGACCAATAGAATGTGTGGGGCGAGTGGGGGCGGAGAGAGAGAGAGAGAGAGAGAGAGAGAGAGAGAGAGAGGAACACCAGGTCCTTGTGTGTGCAAGGCAAGCACACTAGCAGCGAGCTATATTCCCTAAGTGTTTTTTTGGTTTTTGGATTTTTCAATACTGGAGTTTGCATTCAGGGCTTCATACTTGCTAGGTAGGCTTGAGCTATGCTTCCAACCCTATGTGTTTTAAGTGGAGGGGAAAAAAAATACTTAGACAACGACACAGGCTACATAACCATGTCATGATCAGATTGAAGGAATTAGAGGTTGGTTAGGAGCAGAGCCCAAAGCCAACTTGGCTGCTCCTGGGCTGCGTGACCTTGGGCAAATCTGTGTAACACAGATCTTAATAGTATCTGCCTCTTGTGTTTGAAGTATGATGAGTTGTGTTTCTAGTAAGATTTACTTTTCCTTTCAAAATAACATAGGTCAGATGTATAGAACAGACATTAGAAGCTCAGTGTGTCAGATACTGTGTACTAGCTCAGAATTCCTTCAGAGGGTGACATTTTCTGAGTGCTCACAAGGGGTCAGCTTTTCCCCAGTGAGCTGAAGTTCAAGTGCAATCATATGACCAGAGAAGAGTATTCTCCACACAAAAGTGACAATATTATTTCAACAGAGGGCAGTGGCCAACAGCAAATTTCTCTAGCATTCTCCATCTGAAACTGCTCACAAGATCACCCTTCTTGGGGGACAATTTGGGACTGCAAAGGTCCAGACCCTTGTTTTATCAATATGGACACTTTCCCCCTTTTCCAGGGAAATGTGTGAACTGTTCAGATCTCACAAACATATCTTGTACCTTGGCTGCTGCTGAATTAGGGCTGAATGAAGCCGTAATTTGTTCCTCCAAAACAATGGCTGCCATTTGTTGAGTACCAACAAAATAGTAATGGTGACCTACATCGTACCCAATCACCTCACCCACCCCAAGAGAAGAGTGTCTCCCATTTTGCAGTTGAAGAGCTGAGGCTAAGTGTCTTTGTGCTCCCCTACATGATAGGATTGCTGGAGCAACCGTTCCACGTACAAAATCTGAGCCCTTGGGCAGTGATTCTCAATCTTGGCTGCATGTGGAATCACTCGGAGAGGGAGGTGACTTTCTTTTTTCTTTCTTTTCTTTTCTTTTTTTTGGTGGTACTGGGGTTTGAACTCAGAGCTTTGTGCTTGCTAGGCAGGTGCTCTTACCATTTGAACCACACCTCCAGACTTTTTTGCTCTGGTTACTTTGGAGCTAGGGTCTCGATTTTTGCCCAGGCCAGCGTGGACCACAATCCTCCTATTTTAAGCTTCCCATTGTTACTGGGATGACAGGCGCACACCACCATGACAGACTTTTTCTCCATTGAGATGGAGGCTTGTGCACTTTTTTGCTCAGTTGGACCTCAAACAGTGAGCCTCCCAATCTCAGCGTGCTGCATAACTTGGGATGATAGGTGTGAGCCAAGCTATTTGTTAAGATGGGGTCTCACGATATTTTTTCCCTCAAGGTCTGGCCTCGAACTGCAGTCCTTCCAATCTCAGCCTCCCAAGTAGCTGGGATTATAGACATGACCCACCTGGTTGCTACTCTAGTTCTCTTGCCTTTGCATATAAATTTTAGAATAAGTTTGTCTAAATTTATAAAAAAAAAAAACTCTTGGAGAATTTTGATAGCAGTTGTGCTATAATTACACATCATTTGGGGAAGAATTGACATTTTTTACTATGATCAACTTACAATTCATGAACATGGTACCTCTGTTTATTTGGATCTTCTTTGATTTATGTCATCAGCATTTTGTAGTTGCCTTGCATACATACTTTGTGCATATTTTGGTGAATTATGCATAAAAGAATAATTGTTTTTATATGTTAATCTTGTATTTTACAACTTTGCAGAACTCATTTCTTATTCTAGGAGTTGTTCCTGGTTTTCATTTTGTTTTGCTTTGTTTTTGGAGATTCCTTAGCATTTTCAATGGAGACCATCATGTCATCAAAACAGGAACAGTTTTATTTCTTCCTTTCCAATCTGTATACCTTTAATTTCCTTTTCTTTCCTTGTTGTGCTGGGTAGAATTTCCAGTACATACTGAATAAGAGTGTGAGAACAGGCAGCTTGTCTATTCTCATTCTTACTGGGAAACATTTAGTCTTTTACTTTTACATGATGATAGCTGTAGGGTTGCTTTAGGGTTGTCTTTTTTATAGATAGTCTTTATCAAACTGAGGTCCATTCCCCCTCCATCTCTAATTTTCTCTGAGAGTTTTATCATGAATAAGTGTTTGTCAAATCCTTTTTCTCTGTCAGTTGCTATGATCATAGGATTCTTCTTCATTAGCCTTGTCGTTAGTAGGTTATTTTGATTGACTTTAAGTATTGAACTGGCCTTACATATCTGGAATAAGCCCTATATTTTATTTTTTTTATTAATTTATTCACATGTGCATACATTGTTTGGATCATTTCTTCCCCCTTCCCCCCACCAGCCCTATATTTTATTTAAGAATATTTTGTTAAGAATTCTTCATCTGGGATATTGGTTTCTAGTCATATTTATTTACTTTTTATATTGTCTTTTCTAGAAAGTTTGTGTACCATGTTAATACCGACCTCATAAAATGAGTTGAGAAGTATTCTCTCCTCTTCTGTTTTCTTGAAGGAATATGTTAAATTGGTGTTAATTCTTTGAACATTTGAAATTTCTTTCTCAGGAGATTTTAATTATGAATTTGATTCCCTTAATAGTTGACAGAACTATTCAAATGCTCTATTTCATATTGGGTGAGTTGCTTTTTAAAAAAACTTTGCTTGTACTGGGATTTGAGCCCAGAGCCTCATGCTTTCTAAGCAGGCTCTCTACCACTTGAGCTGCTCCCCCAGCCTGTATTTTGTGCTTTCTAATAAGCAAAAGTCTCATCTGAGTTGTCAAATTTATGTATGCTCATAATATTTGATTATTGGCCTTCGATTTCTGTAGGGTCTGTAGTGATAGCTTCTTTCAGTCATAATACTGCTACTTTGTGTCTTTCTTTTTCTTTTTTTGGTCAGTCTTTCTACAGGTTTATCATGTTTTTGATCTTTCTGAAGAACAAACTTTTTTGTTTCACTTCTTTCTTGGTTTTATGTCTTCAAATTTGTTAATTCTACTCTTTGCATTTTCCTTCCTTCTATTTGGTTTGGCTTCCTCTTGCTCTTATTTTTCTGGATTCTTTAAGATAGAAGCTGAGGTTACTTAAGAGAGACATTTTCTTTTTTCTAAAGTGAGCATTTAGTGCTGTGAATTTCCCTCTCAGCACTACTTTAACTGCACCCCATGAAGTTTGATCTGTTGCATTTCATTTTTATTCCACACAATGTGCATTAATTCCCATTGAGACTTGATCCTTAGATTATTTAAAAGTCTGCTATTTGTTTTCCCATAACAGTTGGTACAGATTTTCAAGAACAGAAAATTGGTTTACTATTTTTATTTTATTCTTCTTTTCAGAAGGAGAAGCACATCTGTCACTGAAGGAGATAAGAACCGTGTTGGCAAACTTGTGTTGACATGAAAACATGAAACCATACACACACAGGCACATGCACACTCAGACCCACAAACATCCATGGTATGTGTCTACTCACACCTAGCCAGCCCAGCTCAAACACCTACTTTCAAAGACACTGATCACAGACATTATGATAGACAAGAAACAGGAAAAGGAAGTTGTTTGGCAGAAAAATATATCAAGTCAGCTTTGCATTTCTAAAAGAATTAGGTCAAACCAGAAACCTCCAGTGGAAACAAATGAGATGTTGAGGTCTGGGTTTATTGTAAGTCAGCAGCATTTGCCAAGTCAATTTTGTTCCCACTTCCACCATCACCATCCCATCTTAAGAAGGTTAATCAGACTAATTCTACTTTGAAAAACTGACAGGGAAAAAAGACAAAGACACTACGTTTGATACAACAATGAAATCTAAAGCCCAAGAACTAATGATACATTAAGAAGAAAGAAAGAAAGCTGTGCCCTGAAAAGAAAGTCAGTGTCAGACAAATAATAATACTTTCCTCGAGTGTTATGAGCTAAGGGTTATACACAGGCTGTCTTTTTATTTATATGCAACATATATAAACATATACATATTTTTATAAAGTTTTTCCCTTCCATCCACCTAATAACTAGCCTGCCTTCAGATTGTATGGCTTCATTTAGACATTTACTTCCATCTGGATGTCATGTGCTTGTAGCATTCTAACACATTTACATATCTGACATGTTAGGGTCCCTCAACCAGCAGCTGGAATGTGACACTGGATCTTTGGCTCCAAGCTTCAGATACATGGTGAGAGAAGTGACTTCCCTTCCTCATTTAAGCTAAGGGCACCCAGTCAGTTTGGATGAGGCTTCCTCAACAAGGGGCTGTTGACGTTTGGTAATTCTCTTTTGGAGGTGTTCCAGTTTAGCAGAATCCCTGACCTGGACCCTCTAGATGTTAGCAGCTTCCCCCTAAACTGTGGTAACCAAAAATGTTTCCAGGCACTGCAAAATTTTCCCCAATGAGAGCCACTTTTATAGACATGTGTCCTTATTTCCTGTTTCGGATGCTATGATGATTGGAGCCACAGCAGCCATCTTGTGATCAGGAAGAATGACCCCACAGACATGCCAAGGATAGTGCAAGAGATAGAGAGATTCTTTGTTCTTGATGACATTGCCAAGTTCCTGCACCAGTCCTAGAATTATCTTCCCTAGAGAAATTGGCAGACTGAATACATAGGCCACTTCAATCATACATTCTACTACTTGAAGCCAAGAGGACCTTAGTGAATCTACCAATGACCTTCCTCCTTTGCTTAAAACTCTTCACTATGTTGCACTCCTAACGAATTTCAAAGTCCACAGCTTAGCATCCAAAGGCCGTTGCCTCCCTGCTTTATTCCCCACTCCCCCTCAACACACAATTTCTCCCTTGAACCATGGAGTCCTCTAACTAGCCCTTATTTTTTGCATTTACTAGTTCTCTTCATGCTACATCCTTCTTCTCCTTCCTTCCCTGTTCCTCTTGAGACAGATGAGAGAGACCAATCTCTCCCTGAGGTGCTGGGGCAGGGATTAAGCATGGTTACAGCACTGTTAAACCACTGTTGATGCTAATGACAAGCCTTTATTGTAAGCACCCCTTTTAATGTTTATTTTCCTTTAAATAAGCTAAGATGTTGGGGGCTCCTGGGGCAGTTTAACTCCCTGGTTGACAGCTGTTAGGTCCCTGCTTGGTGTCCTGGCTATCTTGGGCAAAGGACTATCAGCCAAGAAGCAGCAGCCAGACTGCCCTCATGCCAGCACTGACTGCTTAAACATCCACAGACACCTTGAGGAAGCTACATGGCCTCTGGCTGTCAAAGCACAACTCTGGCTCCTCCAGGAAGCACTGGCCTAGCAAACAATTGCACTTTTTGCCATCACAAGCCTGGACGAATTCTAGATGACCCTCCAGGCCAGACAGCTAGCACTTCCTGGTGGCCCAACAGAAGGCCTGTGATTAATGCAAACACAGCCCTTCATTTGCATAAGGGACTGCCATGACTAGTAACAGGGACTGTGCCATGATCGGTGCCAACAGGGTCCTTCATTTGCATGAGATGACTGCCAGGATTGGTGTAGACTCCCTTTACACATCTCTATCAGCTTACTTTGTGATCAGTGGGAGATACCCCTCCTGTGCTGTCCTCCCTGTTGCAACACTAAGCCCAATAAAGCCTTCTCACAGTGGTCTTTTCTTGTCCACTTTTGATTTTCATCATTAGCTAGTAACATGAAGAAAGGAGAAGAGACAGCAGCACAAGTGGCAGTAGTGATGGGGGTGGCAATAGTCATCCTGGTTCTGGCAGTGGCTGAAGCACCAGCCATCTAGGAAGCTGTGGAGCTGGCATCAGCGGGGATGCAGCCCTCGCCCTGGCAGTGGTAGGAGCATTGGTAATGGCAGAGCACAGCAGCAGTGGTGGTAGGGACAGCAGAGGCAGCCACTGCCCTGGCGGAGATCTGAGCTGAAGAAAGTCCAAGAGCCAGAGAGAAGAGAAACTGTGGTCACTGGAAGAGTCCTAGAAAACTGTAACATTTGCCACCACTGCTCAAGGCTGAGGATTCTGACATCACAGGCCAGAGGTCTGTAACACCTGTTGTAGAGATAAGGGCCCCAGCACCCAGGGCCTTACAAGAACTGTAACACTAGAGGGCGCCACCTGCTGCCACTCACCAAGGATTATAAAAACTACCAAGGGCTGGGTGTTGGTAGCTAACGCCTGTAATCCTAGCTACTCAGGAGGCAGAGATCAGAAGGATCTCGGTTCAAAACCAGTCCAGGCAAATAGTTTACTAGACCCTATCTTGAAAAATCCCATCAAAAAAGTGATTGGTGGAGTGGCTCAAGGTATAGACCCTGAGTTCAAGTACTGCAAAAACAAAACAAAAAAAACCACCAAGGGCCCACCAAGACCTTCTCCTTGCCTACCCACAATTCCTATCTAGCTAGAGCAGTTGGCAGCACTCTTACTCAACCTTCAAGACAGCCCAGGCCACCATCTCTAGGAAGTTTTGCATCAAGGATTAAAACACGATCCCCCAAACTAGGAAATGCTCCCCCAGTTGAGGGCTGGCACATGCTTTCTCAAGCAAGGATTTGGATCTCTGCGACTTGTCACAGCTCTAGGCACCAAAGCCGGGTGCAATTGACTAATCTAGGGAGGAGTGTTATTCAACAACACACTAGGTGACCTTTGTGGTGAGAACATGCAATTGATGGGGTGAGCCAGCCAGAACTGAAGACATCGATTCAGTCCAAACCAACCCTACTCAACCCAGCCAGCTGGCACTGCTCATCTTTCCAGCTGCGAGCCCTCTCACACCATGCACTGCACCTGCTCTGAACCACTTAGTGGCCCCAAACATCCATTTGTGCAAGTGTAGTCTACTCCTCCGTACCTGGCATCCAGCCCCCTGTTCCTCAATAACTTCTACTCATAACTTCTGATTGACCTTTGATATCTTCTCCTCCATAAAGCCTACCCTACCTCTCCGAGGCTGCTGTGCACAGAGCACTTACCACTCTGCATTCCAATCATTCATTTCATACCTGTGAGCATCAAAGGGCAGGAGCTATGGTATATCCTTTTCAAACTCCAGCACCCAGAGTAATGCCAGGGCCCCAGATGTGAAAATGAGTGTTCACAGTGTGAACATGCAGTGGTAGGGCTGGATATAACGTGCTCTTGGCTTCATCCAACAAATGGTTTTTGACATCTGACTTTGCACTGAAGTTAAACAGCTTCCTGCATTGCATTTACTGCCCTCATCCAGGGAACTGGAATTAGGAGCGCTTGAGCACTCACTGGGCACTTTTATAAATGTGCAACTCATATTAATTGATCTATTTAATCCTCACAACAACTCAGTGAGGTTGGTACTGTCATCTGTAATTCATAAAAGGAAATAGATACCAAAAGTGCAGGAGCACTGAATCCTGGAGTCTGGATTTGAACCCTGTGGCCTAACTCTAGAGCCCATGGTCCTAACCTCTGTATTGCCTGGCTCCCTCCCTCTGAGTCACCTAGACATTCATTACAAAGGCAGAGAATTCTCCCTCCCCAAGCTCCAAATTCCTGTTTCTGTAGTTCTGGATGGGGACCTGGACAAATTGTATTTGTCACAGCCCCACACAGTGTGGCCCACATCAACTTCCTGCTAATAAATGTCTGTCCCCCAAAAAGAATCCAAAAATATATCTATGGCTCTTCTTGGTCTGTCCTGGTGTGCCTGTCTTTCTGTACCACAAACAGGATGCACTTGCTTTTCTCCAAGTGCACTCCATCTCTTTGTCAGAAGTCCTGTCCCCGACCTCCATCCACCCACCCAAACAAGCTTGAGAAGCAGAGGAGAGAGGAAATGAACATGCTGTCTTTCGGCTTTTCTCTCAGGGCAACTTGGCCCTTTCAGAGACCCTGCAGTAGGCAAAGAGACTTCAAGCTTCTCAAATGAGTGCTTAGTCTTTGGTGTTACCAGAAACATCCACAAGTCTCTGTCTAGAAGTCTGTATACATTCAGGGCACACCCACAGGGTTCTGTGGAGTCCCTGATACTCTTCAAACAAGCCTAGTGACTCCAGCAGCAGTTTATTCTACTTGGGTCCAGCCTGAACCAGAGAGCAAGGCCACAGTGGAGCTGGGGAATCCCTGGCCAGCTCCCCATTTCTCCCCAGTGATCAGGATGAATGCATCTATCCAGGTTGCACATGGTAGGGCAAAAGAAGAGTCTTCAAAAAAGAAGGCCTGTTCCCTGCAGGCAAACATTTTGTTGTTCTGCAAGATTGAGGGGCCCCTGTGGCACTATGGCAGGTAGCCCAGAGCAATGCGGCTGCCAGAGCCTCACTATAGAGCAGGCAGGGTTGCACTGGGGGATTCCCTGGAAGAGTTGCAAATGGAAACTGAATTGAGAAAAGGCACCTCTCTGACAGCCACATCAAAGGCAAGCTGCAGAAGAGTCAGCAGGAATCCTGGTCGTAACAGTCCCCCAGGGGAACGGAGAGTCAGAAAGATGGGTAAAGGGGTAGATAAACAGGTTGGGTGTTTTCTCTTAACCAACATTACTTGTTTTGACTATTACTGGGTAACAAAGTGTTCCAATATCATAATTTTGTGACTCGGAAACCTGGGCAGGGCTGTCTGGGTAACTCTTTCCTGTGTGGCAACATCAGAGGCCACTGAGTGAGGTTGAGCTGGTTCAAGGCAGCAGCCTCCCATGTCTGGCCCTTAAGCAGAGAAGGCTGGAGATCTGGGCTGGACCCATCAACCAACCACATGCATAGACTCACCAGCATGGTGGACTCAGGTAGTTGGACTTCATAAGTGATGGTTCAGAAAACTGTGAGAAAGTGTTCCAAGAGACCCAGATGGAAACTCCAAGACTTCTGATAACCTAGAAGTCTCAGAATGTCACTCATATCCCATTGTATCAGTCAACAAGTCACTGTGAACAGCTCAGGTTAAAAATTAGAATTTACATATCAATGGGAGGAGCAGTAAAGACTTGGCAGCCATATTTAATCTCCCATACTGCAAGAGAGCTAGGGAGCCCTTGTAAGGCTCATTATTACACACACATGTGTGTTGAGTTCTTGGCATGTGCCAGCCACTATCCTAGGCAGTAGAGAGACAGAGCAATGAATAAGACAGACGTAGTCTTTGCCCTTCGTGTGGATTATCTAGAATAGTCTAACAGATAAGAGTAAGTAATGTTTTCAGCAATGACATGGTACAAAAGAACATAGTCACCAGCAAGGATGACATGTTTAAGAGAGTGATATTTAAGCCATGGATAAGAAATAATGGACTAGGAGAAGGGAGAAGTGAGAGGGCTCTCAGGCAGAAGAAACAGATGTGTGGCAGAGTATAGTGGGAAGGGATGGTGTGCATCCCATCAGACGGGGCAGGTAGGAAGGGGCAGATTATCAAAGGATCTGTGTCTAATATTTGTCTTTTCAGGTCCTTTTTCCACCTTCTCAGCCCCGCCTTGTGCTTCTGATGGCTGACTCGCGTGGAATGCACCAATATGCTCTCTTTGCTCACTGGCCAGTACCATGGAAGGCCCCAGAAGGAGTCTGGATGGGGTGAAGAAGCTAGCAAAGAGGAGAAGTTGGGACATTCCCTGGCTTCTTCCCTGCTGGGCTGAAGTGGAGGTAACAATGTTCTTCTAACAAAGGCCACATCTGCTGTCAAGAAGCCTACTCTTAAGGCTTGGAGGATTCCCCATGTTCTTCAGTATCTCTTCTCTTGTGCCTTCAGGCCTAGGACTGGTAGGAACTTCCCACTATTTCTAGATCAGAGATACTTCATTCCTTCTTGCATTCCCTCTGCCCAATAGTCCCTTCCTTGAATTTTCCTCAAGCAGTCTTTTGAGAAAGTATCTGTCTTCTACTAGAACCTGAATCGTAGAGTATTGGTACCAGCTATGGAACTTCATGCCAGCAGCAATTCTAAGAAATGATAATCTTCCATCCCACGGTGGGCTGGTAAATCTTAACAGCTCTCCAAAAGGAAAAGTGATTGCCACATTCTGAGGTGCAAACATTTCCACCACGGATTTTAAGTTACCAATATGACATTCAACCAGCTTCCAACACTCCTAAAAATAGGACACAAGCTGGTATGAGCTGGCTTTAGCCTACCTCTGCCCAGATCAAAATCCAGCCCTACTCTCCTCTACCACTAGTCACCCCAGCCCTCAGCTGGGCTAGAAGTTCCCATACAGAAATAGACAGACCTCCTGAATGCTGTTAGCCTCCTCCTTTCTGTTCCTTTTCCCTATGCCCTGTTGCCTCCTGGGGAAAGGGTTGACCCCATGTAAGACTTGAGAATTCAGAATGGCCCTCGAGCTCCTAATCTCTTGGAATTTCAAAAAGCAGACACCAGGAGGGGGGAGTTGCAAGCTCAAGATATTTATTTGGAGAAATGCCCAGGAGAAAAAGGGAGAGAGAAGATCAGGAGTAGGCAGGGAGAACCCTTCATCTCTAGATGCAGGTCCAACATCTATGAAAAGAGACAAGGAGAGAAAGAGGATCCCATAGTAGAGCCTCAGACCACAGCACAATTCTGCAAAAATCTTGACCAGGCCAATGGGGTGTCCCAGAGCAAAAGTTGCTTTTAAAGAAACTCTGCCTCAGGCCAGAATCAAACAGCTCCAGTACCCTGCCAGGCTCAGTCATTGGCTGAAACCAGGCATGATGTGGTGTGTAGCCTCACTGTTCATGCTGGGGGTATCTGGGCCACCAGTCTACCATGCACTCTGTACGAGAGTCCCCTGAGCAGGCTTTTCCATGGCTGATATGGGAACTCATCTACTTGCCCTATTTCTTCAGGGAAGTTCAGAAATTACCTTTAACCACTCACTGAACAGCCACAAAGTCTCAGGGATGTCCTGGGCACAGTCCCACTAGCCCACAAGTTCTTGTGTGTAATGGGCATTGTCAAAAATTGGCCTCTGGCTAGTGGAGACCTCTAAGGCCTGATACCATTCCTTCCATGGTCCACTGCCCACAAAACCCTGCCCTTGGGGCTTTAGAAATAAACTCCATCCTCCTCCATCCCAGAGGAGATACTTTCTATGCCAGCCTCTTCAAGTTCAGATTTAAACTGCCCCAGTGCAGGGCCTAGCTGGACTCTGAATCCAAGCCCCCCTCATCCAATGCTTGACACTTACTCGAGGTTCCCTCACTCACCATGTACCTTACCTCCACGCTCTGTAACTCTAACCCAACACACTTCTTTCCCCTGTTCCCCTGCAAAGACTTCAGGCTCCAGCTTTCCTAGTCATGGCTATCTTCTGATTCTGAGGCCTGTCCCTCGGGGTTCCTAAAAGTCAGAAAAGCAGGCAATGGAGTGGTCCATATAGGTCAAGTCAGAAACCAGACTCCACGCTTCAGCCCAAAGTTTCTCAGCAAGAGTGTTGAACAACATTCTATAAGAAAGTAGAGAATGCAGGGAATGCAAGGGAATGTTCCATATAAATACATGCCAAAGGGTGACCTCAGCAAGAAGAGTTTCTTTTTCTTTTGGTGGTGCTAGGGGTTGAACTCAAGGCCCCGTGCTTGCTAAGAAAGCATTCTACTCCTTGAGTCCCTCCACCAGACCTTTTTATGTTGGTTATGTTTGATATAGGGTCTCTCTTTATGCCTGTCAGGCCTGGACTGTGATCTTCCCATTTGTGTTTCCCTGTGTAGCTGGGATGACACGTGCATACCATGGCACCTAGCCATTGGTTGAGATGAGGTCTTGTAAACTTTTTGCCCCAACTGGCCTTGAATTGCAATCCTTCTGACCTCTACCACCAAAGAAGCTAAGATTGTGGGCTTTAGTCACCATGTCAGGCTCAGAAGAGGAAATTAATAATCAAGCTGGTAGGATGATCCATTCTGTGGCTACCAGGCAGCTTCTTTCTCTAGACACTCCTGTCATCTCTGAACAGACTCGTGAACAGGGGTGGAGATCACGCATGGGCACAGCAGCATGGACTTCCACTCACCAAGGCTGACCTGTTGACAGCCTCTGCAAATGACCACTTTGTGAGCAGCAAAGGCCAGCACTGAGCTCTGATAAGGACAGTTCCCCAGAGTGACTAGTAGATTCATTTAGTGGTAAATTGACTATTCTGGACTCCTTCCATTATGGAAAGAGCAGTGCTTTGTCCTTGTTGGAATAGATCTTAACACCAGATGCTTTTCATCAGGGAAAGAGGTGCTTTTCCTGAATGCAATGCTTCTACAGACACTACCATCTGTGTGGATTTACAGAATTGCTTTATCCATCATCATGGTATTCCAAATAACAGTATTTCCACTAAAGCAAGTGAAGTGTGGCAATTGGCTCATACCCATGCAATTTACTAGTCTTACCATGTCCCCATAATCAATCCTGAAACAGTGGAAGGGCCTTTCGAAGACTCAGTTACAGTGCCAGCTAGGTGGCAGTATCTCACAGGACAGGGGCAATATATGGTGCTATTTCTCCCATAGCCAAGACTTGTGAGTCCAGCAATCAGGGGATAGAAATGGTGACACCATTCACTATTACTCTTAGTGAGCCACTAGCAAAATTTTGGCTCCCTGTTCCCATGACTTCATGCTTTACTGGTCTAGAAGTCCTAGTTCCAAAGGGAAGAATGCCTCCACCAGGAAACACAACAGTGATTACATTGAGATAGCAGTTAAGACTACCACCCAGCCACTTTGGGCCCCTCTTGCTTCTGAATCAACAGGCTAATAAGGGAATTAACATACTGGTTGGAGTAACTGGTCCTGATTAACAAAAGGGAATTGTGCTGCCACTACAAAGTCTGTCTGGAACCCAGATCTCTTAGGTCATCTCTTAGTACCTCCATGTCCCATGATTAAAGTCAATGGAAAATTATAGCAATCCAGTTCAGGCAGATTGCTGATGGCATGGCTTTCAGAAATGAAGGTTTGGGTCACCCACTAGACAATGAATCATGATCAGCTAAGGTGCTTGCTGAGAGCAAAAGAAATATGAATGGATAATGGAAAAGGGTAGTTGTAAATACCAGCTACAACCATGTGGCCAGATACACAAATAAGGACCGAACTGACAAGAGAATTTCTTCTTATTGTGTTATATGTTTGTACAAATATGTATTAAGCAAATAAGTTGTTTTTCCCCTCTTTACACACTTGTCATCTTACATAAGGTATATTCATAGTAATTAACTTCACAGCATAGTATTTAAGTTATAGGGTATCAAGGAAAAACGTCAATATCACACAAGGACTTTGCAACCTGTTCTGAAGAAAGGTTAGAGCATTTTCAGTTTATGCAAGAGTTGTCTCATGTTTGGAAGTGTGACTTTGTCATAAATATGTAGATATAAGTATAGGGATAGATATAGATATAGATATAGATTATATATGTATATGTATATATATATATATATATATATATATATATATCTCCATTCCACTGGTTCTGTTTCTCTGGTGGAACCCCTTACTTATCCACATCTCAATAAAAGAGAAACAAAACAACCTTGGTGGAAAAGTTGGTCATGGGTATTCAGATCTCAGAGAAGTGAAAGGGAAAGTAACAAGGCACCCTTTCCTCTTTTTGCTAGAAAAAGTAGGAAATAGCATGTGTATGCCGCATGTTATGTAGAAGTAACAGTGATAGTCCTTTACCTGATCATCCCTGAATCTGGGAATTGGGAACTAAGTTGTTCTTTCTGAAATCCACTAGCAAATTCAACGTGCACAGATCAAGATGGACTAAACCCAAGGCTGTCCGTGAACAACATGGCTGGAAGTTTGGGTACTCATTTCTCCTTACAAGAAAAATGAACAACCAGCTGCAATGCTCAAAGTTCTACCCTTCCCTTCCCCACTGTCCTCTGGGGAGGGCCCAGATAGAAGATGTAGAGCTGCAGATGAACACTTTTTAATGGTCCCTGCATAACATTGCAGAATAACCTGCAAACCAGATATGCAATTTTCAATCTCTCACTCAAGTGACCATAGAGAATTCCTTATGAAATTATGAGATGCAGGTGGGAGAAAGAAGGCAGTGTAGTAAAAGGAGGGTCCATAGGCAGGTGGTCCACTTCTTCATGGAACTCGCTTGTACCTTCAGGGCCTGTTCAGGCTTGGTCTCATATGGACTGATGATGAAGCACTGCAATGCACACCCAACCTTATGACTTAGTGAGTCAGACAAGTGAGGTTGGAAGGGCTGTTTCTACTGGCAAAGAAGACTCAGCAGAATTGAAGGATTTAATGGGATTTCCCATACATCCCCATTGCAATTTTCAAGATCTCGTTCCTTCCTAATCAGTGCCCTCACTTTACAGAAGATATCCTGCAAAGCTTGATTCAACTTACTCTGTAATTCAGCCACCAGCAAGATGAGACTCAGGATTTAGTTTTCAGAAATCCCAGCACTTTGGCTGCAGAGATAGGATTTCTTTAAGGAAAGACAGAAGCTTTTGGGTCATTTATGCAGAACTCGAGCTGGCAATTTGTAGCCTTGATCTCATCTTTTTCTTTTCCTAGTTTTTCTAGCACACTGAGGAGTAACAAGTCTGTCTCATTATGAACCTAATTTTGAATAAATGTCCTAAGGTACATAGTCACCCAGAACCTTGCCTTTTATAAGTGTTTGATTAGGAGCATCCAATGATGATGTTTTGCCACGTCTTATCATGCTACTGGAAAGAGCATGCTATTTTACTACTGGAAAGGGTCAGTAGTGGCTTTTTTTTTTTTCTCCTACCCCATGTCTCCCCATTCACAATGCAGAGCAGTCACAGGGCCCTGGCTGAGGTATATTGGGGTAGGTTTACTTTGCCTCCTCTTTCTATACTGTCAGTGTAGGAACACAGCCTGTGGTAAACACCAGGAGGCCTCCTTAGTGGCTTTAAATCTAATAATTAGAGAAGTGATTCAGACAATTTGTCCCTAAGATTCTGTTCTTCTAGAACCAAAAATCCGTGTAAATCATATTTCCACAAGAGAAAGAACCAGCAGGATATAAGGTTATAGGAGATAGATCGATGATAGATAGATGACACATAGCTAGATGAGAGATAGACAGATAGAGAGACAGATAAATAAACCGCAAGGAATCGTCCTAGTCAATTGTACGGTTGAGTAGGCAAGTGCTGTAGATCAGGCTGTAAAGCAGGCTTTCTGGAACTCTCAGGCAGAAGCTAACCGTGCAGTCCACAGGCAAAACTTCTTCCTCGGGGAAACAGTTCTGCATTCAGGCCTTTCAACTGACTGCATCATTGAGCCCACTTGTATTATTAAGGATATCCTCCTTTATGTAAAGGCAATTGATTGTAAATGTTAACACATTCGTGACACCTCAATCTGTGAATGACTGAATACTATGGAATACAGCCTAGCCAAGTTGGCACATAAAACTGGCCATCACCATTGTATAATTAAAGTACAATAAACTACACATATTTAAAATGTGTTATTTGATTCATTTTGACATAGTGCAATCTCATGAAACTATCAGCAAAATCAAGGTAACAAATTTCTTCATCACCCCAAAAAAGATTTTTTGTGTCCCTTTGTAATCCATCCCTCCCCCCTGCCCTACCCACAGGCAACCACTGATCTGCTTTCCATCACTACAGATTAGTTTGCATTTTCTAGAACTTTATATAAATGGAGTCATATAGCATGTACTCTTTCTTCTTACACTCAACATCATTGTTTTGAGATTCATCCATGTTGAGACATCACCAATATTCCTTTTGAATGCTGAGTGTATTTTACTGTACAGATACTACAGTTGATTCATCCATTCACCTGGGGATGGACATCTGGGCTCCTCTGAGTTTTGCATGATTATAACTAAGGCTGTTATAATCATTTGTAAACAAATATTTGCATGGACATTGTCTTGGGTTCTCTTGAGCAAATACTGTGGAGCAAGTTGACTGGGCCATATAGGTACATGCTAACTTTTTGAGAAACTGCCAAATGGCTTTCCAAAATGGTTATGCCATTCCTCCAAGTTTTAAATTTGTCACCTTTGTTTTGTTATTTGGGTCATAAAGTTTATATGAAAAAGAAATTGAATGAAATCTTGAAATGTTAATTTGGTATATATAAAAGTGGGGGCTCCCCTATACCAACCAGTTCTAAGAGCAGTAGGGGAAGAGAGGAAAAGGACAGTCCACCACAGCCTAAGGACTCAGAGGCTTTTGGCATTCTTACTCTCCAGCCCAGACTAAAGGTTAGGAAGAACCATGGCTCCTCACAAACCAGAGACTTAGAGCCACTTAGAGTTGAATTGAATCCCACTTGGTCACCATTTTCTTGCTGTTTAACTTTGGGTGGGTGACTTTGACCCCTGGGTCCCTTGGGAGACCCATCTTGCTGGAGCTGGTTGGTCTGATTAGACCATGAGACCCTGGGGTATAGAGTCCACAGCTCCTGTATTACAGCAATTAGTTCCTGCCAAGAGTCCCCTCAGATGTGGGTCCAGAGATCTCTGAGGCCCTGTTTCTGCCCCGAGTCTCATCTCCCCACAGATGGGCTTAGACATTATTTGTGGTAACTGGGTCCCTGTCCACATTGTGGGTGTCCTTGAAACTGAACTTCTGCTTCTGTATGTCTAAGGATGGAACTCAATTCTGGCTTGTCCAGTCTAACCAGTGTTTTAGATCTTTCTGTTTAAGGCAAGAGCATGACCATTTTTCATATTGAAACAAAGCATGAGGAAACATTAAAAAATCAGTGTCAAACTGAATCTTCATATTTAGGGAATAAGCATTTGCTGAACACTTGCTGTATGAGTCCTCTCAATATTGCTTAACTTAGAGAAGAGTAGTTACACACACACACACACACACACACACACACACACACACACACACACACAATGTCCAGGAGGCTAACAAATCTGTGAGGAAAATGCCCAATCTCAAAATAATGTAAAAATTCTATCAAGACAACATGACACTACTATTTTCCTTGAAGAATGATGGATATTTTCAAAGTTAATAACATTTGACTTTGACAAGGTACATGGCAATGGGAACTCCTGTACAGTATTTTGGAAAAGTAAATAAACACAACAATTTTAGAGGACCATCTGGCTAGATCTACAATAATGTAAAATTTCTATATCCTATGACCCACTAATCCTCTATTTCTAGGAGTTAATTCTCTAGAAATATTAACACCAATGCATTAAAGATATACATACATTCCATTGTGTTGTGGTAATTTTAAAAAAGAAGCAAATTTGATGTTTTTAACAGACAAATTGGTAAAAATATGCAATGTAGTATAATACTTTTTAGTTCTTAAAAAGAATGATATGGACTCTCAAAGATGTCCATAACATTTTGTTTAAGAGACGAAAAACAAAGGACAGAAAATACATGGAATGATTTGTATAGTGCAGGAAACACTATACAATTGCTTGTATTTGAATATCCTGAAGTATGTAAATGAACCATGTATGGTGGTTCACACCTGTAATCCCAGAATTGAGAAAGATAAGGCTGGAGGATCAGGAGTTCAAGACCAGACTGAGTTGTACAGTGAGTTCCAGGCCAGCCTGGGCTATACTGCAAGACCCTCAAAGATGTAAACTGAACTGTTAACTATAGAAGCACTCTGATTTCAGTTTTAACATGCAAAGAGCTTGGAAGACATCACCCAACCACCACAATAAGAACACATTGAAAACTGATTACTTTTCTTAGACTCATTAGAGAATTGAAGTCACAGGCAAAAGCACCAACCTCTAAACTGGATAACATAAATCATCTTAACCTGAAGCAGAAAAACCACACATGACCATCTCAAATGATGCGCAGAAAGATCTCAACGCAATCAAATGCCTTTTCAAAATAAAAACATACTCACCAAACTACGAATAGAAGGAAAATTCCTCAACATGATAAAGGCCATATATGAAAAGCCACCAACTATCATTGTACTCAATGACAGAAGATTGAAACTTTTCCTGTAAGATCAAGACAAGGATGAGTTCAAACCCCAGTCCCACCCCTCTCCCCCAAGAAAGACAAGACTGTCCACTTAACTACTTATATTTAACACAGTACTGGAAGTTCAAGCCAGAGCAATTAGGAAGGAAGGGAGGGAGGGAGGGAGGGAGGAAGGAAGGAAGGAAGGAAGAAAGGAGGGAAGGAAGGAAGAAAGGAAAGAAGGAGGAAAGAAGAGAAGGAAGGAAGGGAGAGAAGGAGCGAAAGAGAGGAGAGTAGAGAAAGAGAGGAATGAAGAGGCACCCAAATGGTAAAATTATCTGTATTTGTGTAAGTGTTCCAATTTCAGTATGCCCTTCCCTACACTTGTTATTTTATTTTTGTTTGTTTGTTTTGGGTTTTTTGGTGGTGGTACTGAGGTTTGAACTCAGGGCTTTGCACTTGCTAGGCAGGCACTCTACCAGTTGAGCCACACCTCCGGCCCTCTTTGCTCTTATTATTTTGGACTTAGGGTCTTGCTTTTTTTGCACATGCTAGCCTAGACCACAATCATCCTATTTTATGCTTCTCATTGTAGCTGGGATGACAGATGCATGCCACTGTGCATAGGGCCTTTTAAACTTTTTGCCTGGGCTGGTCTTGAACTGAGATCCTCTTGATCTCAGCCTCCCAAATCCTGGGATTATAGGCCTGCATCATCATGCCCAGCTTAACATCATTCTCAATGGTGAGAAACTAGATGCTTCCCCCCTAAAAATGGGTGTGTGGCAAGGATGTCTCTTTTTCAGCATTTCTATTCAACACTGAAAAGGAAATAAAAGACCCGATACGGTGGGTGGTACACACCCGCAATCCCAGCCACTTGGGAGGATGAGACAGGAGGCTCTCAAGTTCAAGGCAACTTAATGAGACCCTGTCTCAAAGTTAAAAAGGATGGGGGCGGCAGCTTAGGAGTAGAGTGCTTGTCTGGAGTGCATGAGGACCTGAGTTCAGGTCCTCAGTGCCAGGAGGAAAGTAAAAGGGAAACGGAAGGTATATGACTCGGAGGGAAGTGTAAGTGACACGAAACACAGAAGCACCATTTCTGCTGCAAGTCGCTTGTAGAGGAGAGGTGTAGCTCCAGGTGAGTTCCTTCACAGATGTTTTAAACTTATGTTTTCCTCCCATTTAATAGCCTATGCCTGCAATTCTTAAGCTTCAGTGGACATCAGAACCACCTAGAGGGCTGGTAAATATGAAGACTTCTGAGTCCTACCTCTGCAGGCTCCGGCTGCTTTCATCTGGGATTTCCCAGGGAATGACATTGTTTTGGAGAGGGTAGTCTCCACACCATACTTTAACTAGAACCGACATACCTACTAGTTTTCTTTTGCTTTTGCTGAAGGAAGTAGAGACTCCAAGTCTTCATGTAAGATCTCATAATTGTTGATGGTTACATAATTTAGAGCTGCTTCTCTCTCTCTCTCTCAGTGGGACTGGTGTTTGAACTCAAGACTTCACACTTGCAAAGCAATGAGCCATGCCTCCAGTCTACTTGCTCTGGTTATTTTGGAGATGGGGGTCTCACAAACTATTTACCTTGGCTGTCCTCAAACAGAGATCCTCCAGATTATAGCCTTCCAAGTAGCTAGAATCACAGGTGTGAATCACAGGTGCCCAGCTAGAGCTGCACTTCTCAATCTAAATTACATTGTGGGCTAGAAAGCTAAATTCGTTGTCTTAGAGTTGAGGTAGGCCATGGGGATGGCGATGAGAAGAGGTGGTATGCAAAAGGGAGCCAAACCCCTAAAATGTCTCATCTGCAAATTTTGTAATTCAGTTCAAAATACTTTATAATTTCCTTTTGATTTCTTCTTTGACTTATAGACTCTTTAGAAGTATGTTAGTAACATTTCTAAATTATTGGAACTTTTTAAGATATCTTATTGCTACTGATTTCTAATACTTTTGGGTCGTTCCATTCACTGTAAATATGCTAATTTATTTTCTTTCCTCTGAGTGTCTCTGTGTGTTTTTCCTTTTGTGAAACAGGGTCTCCTTTTGTAGTCCATGTTGGCCTTGAACTCACAATCCTGCCTGAGCTTCCCAAATCCTGGGATTACAGCATGGCCACCATACCCACATCTATTTTCCTAAGCACAGTTATAATATGTACATTTTAATCTTTATTTGCAAATTCCAACATGTATCCCATCTCAGAGTCAGCTTCTTGGTTGTCTTCTCTTTTGAATTATGGGTTATGTTTTCCTATTTCTTCATATACTAAGTTGTTTTGTATCCTAAATACTGTGATTGTTACATTGTGGAGACTCTGGATTCTGTTTCATTCTTCTGAAGAGTGCTGATTGTTTATTTGCTATTTGTTTGAACAGGCATTAAGTTGGCAGACTCATACTCTAAACTCTGTCTCTCCTGAAAGGAGCAGGAGTTCAAATCTTGCTCATTTCTTTTAGCTATTGCTAGTACATCCAAGGTTCAGAGGTCAGGCAGACATTTGGGTAGGATATGTGTGTGTGTGTTCATATATATATATGAAAAAATTATGAGTTTTCTACCAGAATTTTAGCTGTTCCCCGTGATCAAGTGCTGCCCCCAAGCCAAAATCACAAAGCTGGGGGTCTTGCCCTTTATCATTCAACTGTTCTCCTCTTTCAAATGCTAACCCCCTTCAGCATCCACCTGCTTTTGCTAGTTCCTCAGTGCCCTCAGGAACTTGTATTTTGATTGGTTGGCTTTGGTTCAGGATTTATAGATCTTTATTTGGTCACCTAGGAGCTTACTCAGTCATTACCAAAAGTAGGACCCAGCTATGCTGTCTTCTAAATAATCCAGTACTAGATAACTTGGCAGGCATGGACTGTAAAGTGATCTTTAGAGTCAAGCAGCATCAAGTAAGACCATAGTTTAAGAAAAGACTGAGTAAGGTTGGGGAAGATAGAAGTTAACTGGATTGACCAATGGTTCCCTGTTATCCCAGACCAGTCTGAGGACTTCTTTTATTCTAGAAAATTGTGAACTCCACTGATAATAGAAGTATGTGTTTATCTTGCTTTGGTGATATAGGCAAGAGGGTCTTACTATGTAGCCCAGGGTGGCCTCAAACCAGTGATCCTCCTGACTCCACCTCCCAATTACTAGGACATGCACCACCACATCCACCTAAGGAATGCAAATTAGAATCAAAAGAAGCCAACACATCTCTATTCTATGTTCATGAGAGATGTTAAAATGCTGTCTTTTAGCAAATTAAAATAAAGGTGGGTAAGATGTCTTCTTTCTCAGGAAATGTCATTTAGTTTTGAGAAATTTCCAACCATGAAACTGGAGTGCTAATGTTAATCAGATGAGTCAGTCATAGAGTGCTTGTCTTGCGTGTCCAATGTCCTGGGTTCCACCCCGAGAACCCCTCCCCCCTCAAAAAGTCCATGCCTTTCAGTGGGTCAGAGGAAAGACAAGATTTATTCAGTGGACTTTAGGTTCACCTGTATAATATAAAGAATGCTCAGGAGACCCCTGTCCAAAAGTATCTCCACTTCCAACCTGTCATACTGTAGACTAGAAAGTCCCAGACATTTGCCTAATTTCCAATTTCATTCTACGTCATAAACTCATGCTTATGTCCTAGAACCCAGCATCCATCAGAGTGTCTGGCAAATATCAGTGGTCATCAAGGCTGTGGCTCTGACTGAGTCAGATATGCTCATCTGTAAAATGCTCAATTTGTACATGTCAAAAGATATCAGAAGACCACACACACACTCAAAATGCTAAAGAGCACCATGGATTAGTAATATTAAGTAAAGTGCTTTTAAAAACCCATAAGAAACTGGGCACGTTAGCACGTCTATAATCCCAGTACTGAGCAGACTGAGGCAGGAAGATCATGAGTTCAAGACCAGCCTTGGCTACAAAGACAGATCCTGTCTCCACAAACCCAAAAACAGAACACAACAAGAAAAATCCACAAGAAAAGCATTACTATTCAATGAAAATGAATAAGGAAAAATCCATAAATCCTTTAAAAATAAGCAACACACGCAGACAGTAAGCATGAAGAAGCATGTGTGTTCCTCTTTAGGGATCAAAGAATACAACTTAAAACCATCTTATCTAATATTTCAACATTTATTGGTTGAATAAATGAATTAATATCTCTGGGATCATTAGCCCTGCTTTGTAGATGAAGAACTAAGGCTCAGATAGGTTAAATAACTTGGCCAAGAGCACAGTAATGGGGTCCAATTTGATCTCAAGTCTCTGAATCCAGTTTCACTGCTCTTCCTCCTCCCCTCAATCTACTGAGAAACAGCTGGCATAAGGATGGATGCTCAATTACCAGTCTGCAAGGAGAGAGGAGACTTATGACAGAATGTAAATCAATGTACTGTGACCTTCATCAAGACAGTCTTGCTTTGGAAAAGAAAAATGTTATCCAAACCAACCAATGATTAGTGACTTTGTGTTCTGGCACAAATTCTTAATTTTGTTACAAATGCTGGTCCATGGAGCATTCTTTTTTGTGATAGGGGTTCTTAGCTATCTCTAGCCCATGTGACTTTAAACTCTACATGTCTGTCATTTCAGTTGCTCTCGGCATCCCTGCCATCTGGTCCAGATGGAGTACTCTGGCATCTATGAGTCTACCACGGCTTTTTATTACGATGCTCTGAGTATCCTGTGTGAGAGTAAGACCATACTGTTTGCCACCATCTCCACTACCGTCCTGTACTCTCTGGTGTTCCTCCTTAGCCTGGTGGGCAACAGCCTGGTGTTGTGGGTCCTGGTGAAGTACGAGAACCTCGAATCCCTCACCAATATCTTCATCCTCAACCTGTGCCTCTCAGACCTGATGTTCTCCTGCTTATTGCCTGTGTGGATCTCAGCACACCACTGGAACTGGGTCCTGGGAGATTTCCTCTGCAAGCTCCTCAGTATGGTCTTCTCCATCAGCCTCTACAGCAGCATCTTCTTCCTCACCATCATGACCATCCACCGCTACCTGTCAGTAGTGAGCCCCCTCTCCACCCTGGGTGTCCACACGCTCCGCTGCCGTGTGCTGGTGATCACAGCTGTGTGGGCTGCCAGCATCCTGTCTTCCATCCCTGATGCCATCTTCCACGAGGTGATCGCCTCAGAATGTGTTTATTCCAAAGACCAGGGACTCTTAGCCTCAGTCTACCAGCACAACATCTTCTTCCTTCTGTCCATGGGAATTATCCTGTTCTGCTACGTACAGATTCTCAAAACCCTGTTCCGCTCCAGATCCAAGCAGAGGCACCGAACAGTCAGGCTCATCTTCACCATCGTGGTGGCATACTTCCTCAGCTGGGCCCCCTACAACCTCATCCTGTTTCTGCAGACACTCCTAAAACTCAAGGTCATCCAGAAATGCGAGGTCAGCCAGCAACTGGATGTTGCCATGCTCATCTGTCGAAACTTGGCTTTCTCCCACTGCTGCTTCAATCCTGTGCTCTATGTCTTTGTCGGGGTCAAGTTCCGTAGACACCTTAAGAGTCTCTTCCGGCAGGTCTGGCAGAGCCGGCAGCAGACAATGAGCCCTGCCCCGTTTCCCCACAGCCCTGGTGCCTTCACCTACGAGGGGCCCTCCTTCTACTAAGGATGGTGCGTGTGGAGGTGGCCTGGGATGCAAGAGGGGAGCAAGGACAAGTGGACCAGGAAGAGAATTGCAAAAGAGATACACAGTGAAAAAGCCACCTGTCACTGCAGTGGTGGGGAAGAACAAGGTCATGACACCTGTGGGTCCTATATCCCCGCCTCTTGGCAAAGTTGCTCCCCCCCTGTGCATTTTATATTCCATGCAATACAACTCTTCTTGGATTCTGAGTTTTCCATTCATTCCTTCACTTAGACATGGATTGCTTGCCAGTGATTGGTCAGAATATCCTAAAACATAAAAGGATTTCAGGAAAGGAATATCCTTCCAGACTTCAGGAGGGCCTAAAGCTCAGTGTGTGTAGTGCAGTGCAGTGCAGGTTGCTGCACCCAAGGGTGGTCCCAGCTGACAGTTCACTTGGAAGGGGGCTGGCTCTGTGTTCCTTAGTGACTGCTGGATGAGGCTGTCTGCAGGACAAGAGTAATCAGACCCTCAAATAATCATAATCACAACAAAACCTGGATTCTAAAAGCCCACAACTAGACTGAAGACAGCTCAGTATCCTAGCGCTATAGCCTTCACACCGAACCTGGCCCTTAAATATTTAGCTCATAAATATGGTATAGAAGAAACGCATATACAGTAAGCCTGCCTTATTCACAAATCTATTATGTTAGCTTTGAAGCAAGTGAGGTTAAAAAAAAAGTTAAAAGAAATTTCAAAAACAAAATTTTTAAATTCCCACGTGTATTACACAGCTCAGTTGATGTGGAGCTTTCAGTCAGTAGTGTGTTATCATCGGTTGTGTTTTTTTTTTTTTCATTTTTCTTTTATTATTCATATGTGCATACAAGGCTTGGTTTATTTCTCCCCCCTGCCCCCACCCCCTCCCTTACCACCCACTCCACCCCCTCCCGCTCCCCCCCTCAATACCCAGCAGAAACTATTTTGCCCTTATCTCTAATTTTGTTGTAGAGAGAGTATAAGCAATAATAGGAAGGAACAAGGGTTTTGCTGGTTGAGATAAAGATAGCTATACAGGGCATTGACTCACATTGATTTCCTGTGTGTGGGTGTTACCTTCTAGGTTAATTCTTTTTGATCTAACCTTTTCTCTAGTTCCTGGTCCCCTTTTCCTATTGGCCTCAGTTGCTTTAAGGTACCTGCTTTAGTTTCTCTGCATTAAGGGCAACAAATGCTAACTAGTTTTTTAGGTGTCTTACCTATCCTCACCCCTCCCTTGTGTGCTCTCGCTTTTATCATGTGCTCAAAGTCCAATCCCATTGTTGTGTTTGCCCTTGATCTAATGTCCACATATGAGGGAGAACATACGATTTTTGGTTTTTTGAGCCAGGCTAACCTCACTCAGAATGATGTTCTCCAATTCCATCCATTTACCAGCGAATGATAACATTTCGTTCTTCTTCATGGCTGCATAAAATTCCATTGTGTATAGATACCACATTTTCTTAATCCATTCGTCAGTGGTGGGGCATCTTGGCTGTTTCCATAACTTGGCTATTGTGAATAGTGCCGCAATAAACATGGGTGTGCAGGTGCCTCTGGAGTAACAGTCTTTTGGGTATGTCCCCAAGAGTGGTATTGCTGGATCAAATGGTAGATCGATGTCCAGCTTTTTAAGTAGCCTCCAAATTTTTTTCCAGAGTGGTTGTACTAGTCTACATTCCCACCAACAGTGTAAGAGGGTTCCTTTTTCCCCGCATCCTCGCCAACACCTGTTGTTGGTGGTGTTGCTGATGATGGCTGTTCTAACAGGGGTGAGGTGGAATCTTAGTGTGGTTTTAATTTGCATTTCCTTTATTGCTAGAGATGGTGAGCATTTTTTCATGTGTTTTCTGGCCATTTGAATTTCTTCTTTTGAGAAAGTTCTGTTTAGTTCACATGCCCATTTCTTTATTGGTTCATTAGTTTTGGGAGAATTTAGTTTTTTAAGTTCCCTGTATATTCTGGTTATCAGTCCAATCTCGTGATCTACTCAGTGTTTCCCTGCCCTTATTTTCGTGAAAATCTGCCTCACTAAAAGCAAAGTGAAAGTTATAGAAATCCTCCCAAGACAAAAAAAAAAAGGCTTGTAATATGCCTAAGTGATAAAGTGAAAATTTGAGATTTGTTGGAAGGCAGCATGGCTTTAGCAGAAGTTGAGTGGTGTTATAGAAAAAACAAGTCAAGCATCACAGTACAGTGCTGAACTGTGTGCATCCTGAGGGTGCATGGTTTTTCCTCCATGGTTGACTCCTTGGAACCAGATACCCACTGACACCAAGGCTCTACAGTAATGCATGCTACCTTCTGCACTAAAAAGGATACAAAAATAAACAAGATATAGTTGCTAACCTCCAGGTGCCACCAATCCAGCCCTGAAGCCCAGATAAGCAAAGCCTACCTTGACCAAGGCATGAAGTCCCCTCCAATAGGTCATCCCTTCTAGATAGAGCTAACTTCACACTGGTCACTTTCCACCTAAAATGTCCTCCTCCCACTTGATTGATGGTGCCAGATTGCTCCATCATCCACTCTCCAACCTTTAGGTTTTCTTAAAGTCCTGCATTTTCTTCCCCTCAGCTTCCACAATCAGGTTCTATGGACTCCACCTTCCAGTGTCTCTCTGCCTTGTTCCTGCCATTACATACTCATGACTTCATTCTGGCAATGACCTCAATTTTTCAGCGTCTTTCTGCTGCTCCTCTCTTTCACAACTAGGCCATCCTGGGGCTTATTGGCTCCTCATTGCTTACAAATAAATTGCAAACACCTTAACAAAGTTTTTAAAATCTCCACAATCTGGTGCCAACTGACTTCCATTCTTACTCCACTCTGAGCTCCCTGCCTCAAGCAACTTTAGATCCAACCACAGGAGACCACTGACCTTCTTCTCCCCAGTCTCCTGCCTCTGGTTCTTTGTCATGGTATCACCTGGGCCTAGAACCCTGGTCCTTCTCCTCTCCAACCTCCAAGCCCCAGCTGAAAGACCAGCTCCTCCAGGAAGCCCTCCTAATGTGCAAAGCAGAAGGGTACTGAGTTGCTGTGACACTCTGCCCCTCTCTATCTTGAATTTGTTGCCCTCTGTCTTGTGTCATTATTACACACTTGCATGTTTTTTCTCCCTGTCTCATCAAACTGCTTGAGGCCAGGAACATGGTCTTGAGCCTTGACGTTCTACAGTGAGAGCAAAGAATGACAGCTGTCATCCCTGGCATTTATGCTCTTTGGGGAGGAGCATGCCATGGGACACACTTTACCTTCTATGCACCAGGTTGCTTCTCTGTAAGTATAACCTGTTTACTCCTCTGCACTCTCAGAGCACATGCCTATTCCTCTCTGTGACAATGGCTGCACAGGACTTTGCCTTCTAGTTAGTGGTACACTGTCTCATAGCTTCACACTCTAGGGCAAGGATACTGTCACTTCCTAAACTTTCCTATGCCACAACCTAGACCAATTTGTGAACCAAAATCTGCTCTGGAGTGGGCATTTGGAAATGATCCCCATGTGATTCTGACATGTACCCCAGTTGGGAACATGTGGCTGCAACTGTTTGAAAACAGGGACCCCAGATTTGGTATCCCTAACAGACCCAGCACAATCTGGAACCAGGAGTCTTCTGCTAATTTCACTCTTCAGGTATCCAAAGCAAGAGGCACACAAAAGTGAGCTATGAATGAGAAGATAGAAGGATATCTAGCAGAGAGTGTGGGGCAGAGAAGCAGCAGAGAGCTAGCTGCATGGCAGGGATCCCATCCTCCTCCAGCCCTGACTGCAGTCCTTTACTGGCCACAGTCTCTTGCTGTCTTCCTCCCTCTACCACTGAAATCACTGTTTCTTCTCAACTAGATCTCTGCAAGAGTCCTGGGCACAGGACTGCAGATTTCTTGCCACTTCTGGGATACAAAAACTCTGCAGGGGATATTAAGGAAGGTCCTCTTCTCAGCATCCCCTCCTTCACACTCCCTCAGAACCAGGAGGAGAGGAGACTGGTTGATATCTGAAGTGGAGTGTGTGTCCAAGCTCAGGGAAGCCCCAGATCTCAAGTGACTCCAGCTGGAGTGCAAGTTCATGGCAGTCACAAACCCAGCTTCCAGGCCTCCCTAAAAGCCCCGTGGTGTTTGCAGTTAATTGAATGGACAGCAGTCTAACTTTTGGCTTTTCTCTGCTTCCATTTCCTCTTTCCATACTTGCCTATGTTAAATCTTCCAGTCAACACCAGTTCCCTGCCCAGTGATCTTCCCGTGAACACCTTCTCTAAGGTCCACCAATCCAAACACCACCTGGCTCTTTGGAATTAAGCTTTGTTGAACTTCTGACAGCTTGCATTTGTGAAACCTGCCTGTAACAGAACAAAGAGGCCCACAACTATGCAAAACTCAATGGAAGAGATTCCCCCAAAGTGAGAAGGCTCGTGGCATCTGCACCTTGTATCTAAACCCTGAACCCAAGCTTTTGTCCACTGTGACCTTGGGCCTCTCAGAGCCTCAGTTTTGTCATCTGTAAAACCATAGAAATGCCAACAATACAAACTCATCCCACCACAGGGATGTGTATGAGGTCATGTATGTAAAGTACTTGATTTATAAACTGTTCTGTCTCAGGTAAATATGAATTACTACCCAGTCTTTTCATAAAAACTGAAGGCCTTACGGTATTAGATGTACAAGTAAAAGATTGGCTTGCATTTACTTCAGGCTGGTTGTTTTGGTCAATTGAGTCCACTATAACGGGGGTATACTCAAGCCACAGCCTTGGTTATTTTCCTAGCTGAGAGAAGTGTGGTTCTTTGTGGTTTTGGGGGATGGAACAGTGCTGGGCATCAAACCCGGGGCCTTGTGCATGTTAAGCAAGTGCTCTACCACTGAGCTCCTTCCCCAGCCTATGATTCGTTAAAGTTTTATGCTTTGGGGGGATCTGGGTTAGGACTTAGGGTTGGAAAATAAAGTGTGGAAGAAGGCCTGTGTGGGTCAGGACACTGGCTCCATTCAGCCATAGGTGAAATTGTCCAAGAGGTCAAGTCTGTCTAGAGTGCTTTGTGACTCAGTTTCTGTCCTCATCTCTCCCCTGCTTCTATCTCCAAGCCCAAAGCTTCCTTCTGTCTTGAACCATTTATGCCTGAACAAGAACAGTTCAGAGATATAGTCCTGTAATGGGAAGGAATGACACTGTTTCCTGCTGAGAATCTCAGCATCCTAAAACCAGTGGAGAATATTTTAGGGATTGGGGAAAGTATCTGAAGGGTAAGAGGAGCTCTCACTATTCACCAAGTTGTTCTGAATGCAGAGCTGTATGGCTACTTGGGCCAGCCCATAGCTTATGTGTGGGATTGTTGCAATCCCCTTCCACACCCCCACCAGCCCCCCACAGGAAGTATGACCAGAGGGATAAAAGGAGGACAAAGGCATCCTGGCTCCTTGACTTTGACCATTTCAGAAAACCAGCCTTGAGCATCACTCAGGGCTTGATGGGCAACATTTGGGTGTGGAAAACTGGAGGGAATTGGAGGGTTGCAGGGATCAGAGAAATGGGTAAGGGTGAGAGAGGGGAATGCAGACATCCAGGCCATCTCTGGCCGCATTTGGAGAATATATGCTCGATGTAGAATCCAGCCCATGTTGTACTAGTTTGCATTCCCACCAGCAGTGTGAGAGGGTTCCTTTTTCCCCACATCCTCGCCAACACCTGTTGTTGGTGGTGTTTTTGATGATGACTATTCTAACAGGGGTGAGGTGGAATCTTAGTGTGGTTTTGATTTGCGTTTCCTTTATGGCTAGAGATGGTGAGCATTTTTTCATGTGTTTTTTTGGCCATTTGAATTTCTTCTTTTGAGAAAGTTCTGTTTAGTTCACTTGCCCATTTCTTTATTGGTTCACTAATTCTGGGAGAGCTTAGTTTTTTGAGTTCCCTATGTATTCTGGTTATCAGTCCTTTGTCTGATGTGTAGCTGGCAAATATTTTCTCCCACTCTGTGGGGTGGTCTCTTCAGTTTAGAGACCATTTGTAAAGATACTGCTGAAATGTCAAAAAGGTCTGCAGATGCACTATGGTAACAGAGATAAGTACGAGGGGAGGCACTTATGTTTATCTATAGCACAGAAAATGAAGCTGGTAGAGAAAGTGGATGGCAAGTGTAAGTGTGAAATATCTTTCATAAGAGTGTGATGTTAGCCATTACTTGGGAAATGGAGATCAGGAGGATCACAGTTCTAGTCCAGCCTAGGAAAAAGTTAGCAAGACCTTAAATCAACAAGCTTGGTGTGATGGTACAGATCTATAATCCCAGTTATGCAGGAAACCACAGAAGGATTGTGTTCCATGGCCACAGAAAAATAACTAAAGCAAAAAACAAAAGGGGCCAGGAGGTAGGACTTCTAGGGATGAGCAGGCGTTCTACTGAGTGGCTTTTTGAGTTGTTTCTCCAGAGTCAACTGGAGAAACAATTTTATATATATAAAATTATATATATATAATTATATATATATAATTGGAGAAAAATAGAAAACAGAACAATTTATGTTCAAAGAGAGAGAAAGGGTGCTGGCAGCTCCCCAAACTGATGGCAAAGCAGGAGACACAGCGAGGACAAAGGGAGGCCACACATCCACGCTTTGGCTCCAGGGCAGCAGGGAAAGAGCTCTGGCTTCCTTGGCTCCTATAGAAGAGAATTCTGCCTCCCACTGAGACTCATGTGGTGAGAAGTCTCCCCAAGCAGGAAGAAGCCCACCCATCAAAGAGACAAATGGCCACCACATGTGTGAAAGAGGTTACTGAGGTTTCACTGCTGCCCAGACTTGTTGAGTCTAAACCACAAAGATATGAGGCCAGAGGTTTGACCCAAATGTGATCATTCAAACACATCTGACAAGCCATATTCTCAGCCCCCACCCCAAATGTCCACATCAGCAGTATTGCCCACGCCAACAGAACCTCTCAAAGGTACAGTGATGTTCTTGAAAAAGTCCAGGCTTCATTTTTCTAAAATATAGACTCAGTATCCCTTCTGGTCAGAAGGGTTTTGGATTTTTTTTTTCTTCAGATTTTGCAATATTTGCCTATACAAAATGAGATACCTTGGGAATGGTACCCAAGCCTAAACACCAAATTCATTTATGTTTTATATACACTTTCCACTCTGGAAAAAAATTTGGAGGCTTCTTAAAAATCTAAACATAGGTCTGCCATATGATCCAGCAATCCCACTCCTAGGGATATACCCAAAGGAATGTGACACAGGTTACTCCAGAGGCACCTGCACATCCATGTTTATTACAGCACTATTCACAGTAGCCAAGTTATGGAAACAGCCAAGATGCCCCACTACTGATGAATGGATTAAGAAAATATGGTATTTATATACAATGGAATTCTACTTAGCCATGAAGAAGAATGAAATCTTATCATTCGCAAGTAAATGGATGGAACTGGAGAACATCATCCTGAGCGAGGTTAGCCAGGCTCAGAAGACCAAAAATGGTATGTTCTCCTTCAGATGCGTACATTAGATCAAGGGCAAACACAACAAGGGGATTGGACTTTGATCACATGATAAAGCGAGAGCACACAAGGGAGGTATGAGGATAGGTAAGACACCCAAAAAACATTATAGTATTTGATGTCCTCAATGCAAAGGAACTAATGCAGTAACTTTAAAGTGACAGAGGCTAACAGGAGAAGGGGATCAGGAACTAGAGGAAAGGTCAGTTTGAGAAGAATCAACTTAGAATGCAACACATATGTACAAGAAAGCAATGCGAGGAATCTCCCTGTGTAGCTATCCTTATCTCAACTAGCAAAAATGCTTTGTCCTTGTCATTATTGTTTATACTCTCTCTCTTCAACAAAATTAGAGATAAGGGCAGAACAGTTTCTGCCTGGAAGCGAGGTGGTGGGGGGGGAGAGGCAGGGAGTGGGGGAAAAGGGAGGGGGCAGGGGATGGGGGTGAGAAATGACCCAAACGTTGTATGCACATTTGAATAAACAAACAAAAAAAAAACAGTATCTTTACACCATAAAGTAGAGAATAAGCCAACCACAGTTGGCTAAGGCCAGAGAGCTTGATATCATTCTTGGTTCTTTTCTTTCTTCTCAGCTCTGCCTCGAACTCAGTTACTTCTCACTTCATCCCTCCTGCTACCACCTGGCTCACTTGTACTCTCATGTTTGCCTCCCTGCTTCTTCCTTTGCCCCTCTAGTCTGTCTTACTTCCACAACCCTGGCCTTCTCATGGTTCCTTAAACATACCAGGCTCTGGGCTTTGCACTGGCTATTCTTCCCTATAAAATCCTTCTTCCAGTTATTCACAAGGCTCACTCCCTGGCTACCTGGGTTTCCTTATGGCATCACTGCTCCAGGGTGATCAGACTTCTTACATGAAAGTTCAGAGTTCTAACCACATTATCTTTTGTAACTCGGCTGTGAAAGTTTCACAGTGTCATGTCTGCCATTTTCTGCTGATGGAAGCAGTCACCAGCTACCTCTATCCAAGGCAAGGAAAATTAGACTCTACCTCTTGAAGGGGGGAGTGGCAAGATCACATTGCAGAAGAAATGTGGAATGAATATTATTGTGAACATTTTTCGAAAATATAATCTGATATAGTTCACTCTTTCCACCCACTTCTGGTACCAGTATTCCATTCCAGATACCATTTCTGCCTAATAAATTATCTTGACATTTGCTAGCTTGAAACAACCTATTTAATTTTGTGGATCAAGAACATGGGAAGGGCTCAGCAGGGTGGTTCTCACCTAGTGCCACTCACACAGTTTCAATCAGATATCAACTAAGGCTACAGCTCAACTGGGTAGACATCCAACATGGTACCATCAAATGGCTGGCAGATGATGCTGGTGTCATCTGGAACTCCAACAAATATAGATGAGGCCTCTCCAGAAGGGACTTCTGAGGGAATTGGACTCTTATGTAGCATCTGGCTCCCACAGAGAACAATTCCAGAGAAACAGGTGCTGCTGCTCTGCCTCTTCCAACCTAGCCTAGTTACATGGTATCCCTTTTGTTACACTCTGTAAGTTACAAAGATTCACTAAAGTCAGCCCAGATCCCAGGAGAGAAGACATAGATGACCCCTTCCCAAGCTCTGGACGGGAGTAGTTTGAAAGACTCTATGGACATGTTTTAAAACTGTCATTCTCACCTCCTTCAAGTCTGCTAAAATATCACGTTCTAAGAGAGACCTTCCCTCCCCACACACCCTACAGGCACACCATTGCATTTTCTTTTCTCTGATTCTTAATTCTTGATAGCATGTGCCACCTTCTAATTTATCATTTAAATTACTTCCTTTTCTTGCTCATTGTCTGTCTCCCTCCTCTGAATGTAAATTCCATGAGAACAGGGATTTTTCTCTATTTTGTCCATTGCTGAAACCCAGGCACTTAAGCCAAGGATAAGAAAGTACCACATATTTGGCCTGCTGCTTGTTTTTTTAAATAAAGTTTTATTGGAACACAGTCATGCTGTCTATAGCTGTTTTTGCACCATCATGGCAGAGTTAAGCATTTGCAACTAAGAGCATAAGATCCACAAAAGTATAAAATATTTATTATCTGTCCCTTTACAGAAAAAGTTTATCAAACTCTGATCTAAAACAATGCCTAGAGTAGTACATGTTGAAAGAATGAATGAATGAATAAATGAATAGCTGTGATTCACCCAGATACAACTTTTCCATTACCAAACAGAGCTTTGCTTTAAGTGTAAAACAGGATGTAACACTAAAAGGCCTATTTCAGTGGCTTTTTCAAAAACAGGAAATTTGCCCAAAGGTGAATTGGAGTCCCTAACTCTTACAAGACACATTAACTGCTCACAATTGTGAAATGATAAATCTCTGACTACAATTACTTCCTTGACTTCTACCATGGGACCAGATTTAGACATTAGGGTATACCCAAAAGTCCTATGGTATAGGACTTGCTTTTTTTGTCTTCAGTGTTTTCAAAACTCATTTGACCACGTTTGACTATGTTTTGCGTTAGACACTCTTTATCACCCTAGGCAATTAATTATCTTCTGAAGAGAGTGACTATATGATTTGTTGACAAATTGATATAGCATGAAGAGTGAGGGGAGACACTGCTAGTATTCATGCTGGGATCACAGGTGAACCAGGAAAGAATGTGGAAAATATAATCTTCTCAAAATGAGAAAAAATCTGAATGTATATCAAGAGCTTATTTTAAAATTTCAAAGGTTGTCAGTTGGTGAGGCTGTTGAAGAGAAAAGTCCATAGGAGAGTCATGAAGAAAAAAATCTGGAAAATACCCATGTCAGAATTCAAGCCAACTTCTAGAGCCCTGAAGTCTATATCCTCCCACACTGTCCATGGATGATTACTGAAAAGCAGTGTTCTGTAAGGAAGATTGACTCAACCAACTTGGAGTTGCTGATTCTTCAACCAACTTCTGACTTCTTCTGTGGGTCTTACACTCAAATTTTCCAGAAGAGAAAAAGCTGGCTGTTTTGAGCTGAGCTGCCATACCAGGCCACTGGCACAACTCGCATCTACCCTGGCCTGGTCAACAGAGACGAAGGTAGTCAGTTACCTGGCAGAAAACACGGTTGCCCCACATAAAGAGCTGCCAACACAGTGGTTAAGGTTTAAACTCCGTAATCAGAAAACTGGGTTCAAAAATCAATTTCTATCACTATTAGATTTTGACATTGGGCAAGTTATTTAACCTCCTTAAATCTCAGTTTGTTCTTCTGCTTACTGGGGATAATTACGTTATGAGACTGATGCAGGGATAAAACTAAACTATGTGTTGAACACACTTAAGTGTACCCAGTAAGGCAATGCCCTCGGGGAGTGGGAACAATTACCTAGAAAACCTCTTCCCTTATCAGGGCAATGACCTCCTCAAGTTTCCTAGGAAGCCCAGATTCCACTCTTGCTGCTTGTTAAAGCTGTAAGGGGAAGGAGATGTGGAGTTTGAGTTGGAATCTTATCTCCTTACCTAACACGAATTCAGAGCAGAACACAGGAATATCCTGAGTTTGGATAATTTAAAGATTACAGTTTGAAATTCTCAGCTGTATCTACAAAGGAAACCCAAATTAAACCACCCATGTGTTGGGTGGACAGAAGACTTCTCTAGCTCCCCCAACACTACGCTAGCCTCCACTAGCTGGGTGAGCTTGGACAATTACTTTACCTCTTTGAACTTCAGTCTCTTCATCTCTGAAGTAGGGATAATGAATTCTACCTACATCATAACTTCAGTGAGTTTTAAATATAGCGCTACATGGGTTATTTGGCTAAGTCCTCGGTATACACAGTCATGTGCTCCATGACATTTTGGCCAAAGAGAGATTGATTGCATGTGACCGTGGGTCTCATAAGATTATGTGGCCTAGTGATGTCATAAACACCTTATTGTGTAAGTACACTGTGTGATGTTTACACAATGAAGAATTGCCTAAATATGCATTTATCTCTTCCTTCTTCTCCTCTTCCTTCTTTTTCATCTTTCTCTCCCTCTCCCTCCCTTCTCTCTCCCCTCCCTCTCCCTCTCTTCTTTTTGGTTTTTGAGATAGGGTGTGGTTTTCCCTTGATATCGTATAAATCTTTTGCCTTTTACTGATCATACATTTCTCAGAACGTATCAGTGTCCTTAAACAACATATGACTGTGTTAGGTTTTTATTTCCTTTCTCTCTAAACTCATTTTTGGGTCTAAGTTTCAAACAAGGATGTGGAACCAATGACCAACATTAAAACCTCTCCCGTCCTAATGTCTCATACAGCTGTTCAGACTGGCTTGAGCAATGGTTTTTCTTAGCCCACTATACTGATGACTTTCGTTTCCTTTTGTCATCTCTCCTCTCACTTCTCCCCTTTTTCTTTCAGTTTTCCTTTCTGTTAACAGGAATGGAAATCACATCTATCCAGGAGCCTCTTCCCCACCCCACCCCCAAGCTGACAATTCCCTCAAGCTAATTCACTGTCTTCTCATCTAATTTATAAAACAGGGCTAATGAGGTGCCATAGCCTAAAATTAACCAAGACATCTATTTTCTTTCCTATATTATTCTACCCTGATAACTTCCCACTTTCTCATTTGTAATGTTGGAACCTTACTGGGTGCCACTAGCCAAGTCTTGTGAGGCAACAAATGTTTCTAGCTTAAATGGTGGAACCTGGGCAGAGTGAAGGATGGCGGGCCATAGCTGAAAAACAGTCCAGTCCCTGGCTGAAGTTCCTCCCATACTGTGGCTTTTCTCTATTGTGCCCATTCATCGAATGCATTCTGTCTAACCATGCCCAGTTTCACAGTGCTTCGCAATACACAGCTCATAAGCAGAAACTGGGCTGGGGCTGGGGCTGGGCTGAAGTTAATTTAAGCATGGTAGTTTACTAATCAACACATAGTTTTGAACACTGATTTTAAGTCACTGTGTTAATGAGCGGGATCAAAAGATGAGATATTAAAACCCAGCATCATATAGGTTTTATTTAATTTTGCCCAATAAATAAAAAATATTATCAACGTGTAATAATGCAAAAAAATTAATGAGCTAATTTACATCCTTTCTTCGTAGTAAGGCTTTGGAGTCCAGGTATACTTCACACACACAGCAAACACATGCACAATTCAACTAGCTACGTTTCAAGAGCTCAACAGCCACACACGATCAGCGAGGTTCTCAAGATTCCAGGTGATTTCCAAGCACACATGCACTCCTTTTTCCAGAATTGAAAAAGTAAGACTAGGGGGTTGGCGCCCCGGAATGTGCAAGTGAGAGGAGAAGCCCGTGGGAGCCGGGGCCAGCCCTCCGCCCGCGGAGCATGCCGGGAGTCGTAGTCAGCATCCACCCGTCCACAGGGTCTGATGGGAGTTGTAGGCCCGGGCTCCGCAGAGCATGCTGGGAGTCATAGTCAGCGCACCCTTATCCGCGGGGATCTGGTGAGAGTTGTAGGCCTGAGTTCCGCGAAGCATGCCGGGAGTTGTAGTTCGCTCCTGCCCGCGCTCGACTGCGCGCGTCATGGCCGCCGGCGCTGCGCTCACTTACCCTTCCGCTTGGCCACAGAAAGTTTCGGTTCTGCCCGGCGGTGGACCCACGAGCGCGTAAGTGCCGCGGGCGAACGGCTGGACTTTTGGGTGCGCTGGAACCGCTCTTGACTCGGGAGCGGAGAGGTTCGCTTCGGGCGCCACCTGTTGCCCTCACCGTCCCCGCCCATCCCTAGTCTCCCGCCGACCCTGCGGAACCCCTGCCCTTGCCCTGAGAGTTTAGCAATAACCTCTGGCCGGTAGAAGCTGGCCCTGGAACCTAGGCTACTTCAGACCTCAGTTTCGAGAGCCCGCACGGCTCGGGGTCAGCGAACGAGCTTACTCTGCGAAGTGGCAGTAGCAGCCAGGACACTAAGCACAGTACAGCACAGGCCCCCGGGATTCTGCATGCATTGTCCTCGGGAAGCCTAGTTTGTGGCTCAGCTGGAGCACGACAGCCCAACCTTCGCTTTGATGCCCTGGACTAGGAGGGACGGTTTGTTCTAACCCATCTGTGCGCAGGTCACAGCCCATCTACTTTACCGCTGACCTTTGTGTCCAGGTGCAGAGTCCCAAGGTAGCCCCAAGTGTTTCCAGAAACACTTGCTGGAAGTGTTTTTAATGTGATTGCGTTGGTCTGGGTTGGAGCCCTTGCTATTGGGATCTAGGATGGGGAGGATGGGGGAAGGACGAGGTTTTATTTTTATGTAAGAAAAGAACATGTGGTTGACATTTGCCTGGTATTGCACATATCCTCTCTGATTCACCTTGTCTCTCTTCACAGTTCCCATTGGCTGCCCCCCTCCAGAAAAAAAAGAGCCCTGTTGACATTTCCTGTGTTGGCCAGAGCCTCTCTGCCCCTCTGCTAGTCTTACCACAGCAGTTTCCTTTCCAGACAGAAAAATGGGTCAGGGGCTTTTCAGGGGGAGAGGATCAGTGCCTAATCTGCTCACTGCTCTCCTGCTGCTGTGGGCCTTGTGGCTGCCAGCTTAATGCTCCTGCCACCTGCCTGATACAGGAGCATGGGGGAGGGGCAGGTGCCAAGCTACCCCCTTCTCTGCTTTCAGTGTTCCCACCTTCTGAAGTGGCCCCTGTTGTGTAGGTGCCTCTTGATCGTCTGTCTGTGACACTACTGTTCTTACAATGTTGACTGCCCCACACTGTGATGGGTCACGGTTATCACCCTGGAAGTCAGAGTTCATTGTCACATTGTGATGGCTCTCAGCTTCCTTTATTAGAAGGATCTGGAAAGGCACTTGCTTTAGGAAACAGGGTTTAATCTTTTTAGGTTAAATGTTCATCTTTATGTAATACTTCGTCTATTTTTAAAATTGCTCTTAAATATTTTTAGAGGAAGCATGTGAAACATACAGAATCTTTGACAGAGTTGTATAGTGACCATTCATATACTCATCTCTTTGTTTTACTTTGATTACTTTTGCTTTAGATAGTGGTAATGGCTTTAGGCAGATACTGTAGCTGCTTCTTTGCCCTTGGAGGCTGATTTTGGGAACCAACATGGCTCAGGAGCCATGGTCCTCTTGGGCGGCATGGTACCCACAGATGTTTGCGATGAGAGGAACCACCTGTAACAACAAGATCAGAGCAGCAGGTGACTTTGGCCAGTGTTGGACATTGAGGCTGTGGGCTGTTGCTTCCAAACACAAAGTAGGTACTTAAGAAATGTCAGCCTCGCTCAGCCCTGGCTTCTCTTTACCCAAGCGCTTCAGCTGATGGAGGACCTGTTTTCTGAACATTCCAAAGACCAGACTGATAACTCAAGATCAAATCATAGTGTGTTTCAGCATGAAGCAGAGGAAACGAGTTGTCTGCCTGTAGTCTCCTGGCGGAATCCACTGGTAGGACTGAGTTAGGAACCACATTCACTGTGAGCAGCCCCAGGTGGCAGGTAAGGGTCATTAACTTGGACTTGTAATCTCACAGACACCTAGGAGCAGAGATGAGTTGATTGTGGTTATGTTGACATCTGCTTACCTAGTAACTGCTAGATTCTGGTCTCTTGCAAAATAGTATTTGAGCCTCAATTTGAGCAGTTAAATAAATCACTAGGATGGGAATTGGAATGTTGGAAACATTGCCTACCTTCTTGCTATTTATTTGGAAAGTCTAGCCCTTGTTACTTAAACTGTGCCCCTTTGCTTTAATTATTTTTCCAGACAATATTTCACATTTTTGCTCCGGACTAGCCTTAGACCACAATCCTCTTACCTACAGCCTCTTACATTGCTGGGATTATAGGTTTATTTGTTGAGATAGGGGTCTTGCTAACTTTTTGCCACAGCTGACCTTGAACTGTGATTCTTCCAGTCTCTGCCTGCTGAGTAGCTGGCAGTTACAGGCATGAGTCACCCACTGTGCCTGACCTGATTATTGATGTTAAACTAAAAATGGCTGAACTATCTGTACCATCCTGGGAGCAAACAGGCCCCATGACTTTGAAAGAGGAGCTGTGCTCAGCTGGGCAAGAGGAATTTCCCCTCCCTTCTTCCACACTGAAGCCACTTAGCGTGATGGTTTTAGTGATCACCAGTGGTCCTTGTTCACATGGCTCCTGTGGCATTTGAAAGGGCCTATTTCCATTTGAAAATAGATTACGTTTGTAGGGATGAGCATGTGTACATCAGTGTGGTTCTGAGGAAAGACTTGAAAAGATTCTGTGGTTTGGTTACAGTAGTGTGGCCTCATGATTGGTACTAGAGCCAATTACTTCAGGAGCCTGGGATATTTGCACCCTTGGCCTGGTGCAGGAAATCCAATTAGGGAATTTCTTAGCATCTAGGAAGAAAAACTTGGATCACAAACAAACAAAGCACTGTAAGGAAACCCTTAGCAGCTAGGGGCTAGGCCACGGGGATCATCCCAGAAGAGGTCGAGCATAGGGCTGGACAGCTGAACCCAAGGTGGGAGGTTAAAATGGAATGGGGTCAGGAGGAGGGCAGGGACCCTTGAACACCTTAGCTAAAGGTAGCCATAAGGATGTTTCTTTTTCCCCTTTCCATTTCCTTTGTTCTTAATCACTGAGAGTTACCTCCTTCCATTGCACCTGGAAAAAAGCAAAGGCCAGAGAGATTGCCTGAAATAGTTGATTGAGCTAAATATACATGAGTGTCACCCAGGCATGGAATGGTCTTCAACACATTATTTGTTGCTTAATAGATAATGGAAAGTTAACCAGTCAGATTCCAAAGTCTCTGAACAGGGTCCAAGTTGACAGAATTCAGCTACCCCTGATAAACAAAAGACAAATGGCTTGTCCAGTGCTACCACTCCAGCTTCTGAGCCACCCTGGGCCTCACTTGCCCCTTCTTTCTGTTACCATAGCCTCATACCACCCACCCCTCTGTGTCCAGGTGCTGTGTGCTCCCCACCCCCACCCAGGGGACAATAGAACCCAAACTCCTCCCACCCCAGTTTGTGTGGCTGATGGTGCCAGATCCACACTTCTGAGAGTGGAGAGAGAAGGGCCTTGGGAGGTATGTCATTCTTTTTAGGCCACCATAACAAAATGCCACAGACTGGGTGGTTTTAGCAACAGAAGTCCATTTTTTTCTCAGTTCCAGAGGCTGGAAGTCTGAGATTGAGGCTTTGGCAGGTTTGCATCCTGAGGCCTCTCTCCTTAGCTTGCAGTCTCACTGTCCTTACTTGGCCTTCCTCTGTGTTTACACATCCCTAGTGTTTGTATTGTGGCTTCAAAGTTCATCTTGTAAAGACAGCAGTCAGATTGGATTAGGGCCCACCCTCTGGCCTCATTTCATCTGTTACCTCTTTAAATACCCTATCTTCAAATTCAGCCACTTTCTGAGGTGTGAGGGTTTAAATTTTAACACAAGAAGGGGGAGAAGGGGTGCCTTATCTGCTGCCTCAGACTGCTCGCAGTGAATGTGGTTCCTAACTCTTAGTCCTACCAGTGGTTTCCACCATGGCACAATAGGCAAACAGTACGTTCCTCTTCCTCTTGAAGTACACGAAGTACACGCTGATCTTGAGTTAACTGTGAAGTCTGGTTATCTGGTCTTTAGAATGTCCAGAAAACACACACAAACACAGATTATCCATCAGCATCCTGTAAAAGGAAGCTCGGCTTGTGGTGGGGCGGGGGGGGTGCTGCCATTTCTTGAGTACCTACTCTGAATTCTGGAGGCAGAGCTCAGTCTCGTTTTTTTCTTTCTGTACTGGGGTTTGAACTCAGGGCTTGCTAGAGAGGCACTCTACTACTTGAGCCGTGTCCCAGCCCCAGAGCTTAGTCTTGACAGAGGGCACAGAGCATCTAAACCCCAAAGTCAGGACCCTGGCTACTTCAGGGCAGTGCAGGAGAGTATGGTGTGTTCTTTTGTTTTCATCAGAGCCTCAGGCCTCAGTGATCTTTCTAGTTTGTAAGCTTGTTGTGGGAGATGCTGACCATTTCTCCCACTGAGTCCAAGTTCCTTAAAAGCTAGGCTCCACCCACCACTCTTATTCACAGCTGTGGTCCCCACTCCTGGATCAGACCTGCTGTTTATCAGTGGTGCCAAGAAATACCTCTTACCTGCAGGCAGTTTGTTAGCATGTGAGATCACATGGTGCCTCCTCAAGGCCAGGCATAGTCTTATCAGAGATTTACTTCTTAGGTCATAATCAGCTAGACTGACCCCAGGGAAGTCTACAAAGTGTAGTTTTGGAGATCTGCCCCTTTCCCTACCTTGCAGTGTTTGTCCTCTGTGGGGCAAGGAAGGATGGGCCTATTGAGTTCTCCATTGTCTGTGTGGTCTCCTGACTGCCCATATTTTCACACCTGGCATTGTTACTTCCTAGATGTTTTTTGGGGCTTTCCAATGGCAGGGCCATGGCCCATAGCCCAAGTACCAGTGCACAGCTCCTCCCTTGGGAGTGCTGTCTACATTCCTAAAGAAAGACGTGGCTTCTCAGGTCCAGTGCAACTTCTCCCGGGCTTAGATCCTCTTGAGCCTGTTCTCTTGGGTCCATGGTCTAAATCATGGCTGGTTTTGGGTGTGTTCTGGGGGAATGACCGAAGAACCTACTAGAATTGGCGGGAGGGAAGGCACCAAAAAAAAAGCTATGGTGAAGTCCCAGCCCTAATTCCCTTTAAGAGAGAAGATTGCAAGCAGGAAGAGGTGTTTGGGAAGGATGACCAGGCTTGTAGCTGGCGGCACTGTAATTACAGGCCCAAGGGGTTGGGTCACCTAATGAGCCTATGCTCACATGTACTGAAGGGCCTGCCTCTAAGCTGGCCTCTGGGAAACTGCGGAGCACTCTCCTGGCCACCCTCATGAAGGTCTGGGGAGGCCTGCCCACCAAGTTTCCACCCACAAGCCATCAGGACCTCTGGGCCTTCAGAACTACAGGTACCAGCCAAGAGCACCCCTTTCTGTGGATAACTAGATAGATGCTATGGGTGTGCTGAACTAGGCCAAGGTCACGGGCTCTTCCAGAAAAGCCTTCAGCTTTTTGAACTGTTGTTAACATTCTTGTTTGTTCAGGGTGGAATTTACAACTGGTGTGCTTTACCTTGTGTGAGACTAGGGAAGAGTCCAAATGTATGGTGTCATCCCTGGGTTAGTTCTGTCTTGGGAGCACAGTTTTGAAGGCATGGCAGGATTGACTTCCACACCCCTGGCCTCCTTCTCCCTCTGATTCTTCTTTCCTTGTAAAACGACTCAGGCATTGTATTGGGCAACATTACGGGTGTGAGTTATTTGCACCATAGTATAAATTAGTTTACATGAGTCAGTGTTGGTGTCTTTGTGTCTTAATTTAGGATGAATCTACTGTGTCTGTTGTTTCAGGCGTTTAGGGCATCCAGGCAGGTATAAGAGTAATTTTGAAGTCAGGAAAGATTCTTACTCTAAACTAGTACCCAGGCTGTGATTAGGACCTCAACAAATAAGAATTTTTGAAGCTGCATTTAGTACCTTTTCCTTTTGTCAGAAGAGTAGGTGTTTTTAGACATTTAGGACAGGCTTAAATGTTAATTTTGAGTTGCTGGCAAGAAAAATAGAATGTTCCCAAGATTTTAGAGAGCGAATTTCTCTGATTTGAAAGAGCTTATCAGAGACAGTGATAAAGGTTTTTATATGTCATACAACAAGGACTTTGGGTTCACAGAACTGACTTGAACTTTGGGGGCTACAAGAGGTGTGGGAGTCCTGGCATCCTTCCCCACTATGGAAGTGACCATGGTGGTCTTCCTCAAAGCACTGAGTGTCTCCCACACTAGGGGAGCAGTTTGCTCATGGGTTGTGGATGCCAGGATGAGGCTGGTTCACTGAAATCTGTGATCCCCAACCAAAGGGCAGGCTTTGACACAAGGAGGCAGACCCAGGGGTGGAGACCCAGACAGCCCTGGTTGGTGTCTTGCCTGGTTAATAATGACCCAAGGTGGAAGGAGAGGAGGGAGGGCAGACTTTTAACAAAGAGCCCATGGAAATAGCATCCCCTCGGGGTCCCAAAGGAGCTATGATTTTACTTCCTGAACCCCTGTGAGATATGGCCCAGAGCCACACTGACCCACAGGCCTGGCTGCTAGTTTCTTAGCTCTCATAACCCACACAGACTCTGGAAAATCAGCTTACATAATCAGTGACTGGGAACAACTCACCCCATAGCCTGGGAACTTGACAGCAGCCAAGCATGCTGTGAAGGTCAGATCAGAAGAGAAGGCCTCCTGGCCCTGCTGACACAGGGCAGTGTCACCAAAGCACCAAGTCTTAAGGGAGTGCATGTTCAGCTCATCATGCCGAGATGCTGGTTTGGTTTGCTGACATTGTTTCCCCCAGGCTTCCAATCAACTGATTTCCAGGAAATCCAGCAGGTGAAAGACTGTATGTATTGTGCCAGCCACAACCTGGGTGTCAGTCACAATCTGTTGTCACTGTGCCCTCCTTCCCAAGCTCCACCCTCCCCTACATGCATGCATCTCAGTGTTAAGTGTGCACACAGAGCCAGTGGGCTTGTGTGACCATCATCAGGTAGGTACTCCGTCATCTTCCCCAGGATTGTTTCTCCCAGGAACTGCATGGCCCTGAGTTGGCAGCAGCTGAAAGAGAGGAAGGTGGGGAAAGAATCAACCTTGACCCTCATTGTGGCTACACCCCACATCTCCTCCCTGGTCTCTTCAGTGGCCCGTCCATTGTCAGACCTGGCCCAGACCAGTGGCCATCACAGAGTACCATCACCCTTTCCCTCTCCCTTCCCCAAGTGGAATTAAATTGTCCCACCAGATTATTATTTTAATATTTACTTATTGATTTTGGTGGAACTGGGGTTTGAACTCAGGGTTTCATGCTTACAAAAGCAGGTACTCACAAAGCAGGTGCTCTACTACTTGAGCCACCACTACCCTCAGTCCATTTTGCTGTAGTTATTTTGAAGATGGGGGTCTTGTGAACTATATGTCTGGGGTTGGCGTTGAACCACACTCTTCTCAGTCTCAGCCTCCCAAGTAGCTAGCCACTGGTGCCTGGCTCCCATTGCATTTTTAAAAACTCATCACAATGCTGTCTCTTTTTTTTTTTTAAAGATAATAATTTATAATTTAGGGAGCTTTGATTTTAGTTCCTAAATAACACCTATAAGGGACAGCCCAGAGCCATGGTGGAAAGCCCACTGTGACCTACAGGTGAGTTTTAATAGCTGTTTGTTTGTCAAGTATGTAGCTGTGTAATTACCACCATCCTCAAGATACTGAACAGAATTGCCTCCCTCCACCCCAAGTGTCCCTTTGCCCCTTTGTAGTCACACCCTCTCTTCCCCCAGCTCCTGGCAGCCACTGATCCAGTTCTCTCTAATGTTTTGCCTTTGCAAGGATCTTGTATAAAAGGGATTGCAAAGGGTGGATCTTATTCTGTGGCTTCTTTCATGCAGCATAACAAATTCAGCATGTGCTTGTGTATACCTGCCTCATTCCTCTTTGTTGCTGGGTACCTGAGAATTTTTACCCATGTCCCTACATGGGCCTCTTTCATTCTATCTAGATTTCAAGATATTTCTGTCTGTTTCCATAGTGAACAGCCAGGTTCCAAGGCTGAACTGTGCCTTGTGTGCCTCTGTGTCACCAGCCTGCACTGAGCACTCAACAAAACGTGGTGCCGGGACAGCTAAGAGTGAAGCCTTGCCAAGAGGGGTGCAGTGTGTGCCTGGGTATCAGAGACCTTCCCTGCAGGAGCTGATGCCTGGGCTCTGGCTCTCTCTGGATCCCTGGCTGGTCCCTGCCCAGTCATCCTGTTCAGTAGGTGACCTGGAAAAGAAAGTCACCTGGGATGGGCAGGCAGTCTTCTTATAAACCACTCTAGCTCTTGGTCTGATGTCCATGACGGGCAGTGCTGGAGCTTGTTGGGAGCCTTTGTGGAGTTGTGTGTGGGTCCCTTGAGTCTCTGCTGCCTAGGGTTCTGAGTCATGAATTCTGGGACTGCAGTACAGTTACGTGCTTGACTGCTTCCTTCTTCTTGGTCTTTGTTTTCACTGAGTCACAGCAGTACTGGCTTGTGAGTTAAAAATAGGCCTTGGCCTCTGGTCCTGTGACGCCCTTCTCATGCTGGCACTGGAATGCTCATGTAAATAAATATCTAAAGTTGCTGGTGGCTGGGGCCATTTCCCTTCCAGGATCTCCTTGCCCTGACTCCTGGAGCCATCAGGGAAAGATGGCAGTGGGAGGGTGGCATGTTATTTGGGAGACACTAAGGTCCAAAGTGCTTCTTAGGAACCAGGAGAAGTGGTTGGTCACTTGCTGTAGTGATGATGACTCTTAAAGGGTCAGTAGGGCACACTGCTAAAACTGCCTGGTTTGAAATCACACTGACCAGGGTTTAAGCTTTGATTCAACTCCTCATTGGCCCTTGGCCTTAGACAAGTTGCATGAGGCCTGCCAAGCATCATCAGTTTTTCTTTTATAAACAGGGAACATGTTATTTACCTGGGTGACTGAGAAGTAAAAGTATCATGTATAAAACAGGGAACAGGACCCTGTGCTCAGCAGGCCCACCATGGTAGTGGTTGCTGTGGTCATGTCTCGTCTTTACAGCAAACATTTTGGCTTTGCATTGGACCGCAAGGGAAGAATTAGGGATTTCAAAAGGACTCAGGAGTGTCTACATGCATGGCCAGGCCTCTTTCCCGTGAGCTAACATCTCCTCATCTCTGATGGTCTTCTGCCACTACCGTGTCCTTAAATCACATTAACAGCTGTCAAATAGGGCTGCTAACTTGAGACTCATCAGCATGGGAGGAGGACTGTAACTGAGCTTAAAATAGAGACCTGTCCTTTGCCTAGAAGGGACAGAAGGGCTGTGCAGGCCCTTGCCTGGCAGGCCAGGCAAAATCTATACCCTTGGGCTGAGCCAGACTCTGGGCAGAGGAGGCTGCAAACCCCAGCACCAGAGAACCACTTCCTTGTCAGGCAAGCCAGGCTCTGTCCTTGTCCTAGAAGCCCAAGGGTATGAGTCCTCTGTCTCATGTCCCCAGCACTGCCTGGCAGAAGGCAGGCTATGGGAGAATTGGCTCTGCCAGAGCTGACTCCTAGTCCTAAGGGAGTCTTCTTAATCAGGGCTGACCTAGGGGTGTCCTGGGGGCGAGGGAGCCACCAGGAGGCTTTTCCAAGGATAGGAGGTGAAGAAGTCCTGTCCCAAGAGGTGGGGTGGGAGGGGAGCTCAGAAAGAACCAGCTGTGCTCTTTGCCTGATCTGGTTTCTTATGAAGCCCCAAACCAGGTCATTGGGTCTGAATATGTGTCAGAAGCAGACCCAAGAGTGTCTACAGAGCAAGTCCCACAGAGAAAGGGCAAGTGGTCCCTTCAGGGAAGATGTGAGATGAGCCAACCTGGTGCCCAGAGCACAGTCTTCTGATAGTCTTTAAATCATGTCTCTAACTGCTTCCTCCCCTATGCAGGTGCCACCATGGGGTCTGATCGCCACTAACTGACAGCCTTTCTCTGGACACACACGGCCAAGAGAGGTATATTTGCCATGGCTTCCATCAGTGCCGAGAGCCAGCTGCAGAGGATCATCCGCGACCTGCAAGGTTTGCTTAGCCTGCTGGGAGTTCCAGGCTTGGTCCTGAGGGACTTGGGGCTGCGCTTTTGCTGTTGCCAGTTGAAAATCAGTCTTTTCATCTTTGTTCACAGTAGTAGTAATTGGAGCCCTCAGAACACAGCACCTTGAAATATTTGGGTCTCAGATATCCAGCCTGTTTAAGGCTGGGGGAGCTTGTGTGGCGTTCCTCTCCAAGCACTATACAGCCAGTTTGTAAACAAAATCAGATGCCATCCCCTGGGACTGGGTATGTTTTCAGTGTGTGTGTGGCTGAATCACCTCTCTGGGCGCGTCTTTAGGGAGGACTGTTCTCTCTGAGCAGGAAGGCCAGATATCTGACTGTCCTGTTTTGCAGCCCACCTGGTCCCTGCTGGCAGAGGGCCCATTGCCTCTGACACAGTCCAGCTCTGGGCCTGCTGCCGCTGAGCTTCCTGAGTGAGAGACACTGGGCCTTGTAGCCCTTGTCTTATTGGAGAAAGGAAAGGAAGGGGTGCAGTGCTACACATAAAGCCTGACAGATACGGAAGAAACAGATCTCTTCTCTTTTGGCTGCAGAGGCCAAGTTTCTACCTTTCGGATGATGTCCCAAAAGTCAGAATTCTGGCAAGTTGTCATCTTCCGCTGATCATCAGGGTTGGTCTTTGGAACCCCAGAACACTTGCTCCAACACAGGCCAAAACTGACCACTTCCTCCAGGCCTGTAGAGGCCTTGGTGACACGTCCCTGATGTCTGAAGGCCCAGGTTTGTGATTGATCAGACTGGACATGGGCAGTCAAGGACCACTGGCCTGGTACAGCCACAATGCAGTCCATAGTTCTCACTTAGAAGGCGCACACTCAGTGAGATAAAAATCACTTTCTCAGGTGTGTTATCTCTGATTTATAGTGCTTTTGGCCTTTCACAGCTAATGCATGTTGGGTGTCCCTTATCTGAAATGTTTCCAAAGTGTTTCAGATTACAGATTTTTTTGCATTTGGGAATATTTGCATAGACTACCAATTGAACATCCCTAATCTGAAATCCAAAATGCACCCAAATTCAAAACTTTTTGAGTCTCTGCTTCGCAGATTGGGGATGCTTAACCTATAATTGCGTGATATTTAAAGCACTCAGGGCACTGTCATACACGTGTCTGGCAGAGAGTAACTCATTGAGTACTCAACATTTGGCCCTTTGAGGTAGGAATCATTATTATTCTCATTTTTCAGAAGAGGAAACAAGCACAGAGAGGGTAAATAACTCACCTAAAGCCACACAACCAGTCAAGAGCAGAGCCTTAGGTTGTACACCAACAGCCTGATACCAGTCTGTGCTCTTAACCACATAGTCTACTTTCAGCTAAAGTGTTAGGTGCATTTTATTTTTAGTTTTTAAATTTGCAAAGAGAGCAGAGAAAGTAAAATGGCAGTCCCTGCAAATTGAGTTTGCCATTGGCCCTTAGAGGTTTCTCTACAAAATAGGCAGTGTTTTCTCTGCTTCAATCTCTGGTTCTCAAGGAAAGTTTTGGGACCCAGAGGTCCTTATTGGGGGCGGGGGAGAGAGAGAAAGGGAGGACCCTCCAGTCAAGCTCCAAGTCTGGACTATTATCTAATTGATGCACCTGCTGAGTCTGGTCATCCTGCATCCTGGGTTGGTCTCAGTGACTTGCGTATGACCCACAGAGCACTTTTAGGGGAATCCTTAAAGCGCCCCACTTTCTCAAGATGGCTTACTAAATATAGAGCTATAGGATATAGCCTGAGCGTTGTGCATTCTTGTGCAGTGCACAGTCTTCGCACGTCTGCGGGGCAGTTCATACATTGGCTTGGTTACAGTAGTTGCAGGGGCTTTAGTTTAGCCTCAACCTTTTAACCCTGGAAAACACTGGCCAAAAGTCCCTTCCCTTTTCCAGTGTGCAGTTGTTCCCTTTTTAGGGCAGGTGAGTTTGATGAACTCACCCAGTTCTCAACATTGTTGAGAGAATCACATATGAAATTCCTGTAAAGTGAATATTATTCATAAGTAATGCATTGGGATTCTCAGAGATCAGGAAATTTCTATCCATCCAAAAGCTCCTTCTTGCAAAGTTTCAGGAGTTCCCAGAATTGAGTGTTTACCCAGCCTGAGGAGGAAGGCTGGATGTCGTGCCCAGGTCACTGCCCCTGGCTCTGCATGCCAAATGCAGCAGATACTCCTAGGAGGGCAGAACTGGACAACAATCACTTGTAGAACTCAGTTGGAGAATTTCTCTTTGCCATTTGCTGACCTGCCTGAGGGATCAGTGCTGATTAAACTCTCAGTCAGCACAGGCTCGGCTTCAGTCCTAGGAAGGTCTCTTTCCAGGAGCTAGGGGCTCCTTTCTTTTAAGAGCTGTCCAGAATATCCCAGCTGTCTAAACCAGGCATGTGTTTCCATATCTAAACCAAATGCAGTGCCTCACAACCTGTCTGTCCCACAGCAGAGGCCATGAATGAGAGTCACGTGGGTTTTCCCCTTTTCTGCACAGGAAGGTCAGAAAGCCCTTGAGAAAACTAGGTTCTTACTGCAGCTCTGCTGTTTACCACCAGGATTTTTAGCCAAGCCTCTGGCTTCTGTGCATCCTCCTTTGTAGAATGGGAATAATGATAGGAGATTTTAGAGATTCTATGTTTGTACTTACTTTTTTTCACATTTTATCAGAGTTGGCATTGAGACACATCTTAAAATCAACTGCCTCTTAGATTTTTTGAAATAAAGCAATGTCTGCCTTGCATTGCCTTTCTGATGAGAAATGTGTGTGGGGGGCCTGGACTGTCAGGACACTCAGTTAACAGAAGCAGATACTGTTGTCATTGTTAGAATGACTTTCACCCACTGGGTGTTGTTGAAGCCTGCACTTTCCTGTACTGTGTGGGAGAGATGATAAATGCTGTGGTTTGTCCCCCAAATGTTTATGTGCTGGAAGCTTGTTCCCCAAATGGATACCAGTATTGAAAAGTGATGGAACCTTTAAGAGACGGGGTCTAGTGGGAAATGATTGGGTCATGACCACCCAGGGCAGGGATTAATGTTGGTCTCATGAAGTGTGTTGGGTCTTACAGGAGTGGATTAATTCCTGTGAGAGTGGGTTGTTATGAAAGAGTTGTCAAGGCAGCCAGAGGCCTCCAGAGGCCAATCAGATGGGGATACCCATTCTTGGACTTTTGGTCTCCAAAACTGAAGGCAGGTCTTTGCACATAGTTTTCATTTAATACAACATTGCATGGCAAGGTTGCCTTATATCCACATATCTAAGATGCAGTTCATCTTAAGATGCACCCCAATTTCAGAGCTGTTAAAATATAAAATAAATAAACTTCTTTTATAAAGTAAATACCCAGCCCCAGGTGTTTTGTTATAGCAACACAAAACAGACTCAGGCAGTAAAAAATAAGAAATATGGCCAGAATAAAGGACAAAGCTTTTTGGAAGTCAGATTCAGGGGACTGAATGATTCATCATCATAGCAAAACATTTATTGACCAGCTACTGCATGCAGATCAGCAGCTCCAGGTGGTAGACATTCAGGGCTCAGCGAGCTCTTGTAAAGTGTCTACAGGTCTCAGGACATTTTAACCCTCTTACCTGAAGTTACATCACCCAGATGTTTTCATGCCCTGTACATTTCCAAGGTGCCTGACCATCACTGATCACTTACTCCTCATACTTCCTATGTATTTCTGCTTCTTTTCTGACTTTGGGCTCTGTGTGGTCACGTGTTCCTGTTTGTTCTCTTAAAGATGCGGTGACGGAACTAAGCAATGAGTTTAAGGAAGCAGGAGAGCCCATCACAGATGATAGCACCAGCTTGCACAAGTTTTCTTACAAGCTTGAGTATCTCCTGCAAGTAAGTGGCGCCTGCTGTGTGCTGGTTTTGGCATTGTTGTCTTGTGTTTCCCTCTTGGGTGACTTAATAGCATTCAGGGCTCAGTGGAGCCATTTAGCTCTCACAGTCAGACTGAAGGTCACAGCTCAGTCCTCCACATGTGAACCTCTGGGGAATCAGGATATTGCCCTTAAGATGGTTTGGGAAATTGAGAACATTCTTTAGAAATTTAAGTCATCTTAAGGCAAGTCACAAGGTCACTATCTAGCAAGGGTCTTCACCTTGGGTCACTCACATACCCTTTTGAGAGTTTGGTGAAAGGCATGGAGTCTTTCCCCAGACATGCACATGTGTACCCACGCAGTCACCAAGGTAGTTTCAGAGATTATCCAGAGGCCCCTGTTTTGGAACCTTGTTACTTACTCAAAGTGCGGTCTTAGACCAGCAATGTCAATATCACTGGGGAGCTGGTTGGAGCACTTTCTTTGTTCCCACTCTGCCCTACCGAATCCAGATATCTGAGCGCAGCCTAGCCGGCTTTCTTTTAATATCCCATGCTGTTAACTCCTGCCTGCTTAGCTCGAGAAGCACTGAATAAGAGAGCTCTGCAGCTGTGGAAAAACACAAGCAGCTGAAATTGACAGGAAGGAAATAGACCCACAGTTATTGTAGGGTAGTGGTATTAAGCATTAGAATTTTTCTTTTCTATTCTTTTTGTTTTGTTTTATCTAGATTTTGGGGGTTTTTTAAGCAAAATATGTGCATCTCGTGTCCACAATCAGAAAAAAAAAAAATCAAATGTTAGAGGAAACTAATTTACTATGACTTGACAGTGCCATGCCCCACAAGAGAAAAGGCCCCCAAGGTGAAGGGCCTGCCTTTCTCCCACTTTCACCTGTTCTTTGTTTAACATCATAAGATGTTTATGGACTCTCCCATCCTTTTTTTTGTGTGTGTCTTTTTTCCAATTAAGCTATTTTGGTTTTGGATTTAAAGTGACTCGTAGCTGACATTTATTTGAATTTTTTGACATGTGTGTTAAGATAGTACTGAAACTTAAGAGTTGAGTAACTAGATAATATGTGATATGTCTCTTTTCCCTAACGTGGGGAGTAGATAATTCCTCATGTTGACTTAAGACTCGTCACTTCAATTTCTTTATTTTGTGTCAACAGTAAATTAGCATTTTCCCATCAAACTCTGTGCATAGCAGTCCCTTCAAGGGACAAATGTTTTTGGGGCAGCTGTTATCCCTAAATCTCACAGCTGTATGACCTTGAGCCAGTCTCTCCTAACCTCAGTTTCCTTACTTAAAATCTGGGAATAAAACACCTTCATTTTGTGATTAACATGTCCTGATTTGTCAGTAAATAAAGATAATGCCATAAAGTGCCTCCCCCAGTGCCAGCACCTAAGAAGCTATTGTTGCTCATCATTTAAATGGTGGGTGAAGAACAGTGGGTTTGGACTTCCTCTCTCTGTCCCTTTTCCTGCCAGTTCGATCAGAAAGAGAAGGCCAGCCTCCTGGGCAACAAGAAAGACTACTGGGATTACTTTTGCGCCTGCCTAGCCAAGGTGAAAGGAGCCAACGATGGGATCCGATTTGTCAAGTCCATCTCAGAGGTAAGCTGGGAGCCCCTGGAAGAAACTCCTGCCTTCCTGTGGCCAGCCTTCAGCATCCTTGCAGAGGCCTGTGAGTAGCAGGTGTGGCAATAGGGCTTACGAAGGAGTAAAAAGCAAAGACACCCAGGCTAGGCACACTCAAGTGCCACTTCTGCTATGGTTGAAGCTCAGGGAAACCACCCGAGGGAGTGTTTGCCAAACAGAGGAGTGCTCCGGTCTGAGTGTCACCTGACAGGTGGGCCATTCACACTGAAAGTCTCTGCTTATGGGGCCCTTGAGGTCTACAGCACCGGACCTCTTGCCTCTTAGCATTTACTGGGCGCTTTCCCCGCACTTTGCCCAGGAAATGGATTTAAAATGAAGACAACAATGTGAAATCTCAAGGGTACTTTTCCACCAGCCACTGTGCTAAGCAGCTTCCCACATGCGGTTCTGAGCCCCACATAGGCAGAGTGCCGTGGCATTGCCCCTTTACAAAACTCCAGAGCAGCAGATAAACACGCATTCACACTCATCCACTCTCTTCTCTGCCTCGCCCACGTCCACCCACACTATCGCTATCTCTCACTATCTCTCATCAACTCAGTCCACCCAGGAGTGAAGCACCTTGCATGTTAGGAGCAAGTGAACTCTGAGGTTTGGGGCAGGAGGTCTAAAGAGTTTGTGTCATTCATCATGGCAGCATCTCTTTGGAATGTTTGAGGTCAGCACACAGGCTCCTTGGCTGACCTCAAAAGCTACAGTGTTGGGTGCTCTGGCAGGAACCACCCCAGCTGTGACAGCTGGAGAGGCAGCATTTTTTCCTTATAGAGGACAACAGCGTCAGTGCACTGACATCAAGGTCCTGAAAAAAAGAGGCAAGATCCTGCTCTGAAGAGCTTGTCCTCCAAGTTTCTTTTTCTTTTTGGTGTACTAGGGTTCAAACTCAGGACCCTGCACTTGCTAAGCAAGTGCTCTGCTACTTAAGCCACACCCCCAACACTTTTTAGGTTATATTTTAGGTAGAGCCTCACTTTTTGTGACCCTCCTTTCTATGCCTCCCGAATGGCTGGGATTATAGGTGTGTATCACCACACCTGAGTCTCACTGCCCTGGCTGGCCTGGAACCTGGATGCTTCTGATCTCCACCTCCCAAACAGCTGGCATGCCCAGCCTGTTCTGTGAGTTTCTTTAATGTCCAGTGAGGTCTTGCTTGGTGGAATACTTGTGTTCAGGATATAGGGCAGAGTTTAATGCATCAAAAACCTGGAAAGATTCCCACTGTCACTCTCCTTTTTCCATTCCTCAGCCACTAACTACATCAGAGCAGCTGAAACCTTCCACTGTCTGATTTTGAACAGTTGAAGTCTGGAAATAAGTTAGCTTTAATCCCTATTACCTAGGGTTATAAAGTTTTCACTAAAACAATCTACTTTTTGGCTAGTTTCTTCTTTCTTTTCTTGTGATGCATTCAGACTTTGAGATGCATGGGTTGTACTGGTGGTTTTATGGGGACAAAGAAAAACTTAACAGAAGTCTCCCTCATACCTCTGCCCTTTCCATCCATTTCTATGCATGCTCCAACCAAGCCTCGGAGGCCTCTCTTGCTGCACCTGTCCTCCCAACACCTGAAAAACAATCTTAGCATTAGCCAAACTGAGGCTATCCTGTCCCCCTTAAGCTAACTTCAGGTGTGAGAAGCCCTTCATCTGCCTCAAAGTGTTACTGTGATATTCCAAGAGAAATCAAAGAGCTTTTTATCTGACTCGGATTCTGTTGGAGGACAGGAAGCAGGGTGACATTCCAGTAGAACCCACAGGTGTCTGAGAGCCTCTCACTAATACATCTTTCTTCACATGATTCTCAGGGGAAGCCCTCAAGAAGTGCCCTTTAAGAGAAATAATAAAAATAAGAGCTGAAATCAACGAAATAGAAACCAAAAAAACCATACAAAGAATTAATGAAACAAAAAGTTGGTTCTTTGAAAAAATAAACAAGATCGATAGACCCCTGGCAAACCTGACTAAAATGAGGAGAGAAAAAACCCAAATTAGTAGAATTAGGAATGCAAAAGGGGAGATAACAACAAACACCATGGAAGTCCAGGAAATCATCAGAGACTACTTTGAGAACCTATATTCAAATAAATTTGAAAATCTAAAAGAAATGGACAGATTTCTAGATACATATGATCATCCAAAACTGAACAAAGAGGACATTAATCACCTGAATAGACCTATAACACAAAATGAAATTGAAGCAGCAATCAAGAGTCTCCCCAAAAAGAAAAGTCCAGGACCTGATGGATTCTCTGCTGAATTCTATCAGACCTTTAAAGAAGAACTGATACCAACCCTCCTTAAACTGTGAAATAGAAACATGAAACATGAAATAGAAAGGGAAAAATAGAAACATGAAATAGAAACATGAAACATGAAATAGAAAGGGAAGGAAAACTGCCAAACATTTTATGAAGCCAGTATTACACTTATTCCAAAACCAGGCAAAGACACCTCCAAAAAGGAGAACTATAGGCCAATCTCCTTAATGAACATTGATGCAAAAATCCTCAACAAAATAATGGCAAACCGAATTCAGCAACACATCAAAAAGATTATTCACCACGACCAGGTAGGCTTCATCCCAGGGATGCAGGGGTGGTTCAACATACGAAAATCAATAAACGTAATAAACCACATTAACAGAAGCAAAGACAAAAACCACTTGATCATCTCAATAGATGTAGAAAAAGCCTTTGATAAGATCCAACATCATTTCATGATAAAAGCTCTAAGAAAACTAGGAATAGAAGGAAAGTTCCTCAACATTATAAAAGCTATGTATGACAAACCTACAGCCAGCATTATACTTAATGAAGAAAAACTGAAACCATTCCCTCTAAAATCAGGAACCAGATAAGGATGCCCACTATCTCCACTCCTATTCAACATAGTACTGGAATTCCTAGCCAGAGCAATTAGGCAAGAAGAAGGAATAAAAGGAATACAAATAGGTAAAGAAACTGTCAAAATATCCCTATTTGCAGACGACATGATCCTATACCTTAAAGACCCAAACAACTCTACTCAGAAGCTTCTAGACATCATCAATAGCTATAGCAAGGTAGCAGGATATAAAATCAACATAGAAAAATCATTAGCATTTCTATACACTAACAATGAGCAAATGGAAAAAGAATGTATGAAAACAATTCCATTTACAATAGACTCAAACAAAATCAAATACCTAGGTGTAAACCTAACAAAAGATGTGAAAGACCTCTACAAGGAAAACTATACACTTCTGAAGAAAGAGATTGAGGAAGACTATTGAAAGTGGAGAGATCTCCCATGCTCATGGATTGGTAGAATCAACATAGTAAAAATGTCGATACTCCCCAAAGTAATCTACACGTTTAATGCAATTCCCATCAAAATTCCAATGACATTCATTAAAGAGATTGAAAAATCTACTGTTAAATTTATATGGAAACACAAGAGGCCACGAATAGCCAAGGCAATACTCAGTCAAAAGAACAATGCAGGAGATATCACAATACCTGACTTCAAACTATATTACAAAGCAGTAACAATAAAAACAGCATGGTACTGGCACAAAAACTGACATGAAGACCAGTGGAACAGAATAGAGGACCCAGATATGAAGCCACACAACTATAACCAACTTGTCTTTGACAAAGGAGCTAAAAATATACGATGGAGAAAAGACAGCCTCTTCAACAAAAACTGCTGGGAAAACTGGTTAGCAGTCTGCAAGAAACTGAAACTAGATCCATGTATATCACCCTATCCCAATATTAACTCAAAATGGATCAAGGATCTTAATATCAGACCCCAAACTCTAAAGTTGATACAGGAAAGAGTAGGAAATACTCTGGAGTTAGTAGGTATAGGTAAGAACTTTCTCAACGAAACCCCAGCAGCACAGCAACTAAGAGATAGCATAGAGAAATGGGACCTCATAAAGCTAAAAAGCTTCTGTTCATCAAAAGAAATGGTCTCTAAACTGAAGAGAACACCCACAGAGTGGGAGAAAATATTTGCCAACTATACATCAGACAAAGGACTGATAACCAGAATATAGAGGGAACTTAAAAAACTAAATTCTCCCAACACTAATGAACCAATAAGGAAATGGGCAAGTGAACTAAACAGAACTTTCTCAAAAGAAGAAATTCAAATGGCCAGAAAACACATGAAAAAATGCTCACCATCTCTAGCAACAAAGGAAATGCAAATTAAAACCACTCTAAGATTCCACCTCACCCCTGTTAGAATAGCCATCATCAGCAACACCACCAACAACAGGTGTTGGCGAGGATGCGGGGAAAAAGGAACCCTCTTACACTGTTGGTGGGAATGTAGACTAGTACAACCACTCTGGAAAAAAATTTGTAGGCTACTTAAAAAGCTAGACATGAATCTACCATTTGATCCAGCAATACCACTCCTGGGGATATACCCAAAAGACTGTGACACAGCTCACTCCAGAGGCACCTGCACACCCATGTTTATTGCGGCACTATTCACAATAGCCAAGTTATGGAAACAGCCAAGGTGCCCCACCACCGACGAATGGATTAAGAAAATGTGGTATCTATACACAATGGAATTCTATGCAGCCATGAAGAAGAACGAAATGTTATCATTCGCTGGTAAATGGATGGAATTGGAGAACATCATTCTGAGTGAGGTTAGCCTGGCCCAAAAGACCAAAAATCGTATGTTCTCCCTCATATGTGGACATTAGATCAAGGGCAAACACAACAAGGGGATTGGACTATGAGCACATGATAAAAGCGAGAGCACACAAGGGAGGGGTGAGGATAGGTAAGACACCTAAAAAACTAGCTAGCATTTGTTGCCCTTAACGCAGAGAAACTAAAGAAGATACCTTAAAGCAACTGAGGCCAATAGGAAAAGGGGACCAGGAACTAGAGAAAAGGTGAGATCAAAAAGAATTAACCTACAAGGTAACACCCACGCACAGGAAATCAATGTGAGTCAATGCCCTGTATAGCTATCCTTATCTCAACCAGCAAAAACCCTTGTTCCTTCCTATTATTGCTTATACTCTCTCTACAACAAAATTAGAAATAAGGGCAAAATAGTTTCTGCTGGATATTGGGGGGGAGAGGGAGGGGGCGGAGTGGGTGGTAAGGGAGGGGGTGGGGGCAGGGGGGAGAAATGAACCAAGCCTTGTATGCACATATGAATAATAAAAGAAAAATGAAAAAAAAAAAAGAAAAGAAAAGAAGTGCCCTTTACCTCAGGCCTCGCTCTCTGGAGTGACATTATCAAGTATGTTGTGTTCTTTGAGGGACTTGAGTGAAACCAACATGTAGGGTAGAATTGGGTGACAAGTTTGCCCTGTACCTGGTTTTTGCAAGCCCTCCATCAGGCCAGGTCTATACTGAGTTAGGCTGTCAGCTCTTATCACTCTGTAATCTTTTCTAGCTCCGAACATCTCTTGGGAAAGGAAGAGCCTTTATCCGCTACTCCTTGGTGCACCAGAGATTGGCAGACACCTTACAGCAGTGCCTCATGAACACCAAAGTGACCAGGTAACTGCAGGACAGTCTGCTGGGTTTAGCTCCACACCACAGTGAAATGATAATAATGGCAACTGTACCCATTCGTGTCACGCCATGGCAAGTGCCTGTGGAGTCCTTCTACATCCATCATTCCCCTCTGCCACTCCTTCCACAGTCCTTGATTTGCCAGGCAGGTAGGGCCGAGTTCATACATGAAGAAAGAGGCTCAGAGCACTAAATGCCTTTTTCTAGGCCCCTCCATGCTGAGCCGTGAAGCAAGTGCTCAGAGCCAGATATTTGAGCTCCGAATGCCAGGTACTTTTCCCTAGCACTGGTGGCTCCTTGGAGCTGGTGCTCAAGAATAAACAAGTTGCAGCCTCGGCTTCTCAGCAGACTTGCCTGCCCCTCACCTGCCATACAGTCTGTACCCACCAGGAGACTATCAGGGGCAACCATGGTGGGAAGGTGCTGTGGAATTGGGGTTGTCCTTCTGTCACAGTTATGTGCCATTAGTGCTACTGTCTCAGCAGGGAAGAGAGAGGGGAGGAGAGAGAGCAGGCTTGACCGTGAATGGGAGCTGGGCATCGGATTAGGAGTTGCAGATCTGGGCCCTGGATATCTTTACCCCTTTAACAGTTCTGCCTCGTCTCTTTTTAGGAATTTTCTACCTAATTCAAGAAACCGCTTTTGAGTTAAAAAGGAAAAAAAAACTATAGTTGGAAAGCATTTTGTTTCATTTTGTCACTTTTAATACTGACTTGCATAAAGATAGTTCTTGTGCCTGTGACAGGCCTTCTGAGTCAGTGTGAGTTGGGACCTTTTGCACATTTGATTTAAAGGCTATTTTGTTGTGGATGTTTGATGAAGCCAGCCATAAATAGCTGAACTTCATCACAGTCCACAGATATCAGCCTTATCTTTTAAAAGTTCTTAGTGCTTCGTGTGAAATGAAATAACCACTTTGACAAAGTATGCACTTTTCTGGATAGTTTATCCTTTGACTTTTAAATTGATGTCTAAACAGAAGTTAGCAGTGAGTTCAGTGTCTCCTACTGAGTTCTGGAAGAGAATAGAAGGTGAGGTTATCTCCTACAAAGAAGTGTCCTGTCATCCCAGGCCAGCCTGGGCAAAAGGAAGTCTCCATCTCCAAAATAACCAGAGCAAAATGATAAGGAGTCATGGCTCAAGTGGTAGAGCATCTGCCTCGCAAGTGCAAAGCCCCGAGTTCAAATCCCAGTACTGCGCAAAAAAAGGAAGTGTCCTGTCCCCTACAATCTTTCTTGGCAAGTCATTGAGATTTAAGGTTCCTCACATCTTTTCTTGGGAATGACATGCTATAAAGAAAAAGAATAATAATAATTACTTGAAGAAGAGTAAGCTTATTTGAGAGTCGTGGTCTACACTGAAAATGAACTTGTGGTTGTTTGGTCTTTAATTAACTTAGTAACTGAGTTGGAGTTGATGAGGCAGAGCCATACGGGGGGAGCACTGACCAGACCCACTCTTTCCTTAGCTTTATTACTCTGTAATTCACACATTTTATGTTTTTCCGCAGTGAGTGGTACTATGCAAGAAGTCCCTTTCTGAAGCCAAAGCTGAGCTCAGACATCGTAGGCCAACTCTATGAGCTGACCGAGATTCAGTTTGACCTGGCATCCAGAGGATATGACTTAGATGCTGCCTGGCCGACATTTGCCAGGTACTTTGAAGAATTGCTTGGTATAAAAAGTCAAGGTAGCTAGACATAGTGGCTCATGCTTGTAATCCCAAATACTTTGGAGACAGGATAGGGATTGTGGTCCTAAGCTAGCGTGGGCAAAAAGTTATCAAGACCCCATCTCAACAAAACAAACCAGGTGTGGTGGATAATGTCCCTAATCCCAGATACTCAGGAGGCATACGTAGGCAGGAGGGTTGAGATCTGAGGCTGGCCCCAAGCAAAACCACAATGTCTACCTGAAAAATAACAAAAGCCAAAGGTCTGGGGATATGGCTCAAGTGTTGGAGCCACCTGCCTAGCAAGTATGAGACCCTGAGTTCAGTCCCAGTACTGCAAAATGAATGAATGAATGAATAAATAAGTAAGTAAACAAACCAAGAAAAGAGATGTGTGAGGTTTTGAGGACTGCCACCAGCTTCTTCAGCAATTTTGCTCACTCAGTACATTACGTCCAGCTTTGCAACTCTTCTGTCTGCTCATTTTGCAAACTTTGTTGAGTCGTGACTAAGATAACATCTAAAGACTCCAACCTTACACCAGCTTGGCCAGGTGGTATGCGTCAGTGGAGATGCCTACTCAAGGCCCACAGTTTCCGGTTTTTAAGGAACCTGTTGGTGTGGGAGTAGGAAAGAATATGTGGGCGTTTCCTCATTTGTGCCCTTATCCTGTTATCATGGAGGCCTTCCAGGCTGTTGGAAAGGGAGTGAAAGCTACGGGTCATCCCCAAAAGGGTTGCTGGGAAAGTTGCTGTAGTTTTTGTTTTTTTTCCTTTTTTGAGGCCACCAAACCAGCCAAACTTACCTTACACAAATGTGGCACTCACATTCCACCAAAGTCCTCACAAACTCCAGTGAGGAAGCAACAATGGGAGGACACAGGCACAGAGAGTGCAGGGACTTGCTCGGTTACAAAGGTGTTGGTCAGCCAAGCCTGAGCACCAGACTCGTCTAGTATTCTAAGAATTTTTAATATCAAGACTCATTTTTATCAGGGTGTACTTTCTATGATAGCCACATAGCAGCCACTGAGATTGACTCGCTCACATTTTGCTGCATTCAGATGTCTTTTTTAAACTTTCTGATTTTGAATCTTTTCAGAGTTACAGAAAAGTTTTGTAAACAGTGCAGAGTACTCATCTGTCCTTCACCTCGGTCCCCAGTTGTCAACATTTACCACAATTATTTTATCATTCTCTCTTTGTATACACATGTTGGTTCATTTTCTAAGCCATTCGATCATAAGTCACAGACTTGATTCTGCTTTCTCTTCAGTGTTTCATCAGCTGTTTCCTAAAATCAAAGACATTGTCTTCTGCAACCTCAGTATATTATTAAGTCAAGGAATTAACTTTGATACAATACTGCTTTCTAATCCATGAGCCTTGTTCGAATGCCAGGAAGTATCCCAACACTATCTTTCATAATCTGAGATTCAACTGAGGGCCCCTCATTGCAGCTGAGTGAGTGCCACACCTCTCCAGTCCTCATTAGTTGGGAACTGTTTGTCATCTTTGTCTCCCATGACATTGACATTTCTGAAGATTACAGGTCAATTGTTTTGTAAATTGTTTTCTTCTTGGAGTTTCTCTGATGTTGCCTCATTGTCAGATTCAAGCTAAGCATTTTTAGCAGAAATGCTTCAGTTGTTTTGTCCTTGTCAGCACGGTATATCTGGAGGCATGCGATGCCATTGATTTCACAATAGTGAAGTTAACCATGGTCGTTTGGTTAAGGTGGTATTTGCCAAGTTTCTCCTAAATCTCTGTTCCTCCCTGTGTATCCCCTGGGAAGATACTTTGAAGTTGTTATTATCCTCTTTCTCATAAGTTCTCATCTGTGAGTTTTAGCATCCATTGACAATTGTTGCTGGAAGCAGTTATTGCTGTCAGGTGACTACAGTGGTTTTCTGACTACATCATTCCTTCTTCATTATAGGTTGACATTCTACTATAAGGAAAGTCTTTCCCTCTTCCCATTCACATATTCATCTATCTAATCATTGAATCATTGATTGAATGGGTTACGTTGTGTCACTGTCATTTATTTTGAAGCTTAAATCATCCCATATTTGGCCCATGGGACCCCCTTCAAGCTGGTGCATATAGGTTTTGCTTTTTTTCTTATGTTCAATACTTTTTTAAGTAAAATATTATAGATCCAACTAACGCCCCACCCCACTGCCATCTGTCCCTCTCCTCTTTTCCAGAAGTAATCACAGCCCCAGAGTTGATGCATGCCATTTCCAAGGGTTTTTATTTTTACTATATTTATAGCCATAATATATCATGATTACATAGTTTATTTTGCATATTTTAAAATTAATATATGCACATTGACTCATGAGATCATCACTATCCTTTCACAAGTTAGCTTTCCTGCTTCGTGCTGTTTTGATATTTTTACCTGTTTGTATGTGGAATTCTATGGCTGTAGAGGAGAGGTCAGCAACTGCAGTCCTCAACATGGTGTGGGGCAGCTTCACCCATCTCTTTACGCATTGTCTAAGGCTGCTTTCGTGCCACAGTGCCACTTGTCACAGAGAGCATATATCCCACTTGCCTAAAATTCTTACCGTCTGGTCCTTTACAGGATAAGAACCATGGTGTAGTGTATTGTGTTGTGTGAGTAGCCATAGTAGTTCAGAATCCCAAGACTGGGGTTCTTTCCCACATTTATAGCACTGCTGGGAGATCCCTCTTCCTACCCTTGTGCCCATGTGGGAATGTGAGGGTGGCAGACACTGGGATGACAGTTGCTGGGTTGAGACTAGCAAGTTTGGTAGTGCAGTAATTTTAGGGTAAGGAGTTGATTCTGGTGGGAGGGTGCAGTGTTCCTGCCACACAAGTCTGTGTCTAGACTAGCGCTGTCCACAGAGCCTTCTGCAGTGAAGGAGATGTGATGTATCTGTCCTGTCCAATGTGATCACATGGACTGGAAGCAGGCCTTCCAGCCACATTGTGTATGTGTAAGAGGAAGCAGTGACTGTGAGCCTCTAAGCACAGTGTAACTTTCTTTTTTAATTTTCATTGGCAGACAGATCATGGCAGACACCAAGTGGAGGGGGAACCACAATGTGCACACTGCGGGGCCGGTGGGGGGGGCATGCCACAGACCTATGCAGATGTGCTCTTTTTTTTTTTATTCACTTATTCATATGTGTATACATTTTTTTGTTTGGGCCATTTCTCCTACAGATGTGCTCTTTGGTGAAAGGTGTTAGATTTACCTCTTTACACTCTACCTGGGAGGGCAGTGCCCTGCATCAGTCTCTTCTGCATTACTATAGTGATATACCCATAGCAGGATACTTTATAAAGGAAAGAGGTTTATTCAGCTCACAGTTTTAAAGGCTGAAGGCCCAGACAGCATGGCACAGCCTCTGGTGAGAGACTGCCTTGACTTCATTGCTTCATGGAAGATGGCAGTGGCAGAGCATGGGCAGGAGTAAGAGATGACATCTCCAAAATAGGAAGCCAGAGAGGCTAGGGTCCCACAGTGCTCTCCAGGGGCACACTGCCAGCCCATTTAAGGATCTCCCATCAGACCTCACTTAAAGGTCCCCCCATCTCAGCACCACCACACTAGTGACCCAGTCCCAACAATGGTCCCTTCGTTAGACACATTCAGACCATATCCGAACCATAACAGCCCATACCACCACCTGTTTGCTTCGTGACCACCAAGGTTTCTTTGTGTGTAGGTGTACATCTCTGTCTGTTTATCTAAATAAAAGCATGTCTGTTCTATGGCCTCACAGGAGGACACTAACCACCGGCTCTTCTGCTTACATGTGGAAACCCCCCAGCCGAAGCTCCAGCATGAGCAGTTTGGTGAGCAACTACCTGCAGGTAATGCCAGGAAGGCCACGATTTCCTTGCTATTGTGGTGGTCAGGGTTCTCAAATACCTCTTGTTCCAACCAGAACAATAGAGCCCCTAAGTTGTATCCAGTATTTCCTCCAGTCTAGGTTTTGACATCCAAATAGATTTAAAACTAAATTCTTTTAAAAAACTTTTAAAGTATCTTAAAAGAAGCAATTTAGCACTATGGTTGAGAATGACCCTGTCACCTGCCAGCAGTATGACTAACCTAGACGTTTCAGCTCTTCGCTATAAGATGGGATGGTAAAAAGCAGTCTTTTGCATGAGCAAAGAAGTGAACAGTGCTTAAGGACAGGTCAAGAAATATTACTAAATGGGTAGTGTACTAGTTGTTTCAGGACTGTAAATGGATTATAGCTATACATAGTTTTGTGGAAATTGATCAGCAAATCAAAGAATGATCAATATAAGGAAAATTGAAATAGGAAAATGACTACTCCTACTTCATTTTGTGGTTTAGTCATGCCAGGAGTTGTAGCTATGATACAATATAACTGACTTTAGATTATCTAAGAGCCGACATCCACTAAGTTAATAAAGCTGAAAGAGCTGGATGGGAACACAAGTCTGCACACCAGTGGAGTTCCCACACGTGGCCTCATTGCCTTGGAATGTACTGTTAACCTCCAGTGGTAGATGCCACAAACAAAGGGGTATTAGTCCTTGTAATAGTTTTTACACTCACCTTAGGTAAAGTAATTCATGTATTTTTACTTCTGCTCTCACTTAATTCTAAAGCTTCTCCAAGTAGCCAGGTCGCTTCATCCCAAAAGCTGCCTCGTCTTTTGTCTCCCCATCTTCTCCCCAGACTCAGGAGATGATCTCCAGCCTTGACCTGAATAGTCCTCTGAACAATGAAGCACTGGAGGGTTTTGATGAGATGCGGCTGGAGCTGGACCAATTGGAGGTGCGGGAGAAGCAGCTGCAGGAACGGGTGCAGCAGCTGGACAGGGAGAACCAAGAGCTACGGGCAGCAGTCAGCATGCAGGTGGAGAAAGAGAAGGAGCACACTGCAGAAGAGGACAAGGGCCACCTTGTGGGCCTGGTGGCTGAGCTCCAGAAGCAGTATGAGGTCTCCCAGGCCACCCAGGATACTGTGAAGGAGCTGCAGACATGTCTGCGGGCCCTGGAGCTGGGTGTGGCTGAGAAGGAGGAAGACAACCACTCAGTCCTGCGGAGGATGGAGGCCATGCTGCAGCCCCTAGCACAGGAGCTTGAGGCCACACGGGACTCCATGGGCCGTAAGAACCAGCTTCTAGACAGCCTTTCAGACTGGCTGGCCAGGGCTGAGAAGGCCGATACAGCACCAAACACAAAGTGGCAACAAGAGCCTATTACCACTGACTCGGCCCTAAAGATCCAGGAGCTAGGGGAGAAGCTTCAAGCTCTGGAAGGAGAGAGCGCCAAGGTTCAGGAGCTCAATAGGCAGCAGAGTGCTCAGCTGGAGCAGCTGGTCAAGGAGCTGCTGCTGAAGGAGGAGGCCCGGGCCAGCCTGGAGCACCTGGTGGAGGAGATGGCCCCACTTCGGGAAGAGCTGTCTGGGAAGGGGCAGGAGGCAGCCAAGCTCCGGCGTCAGTTACAGGAGTCACTGGCCCACATGAGCTCAGTGGAGGAGGAGCTGGCAGAGGCAAGGCAGGAGGAAAAGCTGCGGCGGGAGGAGAAGGGACTGCTGGAGCAGGAGGTCCGGTCTCTGACCTGGCAGCTGCAGCTCTTGGAAACTCAGCTGGCACAGGTGAGCCAGCATGTGAGTGACCTGGAAGAACAGAAGAAGCAGCTGATCCAGGAGAAAGACCACCTCAGCCAGAAGGTGGGTGCACTGGAGCAGCTCACTCAGCAGCCAGGCCCAGAACTACCTGGGGCCAGTGAGAGTAGTGAGGCCCCTGCTTCCCTGAGCTCCACCCTACAACAGGTGCGTGAGAAGTCAGAGGATGGGCAGCAGTGCCTGCATGAAGAACAGGTGGACAGTGCCAAGGTGCAGGGGGGTGAGCAGGAGATGCAGCTCCAGCAGGCCAACACAGAGCTGCAGAAGGAACTGCAGAACATGACTGAGCGCAACCAGCTCTTGGAGGGCAAGCTGCAGGCCCTACAGACCGAGTACCAGGCACTGCAGCAGCGGGAGGCAGCCATCCAGGGCTCCCTGGCCTCCCTGGAGGCTGAGCAGGCCAGCATCCGGCATTTGGGCAACCAGATGGAGGCAAGCCTCCTGGCAGTGAAGAAGGCCAAGGAGGCCATGAAGGCCCAGGTGGCAGAGAAAGAGGCTGCCCTGCAGAGCAAGGAGGGTGAGTGCCAGCAGCTGCGGGAGGAAGTAGGGCAGTGCCGGCAGCTGGCAGAGACCCGGGATGGGGAGCTCAGGGCTCTTGAGAGCCAGTGCCACCAGCAGACCCAGCTGATCGAAGCCCTCACAGCAGAAAAAGGTCAACAAGGGTTCGGGCCATCCCAAGATGATGCAGCCCAGCTGACCCTGTGTAAGGCACAGCTAGCAGTCCATCATGGGGAGGCCCAGCGGCTTCAGGCAGAGGTGGTAGACCTCCAAGCCAAGCTCCACGTAGCCCTGCATGACCGGGACAAGGTACAGAGCCAGCTGAGTGTGGCTGAGACCATCCTGAGGGAACATAAGACCCTTGTGCAGCAGCTGAAGGAACAGAACGAAGCCCTTAACAGGGCCCACGTCCAGGAACTGCTGCAGTGCTCAGAGCAGGGAGGTGTACAACAGGAGGAGAGAGCCACAGAGGCCCAGCAGTGGGAGAAGGAGCTGCAGGCCCTGAAGGCTGAGCTGTTGCGTATCAGATGCAGCTCCGAGGAAGCCCAGTTGGAACATGCTGAACTTCAGGAGCAGCTGCACCGGGCCAACACGGATACAGCCGAGCTTGGCATCCAGGTCTGCGCATTGACCGCGGAGAAGGAGCGGGTGGAGGGAGCACTGGCTTCTGCTGCCCAGGAGCTCCAGGACTCCAAAGAGGTAGCTGCAAGGGAGCGAGAGAGCCTGGAGCGCCAAGTGGCAGGGCTGCAGCAAGAGAAGGACAGCTTGCAGGAGAAGCTGACGGTGGCAGAGGAGGCAGCCAGCTCATTGCCTGGCCTGCAGGCCCAGCTGGCCCAGGCTGAGCAGCGGGCCCACAGCCTCCAAGAGGCTGCACACCAGGAGCGTGACACCCTCAAGTTCCAGCTGAGTACTGAGATCATGGACTACCAAAGCAGACTAAAGGTAATCCTAGCTTCAATCTTCTGGGCTCCACCTGCCTCCCTAGGGCGGGCCTGATAGCTCTCTGAGGGACAGTTCTTCAGCCCTAAAACAGGTGAGGGCCAGAGAATGTTCCATGGCAGGCAGACACCCATGGTCCTACCCTGCTCACAGCAGCATCTTCCTCCCTGCAGGAACGTGTTAGGGGCGGAATGCCAGGGAGTGATTCCTTATCCCAGCAGTCTAAACTTAGGACCATGACAGACAGAACTGGCCCCATAGAATTTTTTAAAATTAGTAGTCAGTATTTCAAGAGCAAGATATTTACAAATTCTGTTTCATGGCTTCTTTTGAAATCACAGGATTTAAAAGATTGTGTCCACATAACCCACATGGCAACAGGAGTTCCATGGTGGCTGCCTACTTCAAAGCAGGCATGTGTCTTCTGGGTTTTCCTTCTGCAGCCTCTTGCAGAATGCCAGCAGGCTGTGATTGCCTCAGTCCTGGCTCTGGGTTCTTACTGAAGCACCTCCAGGTGCCATCCTGAGAGTTATAGGAACTGACTGCGTTTTTATAGGTCTCTTGAAATAGACAAGTCTAAGAACAGCAGTTACTAGGTGCCTTTGTTACTACATGAAGGGAGAGGCTAGGAATGGTTATGAGTGAGGATATGGTCAGATGCTCACAGCGCTATGGTCTCCAGTTCTTAACACTGTAGTCTGTCTGCATTGAGGTCTCTGCTTTCAAGGCCACTCCTCCCAGTCCCCAGAAGTGTCTCTCCATTCAGGGCCACCCACCCCACAGATCTCTGTGAGGCTCATGGGCCTCATGCAGAAATGCCCCCTGAAGAAATTAATTTGTAAGTTTGAGGAACGAGCTAAGTCTCTTTTTTTAGTAAGCTTGAAAGTTTTGTTGTTGTTGTTTAACCAAGAAAGACTAAAATGTATGAGGAGCTAGTTTGAGGATGAAGAGAGCAGTAGCTTGTTTTTATCCACTTGGGTGATGAGTCTGAAGGGGTGTCAGAGCAAAGACCCCTCTTTTATGATCCATTTCATGTCTTTTCCAGACTGCCAGCGAGGAGGGCAGGAGCCTCAGGGCCCAGCTTGAGGAGCAAGGACAGCAGCTACAGGCCGCTGAGGAAGCTGTGGGCAAGCTGATGGTAGGCCATGTGTGGAGCTGTCAGGGAGAGGGGATCTGGTTTGCTTTTATGGGACTATCCGAGAAGGGTTCCCACAAGGCATCTAGTTTCCAAGCTGAAGAAGTGATCGATGTTCAACCACCTGATCATCAGCTCACAGCTGCCCTGAGTTTGGTCATGACCCCCTTCCACTCCTTGGATCCTGGCTGGAACAGCCAAGGGCAAAAAGGAAATAGATTGTCCTCCTTGGCAAATTGTGGTGATGTTCTCTAGTCAGCGATCCAAACTGAGTGGGTTCAGGGTGGCACTGGTCCTACAAGTGAATCTGTTCCCTGCCACCCCAATCTTCAATTCCTGTTAGGGAATTCTGGTTCTTGCTGCCCCTCCAACCACTACAGCCAGCTGCAATCAGCACTTTGGAGTGTGGCATACCCCACAGATACAGAGCAGAGGTTCTTGGCTTGTTGGACTTAAAGAACAAGAACCCTTCCCTTTAGAAGTGGCCCATCCAGTGGAGTGGATAGCATACCAATCTCTTTGTGGTGTCTTTGGTGGGCTTGTACAAGCTGAACGTCTTCTCCCTTGTGTCCTGTGTCAGGCCTCCCAAGCTGCCATGGGGGAGAAGCTGAGCTGCACCAGCAACCATCTTTCAGAGTGCCAGGCTGCCATTCTGCAGAAGGACAAGGAGGCAGCTGCCCTCCGTGAAAACCTGGAAAGGTTAGTCACTTGGCCACCCACACAGCCACTGGTCCTTGTGGGGAGGGGTGATTGGTGCAGTCTGTAGAAAGTTAGCCACTCACTTTAGGAGGAGGAAATCCTTCTGCAAGAAAAGCCACAAGCTCAGAAAGTTCTGGTATCAGAAGCATGTCAGAGAGAAACTATCATCTGCTTGCTACAACCTAAAGACGGCAGTGTGCCTTCCTCTTAGTTCAGGTTTCCTACCTAATTAAATGCATGCTTTGGAAAAACTAAAATGAGATCAAAGTTAAAGTGTGATAAAATGCTTGGGATCAGATTTTTCAGATTTCCAAGCATTTTGGACTTCAGATTTTAAGTTTAGGTATGCTCAGCCTGTAATTACCTATTTAATCCTCCCAATAGTCCCCTTTTACCTCTGAGAAGAATGAATGTGTGAAGGAACCAGGGTCAGCCTGCATTTGTGCAGACTCCTCGTGCAGCATTTGTGGAGAGGGGATCATTCCATCACCCCCTCATCATGTTCCTTTTTGCCTTCAAAGTATTGTCCGGGCAGTGCTGGCCCATGGCCATCCCCAGTGCCTCCCTGAGCCGTGTGGAATTGCAAACCTGAGCACACTGTCGAGTGGTGGGGCTGAACTAGTACAGCCAAAGCCTGATTAACAGAGTTGAGCAAGGGGAAAGGTTGCTGGAACTGAACTCTGGTACCTGGAGCAAAGACAGGCACACTGAATTGTCCTGAGGCTCCAGCCATCTCTTTTTACCCATCCCTTACCTCCTCCTACCACCTGCCTTCTAGGCTTTGACCCAGACTCAGTGAGAGATTCAGAGTGTTTGTTGTCCAGTAACTCTCACCTGCCCCTTCCAGTGTTTGGATCCTGTAGGGCCTTGGCTGTCCCTCTCCAGCTCCTGTTCATATGTTTATTAAATAGACAGAACCACTTGAATTGGTGGCATTTTTGAAAATGCATTAACACTGGCTATTTATAAGATCTCAGAGCATTTGTTTTACACGCTCAAAGTTGCATAATCCATCTTCCCAGGATTGGATTTAATTTCATTTGTTTTGTGCTCTTGTACCCATAGGATCATTTTGCTGGCCAGTGTCTAGAAAACAGTCCTCTGACAACTTTTCACTGAACATGGAAGGGTTGTGTTATGTACAGATGAGTTAGTCTCTTGCAGAGTCCTCTGTCTAACGGAGCTTTTACAAATGTCTTGCTGGGCATTGTGGAATATAGAGCATCCTTAGAAACCACTGCCTGAGGGGACAACTGAGCTACAATGGGGAGTGGACAAAGTAGGGAAGACAACCTGTTGCCACCAGCCTCCACTGTAGACTGAGACACTCCACAGTGCCCAGAACAGAATTCACCAGGTCTCAGGGGGTTATCAGGTGGAAGAACTATTGGGGGCCCAGCACCATGCTCTGTTCAGAGAGAACTAAAAACACCTGAGAACCAGATTCCCCTTTGTAGCCACCTCCAGGAAGTGGTCCCTCTCCTTCTTATCCTGACTCCTTCCATCTCCATCACTCTCGAGTCTTGCCCATCACACTCCTCACAACCTCAGTCCCTATCCAGAAACCAACAGATGCAGAGTTCCACTCACTTGGGGTGTCCTAGCAATTGGGGTCACCTTGTCCTCTCAGAAAGCCCCTTTGTATTGGAAGAGGGTGGGAAGAGGCTCAAATTCTAGGGGAATGCATAACCTGTGAGTAGATAGTGCCCCACTATGAGAGGGAAAAGCTGAGAAGGGCAACAGGACCCCTCACTAGAGGACAGGTGAGCACAGAGGCAGGGGGAAGCTAACACGATGGCTACTCAGGAAAATTTACCACTCCTCCTCCAGGACACAGGAAGAACTTGGAAAGGCCTCAACAAAAATCCAAGAATATTACAACAAACTCTGCCAGGAGGTAACAGACCGAGAGATGAATGACCAAAAGATGCTTGCAGACCTGGATGACCTGAACAGAACTAAGAAGTACTTGGAGGAGCGGCTGATAGAGCTGCTCAGGTGAGTGTCAGGCTGACAGGCACTTGGCCTTTCTTTAAAGAAATACATCTGAAAAGAGCACTTCGGGGATGTGACCCATCTCCTCATGTCTCTCTGCCCACGTTGTTAAGGCCCACACACCTAAGGGTCCACTCAGGCCTTGGCAAGCTCTTCCCACTGGTGCCCCTGTGGGTGTGGGTTTTCATACTGATGTGTGATTGTTTTCAAACTCCATGTGCTCTTAGCCACAAGGGAGACAGTATGATGTTTATTGTCATCAAGGAGCTCAAGAGCTGGTCCTGCCAGTCAGTACCACATTGTCATCTAGTCCACAGTACCCACGTCACCTTAGCTCTCCAGAGCATGGAAGGCTGGGTTTTTATGTGAAATATCCTGATTTTTAAGGGCTGGTGAGTCATTCACAGCAATTTTTTTAAGTTCTTCTTATAGAAATTTCCAAATATGCAAAACTAAAGTAGTATAACACATCCCCATGAACCCATTACCCAGCTTCCCCAGAGTTCAACCCATAGCCAGAGTTTTTCGAAGTCCCAGACATAATATCACTTCATCCATAAATATTTCCATATGAACGTCTCGAAGACAAGAACTCTCCACTTCAGACAACCATAGTATCATTACCACACCTTAAAAAAATGAACTTAATCCATTAATGTCAGCAAGTATCTAGTCAGTTTCAAATTTTCCCAGTTACCCTATGATTTTTTCATAGTTTGTTCTAATCAGGATCTAAATTAGATTAATATGTTAGGATTGTGATGTGTCTTTTACATCTCTTTTAGTTTCTTGGTTTCACTGCCATCTCTCTTATTTTTGTTTCTTGAAGTAATTTACTATTAAAGAAGCCAGGTCGTTTCTCTGGTCAAGCAAGGATGTGTGAATTGCACGTCTGGATTTTGCTGATTGAATCCCTGTAGGGTCATGGTTGCCTATCCCTTGTGAGGTCATGTTCATCCATCTCTTTTGCTTTCTATAAATTGATAGAATTAGAGCTGTGATTCGCAACTGTGGCTGCTCCTTAGATTTACTAGGGGACCTCCTAAAAGTGCTCATGTCCAGGCACTACCCACACCGACTGAGTGGAGATGTCTGGGATTAATACCTGGCACTAGTGAGCCAGCATTGAGAACCATTGCTCTTCTAGAGGCTTGTTCAGACTTAGGGTCAAAATTCTGTCATGAACACTTCATAGAATTGGCCTGTAGTTTTAGGTATTCCCTTTAAGAGATAGATGAGATCTGATTTGCCCTTTATTTGTAATGTTGGCAGCCATGGATATGCTGTGCCCAGATCTATTAATTCACTAGGCCTTACAAAATCTAATTTAAAAGTTTAAAAATTCTGTTTTGTAAATACTCCAATGTATCCTCACCCAGCACAACAATAATACTAATAATAATAAAAATTCTGCCCCATGTCATTGATTTCCAGATTTAGAACTCTGGGCATGTTTGCCCCTGAGCTCAGACATCATCTTGATGTGGGTACCTGGCCTCCTAGGGACAGAAATCAGGCACTGTGGACCAGAGAAAGTCTTCTTGTCTCTTGGCAATTTCAGATATCCCTGAAAAGACCAATCATTTCCACATTCAGGCTTTCTTGCTTCAGGAGAGAAAGGTCTGTGGTTGATTTGGAGGTTGGCTGGTGATGAAACCAGTTTCTCTCAGGACCTGAGTTGCTCTGGTATTGACATTACCAGTGGGTGATGGCTGCTGGGGCCACATCAATCCCCAGGTACTGGCTGGGGTTCCATCTTGGAAAGAGTGGAACTAGAAGCCTTGAAAATTACCATTAGCAGCCATGAGGATGTTTCTCCACACATCCCCTTGCTACATCAGGCATATTTGGTCACTGCCACGCCTTTCTGAAAGGCCTCACTTCTTTTCATCTGGCTGTTGGGAGTGACCATGCAGCTCTCTGAGAAACAAAGGAGGTTAAGGTCTGGTAAGATTTTCAAACTGGGAAATCTTTGGTCTTTTCCAATGAGCTGTTGCTACTTGGACACACCATAACATGAAGGGTCCCGAGCACATCAAGAGTTAGGCAGGGAGTACATTCATGGTTCTTGAGCTCATGTACACACACTTAGCACATGCAGACTGTCAACATGGCAGTATGCTTTGGCTTAACCTTCCACTGGTAATCTGCGCTGTTGTTTAGATGCCCAAGTGGCATGTGACCCTTGTCATACTGACAACTCCTTGTATTTGACACAGCCTTCCTTGTGCATCATGTGCCTCCTATGTGCTCTCCCACATGCCGTCGGCAGAAAGTCTACATGGTTGGGGTGGCAGAGGAGACTGATGGTCGGGTAGGGGGAATTTCCAAGATAAGAGTGAATTTTCCTTCTATGACTTGAAAAATTTGGTGTCAGTCTTCTGAAATGCAGCAGGGGTAATTCTCTTGTTCTCATGTATTCTTTCTTTTATGTGATTTTGACCCAGGGACAAGGATGCTCTCTGGCAGAAGTCAGATGCCCTGGAATTCCAGCAGAAGCTCAGTGCTGAGGAGAAGTGGCTTGGGGACACGGAGGTGAACCACTGCCATGACTGCAAGCGAGAGTTCGGCTGGATGGTGCGGCGGCACCACTGCAGGTCAGGAATGGGTGGCTTGTGAGCTGCCACCAAAGCCCTGGCAGTCGCAGAACCAGAACATGGAGAATCTGGCATTAGTGTGTGTTCCATGGAAGAGGAACACTCTCGCTGGCATAGGGAAGCAGGCAAGGAGGGCATCCTTGCAGGACACTTATGGCTCCCTGAAAGGAAAGAGTTAAATTGAGAGGTAGGGGTGGAGTTAAGGGGACCCACAGGGATGTGGCACACACAGAGACCTGCAGCTCTTGGCTGCTGCTCACCCTACAAAGAACCGAGAAGAAAGCATTACTGGAACCCAGCAAGAGCTGGTCCTAAGGCTCCCCTAGGGGAACACAGACAGTTGGAAGGCACAGACACCCCAGGGCCCAGAGAAGATGGGTAACAATAGGGGCAGGTTGGGATTGGGACAGAGGAGAACAGTCAGCATAGACCTGTGAGCACCTGTGCTCTCTTAGAGCCTTGGCCCCCAAGGTGAGAAGTGCATACCTACAGCCTGGTGTTGGGGAACGTGGTTCAGCTGTCGTTCTCTCCCTGCCTCCAGTACCTTAGGAAGTAAGGTCCTAAAGCACATTTTCACACTAAGTTTGCCAAGGTAGTGTATTTGGAATACTGCGAAATGGGCTTATGGCAATGCTCTAGAGCAAGGGCAGAGCCAGAACCCAACAGAGCCCAGTCCTAGTGCTGAGCAGATCACACAAGACCCACTCATGTTCTCCTCACAGCTGTGCTTGTCTCATTCCCAGGATATGTGGCCATATCTTCTGTTACTACTGCTGCAACAACTACGTCGTGACCAAGCACGGTGGCAAGAAGGAGCGCTGCTGCCGAGCCTGTTTCCACAAGTTCGGCGAAGGCCCTGCTTCCCCTGATAGCACCAGCTCAGGCACTAGCCAAGGAGAGCCGAGCCCCATGCTGTCACCAGCCCAAGCAGGGACCCAGGCCATAGGAAGTCAAGGTTAGGCCCCTGCCCCCATGCTGTTAGGTGTCACTGCTATCCCATGTAGACAGCCCTAGCAAGCTTTAAATCAATGTTTTCCAAACTTAGGTGTCAAAGAGGTGTTAAAAATATACTATCACCAATCTGAGACTTTCTTTTTGGTATCATTAGGATTGAAAGATAATAACTTTCTCCTCATAGGATTCAGTATGATTTAACGTGAGGTCTGTGTACAAATTTAACACCAGTGGAATACACCTCATACTTTGGAAAATGCTGTCCCTCAGAGCCTCAGCCCTGGTACCCATCCTCTCTCCTACAGTAACCAAAGACCAGGAATTGTACCTGGAACAGTCCACATCCTTGTCACTCTCTCTTAAAGTCAAGGAAGATGTATTCTTCTTTTTGTCCACCCACTCAGCAAGCAAAAGGAAGCAGGACTTTGTTCCTGCTGCTTCTGTACCCAACACACCCTAACAGACCAGTCCAGATTGTCCTCCAGGCTCTGGACTTTTGATGCAGAGGACAGGGAGGCAGAGCTGAGGTGGCAAGGGCATCACTGCATCACAATTGGTCTCCGCGAACTCCTCCTTGATGTCCACCTGGATGCTGGCCAGCCAGCCTTCATAAATACTGTCCCCCTTTTGTTTAAGTGGAAAATCAAGAAGGTTGGCAGGTCCTGTTATTTATTAGGTACAAGAAACTGCTCAGGTCTGCTTTGCACAGCATTAGTATCTTCTTCAAATCTTCTGCCCATTTTAAAAAATTTTTGAGTTTTGGATAAGTGTTCTGGATATAAATTATTTATCGTATATGTTTTACAAAGATTTTCTCCAATTTATAGCTTGTCTTTTCTCTTTCTTTTGGAGAACAGAAGTGTCTTCAGAGACCAGATGTTTGTAGTTTTGATGAAGTCCAACTTAGCAATTATTGTCTTTTATGGATCAGTTTGTTTTAATTTTCTTTTGGTGATTTTGTGTCCAGCTTTGCTTGACCAAAGTATTTAAAAAATCTTCCACTGTTTTCTCTTAGTTTTATAATTTTAGGTTAGATATTTAGGCCAACGAATATTTCGAGTTAATTTTTGTGTATGGTACAGTAGAAATTCCTTTTCTTGTCTAAGTTGTCTAGTAGCTCCAACACCATCGCCATTAGTTGAAAGTCTATTCTTTTTCCTAATAATTACCTTTGCACCTTTGTCAAAAAACAACTGTCCTTATATATGTGGGTTTATATCTGGACTTTCTATTCTATTATCCACATGCCTATTCTTTCACCAATGCCACACCGTTACGGTTAGCATGGTTTTTTATAAAGCATCTTAAAATCAGGTAGCATGATCCCTTCAGTTTTGTTCTTTTCCAATTAAACTTTAGAATCAGTTTAATTTCTTAAAACAAACCAATCCTGGTGAGGTTTCCATTGGGGCTGCACTGAATTTGTAGATCAGTTGAGGAGATAGACATTTTAATAAAATTGACTCTCCCAATCCATGAGCATGCCAAAGCTTCCCGTTTATTTAGGTTTTCTTTGATTTCTGTCAGTGGGCATCATTTTAGATTCCTGTTGCCCACTTTCTCATCCCTCTGCCAGCCTCAGAAGACAGGTTCAGGTTCAGGAGTGTGGCTGGGTCCATGGAAGTAAACCAATCCATGGTCCTTTTTTTTCAGTCTATTCCTCCAACTTTCTTGAGATGAGAGGAAGAATTTTTTGGAGGGAGAGGGAGTACTAGGATTTGAACTTAGGACCTTGCACTTGCTAGGCAGGTGCTCTTCTGCTTGAGCTATGCCTCTAGCTCATTTTGCTTTGGTTATTTTGGAGATAGGGTCTCACTTTTTACCTAGACTGGCCTGGACCACAGTTCTCCCATTTTAGGCTTCCCTCCATAGCTGGAATGACAGATGCACAAACCACCATGCCCAGTTATTGATTGAGATGGAGTCTTAATAACTGTTTGCGCAGGCTTGTCTAGAAATGCAACCTTCCCAATCTCAGCCTCCTAAGTAGCTAGGATTACAGGTGAGCCACCAGTGTCTGGCTAGAACCTATCTTTTAAAGCAGAGAAGGACAGCTGGGAACTTAGAGCTCACATTAACCATTCTTTTTAAATAGGCCATGAGGTTCCCTTGCTCTAGATCATTGGCAGGTAGCCTAGCAATGGCAGACTAGCATTATGCCAGCGTGCTGAGGTGGCTTGTTTTGATTTCTGACATTTCCTGTCTGCTCATTTTGTTTTTGTTTTTGTTCTACCCCAGACTTGTTCTCACCTTTTCCATGACGTATGCTAGCAAGTGTTTATGGTTGGGTGACTGGCACAGTAGCTCCCTAGAGTGGCCTTTCTACTGTGTGGCCTACAAGATCAAACACAAGGCCTACTGTGGCTCCTTTTCGGGGAGTAGGGGGGGATGTTCAGGTCAGATAGAGTCTTCCTTCACAGACGCACTGCCTGGTCTTATGGAACAAAGTCTCGGTGGCACAGACACGTGTGGTCTTTAATGCAAGTTTATTTCCTGATAACATTTTGATAGGTTTTTCCTTCTAGTAAGGAACCCAGGGAATGTGAAAGAAGTTAAAACCTCTACTCTGACTCTGAGAAGTCTCTTAGGCTGTGCATTCAATTTCATCTGTAGTCCACCTGCTTTTTTAGAATGTCCCCAACAGCCATCTCTCACAGCTAGACAGAGCAGCAGTCAGTTAAGTGACCATTTAAAGCATGTCCCATTGGCTCATTCTGCATAGCCGCACCCATCACTTTCCCATCCTTTGCATGATGGTGTGTGTGTGTCTTCTCTCCTTTCTGCCTCTCCAGAAACCAGAGCAAACCCAGACTACAGACCACCAGATGATGCTGTGTTTGACATCATCACAGATGAGGAGTTGTGCCAGATCCAGGAGTCTGGCTCTTCCTTGCCTGAAACACCCACTGAGACTGATTCTGTTGACCCAAGTGTAGCTGAACAGTGAGTAAATATCAATCCATTTTGAGTGCTCATTATGTGCCAGTCCCTTGCGCCTTCTTATCAAAGGACTGGGAAAGTAAGATGTTGGAAACAGGATCAGCTGTCTTTGCTGAAGGGAAGGTACCTCAGAACAGTGCCTTGGTCAGGATGGCCCTTGAAGTGTGCCAGCACTTGGGGAATGGTCAGGGTGGGGCCTTGTCAGTTCCTGAGAAGTGTCAGTGGCGCCCTGATGTCAGCATCTTCACTAAGCCCTGCCTTGTTTGGCTTGAGAAACTGCATTATCAGCTTGGGCTCCCATAGTAATATGCCACAGACTGGGTGCCTTACGCCGCAGGAAAGTATTTCCTCAAAGTTATGGTGCCAGCGGTGTTGGTTTCTTCTCCTCTCCTTGGCTTTCAGATGGCAGCTGTCTGGCTGCCTCTTCACATGGTATCCTTTGTGTGCATACCTCAGTGTCTACCTCTATCTCCTAACCTCCTTCTCTTAGAAGGACACCAGTCAGATTGGATTAGAGCCCACCCTAAAGGTCTCATTTTAATTTCTCTCCTTTTTAGAGGCCTGTGTCCAAATATAGTCACAATCTGAGGAACTGGATGTTAGGGCTTCAGCATGTGAATTTGAAGAAGGGACACAATTCAGCCATGACAGCAACTCTTGCCATTGCTGCCCTTAGCCATGGCTCGGAAAAACATGCTGCTCTTTAAAAGCCTTGCTCTCAGGACCCCAGGCTCGGGTCCTACTCACCTTACTACCTGCTTGCCAGGTGATGAGAGCAGAATGTTGCTTAGTGCTAATGGAATAGAACATGCCCAGGGGACTGCCAGGTCAGGGACAACACTACAGCATATGTGGTCAGGGGAGCCTTCAGAGGGAACATTCCAGAAAGGAGAGGAAAGCCCAAAATCAAAGAAGCAATGGGGAGTAGGGGCTGTCTTGTGTTTGGTGATTGGGGTACTTTGTCTGTGGGCCACAACATGGCAAGTGCAGTTCATCTTTAGGAAACACTTATCAGTCTTGGAGACAATGCCAGGGGAAAGGAAGCTCAGATTTAGTTGTAATTATCTCAGAAGTCCTTTAGCTCCAGATAAGCCCACCCAAGGCCCCCAGTCTCACAACAGTGGAGATACAGGCAAGTCCTTGTGCCTGTGGTACTCAAGGGACTTTCCACTTGCCCATCTTGGCTGTGCCCATCACCATTGCCTTGTGGTGCTGGACCTATGGCCCCTACCGGCCGCTGTGTGAATGCCGCAGCTTGCTCAGCCAAGGCAGGCTCCAGAGGAATGAGAGCACCAGCTGCAGAGCCTGCCCTAATGCTTGTTCTCCCTTGGCCCTCTCATTTTTCTGCAGTTGCTGTTTTCCAACAAGGTTTGTGAGGAGAATTTTTCAGGGGCCAATTAAAAATTTTTTATTACCATACAATAACTTTATGGAGGGGTTTCATTGTGATTTTTCCATAGATAGGTAAAATGTTCTTGGATCAGACTTCCTCCCTTTATTAAACTCCCTAAGCCCTTCCTCCTTCTCCCTCCCTTTTTCAAACAGTATTGAGTGGGTTTTATTTTGCTGTCTTCATTTATGTATGTATATTGTATATACATGTATGTGTGTGTATGTGTGTGCATGTATATGTATACCCATATGTGCAATGTACTTCCATCATGTTCACCCGCCAGTACCCTCTTCTCTCACCTCTCCTCGCTTATTCCCCCTCACACAGTCCTCCTTTCATACTCACGATCCACTGTCATTGTTATCATCATCATTTTAGGTCTAGATTCCGCATATGAGTGAAAATGTAATATTTGGCTTTTTGAGCTTGGTGTTTCTTACGCAACCTGATCTCCAGTTCTGTCCATTTCCTGCAAATAACATCATTTCATTCTTCTTTATAGTCAAATAATACCTCTTTTCTTTATCCATTCATCAGTTGTGGGGCACCTCGGCTGATTCCATAGCTTGGCTCTTGTGAATAGTGCTGCTATCAACACAGTGTACAGGTGCCTCTCTTGTATACTGACTTATACTCCTTTGACCAGATGCCCAAGAGTGGTAGAGTAGGTTATATAGTAGTTTTACTTTGCATTTTTTGAGGAGCCTCCTTACTAATTTCCATAGTAGCTGCACTAACTTACATTCCCACCAACAGTGTATGAGGGTTCCTTTTCCCCCCCCCCCGTCTTCCACATCCCCGCCAGCATTTGTTGTTGTTTTCTTTTTCTTTTTTTGGTGGCAGTGGGGTTTGAACTCAGGGCTTCACACTTGCTGGGCTCTACTACCTGGCCATCCACCAGTCCCTGTTGTTTGTTTTCCTGATGGTAGCCATTCAGACTGGGGTAAGATAGAATCTCAGCGTCATTTTGATTTGCATTTCCTTTATGACTAAGGATGTGAGCATTTCTTCATGCATTTAGTAGCCATTTGTACTTCTGAGAACTGTCTCTTCAGTTCATTTGCCCATTTATTAATTGGATTGTTCTTTTGATGTTTATTGAATGAGCAGGGACAAATTTTTAAGTCTTATGCTCTACTGACTGAGCTAGCCGGGCAGCAGGGGGGCAAATTTTTAAAACTGCACAAAGTGCCACCATATTAAAATGTCAAGAGTCTATGCCAGGGGACTCACAGAAAAAGGTCCTTGCCTGGGTATGGCTCAGTGTGGTTTCTGCAGAAAAATGCTGGCTGTTCTGATGCTTGAAAAAGAGTTTGCAGCCCTCAGGTCCAGATTTTGCTTGGCTTGCTTCCCCCTAGTGAAGGACACATGATGCTCCTGCTGACTCATGCTGAGGCCTCTATCACCATCCTTCTGCCCAGAATGCAGAGGAGGGTGAGGATTCACCTGGCAGACTGGTCATTCCCATCTCTGCCATAGGGAGGGTCCTCCTGACTCAGGAGACTTTAGGCTTTGTCCATGCCCCTATGTTCCCTGACTGGAGATGTCACTGCATTCATTGTGCTGGCTCACGAGCAAAGTCCCCTATCACTCAATCCAAGACAGCCTCTACTCACTGTTGCTTCTGCAGCTGTGGGCCCTTGGGACACCCCCTCTGAAGGCCTCCCAGGCCCTTGTAGGCTGCAGTGTTCCTAGCCCCATGGCCCAGTGGGCCCCAGGACATGTTCCATTCTCTCACTACTAAGCTATACACAGCCCTCATCACCTGACAAGCAGAGAAGTAGGTAGTCACATGAGCAGGACCAGGAGCCTGGGGGCCTGAGGGGTACCAGTGGTTGAAAGGTGTCTTGCTGCCTCCTGTACACTGCATGAGAAGGTGACCACCCTGCATCTTCCTCTCTCCTCACCCTTCCTCTTCCCCTTCCCCAGTAGGAACAAAAACAGAAGGCATTCTGACTGCTGACAAATACATATGGTTTTGGTCTTGGGAAATTGGGAAGTATTCCAGGGAAAGGAAACCACCAGTGTGCTAGCCTCCAAGGCAGATCTGGGACTGATTGATGGGAACCTGCAGGCCCTGCACTTTACCTGTTAGGGGGAAAAGCCACCTCTTCACTTCAGCAAAAGGCCCCATTATAGACTCCCCTTTGTGTGTTAGCTAGAGATAAACCCAAGAATATCTGGTAGCTTCACCGTGCATTCTTTTTCTTCTTGAGTTTAAGACCAAATAAAAAACATGAAGAGTCTGAGAAAGTGTGGGAGATAAAGAGCTGTGAAGTGGCCTGAACATCTGTGGCAGGAAACCTAGGTAGGAAAGTTAGCAAATCCAAGATCAGACATAACCCAGTAGAGACTAACACTAAGACCAAACCTTTGGGGAGAACAAGGCCCTTGGACATAGAACTGTTTAAAGCAATTGTTGAGCACTTTCTGATCCCTTTTTCCCTGACCCAGCCTCACTTGGGGCCAGTGCTGCCTTTTAAGGCAAAGGCATTATCCCATTTTACAGTGAAGAAGCTGAAGGCTGTGAGGCCAGATGGCTTGTCCCATTGACATAAGCGTCTGAGCTTATGATGAGGTTCACATCCAGAACTCCCCCCTCCAGCCAGAGGCTTAACATTCAGCTGGGAGGGCTCAGCCTTCACCACATTCCCATCTACCTATCAAAACCCTGCCTGGCCCATCCACTCCTGCCACATCCACTCCTCCATGCACACACACATTCTGGCACTGAGTGGTAGTTTATCTGGCCCCTTTTGGTAGTGATAAGACAAGAAGAGGCCCCCAAGTCTAGCCTCACCCTCACGAGGAGACCTGGCATGATGGGTTCCCTAAGTGACCTCCCAGAAATCTTCACACCCAGCTCAGCCCCAGTGGTGGCCCCTCACCTATGGCAGAGAGAATCCTCCAAACACACCTTGCATGCCCTCTCCCTCAGTTGGCCAGACCTGTTCTGCTATCTCTACTGCCCAGAGAGCAGCTGCTCTCAGGGCCCAGCTGGCAGGCAGCTCATATAGGGTGAGAGGTAGGGCAAGAGCCAGCAAGCAGGGGCACTGGGCTTGGACTCCTTTGGCTTCTACTCAGCTCCTACCAAGTCATGGCCTCCCCTCCTGGCCACCAAATGCTCAGGCTGTTGGTGGTGAAGAGCTTGAGCTCTAGAACTCAATACACTTGGACAGGTTCCTGGCCTTCCACCTCTAGGTTCCATGGCCCTGGCAGTACAGTCCCCAAACACAGTTCCATCACCTGTGCAGAGGAGACTGGAAGCGCACCCACCCTCTTGTTGTTAGGAAGAGATGATGAGAGCCATGTGTGTGAAGCACTTAGCCAGGGTGTGGCATGAGGAGCTTTCCATGGAAGTGTATTGTTTTCCAGATGTTGACACCAAGTTGTGATGTCTGGCTGAGCTGTGCATGTCTGCTATTGCAAGCCTCAGTTACACCTTGTAGCCTTGTCATCTTCTCCAAGGAAAACACCTCTAAATTTCTATATTACACCTGGTGAGCTAAAACTCACCCCCTACCCAGGCTGCTTACCACTAATTGCTTCAGAACCAGTGCTTCGTGGTCAGAGTGCTTAGCTTAGGGCAACGCTGGTCACCAACCAGGGGATCTGATGCCTGGTATCTCAGAAACAAACAAGAACAGGATATGGTGATAATGGTTAAGGTTAGAAAACCACCTTGTGTTTGGGTTGACCTGACAGCTTTGCCTTCAGATGAGTACAGGATTGGTAGGCATGCTGCGGTCTGTCAGCTGCATGAAACCACTGTAGCCAACATGCGGGAGCAGAGAAAGGTTGTCTTCAGCAGGCAAAATTCTTGCTGTGTTGCGTGAGCTTTGGTTTTCTTATCTGAAAAGTGGGGCAACCTGGCCAGGGTACCTGCCTTGAGATCCCCCAGAGGATAAGGCCTGGGTTACTACTGAACTGCTTCTGGACCCTGAGCTCCTCACCCAGCCCCTGCCCCTCAGCTTTGCTCTCCTATGGTACCATGTCCTGGTCCAGGGTACTCACTGAGAACTCTTAGTAGCCATATAGCCCCTTGGAGTGGGATCACCTTGCATTCGGCAACACAGCCATCCATTGCCTCTCCCATATCTCTGGTGCTGAATCCTGTAAGTGCTGCCTTTGTCCTCAAGAGTCATGAATCTTGTGGGGGAGGCATGCATTCTTTGCCCTCAGACCCTGAAGTCAGGGCAATCTGGACGCCAGCAGGATCCACACCCAGTTAGCCCCTCTCCCAGCCCTCCCTTGACAACCTGCCATTTGGCAGTTGCTGCAAACACCAAGTGCAGTGAGGAAAAGGGCTGGCTCTTCTCTCCGTACTTCAGTCTCCTCTGAGAACAGCAGTGTCTTTCTGCTTCCTGGGCTATAGTGTGTGTGGCTTGAGGGGCAAACATGAAGCCCTACACGTGCTGTGCCAGTGATAACCCAGACCCGGAAGAGTGGAGGCTGATAATCTCCCTGAGAGTAGCAGGTAAGTGCTGAGAGAGTGCAACAACAGGTGATGAGGAGACAGAGGTGCAGTTGTGCTGTCCTGGGAACAGGCAGGCAGGTGTTCCCAAGCTGGAGAAAAGCCAACATGAACATTTTTGTCAGGAACCTGAGAGAGAGCAGGCTCAGGCAGGTACTCCGTTTCATTTGCCTTACTCAGCAGGCAGGCAGCTGGTCAAGGAAAGCCCAGTGATCCCAGCAGGGCCCCTCTGTTGCAGTGGCCAGCGAGGTATTATCACCAGGGATGTGGATGGTGGACCCAACTTTGAAGATGATGGGAGCATCAGCTCTCATCATTTTGCTCAGGAGTGCACAGGGAGTTGCACTGTCACTGAACACTATGGACACCCAGCCCTGCTTCCCTAGGGAGACTTGTACAGATGCCACAGGGTCCTGTCTTCGACTTTTTAACTTCTTCCTTCCCACTCAGGCCTCTGCCTCTTGGGCTAGGACACTGTGGGAAGCCAGAACCTAGTGGCTCCTCTGTCAGAAGCGGTCTACATTAAGATGAATGCACAAGGGAGACAAGGGAAGGTCATAACAACTCCCTGTTGGAAACCAATTAAGAGGATAATTGTCAGCCTTGTCACCCTGCATGGGGCAGGCTTGGTCATTTGAGGGAGAGCTCAGTGCTCTGTGTGACCTGAACACAGCAAGGAAGTACCTGGGCTCATGCAGGTGTGTTTGTGAACTAGTGTGCAGGACCATGTGGGCCCTCCAAGGTCTGGAGCTCATGTGGGCCAGGGTGCATGTGACATACCCCACATCTCTGAAGGCACACAGGAAGGACGCCCTCCCCCTCAGGACAGACACTAGTTCTCATAAGAAATGTGGAGCCTTTTTACCATCAAATGCAAATTGTGCCAGGTTTTTGGTATGCATTGTCTCAAGTCCTCCTCATACCAACACTAAGGAGTTGGTGCTACCATGATCCATGTTTCACCAAAAAGAAAGGAAGCAGGTGGTCAGAGGGTAAGTGATTTGCCCAAGGCCTTACCAACTGGTGAGTGACAGGCATTCAACTCTGGCCTATCATCTCTAGCTCCCAAACCGCAAGTACAGTCAGTTCTGGCCTGCCTCTGTCCCTTCCACTCAGCTGTTATCAGGTGCTTCTCTATATTTTGGGATGCATAAACCCAACAAACGTCTTTAAGACTATTCAACAGGATCTAATCAACATTTACAGAAGTCTGACATTTAAAACCATACCTCATCCTGTGACCATATTATAGAAATTAAATGCACCCCACATTTGGGGTAGGAGGTTGGAAACCACAATGAAAGAGCAGGGTTGTTACCACTGATCTATTCCATTTCCTCCATAGATCATTGCCCAGAAATTTAACTTACTTCCTTTGCTCTGAGCCCAGAAGTAACTGGGTTTTGTGGAGTTTTTTTCTTTTGTATGTTTCAGGCATACTACATTAACATAGAATGCAACTAAAGATAAAAGTAGTATGGAGGCTTTTAAAAAGTTTTATTTCTTAGTCATAAAACTCATGATTCAAGTGTGTACAAATTTATGTACATGGGGGAGGGCAGACATTGGATAATTCCATTTTTGAATGAGCAAAGCCAGAGAGTTCACTCCAAAAATTCTGCTTGGATTTGTTACAGTCTTAAGTTCTGTTTTGTACACTTTTCTAGAATTCTCTGGAATTCTCAGCCAACTGTTAATTTTTTTGTGCCCATTTGCAGACCCCAGTGCTGGTCCTTCTGGGATTAATCAAAATGAACAATAGTATCCACCTATACAAAAATCAAAACCAGAGCCTGGTCTTATTCCTGATAAGTCTGATGACCAAGGTCTGAGCCACATAGACCAGCACTTGTTCTCAAGGCTGCTGAAGTAGTCAGTAGAATAGTCAGAAGAGTCTTCTGAACTTGGGAACCCAACATGCCACCTGCCATCAAGGACTTTGTTGGCTGTGTTCCCCTCGTCAGCCTTCAGTCCCAGGCTCTGTAAAGGAGACCCTGAAATCTTAAGAGTCACATGTCATTCCCTTGGTCTCAGTATTCCTGGGAATGGAGGGGGGAAAGTCCTTAAAAATTTTAAATCCTGCACCCAGAGCATTTGGCTCAGATATTGAGAGAGCAGGGTCTGTTCATGTCTGAGAAGAAGCATTTCACATCATCCACAGCGTTACTTCTCTGTGAAAACACACATGCTACAAACAAAGCCTTGCACATTGCATCCAGAGGTCACGGTCATGTTCCTGGGAATTCCACAGCAGCTTCTCCAAGTCCAGCAAGGCCTACAGCTGGAACACGCTGGTGCCTTCTACATTGTGAGAGGCTGAACAAGTCTTGGAATTGTCCTCAGAGGACTTCCATTGATTTGGGACTCCCTGGTAGGGGAGGCAGCCCACATCCTTCACAAGTTTCCAGAAGTTCCTCCGGAACTTCAGGCCAACAAAGGCATAGAGCACAGGGTTAAGGCAGGCCCGCAGGTACGCGATGGCCTCTGTCACGACGATGGCATAATTAAAGCTGGTCATGGCATAGTACTCCCAGCTTGTGGTCCGGATGAGCTTGGCGAGGTTGAAGGGTGTCTGGGTCAGCAGAAACACAACCACTACCAGGAAGATGATCTTTAGAGACTTGTGCTTCTGGAAGCCTCGAGCACGGAGCAGGCTCTTGATGATGATGGAATAGCAGACAATCATGGTGAGCAGTGGCAGGAGGAATCCCAGAGTCATTTGGGTGGCAAGAACCACAGTCGAAATTTCATTCTGGTAGTCACAGATGGGCTTGTCGTGATACTGGACACTGCTGTAGATGATCTGTGGCAAGGAGACCAGCAGGGAGACCACCCAGATGAGCACGCCGATAACCTTGCCCCACACCATCCGCTTGGCCTGCTGGCTGTAGGCCTTGGTGGCCTGAACTACTGCGATGAAACGATCCACAGTGATGCAGGTGAGGGTGAGCATGGACGTGTAGAAGTTCACAGTGTAGACGCCTCGTAGGATCTTGCACATGACTTCACCATAGACCCATTCATGGAATCCCACATAGGCCCAAAAGGGCAGAGTACAGACAAACACCAGGTCAGCCAGGGGCAGGTTCATCAGGAACACGTCCGTCAGGCTCTTCATCTTCTGGTAGAAGATGTATATGACCAGCACCAGGGAGTTCCCCACCAGGCCAAAGACAAATACCACCACATACATGCAGGGCAGAAAGACCTTGCTGAAATGCAGGAAGCGTTGATGTTCCTGGCTGCTGTCATTTCCAGTGTTATAGAACTCAAAGTCTTTGTAGTCATACTCTGCCGTGGTGTCCATCCTGATGAACACCTGTGAGGCAAAACCCAGGAATTGAATTCGGGGCTGAGAGTGACACTTTCTGTCTTCTCACTGTCCATTAGCCAAATAGGAGACACATAGTCTATCTCTAAACCTACCCAATGTCATACTCAGTAACAGCGTGGTGTAAGACAGAAGAGCTTAGGTATCCATGGGCAGGCATATGGTTCCCAGGAGACCACCATTGAGGAAAAACCACACATGCTCAGGATTCAGAGAGTTCAGAATTCTAAAATTACTCAAATTTACCTATATCGTATTACAGTAGGTCTGAGCTTCCATAACTCAAAACCACGTGCCTATATTACTGTCTCCCAAATTACTGCTGTACACATTAACAATGTTCACCAAAAGCTAGATGCTAATTCATACTCTACATCAAATATTGCAGATTCTTGATGCATTTTTCCCATAACACCACCAGCTTCTACTAAAGACATTCTGTCTTTCAAACAAATCCAAAAATGTTCACTTCAGTACTTAAATTGAGCACATTACGTACCCTTTTTGGTTTGGGAGGGTTACTGTAACTTTTACTTTCCTTTTGGGACATCATTCACTTTTTGAGAGGCAGATTTTCACAAAATTTAAGAGCAGGAAACACTCAGCAGATCACACAAGGATTTCAACCCAACTGACAGTAATGTGGGACTGGCCGAGAGCTTCTCTGCATCCACTGAGCTGCAGAATGTGTGTGCAGGAATTTAAAATTTTTGGTTTTGAAATTTCTTTTGATTTTAGCTTTTATTTATTTATTCCCACATTTGGTCAAAATTGCATAAAATACATCCACAAATAAGGTGGGCTTACTGTGTATTGTCGATGGCCAGTTCCCAGGGGAGAGTGCCCAGACAGGGCACTCTTCATCAGCCCTGCACTTCTCAGGATCTTACCCAGCTGACCTCCATGCACATCCCATGAAACCCTGAGGTCAAATGTTTTGAAAACAAGACCACCTTACAGTCAAGTGGGCTCAGTGGCCCCCTGGATGTTCTCTAGTGGGAGGGCCCATCTTCACCCACTCAGGCCTCACAGCAGGTGCCCAGCCATACTCCACCATTTGCTATTAAAATTGTGAGTGTCCCCCTTCCAGGGGCCTCCCTTGTCAAGAGATTCTTGGTGGCCACAGGTGTTTGGAGATGACTAGGACTTCTCTACCTAGCTGGGCAGTCCGTCCCATCTACTCTTCCCCTCATTACATAGATTGAAGGGGGCAAAGATAAGCAAGGGATAGAGGACAACCCCTGGCTGCCCAGCACTTAGGATGAGCTGACTTCACTACCAGGAAGTGGGTGGCTCTCCTCACCCCCCAACCCAAGCTTTCCCATTATTATCTATCACAGTTTAAGGCATCCAGTACCAGAGCCTCATTTCCTGATCCACAGGCATCTATAAAGGTAGGTTTCCTCAGGAGAGGCCATTGCCTTGCTTCTGTGATTAGAGTTCAGGGCTTTGGGCTCTCCTTTCACAAATGGAAGACCAGTTGAAATGGAGCACAGGCGGCTGCTACCATGAGGCTTGAAGCAAATGCCATATGGTTGCTTTTCTTATCCCCACAAGGCTGTCGTTTCCCTCTGACCCTTTTTTGCTCTGTGACCCTACAAAGGACCATAGATGGGACATAGGTTGATACAACTCATGGCATGGGTGCAAGGCAGCTACAGAAGCATTGGCCTGGAAGTAACTGAGCCAACCTTGCCACTGACCTGCAGATGCTCATCACTCACTCGCTCATTTCGAGTGACCCTCATTCATATTCTGATCACACCTCCAGAAGATGTCTTAGGTGTTTGGACAGAAGATCTGCAAGGCTTAGCAAAATCAAAATACTGACTGGGCAGATGAGAATATAAAAAAGGGCAAGGTCATCTCCCCTTTCAAATCCACTTGGAGACACTTCTTTCCCTGAAGTTGTGTTCTGAACTGGAAACTATCCACCCTGATGCTTCTGGAGACCTCCATCTTTCCTGGAGCCATAGCATCTTTTCTCCCCAGCAAGGAAGGACCTTGGCTCTGCAGTAAAACTAAATAGTCCTCGCACCTAGCCCACAAAAGGCTAGCTCTCTGAGGGTGATAGGTCAGCTAGGAGGCATCCTGCCCTACAAGCTTTCTGGGATGCTAGATTAAGCAGATCAGATGGTGATGTTGTGTGTGATCACATGGGGACAAAGACAGTTTTCTCATCATTTGCAGTATGAAACTGGCAGCTTTGTTTTTCCTAAGCATACTGTCCATCCCACCATTGTGCCTGGCCTCCCCGGCCTATTTTTTGTTCTCCTTCTATTCTGGCTTTTGTTGAAGCCCTGCATTGGCATTAGCCATCTCCTCAAAATATGTGTGCAAATTCATGTGTAACTGGTACACTTTAATATTATGTTGGGGGCTGGACAATTCTGTGCAGAGTATTAAAAATTACTCTTCCTTATAGGAAAGATAAGTACATTTATTTCTTTATCTTCTATAATCAAAATCCTGTCTTAATTTCTGAAAATAAAAAAGTAATATATACAACTTTAGAAATAATATAAAAGTCTGATAACAAATGTTAATTATAATTCAGACATAAAATAGAATATGACTAAAATGTTTAAGAAGTACTTTTAATTATTTTTGGAAAATCTAGTACATTTAAATTGCCCAGAACAAGGGCTGGCAGAACGGCTCAAGTGGTAAAGCGCCTGCCTAGCAAACATGCGGCCCTGAGTTCAAACACCAGTACTGCCAAAAAAAAAAAAAAAACATGCCCAGAACAGTGTAAATGCAAAGGAAGTATGCAAATAACTATTAGCTATTACCATTAGAACAGATAGATGACAAAAATTTATCATGTTGCTTAATCTTTTTGATCCTAAATCCCTTAGAATCTCATAGAAGCTGCAGACTTTCCCTCATAAATAAAGTTCACGCACACGCACCTGCAATTCTGGGGGTCCGTGAACCTCATACTCTCTGGACCCTTGTTTAAAAACAGGTGATATGTGATAAACTTTATAATTTTTACTACATTTTTAAAACCATTCGTAAATGACCAAATTTTATCAGCCTTTGGCTTGGTGGAATCACAAATAACTTTCTCTTTTATACTTTTTCTGTAGTTTGCAAAGTTTCTACAGTGTTTTGTTGATTTATACTGAAAAAAGAAAATGAACAATAATCTGAAATAATAGCTTGTTTTAGAAAATGCAAAAGAAGTAGCTGTCCCATCAGCTTACACACACTTACTATGTGCCCAGGGACAGTCCTCACTGTTCTCTAACTCCACCTTCATGTCAGCCACAGCAGGGATGGAATCGGAGCCAAGCACAATTGAGCTCTATATCCTGGGCAGTGTGTGCCATGCTACAGGCGGGAATCAATAGCCCAACAAAGAGGAAAAGTAAATGACTCACCAGCAGAGATCCCCTGTTTGTGCAGAGTTGCGTTTGCTCACACAAGAGCTGCCTCTATTTCTTTGTGATGTGGTCTGTGTTTCCGCCGAATATTTAAGAAACCTTGGCTGGTAACTCTTAAGAGACCCGCCCTACCCCATCCTAGGTCAGAATCCACGCGATCAGCCCACACTCATTTAATATGGGGCGTCAAAGACACGAAGTATGATCTGGATGCCTCCTACCCCGTTCCTGGTCAAGATCTGAAGGCCGCCAGCGAGTTTTCTGGCCTTTTTTGAATTAACTAGCTCAAACTGCCCTTTCTTCCCAACTGTACAGATGAGTGAAGTGTGCCTGAAGGGCAAGAGCCAAGAGGCAGCACAAATGCAGGAAATGGTGGACAGGTAGATAAGTAAATAGGCTGAACAAAATACCTAAGGGCAGATGAGTCAAAATACCTGCCCTTCCAAAAGAGACCTCAGGACAGTACAGCCGCTTAGATAAGACTAACTGATACTGGACTCTTTAAGCTTTGACACCTGAGTTTTTCCAGGGATAAGCCAACCATGCCATTCAGGACAGGGTCCTGGGGTGGTGCTCAAATGGCCTGAGCTTTATCAAGTTTGCTTGGCTGTGCCCATCTCTCAGCAATCAACTCGGACTCCATGGGGAAGAACAGAGGTCTGCCCCCATTGCCCTCCATGACTGTATACTCATATCTGGAAGGGAGAGGGAGAGATGTATCGTTGAGAAAGGATGGCACATTTGTCAAAAACCCTTCTCTGATAGAAAGTTCTGTATAGAACAGAAGACTTGCAACTAAATTCAAGGAACCAAACCAATCACATTTTGGAGGCCAATATTTTATTTCAACTCCTTTATAAAATGCCTTTTATTATCTGCCAGTTAGCAGTGGTTATTGTTCCAAGGGTACTACTTTCCTTTGAAACAAAGCTCTAAACTTCCTAGGGTGAGGACCCAATCAAATCTGTCTTGGACTTTCCCTGTAATGTGTAACCACTTTCAAAATAGATCCAGGGGAAGACTAAAAGGGAGGTGGCAGGCATCTCTGCTGCAGATTGGTCTTGGAAGTGAGACTATGTTGACCTGCTCACCTTTTCCAGAAACCTGGCATTCTCCAGCCCAAAGCTGTTAGGTTGTCACTTCCCAGATCCAGGATAAAGCATGTATTGGTGTTGGGAGGAAAAGAGTGGCTGCAAGGCTCTACTGTGTCGGCTGTGAAGGATGAGTTAATGGCTACAGAAACAGGTATCCCAGCCAGATATCCACAAGTGAGTGGGGTAGGGTTTGCCCAGTGGCGCCCCATGCTGGTCACTGGGATGCGCTGCAGGTTTGCTTGTTGGGGACAGACCATAGGCACCAAGTCATCAGAAGTCAGGTTCCTACAATTGCTCTTCTTGGTTTTTAGGCAAAAAGGAAGCTAATGATTAAAGGGAAAACTAAGAATTTTCTAGTAAAAACTTACTACTAAAAATAATACAATTAGTTATAAATAATAGTAAAATAAATTTAATTGAAAATCAAAAGATACTCCCACATCCCAGAGTGAATGCTCAACCTAGTCTTCAAAATCTGCACTGCCAGTGGAGCCTTCTGCCATGATGGACGTGTTCTGTATCACACTGGCCAACACAGTGGCCACCAGCAGCCAGTCCGTGCCATGATTGTGCCCTTGAAGTGAGGCTAAGGCAATCTGGGAGCCACATTTTTAGTTTTATTTAATTCTGATGGATGAAAGTATAAATAGTAATATGTGGCTAGTGGTCACTGTGTTGGACAGTGCAGTGTGACCCGATGACCTCCAGTTCCCTGAAGGCTGTCCGGAGGAAGGCTGACCAGAGGGACTGGTGGAGCCTGAGGATAGGCAAAGCAGCACTCCTCACCATGGGGCTGAGCAAGGCAGAAGGTAGATAGGAGAGTGTCAGCAAGACACCATGGCCCCAGGCATCCCTCAGCCAGTGGTTCTGCACAGGCAGAGGGTCTGCTTCCCAGCAAGCCTGCAGGATTGATGTACAGTAATTAAATGAAAAACAGGTTAAGGCCAGAAATGGTGACACGCATCTGTAATCCCAGCACTGGGGAGAATGAGGCAGGAAGGAGTACCGCAAGTTCCAGACCAACCTGGGCTACATAGCAAAACCCTGTCTCAAAAAAAGAAAAAAAAAGTTAATGCATTTAGATTTGTGGTGGAGAAATACTGTAAATTCCAGCTGCAGAGAGTTAGCTGGAGAGACCCACTGTTACCCCCTCGCTCAGGAAGGTATGAGCCATTGAGCTGCACTGCCTCACTTGGACGCATCTTTTTATTACTTCTAAAGTGGAGACCAGTTATGGCCTCCTTTGAGGGCATTTGGGACAGGACAGAATTTGCTGAGATACATAAGGCAGATGTTTATTAAGCACAGGTTGTGTGCAGTGGGATGCCTACGGACTCCCAGATGATCACCCCCAGGTGCAAGAGCAGATTGATAGACTTGTGTCTGGGCTGCAGACTCGGAGGTAGAAACTCAGCAGAAAGTGGTGGCCTGCCAGCATAGGAAACTGCCACAGCTAGCAGTAGGTCCCACAGCTGGAGCACAGAGAGGAGGTACGTCACTTGTGGGCAGTGAGTTTATCTTGCTTTTCAGAGAAAACTACCTCAATAGCAAGGAAAAGGAAATAGCTATGTAGGATACAGGGTGCCCTCTAGTGGCCATGCTTATGTTGCCCGTCTGTTTAAAAATGTTCTACCCATCCCATAGTAATACATTTTCCATGGCTGCCCAAGTGTGCACACATGTATACTGCAAAGTCAAAAACAAGTGCCTCATAAAACAGTGCTTATCCTCACAACACGCAGTGTGCTACTGCACTGAGATTTTCTTTTTTCATTTTTTTACATTGGTCACAGCCTATCAAAATGGTTCACGGCTCACTAAATGGATTGTGGCCCACAGCTTGAAATCCCATTGAAAAGGAAACTCTCCACCCCAATCACAACCTTGAGACTACATTCCCCACCCACCCACACACCAGCATCCCTCGGATAGGGTCTCAGCCAGGGGCAGAGAGCCAGGGGCGGCAGTTGTTCTGTGAATCACCCACTTGCAGGTCACCAAACTGTCTGTCATGTGGTAGTCAGACAGACAAAGTCTGTCCCTACTTGGGGTAGGGAAAGAGAAAAAAACAGACTAGGGCAACTTTTATCCCAAATTCAGGAAAATCAGGAAACCTATCACAGCCTCCAGAGTTTCTCTCATCCTATGTCATTTTTTTTTTGTTTCATTTTGGGTACATTTTTTGTACTTTGGACAGGATGCAACAGCCAGTGTAGCCCCTGGTTTGTCTGCCCTACTCTGAACCTCTGCTTCCCCGCCATCAAGTATGGAGTAGACTAGGTTGGTCTCGAGCTGCTTCTCACTTGTACTGATGTTCTGTGGTTCTGTTTGTCCCATGGTGAGGGCTGCAGGCTCTGGAAGCCATAATTGGAGATGCAGCAGGAGGAGATGTTGAACAGGGAGGATTCAGAGTCAGGTCTGGGGCCAGGGTAGAAAGTAAGCAGCAAAGCAAGTGATGAGGTTGCCAAGGTGGCCACAGGTTCTGCATGTAGGATACTTTCTCGCTGCGTCTTGCTGGAAAGAGCACCATCCTTTTGAGACAGAACCTTCAAAGCAGACTGCCACCCCCTGTGGCCCTCCAGCACAGGCAGCACATAGGCACGTGATGGAAAGAGCCCTTGCTGCACCTGAGCGTGAGTGGACCTGCCTTAGCTAGGCAGAGCATCCAGGCTGGTGGAGTTTAGCAGAAACCAAGTCTTGCAGACAGAGGTCACCACCTCCAGGATGCTTGAGCTCCTCCAGCACAGACAGGCTTTGTAAGTCGGCAGTAAAAGAAATCCTGTGAAAAGTGCAATGACTATAAGGGAGTTTCAGTGTGGCTTTGCTATCCTAACCAGCTGTTGCTGCTCGGGGGTCTTCCTCTTTCAAGACTCTGTCCAGTTCTTTCCTTGGCTTCCATCAGCATCGGATGGAGGCTAAGTACTCCACGCTGTGGAAGGATAGAACACCCCATCTGGACTTTGCACTCAGCCGGGCACATCAGCTTTCCAACCCAAGTCAAGGCTCTGTTCTGGGGAGGGCCTCAAAATTTCTTCCTGAGTGGGTGTGAGGCAGCAAGCAGGGCCCACTAAGCATGTGGTCTGCACGCTGGCCAGCTGACCTTACATGTGCTGCAGTCTACTGTGACACTTGTTCTTCCAGGGGAGTCCAGCCATGTTCTCCTGCCTCAGATGGAGAGTGTTTGTGGCTTTGACCCACAACCTAACCCAGCAGAGCCTAACTCAGTGCAGGGTACAGTCTGCCATGCCAGGGGACACTCAGCAGTAGATAGGTAGATAGGGCCAGACTGAGTTCCTGAAAGTTCTGCCAGTCCTTAGAAGGTAGGTGAGGCTGGAGTGGATGGGACTGGGCATCAGGCTGGTAAGAACCTTAGGAGGGAGGGTACTGAGTAGGTATATAATTTGGGACATATTAACTATACCTGGGACATTTGGTGAGAGACCTTCAAGAACTTGAAAAGGGACTTGTTGCAACCTTTGGGGGAAGAATCCGTACTGGGCAGGAAATCTTCCTCGTTAATGTCCTTACATAGGGGCAAACCGTTTTTCTTTCTGGATCTTGATGTCCACTTTGGCAGAGCTCAGGACTGGAGCTGGTTGGGCTCTGGGATCCCTGAGACTGTCTCAGCCTCAGGCCCAATGGGGTGTGGAACCTGGCAGGTTGTGCCCTGAGCTGTAGTCAGGGTATCTGAGGGACACCTGGGACCCTTGGCTGCCCATCAGTGAAGTGTAGGGGCTGTGACCTGCCAATGTGTCCTGAGAATCAGTAGTTCGGAAGGTGTTAAAAATGTTTTAAGGTCAAATAAATGCAGGAACACTTGAGTTAAAAATTGATAAGCGTCTTCACTGCAGGCCTTAGTCTACTGTTGAAGTACACAGTGACTTCCCAAGAGGGAGATAGCGCATAGAGTTTGCCTTCCCCAGCACTGCGTTCCATGGAGCACACTCGGGGAACCATAGCACAGCTGTACTCCATGGTAGCTCCCACTGCACGGCTGATAGTGCACCATGAAGGAAAGGGAGGTGTCTTAGGTCAGCCCCTTTTGTACATGGTCTGACCCATTACCTGCCTCCAGGCCTACACCATTTGCTATCCCCTTGGCCCTAGACAGCTGGTCTTGTGCTCCCGAGATGGACCCGAGGAGGCAGGAATCAGTGGTGCTCATGATATAATAACCCTGTGGCGACAGTGCCTCTGGTATGGGAGCAGAGGACAGTTGGCAGGTGGTTTTACTCATGTATCCCGAAGTCACCAGAGTGACTCCAGGGCAGTCTCTGCAGCCTGGAGCCTTCTCCCAGCCCCAGGCCTCTGGTTTAAGGATCCCACACACATTCTGAGGCTCCTACGTGACTCCAGGACTGTAGACCTCAGAATGTAGGATCTTGTATGCTTATAGCTAAGGGCTATGTTTTCATTTGTGACATTCCAGAGACACCACGTCAAACTCGTTGACTCCTGAGGACGCTGAGGACATGTCCGTTGGGCAGGATGCTGAAATCTGCTTGCTGAAGTCGGGGGAGCTGATGTAAGTGGCAGGCTACTGAATGGGCCTCCAGGTGTGGCCATGGGGAGGGACATTGGCTCTTCTGGAGCAAGTGGTACCATCTGGAGTTCTGACTTGGCACCAGCAAGGTGTCAGTTTATGCTTTTTTTGTTATTTTTTTTTTTACTTTCATTAGGATATATTAACATATGGGTCTTTTTTTTGTTTTTTTTCTGTTGGTGGTACTGGGGTTTAAACTCGGAGCCTTATGCTTGCTAGGTAGGTGCTCTACCACTTGAGTCCTTTTTTGCTTTAGTTATAGTTTTGCCCAGGGCTAGCTTGGGACCAAGATCCTCCTTCCTATGCCTCCCAGAGATCTGGGATTATGGATGTGCGCCACCACATCCACTCCTTTATTTTCTTATTGTAAGAGCAGTGTATTTTCATTATAGAAAAACAGGAAAATAAAAATGAGCACACTATTTTGGTATTTGCTATCAACCTAAACAACAAATGGAGACCTTCTCCAAAGATTAGTAGGTTCATCTGGGAGTAATATTGCAATGGTAAGCTATGTGCACATTCAAGGACATTGAGACAAAGGGAAGTTTGTGAAGACAGATGAGGATGACAAAAATTATTTTCAAACAGCAATCCTCACCTACAGGGATCACAAATCAGGAAGGCATCAGTCCACGGCTGGAAAGACGCCCCAGCAGAGTGTTTTCTGTGGAAGATCGTGACTGTGGCCGCGTCTCGTGGCACTTCTTGTTACCAGGCAAAGCATGAGATTCTTTTCACTGTAATCTCCTGACTTGTTTTGTTGTTGTTAGGTTTTGACAAAAGTGACTCCATTTTTATTCTGACAGTTTTCACAGTAACCATCCTGATCATTTTTTGACATAAATACTCTAAATCTCATGGTGTAAGCTTTTTCAGCATCATGTTAAAGCGTGAGTGTTTTCACGTATCATCAGTTTCTCTGATGTTGTGTCCAGTGGCTGCATGGTAGTCATTGAGGACACTCAGTCATTTGTTGATTGACATTTACTTATTACCATCTGCCAGGAGCTGTCCCTAGGTGCTTCATGTACACCTGTGCACAAAGACTCCCCCTGCCCTGGTGGGGTTTATATTCCACCAGGGGTTGACAGACAATACACAAATGTAAGTAAACAAGTATTATATATTACAAGATGGTCCTTGAAATGGAAAAAAGTCAACAAAAATGAGATAAGAGGACAGGGGAATTTGCAGTTTCAGTAGAACGACACTAAGAATATAAAACTTGAAGGAGTTGCCAGTCAGATGTCTGAGGGAACAGTCAGTGCAAAGGTTTTGTGAAGAATGGTGCCTTGCATGTTCTAGATACAAGAACTGGACCAGTGTGGCCAAAGCAGAGAGATAGAAAGGAAACAGGTTCATATTGCATAGGCCTTGTTGGCCATTGTGAAGACGTTGGCTTCTAATCTGAGGGAAACAGGAGCCCAAAATTAGATTAGGAGTAGAAAAGTGACTCAATCTAATTTGCATTTGAGAAAGGATCACTCTAGTTGCCTTGTGGAGAACAGATTATGGAGCGGCACAAGGGCAGAAGCAGAAAGGCCAGGTAGGAGGGTATCATAGGAATCACAGATCCCTGGGCCAAGTGGTGCAGAAAGGATAGAGAGAAGGTCAGACTCTGGGTCTGTTTTGAAGATGGCGCCAATGGAATTTCCTGAAGGATTAGATGGGATTGGAGAGAACAGGTAATGCATTCAGCCTGTTCTCTTGGATAACACTACCTTGAATCATGGGGCAGGCCAAATGTTGGGAGAATGGAGAGAGGAGAGCCTGTTCACAAGCTGGTGATGTCAGAGGAGTAGGAAATGTTCCCTGTGTGGAGAGCAGTGTAGCTGCAGGACAGACCAAAAATTCAAACATTTTAGATTCCCTTTGGCCTGGAAAGCCTACATCTAGGAATTTATCCTAAGGAAATGATGGTTGGATATGCAAAAATAAAGCTGCCAGAATGTTTGTCGCATGCTTCTCACAGCCTAATCACTCGTGAATGAGTGCTGAATTTTGTTGAATGCTTTTTTTTTCTCCTCATTTGATGAAATCATTTGAGGCTTTTTCCTCTTTACCTTTTTACGGCAATGGATCACACTGACAGATTTTCAAATATTGAATAAGCCTCACTTCCCTGAAATAAAGCCCACTTGACCATGGTGTATAATTCTTTTAATGCACTGCTAGACTCAGAAAAATAACTGAAGGATATTTTGCCACAAAGAGAATTCACAGTTGACAGCTCTTTTCTTTAAGCACTTGAAAAAATACGATGCCATTTCCTCTGGCTGCCATGGTTTTAGTTAAGAAATCTCCTGTCACTCAAATGCTTTGAAAACTTTTTTCTTTGTCTTTTGTTTTCAGAAGTTTAACTCAGTTAAGTCTTAGCATGGATTTCTTTTGGGATTTTCCTATTTGAGTGGTGCTTGGTTCTTGAATCTATAGTTGTATGTCTGTCACCAAATTTTAGAAGTTTTTAGCTTTTTTTTTTTTTTTTTTTAGATATGCTCTTTTTTCCTCTCCATTTGGGTCTCCATTGATACATCTGTGAGACAGTTTGTTATTGTTCTTCAGGTACTCCCACCCCCAGAATATTTTCCCTGCATTGCTCAGATCAAGTAATTTCTTTCCTCAAGTTTATCTGTCATACTCATTTTGCCCTTGAGCCCATCCAGTGATTGGTTGTTATATGTTTTTTAAAACTTGGCTTTTTTTTTTTTTAACATCTTTTGTTTCTTTAGTGAGGTTTATGTAATTATTTTTGAGTTTATTTTTGTTTTAGTTTTTCATTGTTTCAAGAATACTAGAAATTACTATCAAGACATTTCTATGATGGCTGCAAAGCCTGTCAGATATTCCAACATCTGAGTGACGTCCCTTTTGGCCTCTGCTGTCTGCCTTTCCTCATTCAAGCTGTGATTTTCTTGGTTCTTAGTATGACAAGCAGTTTTCAGTTTTACACAGGTGAGGACTCAGAGATTCCAAGCCATTGTGATTTTCTTCAAATCCTTTCCCTACCCTTCAGTTATACTGTGGTTGTCTGCTGAATTAATTCCAGATATTTCAGTTGCACTTAGTTGGGAAGAGCAAGGAAATACTTGAAATTGCTCCTAATAAGACTTCTTAAAAAACTACATTGAAGTAAAGAGACAAGAAAGACATAAGAGTAACAGATAGAATCAGAGGCAAATCCTTATCAAGAACCGTATAAAATGAATACAGAGAGGAGCTCAGCTGTACATGTGAATCAGATGCAAGAACAATACCTTGAGGTCAATTTTGTTTCCTGCCTCTTTAAAAAGTGACAGCAAGCTAAGGCTTAGCAAGCACAAGCGAATCTGAAGACATATCAGGGCAACTTGTTTTAGAATACGGGGAATTTGTTGGTACCCTGAGCTTGTGTAAACTAGAATTTCTGGAGTCACTCAGTGTAAAATCGGCACCTACAACACGAAGCTTGTAGACAGTAGATTTCTTCTGTTTGAGCCTAGCTGGCAAAGCCTGGCCTTGTTTTTGTTGGCCCCTCCTCAGGAGAGACTGAGTATTGTCCTTCACACTGAATGGGTGATGTCTAGAAAGGTCAAAGAGACCTGAGGCCCAGTCCAGGTGACTGGTACAGGAGAATTCTGGAGCACATGATTGTAGTGACCCCACATGAGTGGGACATTCCTTCAGACCCAGTGACTTTTTACATGGTATTGTGGTAAGATTTCCACATCACGGGAAAGACCTCTTTCTCAGAATGAACTGCACCTGCTCTCAGGTCCTTGAAAAATATACATATTGGGCAAAAACAATGTTGGAAATAAAGAATCAAGGCTGGGCACAGTGGCTCAAGTTTATAATCCCAGCCACTCAGGAGGCATTGATCAGGAGGAATTTCAAGGCCAGCCTGGGCAAAAAATTCACAAGACTCATTTCAACCAATAAAAGCTGGGTGTGGTGACGTGTGTCTGTCATTCCCAGCTTTGCAGGAAGCATAAATAAAATGGAGACCTAGGCATAAACGTGAGAGCCTGTCTGAAAAATAACAAAAGCACAAAAGGGTTGGAGGTGTGAGGATTTTCACTGCTGTGACCCTCCCCCCAACCCCAACTACACCAGCCACGTGGTAAGCCCTCAGGAAACATTTGTTGGTGTGAGCTGCACATCCAATAATTAAGCCTGTTGGTCAAGAGTGCCCAGGACTTGTCCTCCCAAGAGCCTCTAAAATCTCCAGCTACCTCTGAGCCACAGACCACCTAGCCCATAGACACAAACACTTTACCACTGGATCAGGTCCCTCTGCATTTTTATTTTAGGATCAGATTACCCCTCACAGTGGAAGAGATCACCAACTTCGGGGAGGGCAACAGGGAGCTGTTTGTGAGGTCCAGTACCTACAGCCTGATTCCCATCACCGTGGCTGAGCCAGGCCTCACCATCAGCTGGGTCTTCTCCTCTGACCCCAAGAGCATCTCTTTCAGCGTGGTCTTCCAGGAGGCAGAGGACACACCACTGGATCAATGCAAGGTAGGCCATGCTCCCTGCCTGGGGGCCCTTATATACACTAGGATGCTTGGGCAGATCTTCCCAAAGCAAGGCTGTGGCCTTCCTGCCCCGTGCTAGGCAGGCCCTACCTAGAATATTCTGAGCCTTTTGTCACTGTGACAGATACCTGAGAGAATCAATTTTAAAGGAGGAAGGATTTATTTTGGCTCGTACTTCCATGGCCAGTAGGCTTCATGGTTTCTGGGCATGAGGTGAGGCAGAGCATTATGGTGAAAAGGTGTGGTGACGCAGAGATGTCATCTCACAGTGGCTAGGAAGCAAAGATAGGGTCAGAGGAAGAAGTTTGGATAAGATCCATCCTTCCAGGACACACCCAAGTGACCTAATTTCTCCACCTCGGCCCCACCTCCTACTTTCTGCCACCTCCCAGTAATGCCATTTTAGTGTGACTCTATCAGGTATTAATCTATTGATGAGATTAGAGCCCTCAGCATTCAGTCACCTCTGGAAAGGCCTTCACAGACACACTCAGAGGTGTGCTTTACTAGTCTTTGAGCCATCTGTCAACCCAATTAAGTTGGCAGTCAAGTCCCAGAGGCTCAGGAGCACTGACTGCAGATGTCTAGTGGTCACCCCTATGCCACACAGGTTCATTCTGACCGTGGTATAAATGTGTAGGTAAAAGTCAGAGGGATACAGAGATAGGGCTCTCTTTAAGGATGATTTTTCTTACAGAGATATGCAAAGCAGAAGTAGGTCACCTTGGGAGGTGTGACCTCTCTGCCGCTGGTTATTAGCTTATGGTGTTCCACATGTCACCTGCAAGAATAACGGTGTCACTTGGGTGGTGAAGCTTGAGGTCTTGGTGGCAGATCCCTCCCAACTGGGAGGGATCTGGGCCCACAATAAACTCCTGGGATGTTCTAGGCCCAGAATGTTACCTGTTCCTGCACTGTGGTTCTCCATCTTGGCTGCACACTAGAAACACCTGGAGAACTTTTAAAACCCCAACTCCTGAGACCACACCACAGATGTCTTAAACTTTGGAGGTGGGATGCGGGTGTTCCTCAATAATTCCAGAGAGAAGCCCAGGTTGAAGACACTGGTCTAAATGAAAGGGTTGGGAGTCCCAGAAAGGATGGGGTGGGATATTCCAGAACACAAAGTCAGAGGTGTGGACCTTCTGGGCTCAGTGGCTGGCTAATTCAGTATGGGAGGAAGAAGAGGGAAGCCCACCGCTAGGGTCTAAATCCCACACCTGCATTCATACAGAGGCATAATGGAGGGTGAGCTGGTTTGGGTGGAAAAGCAAGTTCTGTTTGAATCCTGGTGGGTGGAAGGAATGGTTAAGGCTGTCAGACATGCTGGACTGGAGCTGAAAGCTGCAGAAATCCTTATATGACAAGAAGGGCAAGGGTTGGGATAGGGAAGAGCAATGTGAAGTCGTGGAAGCAGGGTTTCTGTGAGGTCCATGTGTTGTCGGCTGTTAGTCTCTCACTGTTGAGGGCTGAGGAAAGGCAGAGCCAGGAGAGCCAGGTTGGGAGGCGGAGTGGGCACGCGACAGCCTGCTCTCCCAGGTCTGCCACCACCACAGAGAAATGGATGTCTGTAGGTTTCCTTTCTGCCAGCTCTGCCATGCTGGAATCGGTTCATTGAGAAAGTGCTTTGTCATTTCCACCTGTTTAAAACACACTCTTAAAATGTAATTCCACCTCCTTGATTTGGCTTTGAGTTTACTGAGGTTTTGGTTTTTTTTTTTTTTTTTTGTGGTATTGGGGTTTGAACTCAGAGCCTATGCCTTGAGCCACTCCACCAGCCCTTTCTTGTGGCGGATTTTTTTGAGACAGGATCTCATGAACTATTTGCCCAGGCTGGCTTCAAACCGTGATCCTTCTGATCTCTGCCTCCTGAGTAGCTAGGATTACAGGTGTGAGCCACCAGTGCCTGGCTGGTATCATGTTCTTTAAAAACTACTGTTAAAAAATTCTTCTGCTGGGGCTTGCACCCACACCACCCCACTCACTCTGGAGCCCTTCATTCCTGAGCAGTCTGAACCTCTACTCAGGAGGGGAGCTCCTGGCACCTGGGTCCAAGTCTCCTCCTTGCCATCACCTGAGAGTGGCCTCAGACACAGTGCTGCTCACTGTACACGGGAAACACATTCCCACTGTGTGAGGCAGGGCTTCGTGCCCTGAGGTGCAGAACTTGTCTAGGTCACCGTTGGTCAAACAGCAGTGTGGCCAGTGTGCCTGAGAGCTTGGCATGAAGGAATTTTGCTACCAGGAACTTACCAGAAGCCCCTTTGCCACCATCTCAGATTGCCACCAAGCGCCTGGCACTGAGCCCACCCGTATGAGACACTGGAGAATGTTTGCAGGGAGGGAAGAAGTGACAGAATAAGATATCCTGGCCTTGGCTTTTCCACCTGCCCACTCAGGCTGAGCTGTGAGCTTCTCCCTTGCTCAGTCACTCACCTGCCATAGGGACCTGATGGAGCCTGCCTCATCTCTGGCTTCTAGGTGGCCTTCCTGGAATTAAGACCATCACTGTCCTTCCTCACTGTGAAGAGAAGAGGGCAGAAGGGTCCCGTGTTAGGTATGCTCAAATGCTGCTTTGCCTTCACATGTCCAAGATCATCAGCCAGCAATGGGGCAGCTGTTAATCTTTACCTGAGGTCCCTCCCAGGACTGCAGGCCCTGACCAGCCTGGACCTGATGGGAAGCACAGATTTCATGATGGCCAAGGGGGCAGACAGAGGGACCCACAGACAACCAGTTATTGAGCTTCTTCTGTATACCAGGCTCCAGGGCCCACTGGGGATGGAGAGATGAAGGGATCTCGTGAGATCTGCCCATGAGGAGCTCATCTAATCAGAGTGGGACCCCTATCATTCCAGATGGCAGATGTTACAGTGGAGGTGGGCAGGCACTGGGGGTTCACCTAAAGAGTGCCTATCCCAGCCTCTGGGATGGTAACCAGGGAACAGTGAAGGTCACACTTCAAGAACCTAGGAGCAGCAGGTGTGAGGCAAGGTAAGGGAGGGATGAGGGTCAGAGGATGAGCCTGTAGGTAAAAGGAGAAGTTTATAGAACAGAATGTTTAAAAGAACTGAAGGGTGTTGTTTTAGCACACACAGCAGTCTACTTTTACACACCCTCTTCAGAGGACCATCATACTGCTTTGTCCTCAAGAAGTGAGTGTGAAGGTAAGCAGAGTGGGCATGATGCACAGATGACATGTGCAGGAATTTCAGGTGCTCAGAGTTCTTGATCCCACTCTGAGAATGAAAGCCCAGGCAGACTCCAGCAGCAGAGGTCAGAAAGATTTTATTTGTAGAGAAGAGAAAAACTGCATAGTGGGGAATGCTGGGGGACCCAGAAACCTGTGGTCCCATGGGTGGGGTTGGGGATTGGGTTTTATGGCCTTTTTGAGTATTGTCTGAGGGTAGAGATGTCTCTCAGGTGCAGACAGAAGTTTCCTGGGAAGGAGAGGTATCTCCTTGACCACTTATCATCTTTTGGGACCCCCTGCAGTCGGTCCTTCAATCCCCCCTCTCAATGATTGCCCTAACTGCTGTTAGGGATAGGGATGACAAAGTCTATTTAGTAACTGCTTCCTGCTGACAGGGGGCGATGAAGGGTCCCACAGCATCAGGGCTGACCACAAGAGAGGAGTTAGAAGGGACCGTGATAGTAGGTTGTTTTCATCTCCATCAGGGGCATTTGAGAAGAAACAAACTTGACAAGTAAGTTTAAAATGCAAGTCCCAAACACAAGCAAGAGAATAATGGCAACTATAGGCCCCAGAAAGGGTAGGAACCAAGCCCTGGAGGGGAGCCAGGATTTTATTTGGTCCCACACCTGTGTAGAAACCTGAGTCTCAAGAGATTGCTCCCGGAGCCACTTAGCCTGTTGGAGAATGTAATCTGCATGTTCCTCTACAATGCCTGAAGTGTTTGTATATGTGCAACAGGAAGTATTGGCCATGACACATACCCCCCCTCCTTGTTTAGCCAAAAGAAAATCTAGGGCCAGGTGGTGGTCCATGACCATACAGGCAAGGGATGACAAAGATCTTTGTATGTCCTTAATGGCAAGGCCTACCTGGTCTGAGGTGTCCTCTACCACTTTGGTTAGGTTTTTTTGCAGTTACATGATTGGCAATCAACCCATAGCTGATTCCAGCTAGGGCTGCAACTAATGCTGTTATCCCTAAAACTATTAAAGTAACCTCTCTTATTTCTATGGGAAGCTGCTCCTATTGTAGTTAGCATTTTCCTTTTCTTCCAGATGGCTGCATGAGCATGCAGGATCAGGAAGGGATACTTAGAATCTGTATAGATGTTGACTCTCTATTCTTTTGACAGTTTTAGGGCTTCTGTTAGGGCCACTAATTTTGCCAGTTGAGCACTTGTATTAGGAGGAAGAGGACCTGATTTGAGAATGTCAAATTCTGTTACAACTGCACACTCTGCATATCTGACACCATTTTTGACAAAGGAACTACCATCAGTGTATAATTCTAGATCTGGTTTTTTTTTAAGAGCTGATCAGGTAAGTCAGATTGGGAAGCATAATTTTCCATAATACCTCCTCACATGAGTGTTCAGGATTTTCCTCTGCCTCTGGTAGAAGAGATACAGGATTTAGGCTCTGACAAGTCCTTAAAGTTATTTTTGTCCCTCCCAGAAGCTGGGCCTGGTATTTAAGTAGACAGCTGTCAGATAGCCAAAGTTTTCCTTTTGAGTTTAAAATTCCCCCTAGGTCATGTGGGGTATAAACCATTAGGGGGTGGTTTAGGAAAAGTTTTTGAGCTTCAGGCACTAGAAGGCTTACTGCAGCCACTGCTCTAAAACATCCTGGCCATCCCTTGGCTACCTGATCTAATTCTTTGCTTAAGTAGCCTACTGGCTGGGAAGTGATGCCCTGGAGCTGAGTCACCACGCCCAAGGCCAATCCTCCCTTTTCATAGACATATAATTGAAACTTGTGTTGTACTAGGAGACCAGTGCTAGCTGTCATAAGGGCCTTTTTAATTGGTGGAATGCATTTTCTGACTTGACATCCCATTCAGTAAAGGACTGGGGATCTTCTGTGCTTCCTTAAGGATTTGGTATAAGGGCTAGGTTTGCCTATCTCCCAGGACCCAAATTCTACAGTATCCTGTGGCCCCCAAAAAGGCTCTCCATTGCTTTAGAGTTTTAGGTAGGGGAAACATCAGGATTGGATGGAATTCTATCTTCTCCTAGACTGTAACCCTAGACTGACACAATTGGGCTTTTTCTTTAGCGATTTTATTACCTCTATCTGCTAAGAAGTTTAGTGAGGACTCAGTGGCTCATGAAATGATAGGCTCATTTGGTCCAGAGAGCAAGAGGTCATCTACATATTGTAGCAGAGTAGCTTGTGGATATTGCCACTCTGCCAAGTCTTGGGTTAGAGCCAACCCAAAGAGGTGGGGACTGTCTCTGAATCCCTGGGGGAGGACAGTCCAAGTGACCTGTCCAGACTTTCTTGTGGGGTCCTCAAAGGCAAAGATAGATTGACTTTTAGGGTGTAAGGGAATGCAAAAGAAGGCATCCTTTAAGTCCAGTTCAGAGTAGTAAGCAGTACCTGGCAGTATTTGGGCTAAAAGCTTGTAGGGATTTGGAACTACAGGGTGGAGAGGCACTACTGCTTCACTGATCAGGCAGAGATCCTGGACTAGCCTCCATCTGTTAGGTCCCTTCCTGACACCAAGAATAGGAGTATTATATGGGCTGGAGCATTCTATTAGCAGTCCCTGTCTCTTTAAGTCTTTGATTATGGGAATTAGCCCCTCCTTAACTTCTGGCTTTAAAGGATATTGTTTTTGATGGGGAAACCAGGAGGGGTCCTTGAGGACTGGGATGGCTGTTCATGCCCATCCCACAGTGTGTCCATCTGTCCACACTGTGGGGTCCACTTATTCCTCTATTGGGCAAGCAAAAGTACTCTCCTGGGGGTAAAAGGAGCTGTACCCCCAATTTAGATAGAAGGTCTGGCCCTAGCAGAGGAGTAGGGGTTTCTGGGACAATTAAAAAGAAGTGACAGAAGTGGAAATCTCCCCAGGAGCAGGCTAGAGGCTGAGTGAAATAAAGCTCTGGGGGCTGGCCTGATATGCCCCAAACAGTAACTGTCTTGAAGGACCTGGGTCTGGGAGAAAAAGGAATAGCTGAGATGCTGGCTCCAGTATCGATAAGGAGGCTGACCTTGTGCTTTTTAATGAGTAAAACCCAGGGCTCCCCTGCTTTTACAGAGGTTACAGGAGCCTGTATGGGAGGCCTAGGGACCTGTCATTGGGTGGGAGGCTCTGGCCTTGGTTCCCCTGGAAACTGAGGACAGTGTGCCTTCCAATGTTTTCCCTGACAAATGGGGCAGGGTCCCAGAGGTAGCTTTCTCCGGGAGCACTCCCTCCTAAAATGGCCTGCCTGTCCACATTAAAAGCCTGTCTTCCGGTTTGGACTTTGCCCCAGGGAAGCCTCTCTGAGCACTGCAATCAGAGCCTCCTGCCATTTATCCTTTCTCTTTCCTTTTCCAGGTCCTTCTTTTTTTTTTTTTCTAAGTCCCTATTATAGTATATGGACGTGGCTACATGGACCAATTGGTCTAGATCTCTGCTCCCTTCAGCTACCAGTTTTTGAAGCTTTTTATGGATATCTGGCACTGACTGTGTTAGAAATTTATCTTTTAGGACGATTTCCTCTTCCTGTCACTCTGGTACAATGTTGGTATGCTTTTGTAAAGCATCCTTAAGTCTCTGTAGGAAAGCTACTGGGGTTTCTAAGGGTCCTTGCTGTACAGCCGTGACTTGGGAGTAATTAAGAGGTTTTACCTTGGCTCTCCTTAGACCCTGAAGAATGCAGTGGATGAAATGGTTACAATGCCGTTCATCCTTGTCATTTTCAGGTCCCACTTAGGGTCATACCTAAGTACTGCCTGATCTCCTGTTGGAATTGGGAATTGAGGTTCCCTTTTAGGTATCCAGTGTCTTTGTCTTTCTTCTCCCTCCCCCTCCTCCTCCTGTGAGGAGCCAATCTGAGACAGGGCTGTAGGGCTGCTTTTATCTAAGTGATAATCGTCTCCAGCTTTGACTGCCTGATCTAGTACCTGCTGTTTCTCCAGAGCAGTAAGGGTCTGAGAAAGCAATAGCATTTGAGCTTTCCAGCTCAGTTTAAAGTTTTGCTGACTTCTCTAAATGCCTGGATGTACTGATCTGGGTTTTCTGTGTAATTTCCTAAATCCTTTTTTATTTCTTTAAGTTCACTTACTTTAAAAGGAATGTGAGCCCTGTCCCCTCCAGGAATTAACTGGAGGGGATAGAGTCCTGTGGGACAGTGTCTGGTGTGTGAGGTAGCTGGGTAAGGAGGCAGAGGGGGAGCTGATGGAGCATTAGATGGGTTTTTTTGGTGCAAGGGAGTTTGGGGGCTTTTCTGGAAAGAATTACCATGGTATTGGTATCTATCCTGCATTTGTTCAGCCATTCTGGGTGGTCTCTTCGGAAAAAGAACAGTTGAACATATGGGACTTCAGTCCACTCTCCCTCCCTTTTACAGAACATATCTAATTGAATAATGGTATTCCCTCCTTCTGGCCATCTTTCCTCATCTCCCAGAGGATACTGTGGCCAAGCCTGAGTGCAGTAAAACTTGAGTCTCTTTTGCTGAAGACTTTCTGGATCAAGATCTTTCCAATGTTTTAAAAAGCAGGCAAGAGGGTATCCTTCCTGGATCCTTGAAGCTTGATTCCCCATCTAAAACAGGGAAACAAGGGAAAATTGGTCAGCTGAACAGAGGTTTCTCCTTTTATCTAAGTGTCCCCAGATAAGGAGAAACTCTAGTAGGAGAGGGCGTCCTGCTCTCCCTTGCTCCTGCCACTGCCACCTGAGGCTAAGGTCGTGGAGGATTTTTAGGTATTTCGGGTGCAGCCACCCCACCAAAATGACCTTTGACCAATCTCTTATCTATTTTGACTTGCCTGTTTGCCCTGCGACCGAGATACCTGGTTCTCCTCTACCAGCTGAAGACTTGTAATTTAAAAATAACTCTTATCAAAGTAACCAAGAAGGCTTGCATGGCCAGAGGGAGGACCCCTGCAGAGGCATGGATGGGGACTCCTGATGAAGTAGACTCCTGTCCCCCTATATATCCTGTGAGGCATATATTTTCTATGAAAAGAGAGGGAGCATCTGAAGGCTTTTGCTCCAGAGAAGACCATGAAGTCCCTGCCTTTTAAGTGTTTGGGGTTTTTTTCTTTCCCTGAGGGCAGGCTGTAGAACCTGTTTAACCAGTTAACCTGATGCTTGACAAAAACAGTTAACCTAAATTGGAGATTAGCACTTTCTGGTGTCTGCAGGGATTTTCCCCAAACTCCCTGAAGAAGGAAGCCCACTGCTGTTTAGAGCAAAGGGTGGAGGGGGACACTCATCCTGAACTACTTGGGAAAGGGGAAGGAGAGGCTGAGGATTGGGGGAAAAGAGAGTTTCCAGGCTCAATGCATGAGGGATTATTGGTCACCACTGCTGTCTAGGTCAGTCCTGCCCAAGGGCAGTACTGGAGCACTGGAAGCAAGGGGTGACCTCCACTCTCAGCCCACGGAAACTATGAAGGAAGCATAAGAGATCTGATTGTCTGTTTGCCGCAGATATGGCTGAAGGGGTCTGAGACTTAACCGCCTTTGCAATCTCAGCGCGGGTCAGGAAGTTGCATCTCCAGCCTTCGGGTGACACCAGGGAGTGCCCCGACTAGAACACCTTTATAGCTTGAAGAGAAACTTTCTTTTCCACCTGCTGTTTTCAGACCTCCTCTTAAGCAGGTCAGATCTTGAAAAAGAGAGTTAGAGTTTAAGGAGAGGAAAAAGAAAAAGCCTTGGTGCACTGAAGTCAGGCTCTGCCCACATAGCATTGGCAATGCAGTATAAGCCCCCAGCTGGCACAAAAGTTCTCTCCGGTTGCCTTCCTTACAGCTGTAATGGGCTCGGAGCTTTTCCTCAGTCTCCCAGGGGAGAAACCCTCCTTAACGAGAGAGAGAGAGAGAGAGAGAGAGAGAGAAACAAAATTTGGCCTGAGAGGTCCACCGTAGCTAGGCTCTCCTGGAGAACAGATTCCATCAGAGTGCTGGATGGTCACAGTCACCTTCCTAGGCAGCCTTTCCCAGTCTGGCACAACCTATACCAACCTCAGTTGAAGGCTTGTCCCTTCATGCATCACCAAATATGATGTACAGATGACACACACGGGAATTTCAGGTGCTCAGGGTTCTTGAGCCCACTCTGAGAATGAAAGCACAGGTGGACTGCAGCAGCAGAGGTTGGAAAGATTTTATTTGTAGAGAAGAGAAGAGAAAGACTGCACAGTGGGGAATGCAGGGGGACCAGGAAACCGGTGGTCCCGTGGGTTGGGCTGGGGATTGGGTTTATAGCCTTTTTGAGTATTGCCTGAGGGCAGAGATGCCTTTCAGATGCAGACAGAAGTTTTCTGGGAAGGAGAGGTGTCTCCTTGACCACTTACCACCTTTTGGGACCTCCTGCAGTCCGTCCTTCAGGCACACAGGGTCCCCGCTCCTTTTATACATGCTTGTGGCAGTGTTAGGCCAGGCTCAGGCATGTTAGGTCCTGAACCACAGAAACTGACCCAACCCTTCAACCTCCCAGGATGTTTAGGCCCTGGTGGACTTGGAGTATTGTAGAACATGAGTAGAACTGAGTAAGATAACATGTGCAGAGGATGCTGCCACAGAACCTGTATGCAGCAGGTCCTCACCTCAGGTTCTGCATCTCTGGCCCTTCCAGGCTTGTCTTAGGCCCAGCCCGCCCCCTTAATATCACCAGCTTCCAGCTAGAGCAAACACTGTTGTGTCAGGAACATCCTGCTGTGTGCCCTCCCTACATACCTTTGTGTTTTCTCTTTAACCCATGTACTTAATTTTGTAGTTTAGGCTAGATGTGATGGCACATGCCTGTAATCCCAGTACTTGAGAGCTGAGACAAGGGGATTATGAGTTCAAGCCCATTCTGGGCTACATACCAAGACTTTGTCTCAAAAAAAAAAAGTTTGTGATTTAGTTTTTACAATATTTTGAAGTTTTCCAGATAACTGCTATTGGTTTCTGATTTAATTCCATTGTAGCCAGAGAACATACTCTGTGTAACTTGAATCCCAAATTTGAGGGATTTGGTTTCAATGGCCTAGAATGTTCCAGAGCACTTGAAGGTTGTGTGCCTACTGCTGTTGAGTGGGGTGTTCTCCACATGTCATTTCGGTCAGGTGAGTGGATACACTGTGCACGTCTTCTAGTTCCTGGTTGAGCTCCTGTCTGCTGATTTCATTAATTACTGAGAGCGGGGAATTGAAGTCTCCAACTTCAATTGTAAGCTTGATTGCTCCTTGTAGCTCTGCCAGGTGACCTTTTGTGTGTTCTGAAGCACTGTCACAAGAGACATAAACATGAGGTCTGTTGTGTCCACTTGATAAATCAACATCCTTATCACTACACAATTATCCTTGGCAATACATTGGATATAAAATCTACTTTGTGTGATTAACACAGTCAGTGCAGCTTTCTTTTCACTGCTTTGTTAACACGGTATATCCTTTTACATTATTTCACTTTTAACCTATTTGTATCTGTGTATTTAAACTGCATTTTTTGCAAGCAGTTGATAGGGCTGGGTGTTTTGCTTTTTTCTTATCTGATGACCTCTACTTTCAGTCAGCCGGTTTACACTATTTACACTCAGTGTGATTGTTGATAAGGTTAGGTTTGCATCTGTCATTGTCCTGTGTGTTTTCTGTTTGCCCTCTGTCTTTTGCTTCCTCTTTCTCTGAAAGCACTGAAGGAGGACAGCCTGGCTCACCTAGTTCCTGTCTCTCGGGGATCATGGTCCTTCATTGCCTGATTACCAGTGTCCTGAAAACTGTTGTTTCACAGGTGTTTTCTGGTTTGGGTCACTTCTCAGGAGAGTAAATCTTGGCCGTTCTTCCATGCCTTTGAATATGTTGCCCCACTGCTTGGAACAGGCAGGCTTTGCTCTAACTAGCTGAATTACCTGTGCTCAGCATTGCCTCCAGGAAGTCTTAATGGCATTCTGCCTCTTCTCCCTCCCACCTGGGGGCTGGGCTAGCCGCCCACTGCCGGTTCTCCTCTCTGGCACTTGCACTGAAGTGTCATTGAGAATTCTCTTGTCTGTCATCTTAGTTAAACAACAAGATCCTTGAGGGCAGAGCCCTTTGTGGGAGTTCACTTCACTTTGGGAACTTCTGGCAAAAATGTAGGGCTTTGAGAAATATGCAGCAGTATTCAAGCTTGAGTTGAAAAGCAATCATATCTTTATAATTGTTTTGGATTCAGTCATTTTGTTCAAGTTAAAAATGATTGATAGGAAAAATAAAAGCTGAATATAACAAAAAATTACAGGCCTGAAAAAGGAGCAACATTTCATTTTGTCAAAAATAAAGATGGTGACTTTTGGGACATGTTGCCTGATTCAGATTCAAAGTTATGACAATGCTACTGTGGTCTGCAGAACCTCTGGTCTATTCAGCCATGTGTGTGTAGGCATTTCAAAATGGAAGGCTTAGGCACATTCTACAAGACCAGACCCTGAAGGACCTTGTCACTTCTAAATACAGGGTTAAAAAAAAAAAAAAAAAAGAAGAAAGAAAAAAAATTTAATTAAAATTTCAATTGTCTGTCTTGTGTCCTGGCCTGCCTGCTCTTTGCCATAGCTGATCACCAGTGTGAAGGCCCTGCCCTCGTCGGGAGGAGCTTAGCTATCCAGTGATTCCAGCCATGGCCCTGACCTACACACCGTATGCTCAGATTTGGCCTCTGAAAACAAGGCCCATTTTCCCAAATGGCCTGGGACAAATTTGTCATTTTCAGAGAAAGCAGAGAGTAAACAGGAGGTTGAGTGTCAGGCTTGGAAGAATGGAAGAGTTCTGGGCATGTGAACCAACCAGGCTGTGGCCAAGAGTGGAGGCCTGTGGTCGGGCCAAGCTAGAAGGCATAGCTTCATAAAGTGCCTGAAAGATCGTCGTCTGGAAGGAGACCCAAGGGCAGCACTAGGACCAGTAGGAGACAGCTGGACAGGTGGATGTCACCTAGAATAAGCCCCAGCTTTTTTTTTTCTTTTCTTCTGGCAGTACTGGGGCTTGAACTCAAGGCTTCACGCTTGCTAGGCAAACCACTTGAACAACTCCACCAGGCCTTCTTTTTTTGTGATGAATTTTTTTCAAAATAGGGTCTTGCTGACTATTTGCCTGGGACTAGCTTCAAACTGTGATCCTCCTGATCTCTGCCTCCTGAGTAGCTAAGATTATAGGCATGAGCCCCGGCACTCAGCAAGGGATGCTCCAGAGCAACCTGACTTTTTCGACTGTGGTCAGGGAGGCTGGGGAACCAGTCATCATTCTGGATGAAACTCATACCCACAGCCTCCCCCACCAGAGTGGAGTGGATGGGGGCAAGTCAGCTATGACCTCAGACAGTGCACTCAGCCTCCTCCCCTAATACAAAAGGCCTGACCAGGGGATCTATGGAGCCCCCGGCCTCTGTGACACTTTCTCATGTGCTCTCCCTCCCAGGTCCTCATTCCCACGACCCGATGCAACTCCCACAAAGAGAACATCCAGGGCCAGCTCAAGGTCCGCACACCTGGCATCTACATGCTTATTTTTGACAACACCTTCTCAAGGTAGGAGTCCCCTTCACTGCCCCCAGGTGGAGCCACCTGTTTTCACGCTCACAGATTATTCAGTTGTCAAGTTTATCATTAACAGTTCTCTGATTTAGACCCGTCTACTCTGTGCTCAGTGCTCACTGTAGGTTTTAGAAAGCAGGAAGACACAGTGTCTTCCCACGTGCTGGCAATTCATTCCCACCCCATAGCATCCCCATGTCCTAGGGGCTTGCCTTCCAGCTCCTGTCACTGCAAAGGGTACTGAGGACCAGAGGTATGGAGGAGTGACACTCTCAATCACTGTGCTAGTGGTGGAGCCTGACCTGATCAGGTAGCCCCACTCCAGAGTCTGGACTCTTTACGGTGTGTTCTCATCCTCTCCCTGAGGTCAGTTTCCACTGTGCAGCCCAAAGGGACTCAGGAAAGATAGTGGAAGGCCTGAACAAATGAATAAAGGAGAAAGAAAGAGATGAAAGGTGGAAGGGAAAAGCTTGAGACAAACAGAGTGAAGACTGCTAGGCAAAGCCCCCAGGCTGCATCACATGAACAGCCTTCCTGGTCTCGGGACACAACTCTGAGGGTCAGCTGCAGGCTCAGGAGGGTCTAGTATGGGGAATGGTCAGGATGGGACTGTAGAGAAGTGAGCCTGGAGGGGCAGCCAGGGAAGGGAGCAGGACAGACGACCAACACCAACAGTACCTCCAGTGAGCAGGAGACGAGGCACGTTCCCTTCTAGTTCTTCTGGCTTCAAGATAAGCCTTTTCATTGGGGACTGCCTCTTAGAGACCTGCCAGGGTTGTGGCTACCACCCTTTCCCCATAGGCACTTGGCTTTTAGCAAACGACTTGATAGGACACTAGGGAAAAGCTGTGTCACCACCTTGCTGCCTCCAGACCCTGAACTCCCAGGGCTGTGGCTAGGGTGTCTGCCACAGGAGAGGTTAGAGTTGACCTTCCCATTGTTCCTTTCCTGGACCTCCCTGTACTGCCCTGGAGTAATGGACTCCTCCCCCCCCCAAGTTAGTAGGACTTCGGGGTATGCCCAGCATGTCTTGAGCTCAGAAGGGACAGTGGTTAGGAGATTGGCTTGGGTTGGTCAGGCCCGAGTGCTGCTCTTCATGCTGTGACCCTAGTTGAGCCTGTTTCCTCTGTTTAGTAGCTGAGGACTATCAGTGCCTTACTAACGCCCCTCCCCCCAACCCCCTGGTGGATTGATGTAGAGGCCAAGAGAGATGTGACAAGGACACATACAGCCTGGAACAGGCTCCTAGTGACCACTGGAAGTGATTTTGGTCGCCTGGCCCCTAGAGATCATCTCAAGGCCTACTTGAGATTTTTAAACCACAGAGGGCAAAACTGATTGAGATGCCAAGTGGGAATGAAGTCCCTGCCAGCCTCTACCATATACCTCCTCCTGACACCTGGTCTGCCTGTTCCTCATGCAGTGCTGACTGCTGCAGTGCCAACTCAGAGCAGCCAGGTGAAGGTAATGGAGTTCACAACTTTGCTTCTTCACCTGAGCCCCAGGATGTCCACAGTGAGGTCCCCAAACACCCTGACCTTCTGCAGGAAGAGAACTCTGGTAGACAGGCAGGAGATGGGGCTGAGGGACCTGAAGCGCTCAGGGTGTCTGTGAGGTGCTCAGTCATCTGAGCAAAGGTCTCTCCATCCAGGGCCATGCTTCCAGCTCCCACCCCCATCCAGGCCCATGCAACGACCACAAAGGCCCCAGCAGCAGCTGCCACCCTCACATTGTCAGCTCAGAGGCTGACACCTTTCCCTTTGCATTTCTGTTTCCTCAGGTTTGTCTCCAAAAAAGTATTTTACCACCTGACGGTTGACCGGCCTGTGATCTATGATGGAAGTGACTTCCCATAGTGTCAGGCACCTGGATGTTGGTAACCTCACTTCTTCCACAGGAAACACTACTCTTCCTCACCTGTCACGAAAAGGACAAAAAAAAGAAAAAAGAAAAGAAAAGATAAGGAAGCAGCTGTGCCCAGCTCAGCAGCTCTGCAGCACTGGTAGAGAGGCCCCAGCTGCTCAGAAGCTCTGCTGTCTGGGCACACCACCCATTGCCGCTCACAGTCCCTGTGGCTCCCAGGGGCTCCAGCCACATTTCCACTTGTGAGAGATCCAGCTTCCTCTCCCCCAAAGGGATACCTGCCAAAGATTTAGACTCTCAAGAGGCTGGTAGTCTTGCCTGGAACCCAGTAGGTGACCACCTCCTGTGGAGAGTTTCACAGGCCAGGTGTCTTCTCAACTTGTACCTCAGAGAGGGATGTCCTGCCCATGGCCAGGCTTCCTGGTGGCCATGAGTCAGCTGACCTGGCCATTCTCTGTGAGTCCTCAGGCTGTGAGGCCCTCAGGCAATTCCAGGAAAAGGAGACCACATGGCCACCATGCAAGGTGGAGTGTGGGAAGTGAGGGTGCCCCCCAGCCTCCTCCTCCTGTCATGCTGCTGTCCCTTACTGGCCCAGTAGGTATGGCACTGCTTCAGTACTCAGCAGTTTGGGAAGGGCTCTGAACTGTACTTTCCTCCTGGCCCTTGTATCCTCAGGCAATGCCCTCCACCCAGCCAGGCTTCTCAGAAGCTCAGAAATCACCTTAAAAACCAACTAAGATAGCTGGGAAGCCACATCCAACCTATGCTGTGGCTGGGGCCCAAATGATGGCTGGAATTGACCCATGAGCACAAAGTAGAACCATGCATTGGTCTCCAGGGCTCACTCCTCAGCTGACGTCCTCACAGGCAGATGTTTTCTAACAAGAACCAGGATCAGAATCACTTTCAAACACTGGGATCTGTAAAACAGAAGTCTGATAACTTAAGAACCAAAGTATCAGAGGCATGGTTTATTCTTGTTCCTGTCCCCCACCTGTTAGCCCCAATACCCATTTTCCTACTTCCTGCTGCTTGGCTTGCACCTGACACCCAGGAGACAGCTTCTCTGGAGCCAGGTAGATCTTGTTTCCTTTTTCTGGACAAGAGTTAGATCATCTTCCTATTCTCTGAGGCCCTTTTCTTCTCCCACCACAAACAACTCACCTTTGATGTCCCATATGAGGCTAGCCACCTATAGTCACATGGGCAGAGCATCTTACGAAGCAGCCCACTTTGGCCAGGGGCAATGGAGAGAGCACTGTACAAGTTGGCAGAGGATCTAAGTTCTGGTCCATGCTATTCCTCCATCTAGCCTTGACCCAAGTCAAGTCACACCCCCTCTCATAGCTTCACTTGTCCATCCAGAACCCTGGGGTACCCTGTTAAAAGGCTTGAGAATAGGTCAGAGTCTCCAGGTCAGGTCCAGCACAGACCCTAGGCCTACCATGGACTAGGAGCCCCTGTCACATTACCAGCAGAGAGGGCACTCATGGGCCACAAATAAAGGGAAGTGACTTCTGAAATGCACTCAGCCTTTAACCTAAACAGGGGAATCGGGCATTTGCAGTCAGGGTGATCTGGATCAAGGAGAAATGAGCAGAATCCTTCAAAGAGCTCAACCCAGAGAAAAGCTGGACCTCTGTGTTCTTTGTCCTCAGAGCAGCCTCTCTGGCAGAAAGCTGTCAGGTGCTCTGTCATCTCCTGCTGGCCAGACTCTTCCTGGCCTAAGTGTGTACTCACAGGCATGCCACATGGTCTGAAATTGCTCAGGATCCAATATTCCTGCCATTGAACCCATCCACTTTTTTGAAAAGAGTGATCAGAAGTCAGCTTACTCACCATGAGAAAGAAACTACCACAAGAACACCCAGCACCATCTAGAATCTTATTTTGAGTGTCTGGCGTTCCCAGCATATCTTGGAGACTCTGGAGTTGCCCCTGGTAGCAAGAACCCTTTTCACTCAGCAGCTCATGTGTTTTGACCTGTGAAGGGCCTGGACCTTCCACCTGAGTTTCTGGACATCTTTCACAAGTTACAGCAAGAAACCAGTTGCAGCTTAAAAGACTACTTGGCTCTTGTGAAGCCAACCCAGAACCGCTCCCCAACTGCCTTGTATGAAATGCCTTTACTGCATGCTGAGCACTGTCCAGGCCCCAGTGTTCACTTCCTGACTCTCTGGTTTCAGTAGCATATTTTTTGTGCTGACTGGATGTTTGTACCATATTAGTTCACTATTGAGGCTCCAGTTTGCTGTGCACTACATAGCTAGAGAACATCTTAGCCTTTTCAAGTGTGGCTTTTACAAATAGCTTTATTCTTATTTTAAGCAGTTCCCAGCTTTACTGAGGACTGGTGGTTGAGCTAATTTTTTTTAAATGCAAATGACAATTGAAGAATCACTGTTGTAGAAGGCAGCCCAGCTGACTGACGTACACTAGAAGTCATAAGGAAACATCCCGGGGATCCCAGATTAACCACTGCCACTGAAGCCACTAATCTATGTCACCCAAGAAACACACCAGTTTCCAGACATGCTTATCAGCAAACAGGAAAGCACGTTGGGGATAAAGTGTGATCCTCCATGTCCAAGTGGACTCTACCCAGCATTTCTAATGGAAACACACTGGACTCTGGTAGACTGAACCAAGGACAGATAAAGAAGTTCTCAAGCAGGAATCTGGAACTGAAAATCCCACAGGATTTGGAAATTAGAAATAAAAAGCCACATTGTATAACTCAAAAATAAAGGAAATGGTGTTTTCTGAAGTTTTCCAGTTGTCACCTAAGATGATGAAGCCATTCCTGGCGCAAATGGAAGGAAGCCCTCATTCAGGGATGGACCCCAGAGTCCATGTTTTTGATATAGTTTCATGCTCATTGATTTTTATCAGAGTTTCCTTTTTAGAAGTCCACCTCAATATTCTACCTGGGAGAATTATTCAGGCAAAAAAGCCATTCTTGGCTCAGAAGTATTGGGAATTAAGGCAGAGAGAAGCATATGGTGCTCAGAACCAAGGGCTATCATATGCCTAAAGACCATTGGGACAGCTACTCAGGTTTACAGAAGCAAGCGCTGCTTAGTTTTCCTCATTTCATTGCGATTCTTCAAAGGAAATGGGAAAGATGGAATTAATCATTCCCTTTTCCTCTTAGGCACCTTTTAAAAACAATAAAGTATAGCTTTAAATTTCAGGAGGTATCTCCTTAAGAAAAGGGCTACTTTTAGAGCTCGATGATGTGTGTTACCTAGAGTTGCTCTGCCTCTGATGGCCTCTGGTGGCTGCAGCAACACCCAAGCCTCTGTAGACAGACATCAATCGGAATGCACTTTAACTGACTAATCCTCTCTTCAAGTGGCCTTATAGGATGGCGACTCTGAGAACCCATTTCATTCTTACCTACCAAAGAATTACTCAGAAGCACATCAGATACTAACACCCCACCTGCACAATCGGGGTGAGAAAACTTTGTATCCCAAAACATACTCCTTTACAGCATCTGTATATTTTTTAACCTTGGGATTTAAATAAAGTGAACACTATGACATTTAGAGAAGTATTGTCTTTCATTCCTTTGAAAAGGACCAATCCAAAGACGTACCCAGACCCATCCTGAGCTGCACTACCCAATAGGGAGGCAAAACATCTCTTAGGGTGGCTTTGTAAATGTGTGAGCTAGGACATAGACTGAGGATTTGCCATGTGGCCTGGCATCCAGATACTTCCTGTCGCTCCCCAAGGGTGGGGTTCAGACCTGCCTGAGCCCATATGCCTGCCCTTCCACTGTCCCCTGCCCACTGATCTTTGCCCCCATTCGCATGACCCCAGCTCTATCCCATGGTAAGGAACTTCTAATTTGCCAGCATGGTGAAGTGGTGGAGAAAGACCATAGGGTCTAAAACAATGATTAATCAATAGGTGGCTGGCTGGCAGGGCAGCAAAGAGCCTGGCCCCAGGCACAGGGCCATGTTCTGGCCATTCCTGCACACCAGATTGAAGTCAGACTGGGTGGTCCAGCCACAGACCCCTCACCCGATGTGTGGGAATGACCAAAGGCTCCATCCCTCAAGTGCCCTGTGCCTCAAAGAACATCATCCAGCACCCACCGTACCCTCTTCCTCCTTCTACCTCCCCGCAATTTTCTTGTGATTGCCTCTTTAATCAGTCACATTTTCCATAGCTCATCCTCCCTCAAGGGCAAGGGGCTGTGTCTCATTCATCTTCATCACCCCCCACCTTCCACACCCCATAGCATGGAGCAACGTGCTAGACACAAGAGGACTCAAAATGTACTGAGTCAGTGAAGACGCTGGACAGTCTCAATGCCTTGGGACAGCTAAAAGTCATCTGCAGTCCCATTAGCCACCAACTCTGCCAGGGACAGAAGCTTCTGAAGCCCTCTAGGGCAGAAAAGGGCAAAAGGCAGCCTACAGGAGGGGATAGGAGGACAGCAGATGTGTCTGGTCACTTGGTCCTCTTATGTTGAAGATGCCTTCAAATCAGTCCTCTAACCATTTGTTAATGGAGTGAAGTAATGGAAAGTTCGTTGACCTAAATGTCGAAAGCAACATGTCAGGATTTCTTTGCTAATGTAACAGTGCCTCCAGAGGCTTGGTGGCCACAGGGTAGAGGCTGGAATGAGAACCAGCCGAGACCCACACACGTATGCATGCTGCATCTGGGGCTGGCATCTGGGAACCGCCAAGTCAGAACCTTCCATTCCGCCTCACCCCACCTGCTAAAACCACTGAGGAACAAGCTGGCCAGTCTCTGCTGGAGGGTTTCCAAACCCACATCCAAGAAGCTTGAATCCCAGTGATCCTAGCTCAGTTCAGGGTCTGAGATGCCTCAGCATACAAAGGTGCCCCGCCTGTCCCAGCCACAGCCACCCAGATGGTGCTAGAGACTCCCTGGGTGACTCAGAAGGCTCTCGCTGCAAGGTGAGCCCTTTCAGTTTGGAAATGCATGGGAAAAATCTCTCACCACCCACATACACTCATCTGAAAAGCAAATAGATGAAACTTGTCACCTGATGAGAAAACGGACTTTTTTTTTTTTTTTTTGAGGTAGCAGTTGAAGCTAAAGCCATCAAAACCCAAGGGGATATCATAGTTATTATGAAAGATGTGCAAAGTGGGTTAGGGTTGAAAGAAAGGGCAGCCTTTGACTTTCCCTTCACCCGCCAGCTTCTGACGAAGGATGGTAAAGCCAGCAGAAGTGTGATCACCACCCCTGGCCTTTGATGTGGCCCCTCTGCATCCCCATACCACAGACTCTGTGGGAGAGCAGACAGTGTGGTGTCCTCACAACCTTCTGGCACGTCTGCACTGTGGTTATCTCAGAGCAAGCGTGATGCCTGGAGTAAACGAAGTCTTCTTAGCTAAAAAGTGTATAAACCAGACAGGCCTTGCAAAGACACATGTGTCCTCACTAAGAAGGCCCCATTTCTAGACTACTTTGGCTTCAGTCTGCAGGTCCACAGAATCAGAGATGATTTTGTGAGGGTCTCTCCAGCTCTCTGTCCCCAGATGGACTCTAGCTGAGTCACAAAGAGAGAAGGAAACCATTTCCTGGAGGCCCATCTCTAGGTCAGTGGAGCAGGTGCTGTCTTCTTCCTGACCTGAAGAAAGGATAGCTGGCGAGAAATGTGGGGGGCATAAACCAAACAGAGAGGAAAAAAGGGATGAGAACAGAGGAATTTACAGGAGGGGCCTTCCCCGGCTGCACTCCAGGCTAGGTTAGTAGACTCCATCTTTGTCATGGAGGAAAGGAATAGTGGGGAAATAGTGTCAATGTGGCTGAAGCCAACCACCACATATGGGCAGGCAACATTTTACTGTTAGCAAGATCTGGATCATGGCCTCATCAGATACCAAGACAGTGACTGCAGACAGTCCAGTGTGTTTCACTGCCTCTGAAGCCTGCTTCAAGGCCTCATCTGACCCAAAGGGCAGCAATTTCAGTCCCTCAGGAGCCTGTGCACAGAGATGGGGTCCAAGTGTGGGCCCTGACATCATCACAAAGGCATCTATCTACACCAGCAAAAAAAAAAAAAAAAGAGGATCACACACTGTATCCTGGAAGTAACACTGGAAGAGGCACAGGGAAGCCAGAATCAATCCTGAATGTGGCTTCCAGCCTCCGTGATTATCAGAAGTTCCGTGATCAAACCATGGGAAAGGCCCACCATTTCCCAGGGCTCCAGTGTAGTCCAGATTCCACTGTTTGTTATATTAAGTGTCACTGCATATAAATAAAGCAATCAGCACAAGGGTCTGACACAAGGGTTCTCTTGCTTTGGTTACCTAGTGGCCTATAAAGTGCAGCTTTGCAGGCACCACCCATGCCAACCCTGGTTCTCCAGATCTGGTCACTTACGAGTCTTCAAGCAGATTTGGTTAGAATGTGAAGAAAGGGGTACAATGAACTAACTGGTCTGTCTCCTAATTGAACTCTACCAGTGATCTCCAAGATTAGAACCAGACTTTTTCCTTGATCCTTTGGCCCATCACTTGGATGCAGTGATGGAAACTTTATTCTTGGAAGGGTGATGTTCTTAAATGAATTCTCTAGTATGAAACTATTTTACAGATGAAATAATTTTTTACAACCACAATTCTATGGCCTATCTTTTGATGCAAGGGTCTGTTGCTCGCCAGCAGATCATGTGTAAATGGAGAAACACCTCTTTCCCCAAATCCAAAGTTGTCCCATCCACATCCAGATTTTAACAATTCAGAGAGAGACATCTGAGTTTGGTGCCAGTGGCGATGGTCCAGGGAGGTCAGGTTAAGCAGGAGTTCCTAAACTGTCCACACACTAATTTTAGAAGGTCTATGAGCTTGGTGGGAGAAAAATGGCATCTTTTCCCTAACCTCTAGCTAAAACTTAGGTCTTCCTTGAGTTATGAATATGTATAACACACTACACTGCTGTGTAGACCTGTGACTTTGTCACCAGTGGACAGAGTAATATGAATCCAGATATTTTCATATTACATAGCAGTTGTTAAAAGTCTCAAATATTATTTATGCTCATCCCCACTCCAAAACAAAACTTATTACATTTGCTGATTTTATGTAAATCGTTAATAAAAAGGCACATGTATTATGTGATTGTAAACTTGATTGGATTGAGAAACACGTAGCAAAGCACAGCTCTGGGTTGTGTCTGTGAGGATATTTCCAGAGATAATTAACCAAGAGGGGGAGACGCGGCCTGAATGTGGGCAGCACCATCCCATATTCTGAGGACCCAGATAAAAATGGGGCATATTCATTCTCTCTCTCTCTCTCTCTCTCTCTCTCTCTCTCTCTCTCTCTCTCTCTCCCTCTCCTTCCTGATTCAAGGTGCTCTGTTCCACCACTCCCTGATACCATGAACAAAATAATTCCTCCCTTAAAGTTGCTTTACTCAGATATTTGTTACAGTGACAAAAATCTGACTAACACATATTACTGTTTCATGCATTTGTTTTACTGTTTGCAAATTTGCATTTCAACATAATTTGTTTCCTCTGTAATCCTATATATTTTATTATATGATTTTTAAAACATTCTGAGATCAGATTGTCAAAAGGTGCATGGAGAAGGAATGTGAGAGGAGGGAGGGAGAAAGGAAGATAAGTTTAAGAACCATTGAGTTCTGACAGTTCTTCATAAAAATGAAGAGAAGGATCAGCCCATTGCAGCACTGGTTTGTGAATGATACCAGTAGTAGTCTATATAATTCAACAGACTCTTGCCGTAGGTTTGCTAGCTTTTAGAGAGGAAGGAACCAAGACTCAGGTTGTTGGTAAATGTGAGTCATTTACAGAACATGTGTTGCTCTTGCTACACCATGCTGAGACAGCCAGGAGGAGGGGTTTTCTCTGAACCAGTCTCATTTCACTTAAACCTTGAGTATTTGATGATTTTTTAAAAAACCTCTTCCATCAACCAAGGTTTGCTATGGCAGTCCTTGACCCTCAGACTCTTATTGTATATGATTTTATTGTCAGAATAATGCTGCATAAGAAATCTCAAAAACCTGTGGCTTAACATGCTAAGCATCTATTTAGTTCATGACTGCAGGTTGAGTGTGCCCACCCCTTCTGGTTCACTCATGCTGGGCTCATGGCCCTGCACTTTGTCAGCTGTGAGTCCTCTAGGCTATACTCTTTCCCATGTGTCTGAGACTTGGCTGACCTTGGCTTTGCTCACTCCTCCATCAGTAAGCAGTTGGTCTCATGGTCTAGGATAGCCTCAGCCAGACACCTTGTCGCTCTGTTCTTCATAGTCTCCCATTTCCCAACAGGAGAGCCAGGCTTGTTCACATGGCCACTGGGCAGGTTTCCAAGAGAGTCAGTCCAATTGCACAAGTTTCTTGAGACTTGGTCACAGAACCAGCACATAACTGACCACAGCAAGTCACAGGTCAGCCAGATTTAAGGTTGGGGAAAAGATTCCTCTTGATGACCTCTCAGAGGTCACTGTACAAAAGGTACAGAGCCTTTTGTACTGGAGAATTGGATTTTGCAGTTATTCTACCAAAGAGTCAAATAATCATCTCTTCTTAAACATGCTTCCATGAGAGTTTTCATCCTTCAGGAAAACACGTGCATCTTCGTTTAGGTACACTCAGATGTGTGCACAAAGATACACACAGTCTTCACGACCACACTGAGAGGAAATAAAAACAGGAAAGAATTTGGTAAAGGGGATGACTGAAGAGGTATATGACTGCCCATTAGAAGACTACACAATGGAACAATACACATGCACTTGTGATGCTTCTAGACAGGGCACCAGAGCGACGTGGCTGACTCTGGAGTCCGTCAGGACGTTGGCAATGGCAACATGGCAGGGTACTTTTACTTTTTATTTCCTTCAGTGCCATTTGAATTGTTTTTTTTAGATGCTAGCTTAACTTTCAAAACTTGAAAACTGACTTCTAAAATGAAATTCACAATAATTTATGGCTATGTCAATTTTCCAATAAATAACCAAATGGCCAACTGCCATATACTCCAGCCATACCTAACACAGCTTATTTTATTTTTAATTGGCACGTAATAATTGTACATATTTACAGGATATAGTGTGGTGTTCCTATATACAAACACAACATGTAATGATAAAATAATCAGCATGTCCATCTCCTCAAGCATTTATCCTTTCTTTTTTTCTTACTATTTTGAAATGCACAATATATTGTTGTTATCTATAGTCACCCTGTTATGCAGTGGAACACTAGGATTTCCTCCCCCATCTAACCGTAACTTTGTACCTGTGGCTAACTTCCCTCCCTCCCCTCCCCTGATTCCCTTCCGGCCTCTGGGAACCATGCTACTCTCCACCTCTGTAAGATTGACTTTTTTAGATTCCACACATAAGTGACACGAGGCAGTATTTATCTTTCTTTGCTGGGCTTATTTCACTTAACATAGTGTCCTCCAAGCTCATCCAAATGATAGGATTTCATTCTGTTCATGGCTGAATAGTATTCCATTGTGTAACTATGCCACATTTTCTTTATCCATTGATGCACGCTTAGATTAATTCCGTGTCTTGACTACTGTGAATAATGCTGCCATAAACATGGAAGTGCAGATGCCTCTTCCACCTACTGATTTCAATTCCTTTGGATATACACCCAGTTGGAACTAATAAATGAATTTAGTGACTGTTCCAGGATACAAAATCAGCATACAAAATCAATAGTGTTTCTGTAGACTACTGAACTATCTAAAAAAGGTAATCAGGAAAACAGTCTCATTTATTTGTAATAGTTACCCAAGAAAAAGAAGCTAGGCATAAATTTAACTGAACACATGAAAGATCTCACAATGAAAACTATAAAACGTTGATGAAAGAAACTGAAGAGGGCACAAATGAATGAAAAGGCATCACACACTCACAGAGCAGAAGAATTGCTACTGTTGAAATGTCTGTATACCTACAAATAACCTACAGCTTCAGTGCAATCCCTCTCCAAATACCAATGACGTTCTTCATAGAAATAGAGAAAAAATCCCAAAATTTATATGAAACTATAAGACTCCAAATATCCACAGCAATTGGGAGAGAACAAACAACGCTAGAGACACCACTCTTCCTGACTTCAGAATACACTACAAGCAGAGTGAGTGGTGTGTGCTTGTATGTAGTCTCAGCTACTTGGGAGACTGAAGTAGGAGGATCACTTGAGCCCAGGAGTTTGGGGTCAGTCTGGGCAACAAAATGAGACCCCATGTCACACACACACACACACACACACACACACACACACCAACAACCCTGTGAAGCAACAGTAACTAAAACAGCACGGTCCTGGCATTAAAAACACAACAGAACAGAACAGAGAATCCAGAAGTAAATTAATGCATTTATAGCCAACTGATTTTCAACAAAGACACCAAGCATACACTTTGGGAAAAGGCAGTCTCTTCAATGAATGGTACTAGGAAAGCTGGATATCCAGGCATATGGTGAAATTTATCTATCACCATATGCAAAAATTAACTCCAAATGGAGTAAAGACTCAAGTGTATAACACAGTTGTTAGTATCCTTGTTAATGTCTTCCTACGTTCACCAAGGGGTCACCTACTTAGCAACATGAAGCCACTGAGGAAGGACCTGAGAGGAAGCCACAATCTGGCCTCTGCTCCCTACCTATGGAGTGGCCACATAGGGTCACTCTTCTCCGAACTCAGAGCCTGTGTGACAAGCCCATTGGAACTAAGTGTTTGAACGCCACGTGAGGAAAAAGTGTAACTGAGCATCCAGAAGACCCAGTTCTGGAATCAGAAAGATATGAATTTGACTCCTGGTGCCACTACCTACTTACTGTGGCTTGGGGCAAGTGACTTGGCTACTCTGCCTCAAATGTGTGACAGTCATTATTATTAAGGTGTCTACACCTTGTCCAATTTCCTCTCCTCTCTCCTTGGCTCTTTTGCTTCTCCTTGGGTTGTCGTCAGATAGGCAGTTGGGGACCCAAGTGATTGGGGTCAGTGAAAGACAAGTTAGCTTACAAAGTAACAGCCTGTGGTGGTTTAAAAACATAGTCACAACGTTTTTGATCCTCTTTCCAAAAGAGGTGCCTTCCTTTGACCTGGGCTGACTTGTAAGTGGTCTGACCACTGAAAAAGAGCAGAAGTGATACTCAGTGGCTTCTGGAACCATTTCAGAAAAAAAAAAACATGCAGCAACCCCCTGGTTCTCTTGGGGCCCTTACTCCAGGGACTCAGCTGCCATGTGAGAAATGTGAATCTTCTAAGGACACCATGCTGAAGAGACCAAGTGCCAGGCCCTGCCTGGCAGCTAGCTTCAATGGCCAGCCATGGGCCTGACCCTTCCAGTCAAGCCTTCAGGAGACCTAGGCCCCAGCCAACATCTGACTGCAGCCCCATGAGAGAACCCAAGCTAGATGTGACCAGCTAAGTCCTTTCCAAATTCCCAACCCATAAAGGTATGGGCAGAATAAATCAATTATTACTTTATGCCACTAAGCTTTATGGCATCATTAATTGGGACACCGTTGAATTGAGTGTAAGCCAGTTCATAGAGTCAGGATTTTCTCCATTTAATTATGAATGAAAGAAAGTCAAAAGGAACATTATTTTGAAAAGCTTGCATTTTGTTTCATTTTATTGTTTACTCCTTTGTACTTCATCATAGCAAACTTAACACAAATTTCGTCTACACCTTCTTTCCATACCTTCACTTCCCAACTGGTTTGTACCTTAACCAGCTACAGCCTGCCTTGAATTTCAGAATTTTCTAGCAAGGTCATCACCAGCTTCCACCGTCTCCTGATCTCAGCACCTCCCATGAGCGTGACCACCCTCTCTGCATGGAGTTGCTCACTCACATTTGCAACCTGGCCAGGACCTGCCTAAGAGGCCTAGCATGCCAGGATGTCCCTTTGGAGCTGACCAGGTGCAGGTGGACAGCAGTGGATAGTGTCTTCTTGCCCCTCTGCACACCATGGATCTAACCTAGAGCTACAAGCTGCATCCTAAATGGGGACAAGGAAAGTTATAAGTGGCCATGACTCATATTTGTGAGAGAGGAGCTAGGGAAGGTGAAGGTGGGGGACAGGGTGGGAAAACAAGGAAAGCCAGCATCAGGAATCCCACAGTGCAGAAGGGTGCCTCGACCTGTGTGCAGTATCCTTGGGCCTGCATGCACACACACACACACACACACACACACACCCTCCAGCCTTGACTGCCACATGTCATAGTTTAGAGCTGTGTGAAGTGGTACATGGAGAAGGCTGGTCAAGCCCTTGCCTGCCTGTCTGTCTGTTCAGCCTCTGGTCCTCAGCACAAAGTCAGGATTGGCAAATGTTGGCAAACCCTTCAAAGAGGGCTTGGTTTGTCCTTTTGGGAAGGGATGGTGTTGGGACTGAAGACAACTGTCTATAGTGAAGTCAGACTCTTAACTGTGGATAACGTGGCAAATTTAAAGGTGGGCGGTTCATGATGCTGTTCCAGTCCTCCTCCCGAGGAGTCCCGTCTAGGTAGCTGGGAACGACCTATGAAATAAGTTTGGCCAGAGGAGAGAGAAAACTGTTCAGCCAAGATGGTTTGAAGGTGTGTGGAGAGTTTATGTTCCTACCCAGTCTCTTCCTCTTCATCTCATTGTTTGTCTATTGGATCCTTAATTGCAGACACTTAAAATATTGAGATGGGGTAAAGCAAGTGGCAAGTAATTACTATTTTAAATGTATATTAAAAAGCACTTTTCCAACATGTAGAATGTTTTCAAATGTGATAAATTTGCCAAATAGTTCAAAGAAAGACACAAATCAAAAGTGAAGTATATTACATATTTTTTCAGTCTAATCTCTAAAGTTGCAAGCATTTGAATGGTTGGTGTTATAGAGTGAGAAAAGGAGAAGCCTGGAGGCAGACAGCCTCCATTAGACCCAGAAGGAAGAGGGCCGTCGAGCCAATCCAATTTTCAGGGGGATCAGCAACAAGTGCCACTCCATTGAGAAAGCCCATAACAGAGCAAGTGCTGGTTCCTCGCAGCCTACTCAGGCTGTGAGGACTACTTCCGTGACACCAGTGAACAAACTGGATACTTGCCCGGGTCAAACCTGTGGCCAGCAGGCCAGGAAACGAGTTGGCAGCCCACAGGTTCCCGGTGATTGGCTGGTGTGGTCAGGTGTCCAGGGGCTCACTGATCAGTCCTCCAGATCATTTCAAAACAGGAATAAGGACCCCCCCCCAGTGACCCAGAAAAGACCAGACAGTGTCTGAGAACATTTGGAAGTACTCTAGGTCAAGAATCTGTAAGACTTGACTTGGGTAGAGCCCCAAACCAGATCTTTTATGGACTGTGGCCATTACCAATGCCTCTGTGTCCCCTTTGGGAAGGGACAGCATCAGAGCTGAGGCCAGGGCAACTCACAGAGTCCTGAGAGAATTCTGTGCCAAAGTCAGGTGGTCCTCACCACTTGTTCATTAATCCTCCTCTGAAAAGTTGTAATTATTGCAGCCAAGAGCCAGTGTTCTTCTGGGAGAGTCAATTTTGAAAACTCTGGTTTGGCAAATTCTTTTCATCCCTTCCTAAGTTTTTGTTTCCTTTTTCTCATTTCCTTTTGATTCCTTGGTTTCTCTGGTCCCATCGGTGGAGAACTGTATCTATATATTGTATGTTGTTTCCAGAAGGACCATCTACCTCAGAGAGCAGGTCCCTCAGAGAGAGAGAGCTCCAGAAGTTGTCTCTAGCAACATAGATGACAACTTCAAGCTCCCTTCTCTCCTTGTGAAAGAAACCCACTGGGCCTGGCTGATGCAGCCCAAGTTCTTCAGGGTTTTCACAAGATCCCGGCGGAATCTCTCACCCACAAAAACGTAGAGAACCGGGTTCAGGCAACTGTGGAAAAAGGCAATGGTCTGAGTAACCTGGAAGCAGATATCAATGTTGGTGGATATGGCACAGTTGGAAATGAACATGGTATAAGCATCTATGGTCTGCACTAACAGAATGCAGTTGTAGGGAAACTGAGACAAGACAAAGACAGTGAGGACAGTGATGGTCACCTTCAGGGCCTTGTGCTTGGAAGACCTCTTGGCCTGATTTAGGGTATGAATGATGATGGTGTAACAGCTAGCCATGACTACAAAGGGAAGGAAGAACCCCAGGATGACCTTCAGAGTCAAGACAGCTGACTTGAGTTTGGTACTTTCATCGCTAGGGTAAACCATGGTACAGACAGTGATGCTAGCTTGCTCCTTGACTTGGCTGTACAGGAGTTCTGGGATGCAGAGCACAGCCGCCATCACCCAGATGGCAACACAAACCATCTTGCTGTAGAGAAGTCTCTTCCACCGCCAGGTCTGCGCTTTCATGGCCTGCGCAATGGCAATGTACCTATCCACGCTGATGCACATGATCAATAACACACAGCTGTAGAAATTCATCTTGTACATGCCGTTGACTACTTTGCACATGAAGGTCTGGAAAGTCCATTGGTCAGCAGCGGCAATGGCCCAGAAGGGAAGAGTGACGAGAAACAGAAGGTCAGCAATCGCCAAATTCAAAAGGAACATGTCAGTCATGGTCTTCACTCTTGTGCAGTACCAGTAGACAAGGACGACCAGACTGTTGCCCAGCGTTCCTACAATGAACACGAGCCAATACAGGGGGGGCAGGAAATGGCTTGCAAACTTCCTGACATTATTTTTCTTACAGAAGACGTCAGTGAAGTTGAAGTTCACATAGTCATCCATGGAGGATGTGGAGTCGTAGCTGTAGTCATCAGACATATCAGGAACAAGGTTCTGCAAGGGGACACAAGATGATTTTAGGTTAAAGGCAATCTTTTGAAGGTCCTGTGTGATGGCAAAGACATGGACCACTTGGTCTTTCCTACCCCAAAAATCTGTGGGAAAGCAAAGAGTGTGGATGTGTAGAGTGGGGATTGCTACAGTGTGATATGGCTTGACCATGTCCCCCAAAGATACAAATGCTGGAATATCGGTCTGCAGGGTGGAGGCGTGGAGGTGGTAGGACCTTTATGAGTTGGGATCTAGTGGAAGCACATTATCCTCGAAAGGCATTAATGTACTGCTCTTGATCCCACTTAGTTCCTGTGACAGTGGGTTATTATAAACAGTAAGCCTGGCCGCTGAATCCCTCTTGCTTCCTGTCTTGCCTGTGACTGCTCATCCCCTCGTCCACATGCTCCCACCATGGTACCATCTGCCATGTTGTGATGTAGCCAGATGGGGTCACCTGATCTTAGACTTTCAACCTCTAATCCATGAGCTAAATAAACTTCTTCTCCTTATACATAATCTAGCATGAGGCATTTTGTTATAGCATTAGAAAATGAACCAATACAACAGATGTTTATTTATTTATTCAGCAGATGTTTATTGGGCATGTCCTGTAGGTTGGTTACTATCCTAAGTGCTAAAGATACCATGGTAGATAAGTCAGACGTGGTTCTCATTCTCATGGGATTTACCTTATTCAGGAAGGATACAGACAAGCAAGTGAACAGATGCTCTGATGGGGTTTGAAAAGTCTGCTTCAGGACCACTGATGGGCACTTTTATCAAACTGTGTGAATGATTGACATCGTGTAATGGTTTCTTCTCCCGACTATTCTACACCTCTCCAACAAGGTCAACAGGGGCTCTTAAACTCATATGGTCTCAATTTGCTTGAGACTTGGAGCCCTCAGTCAACATTCCCTGCCTTAGTTTCCTCATCGGTAAACTGGGCTCTGCCCTTCCTATGGAGCTGAAGGCAAGGGGACACACGGGTAGCAACTGCCACAGGATGTTCCCAGAAGGAGGGACCCAGGATGTCATGGCTACTTGCCACCCAGAATGAGAGCCAAAGCCACAGAGGTCCCTTTGAAGCTACAGGTTCCCTTGACACTAGACTCCTCTGACCATGTTAGGTCAAGGTTGGAGGGTATTTTTCTTCTTATCTGGGACTACCTTGTAGAGTTAGGCTATTTTCCTAGATTCTAAACCAAGTGACTGACAGTCTCAGAAGTAGCCCTTCTCTGCTGCCTCAACAACGCTCTGTTCTCAACTTTGGGGCCCAAGAGGTGAATTCTCATGTCAGAGAAAATCAGGGGTTCAATTCTTATCGGCTAAATAGACTCACTTCCTTACATCACTAGGACCAAACTAATGACCTTTTCTGTTGTTATGGATGGATGTGCAGCTACATAACTATACATATGTAATGCGAAAGAATCCTAGCATATCACAAAGCATGAAGTTAACAAACTGTTTCAACCACCATCTGTCGCCATGGACCCTACAATGTCCTTGAAAGGACAATGTGTGAGCCCTGCTAAAAAGACTCGACTTTAATTATCTACATAGGAAATTCAGATTTTCCCTTTGAGAAAAGCAAAATTAAAGCCCTAGATATTTTTATAAGGCACATATAATTTGATTTCTAATTAATTAGTTCTACACTTAATTCCATTTGGCTGTAAAAGAAAGAATGTTTTCTAGATAATGATTTGACTTAATATATTTTGTTCGACTCTTTTCCTTTTTCTTTTTTTTTTTTTTTGAAGTACTGGGGTTTTTTTGACTCAAGGCCTACACCTTGAACCACTCCAGCCCTTTTGTGTGTGTGTTGGGCATTTGTTGAGATAGGGTCTTGCAAACTAGTTGCCCAGGCTGGCTTTGAACTGTGGTTGTCCTGATCTCTGCCTCCTGAGTAGCTAGGATTACAGGCATGAGCCACTGGTGCCCGGCTCAACTCTTATTCTTTTATATACTTTGTTATGCTTTTGAAAGGAATGCACTAATGTACCCACCCCTCTGTGGAGCTTTGAAAAACAGGTTCTCCCTTACCCTCTTTTGTCTTAGTCTCAGACACATGGAACTAAGCCCATTCTAGTTAAAAGTCATTAAAAACCTAACTACTAATAAAACCTAAAATCAAAATTTCCTCTGTCTTCACAACATCCACCCCAAAGCCAACTCTATTTTGGGCAACCCACCCAATGAGGGCATTGGGAAATTCATCCCTCAAAGTAGATTCCTCCTCATTTCCCCCAAGCAGGAAATACCAGAGGATGAGAATGTGTTTTGGGTGCATGGGTTTTTTGGAGTGCATGGCTGTACTCACCATGAGTTCTGTGGGTGTCATGGTGGGTCAGGTGCTAGCCTGCTTCTAGAAAGAGAAAGCAAACATCAAAGAGAGGACTGACTTGCAAATGTACAATAGTAACCAAACACCAAGAGATGAATATTAAACATCAAACCTGTTTCTGCTTATGAAAAAAAAAATGCAAACAAGAGTTCATGTTAGGTGTGGTGGTTCATTCCTATAATCCCAGCCCTTGGGAGGCCGAGGCAGGAGACTCTCCAGTTCAAGAGCAGCCTTGGCTGCTTAGCGAGACCCTGTCTCAAAAAAGATAGAATTCATGTTATGCTGATGTCAGTCAGGTAATCCAGATTTCAGAACCACCTTGATTATTAACACAGAAAAGAAAGAAACTTCTCTTTTGAAGTTATCGTTTACTTCGACTCTGATAGTCATCCGATTCTAGTATGTTTCCTTTTTACTTAGGCAATAATTAGTGTGTCTTGCACCCATGGATGAGGAACCACAAAGGATGTCTTAAATTTTTTCCAGCTTGTCATTTTTACATTAGCTCATTTTCTTCTGATCTAGCTTCTCTGTTAAGCCCTGCTTCTCAATGGCTCTCAATGGCTCTCCCTCCTCCCCGCACTCACCTAATTCTGTCAGCTAAGGGATTCGCTAAAGGTCCATGGTTGCTCTAAGGCTGGTCTTCCCTGGGGAAGGGTGTCTGGGTACCCAGGTAGTGAGGAGACCGAACCTTAAATAACCAGAGAAACAACAGCTGGACTTCCTTCAAGCAAGGTCTGCACCTAAGTGGATACTGCCTTTCCCACCCTGAGCAAGTACACTTCAAAGAAACTTTTGAGTGCTACACCCAAGGTTCTAGAAAAAAACACATCCAATTCAATCTGCTGGCTTCTCTTCTCTAAACTTGTGACCCACGCTGCTAGTGTAAGTAGTGTGTTTCAATACACAAAAAGTATGGTACAACTGAGAGAGAGAGGGAGGGAGGGAGGGGGGAGGAAGAAGGAAGGAAGGAAGGAAGGAGGGAAGGAAGGAAGAAAGGAAGCTTGGAGCAGGACTGAACCTGAAATAAATCTGGGCAGCCTCAGCCTCTGCTCATGGCCTCATACCAGCGACCTGGACATAAGCTGAATTTTACCATGGCCCCCTGGGTGCCAGGAATATTCTGGCATTTAGCTTTAAAAAATACTATGTTTTGTTTTGTGGCTTTTTTAATTTAAAAGCAACATGCTATAATATGCAAAAGTTGAAAAGAGAAGAAAAATCAAAATTACCTGTAATCTCACCACTTCCAAATAAATGCACTTAATTTTTGTCATTTCCACCTCTCTGCCACCCCCACCCCAGCCTGTTTCTATGCATGTATACACTTCATAGTTTGCTCTTTTTTTTCACCTATCAGATCATAAGTGTTTCCTCCATCGTTAAGTACCTTCCACACCTGAACACTGGCCACATAGCATTCCGACAGGGGCTGACCCATAATTCACTTAAACATTCCCCTCTGTGACACATTCAGCTCACTTCCAACCTCCTTTCAGAATTGTTTGGAAATAGTTCCAGGAGAATGGGAAGTGGATTTTCTTCATAAAAACTGTACCTTCCTTTTCCTCCTCAGCTCAAGAACTACTCACTCTCCCCCAAGTAGTGTTCCTGTATTATTATTATTCTGGGGTCCTTGGTTCTTTGGAGTGAGAGGTTTCTGCTCAGTATCACTCCAGATACCCTCAAGAAATCCCATCAGCTGGGTGCCAATGTCTCACACCTGTAATCCTAGCTACTCAGAGGCAGAGATCAGGAGGATCAAGGTTCAAAACCAGCCCTGGGTAAATAGTTCATGAGACCCTATCTTGAAAATACCCATCACAAAAAAGAACTGGTAGAGTGGCTCAAAAGTAGAGCACTGGCCTAGAAAGCACATGGCCCTAAGTTCAAACCCCAGTACCACAAAAAAAAAAAAAAGTTCCATCAGTCTTTGTTTTGAGATAGGAAATTCAACAAGCAAGAAGAAAAGCAGTCACTTAGAAGCTGAGCATTACTTTTTTTCTCCCAGATGAAAAACGCCCAGTTGAGTCTGGAAGGCCACAACCCAACAAATTCAATTTCACGACAACTTGGGGAGTGGGGAGACTAAGTAAGAAAACACTTTCTAGAGCACATGGTTTATGTCACTTCCTTTTTCCTTGCACAAAGAGCATGTGTATTGATCGGATGACATCTGAGAAAAATTCTCAAAGAAAGAAACCACTAAGTGAAGAACAGCTTTGCTCATGGTTCCTTAGGGCAAGTTTTAAGTTGAAATTAGCAACATATATTAATGGTGTTGGCGCAGGTGTGGACAAAAGGCCCCCGAACTGCTGTGGAAAGGGTAAACTACTTTGAAGGGTTAAACCATACATGTCAAAATTTACAAAGCAGGATGTCTCTGACTCGACAGATAATGGGCTGAGAATTTTCCCTGGTCTCACAAAATAACATAAAGATATAGGTACACTGTTGTAGGTTGGAGCATCTTCTTACAGATGAAAACCCTGGAATTAACCTAAATATCCTATAGTTAGTAATAGGATGATACGTCCAGGCCATAAACCACTCGTTGCCAATAAAAACAAAAAGAACCACCTGAAGCTGATAGAAAAGAGACCACCAAAACTATTAGAAAAAAAGGCAAGATGTAGAAGATGGTGTTGAATGATCTTTTAAAATTATTTCTTTTTTCCTTTTTGGCAATATTTGGGTTTGAATTCAGCACCTCGAGCTTGCTAGGCGGGCGATCTACTACTTGAGCTGCACCCCTGATCTTTTTTTTTTTTTTCAGAAAAATACATAAAAGATAAGACACTTCCCTGCTGATCAGCACAAAGGCTTTTCTGGAAAGAACCTGAACCATGATGACTAGCAAAAACCGAGACTTTCGTTTTTTCCTGTAGATTTGACAGACCATTTAAATATTTTACCAAGGATGTGAATTTTAAGAGCAGTTGTAAAAATAACTTGTCAGCTTTTGCTCTTCCGTTCAGCACACCTGTTTACAAAATCGCAAAAGAAGGAACTTGGAGCCTGCCTGAGCTACCATGGAAAGGAACTTGCCCTGAAAGTGCCAAGCTACTTTTTTCAACTCTGAAATCCTAACTTCTGTTTTTAAATAAAGCTTTATTTATCTTCCCTCCATTATAAATATGCTTCTGGCTCATAGAAAATTTGGAGCGAGCCAAAGAATAAAACCAAAACATCCTCCTCCCTAAACCGCCTTCTAAAGACACACGGACAGCCGTGGCAAACTACCAAATCTATTTCTGTTTAATTTTGCCAGAAAACCTTTCAAATGTTTTATTCCACTAGCTGCAAAGTCTCAGAGCTTGCTTCCTGCTCCTAAGAAGGAGGAAAAACCTACACATGACCTCTCACAGTGCACATTGAGAGCGAGGAGCATCTCGACAGTCTCCATCCGTGGTATCAATTATAAATGCCACAGAAGCTGCAGGAATGAAGAGGAAAGGGTCACAAATTCAGCGCTGGTGAACATTCAGGAAGGCTTCACTGAGAAGGTAACATTTTTTACTGACCCTTAAAGGCTGAGAGCATGAGTACGTGCAATGAGGGAAGGGACATTGCTTCAGGCAGGAAAACAGATCATCAAAGGCATGGAAGCCAAAAGTGTGGAGGAGGTGAAGGGATCTGGAAGGGAGAGGAAGGCGAGAGAATGAGAACGCTTGTTAATCTGCAAAAGGAGAAAGTGCCTGTTAGGAGAGCCAGCTGGGGAGCATTTTAGCCAGCCATTAATTTTGTGTTCTCTGCTGTCCTGATGTACCTGACGTGAACATCTCACAGAGTTGCTCTGCACGGCCCCTGCCCAGGTCCAAAGCTACTGATACAGTAGGCCTGCAGATCCATGCTAACAGCAGTCGGGAATGCAGGCCCCTGCTTTGAACTTTGGCTGAATCATCATCTCTTGTAGCTTTTTAGTTCTTCCTTTTTGTCCCCCTACATGGGTGCAGGAGCTCTCATCACCCAACCAGCAGGTGCTACCCTGGGGCCAGGGGCTCCCAGCACTGCCCGGTGAGAAGGGTACCGGCCAGGGGCTTCAGACCAAGTAGACAGATATTGAAAGAAAAGGACTCTGAAACTCCAGGTGCTGAAATGGCAAATGATCTTGGGTTGGTTCAGCAAAGGGAGTGAGAGAACAGAATCCCTGGGACAGGGGCCCTGTGCATTTCCAGTTTGGCCTGAGCAGCAGCTGTCTGGCCCACTGGCTGGCTGTGGAGAAGGTCAATTGTAAAAACCGAAGAGGGCAGGCAGGTGTGTGGTAAAGGACAAACTCATCCATGGTGAGTCATTCTAATAACTTCTTGCTTTTTCTGATCTTAAGGGAACATTTTCACAGAAAAAAAAGATCCCAAAAATGCCAACATATATCGTGAAGTACCCCTCCAGTACTTTTTTCCTGGTTTAGCAATTGTTGACTTTCTGACACACATCCTATCAGACCTTTTCTCGTAACACAACCTCATGCACACACAGCGCAAAGGTGATCAGACTAAGCATCCAAGTTTCTGTCTGGTTTTCCAAGTAACCTTCCTGGACTACTCTCTGTGCCAGTTCAACCCAGAGCTGTGCCACTGGACTGGATGGATATTGACCACTGGGTTGGATCTGCCATAGTCCGTTCAACCTTGTGGTGCCAAGTTTGTTTCCAATTTTTCACTGCTACCAGGAATCCTTTCCATAGGGCAATCTGAGACCCAAGGACCTCACATAGGCTTCATTTTCCCGCCCCTGGCCACCCTCTTGTCACCTGTCCCCAGCACCTGCTTCTTCCCTTGAGACACAAATCACCAACTGCCTGAGTCAAGAGGGAGTGTCAATACTCACCTGACAAGAAGTCTGGGCCAGGCTACACGGATTCACCTTTACCTCCCTGGAAGTTTCTAGAAAAGTGCATGGCGCTCATGACCACTGAACAAATGAGTGCAAGCCTGGGCTCTAGAAGCCATCCTGGCAGTGCAGGCACAGGTGACAGGGACAAAGGAGGAGGAAGAAGGGTGCTACTCACCACGAGGGGAAGTGCAGAGGCTCCAGGGGAAGACAATGCTACCAGCTCTGGCTGTCTGGGGAAAGGGCTGGGCTGCTGTCTGCCTGGGATGGGGGCAGGCCTTCTGTGGGTTCTGAGCAGGCAACTATCCGGTGAGAACATCAGAAAGGAAGCCAAGCCCCTCACTGCCTGTGTTGTCACTGGTAGGTAGCTCAGGATGGCGGGGAGTCACCTGCTTTAGCTTCCAGCAATCAGCAGAGTCAACCTTCTACAGCCAGAAATGCAGAGCTGAGCCGCTGGGTGAAGGGTAAACCATCTTTAGTCTGAGACTCTGAGAGCAGACCGTACGGGAGAGGGAACACAGGGTCCCAGAGAGACAGCAGGCTTGCCAGAGGTGCACATTTATAAGATTTCTTTGTGTATTGTCACCTGAACAAGCCCATGTGAGATGCCACCACAGCAAGGTCCATCAAAATGCACCCTTTCTGGCCTTGACAGAGAACTGTGCTATCTAATTCCATGACTAGTGACCACGCCCACCCACTGAAATTGAAATTAATTACAATGGCGACTAGTTCCTCAGTGACACTAGCCACATGTGGCCGATGGCTGCCACAATGGACAGTGCAGGTGATCGCTGAGCACTCTGCCGGGTGGCACTGCTTTAAAATGCTGTGTGATAATGGCTTGGAACACAAGCGTCTTGAACCGGGGGTAAATGCAAGAAGGTGTCGCACAGCATAACATGAACACAGATGATGCCTTTATTAATCGCGGGTGGCTTGATGTCATTTTGAAAAAGGCTAAGCATAAATATATTATATTTCTGCTGAAGCTTGCAGGGTAAGCGGGGCTTTCAACCCTGATGTGACTGGAAATTCTCATCATTACGATTGTCGTTCTGGGGAAAATCACAGCTACATTCTAGTGGAGACTAATTTGCTCTCTCTGTCATCCTGATTGGATGCTCTCCAACACACAGTGGTCCTCCCAGACCCATAGCCCATTAATCACCACCCATGTGTATAGAACTGTGATGGATTTATTTATGAACGAAAAAGGACTGAGAAGTAGTCCAAAGGAAGGGCAGAGAGCTGAGCAGTAAGAATGAAAGAAGTGATTGATTCATCAGCTAGCGGGAGGGATGGTATGAGTGAGATGTGAAATTCCCTTCTCTTGCCTCACATTCGTGGGGCATAAATAGTGTCTAAAATGGTCCAAAACTAAGAATCAGCCAAGTGCTCTTCTAGCACTACTGACAGAGAAGAAAGGGGCGAAAACTGTCCCTGATCTGACTTTCTGGCTGCTTTGGGCAGGAGTCATTGCAGTGAATTTGCTTCTCCCCGTGTCTGGTCACATGCTTGGATGGCCTCCAAGAAGAGCACTATTGCACGGGCCTTGGGCATTCTACCTTTTCTGTCCTTCACCAGGTAAGAGCTTCTTCCTGAGCCATTGCTTGCCCGCCAGACAGGTGGGAGAGGCTCGTGCGAGGAAGGAAGAGGAAAATTAAAGACACCATGTAGCTAGACTCCCTCCTCCGCGTGGCCCCCGTGCTCCAGGAGAGGTGGGATGGCTTCTGTGGCATTGAAGTCTGGAAGAGATACTACTGTCACTGTCAAGGCTCTCTCCCAGGATGCAGAGAGGAGGTGTAACACCAGGGAGGCAGGAAGGTGCAAGGACACCCTAGAGAGAATTCTGCTTTCCCAAGGGAGCTCAGGGCAGATGTGATACCTTTGGTTGTCACCACATCAGGGTCATTCCTTGGAGGGAAAGCCCTCTCCCTTTGCTGTCTTTACTGGGTTTCTCTCTTGTCAGCTAGAATTCAGAACTGGGTGACTTTAAGAGGTTGTTGAGGTGGATTCTGGAGGGCAGGACAGTGTGAGCTTCCCCTCTGGGTCCTGGGCCAGTTACTGTGACTGCCATTTGAGGGCATCTAAGGAAGAATTGTGGGGTAGAAGCTGTACCCCACAATCTGTGTTGTCTGTGAGAGAGAAAAGACCCGAGTGCACTTTCTTTTGGAGGCCAGTGGATTACCAAGTCTGAGTCCCCTCTTGTTCATTCCCGTAAACCAAGTGTCTAACACAGTCTCTGGCAGAGGAGAAATTAATTTTGTTGTTTTTCTATTTTTTACTTAACTGAACTGCATTTGAGGGCTGGCAGAGTGACTCAAGTGGCAGAGTGCCTGCCTAGCAAGTGTGAGGCTCTGAGTTCTGCCACCAAAAAAACAATACAAAAACCTGCATTTGTAATCTGATTGTCCTTCCTGCATGTTCTGTACATATTGGAAAGTGATCTTCCTTCCTTCCTTTCTTTGGTGGTACTGGGTGTTGAACTCAGAGCTCCACACTTGCTAGGTGCTCTACCATTTGAGCCACTCCACCAGCCCTTTTTGCATTGGTTTTTGTTTTAGATAGGGTCTCATTTTGTGCCCAGGCCAGGCAGGACCACAGTCCTCCTGTTTGTGCTTCCCCATATAGCTGGGGATGACAGGCACTCACCACCACACCCAGCCATTGGTTGAGATGCAGTCTCTCAAATTTTCTACCCCATCTGGTCTCAAACCACCGTCCTCCCAGTCTCCACCTCCTGAATTCCTAGGACTACAGGCTTAAGCACTGTACCCAACCGGAAAGTCATATTTCAAAAGTACATTGGAGGTCTTTGAAGGATGACGCCATCCTTCCACTTTTCATTGACTCAGGCCTTTGCCTGACTTGGAAAGCCAAAACATCTTGAAGCAGTTGGGGTACTTTGGTCAATGGAAGGTCTGGTCAATGGAAACTCAAAGTTCTAAGGAGTGGAATCTGCAAGGACTCTTCTTTTCCCACTAATCCATGAGGACAGGGACCAAGTGACCTTGGCCATGGTGGTAGCCCAGTAGCACATTCTGGAGTCTATTAAACATCTCTTGGATAAATTTGTGAAAAAAATGAACCTGATATGAGCCCTGGGAATCTAGATTAGAATTTCTACAATGGTGGAAATGTGTACCTGTACTGTCTATTGTATGGCCATGTATAGCTAAGCCACATTTAATTCAGTTAGTGTGACTGAAAAACCATCTTTTAAAAAATGCAATTGGTTTAAACTTAAAAACCATCTTTTAAAAAATTGCAATTGGTTTAAACTTAAATTTAATGACCAGTATGGCTGGTCTAAGCAGACCCTATTCAGCCACTAATGTCTCCACCCGAGGGACAACTTTGATGGCGCCTTAATGACACAAGCCTGGGGCCAACAAACTGCTCTCTTGTGGGTAGAGGGGCTGAAGGTAGCTCCTCCCTCCCCAGGAAGAGTCAAGCCACGGCCAGCTCTAGCTACACTGGTTTTTCTAGAATACATGTAGATTCTTCAAATTTCTCATGTTTGTGGTTAGCAGTGAAAATCATAAAAGGGCAAGAAAGAGGAGAAAATAGTCCTTTTGCTAAGCCCAGAATATTGAGGGCTGGTTGAATACTGAAGGCTGGGTTGAATACTGAAGGTTGGGATGCCAGTTAGGAGACAATCGATAGTCAGAGAGGAGAGGCTGTGTCCACACATGCAGCAACAGTAGGGACGGAAGTGACCAGAGACATGTGGCCAAGTGATCCCAGGAGGTGGCAAGTAATGGATGCTGCCGGAGGGGACACAAGGTCATTTGGAGGCTCTGGAAAGATGTGGGTACCTTTAATACAGAGAGCACATGAGAGGAAAATAAACAGACAGCCCTGGGCTTAGCATTGGGTGTGGGTGAGGTGTCAAAGTCAAGGTATCTTACTTTGAGAGAGAGAGGTTAAGAGTTCAATGGTGTAGCTGCCACCCTGCTGCAAAACCAAGCTGTTGATGAAGGAAATAAGTGTCACTCTCACCTCGTGAAGGTTTGTGCTTGTAACACATGACTTGTGAGACCACTTGCAGGTGGGGTGACTGTATTTGCTTCCTCTGTTAAGAATAAGCAAGGCCACTTCTGTTCTTACACACTTTATCCCCCTGGGAGATCTCACTTGTATCCATCATCCAATAGCCCTGTTCTAAGAGGCAGGATGTAGCAGGCAATAAGAGATAATACTGAATAGTGGACAGTTAGTTCTCTGAAGAGAATTAAACCAAAGATGGACAGGTGTGTGTGTGTGAGTGTATGTGTGCGTGTGTGTGTGTGTGTGTGTGGTGGTGGTGGTGTGTGGGGGGTTCCTTCACACTGGGTGGTCAGGAAAGGGCTCACTAAGTTGGTGACATTGAAGTCCTGGATTACAAGAAGTTCCCACAAATGTGGACTAGCCATTCTTAGCACAGGGAAGAGTTTGACATGTCCTGGATGAGGAACACCAATGTGGGGGTGCATCATGGATGACGTGTCTAAAAAGTCATTTCCAAATGGAAGATCATCTAGATTTTTCTCCTATCTTATCTTCTAGGAGTGTTATAGTTTACACTTAGATTTGTGATCTATTTTGAGTTAATTTTTGCAATAAGTGTAAGGTCTGTGTCTAGATTCATTTTTGCATAGGGATAGCCAGTTGTTCCCACATCATTTGGGTTTTTTGGAGGGGACTTGAACTCAGGGCCTCACGCTTGCTAAGCAGGTGCTCTCCCACTTGAGCCACTCTACAGCCCTTCAGTACCATTTATTGAAAAGAATACTCAGATCCACTGTATTGCAGCTCCTCTTTTTGTCAAAGTTTATTCACTGTATGTGTTTGGTCTATGTCTGGAATCTTTATTGTATTCTGTTGACTTATCTTTCTATTATTTCACCAATATTATAATGTCTTAATTACTAACAGGCTTTTTTTTTTTTAACTTGGGGGCTTTCTGTGACTCTGAGAATCATATCATTAAGTCTTTAACCCTTTTTCTGTCTTATAGGAAATGCTCATTTAAAATGGACCCCGCCCTATATCCTCACCCCACCTTCTTTTTCCATGGTGCTGACCCTTGAGTTTGAGGTACACTGATACATAATCATTTTCTCAAAAGCTGAAGTTCAATGGCTTGTGTTTTTAAAAAGTCAGAAAATTTCCACAGCATCAGAATAGCTGTGTCAAAATGTCCTCAGTTTCAAAATGGCCACATCAAAGCAACCACATCAAAAGGCCAGGTCCCTACAAGGGAGGACGAGCAGAGCTTCTTGTTTAGGGAGGCGGGTCAGCTGACCAGAGCCCTTGAGGCAATGCTTCCTCCTTGTCACACAGCTGCTTGGGCCCACAGTGCTAAGAGAGCTTCTTGCTGGCCCCACGATAGAAGGGGTCGTTAAGACCCCCTTCTGTTTTTGTGACATACTGCACAGCATGGTGGCCATAGTTAATGATAATGTTTCTTATATTTCAAAATTGCTAGAAGAGTAGATTTGAAATGTTCTCACAGTAAAAACTGAGAAGTAGGTGAGGTCATGGATATATAAGAGTTAATATGTAGAATTGATCTTTGTATGTGTCCAATGTACACACATTTTAAAGTATCACATTGTACTTTATACATGCATACAATTATTATTTGTTGGTTTAAAATAACAAATAAAAGAAATTATGCTTTAAAAAAGAAAGACTGCATCATGGGCTTCAGCACATTCATGGGGTTCCACCTTAGAAATAGCCCGGTTTTCAAGCCAGGCATAGTGGCTCATGCCTATAATCCCAACTACTTGGAAGGCAAAGATCAGAATGGTCACAGTTTGAGGACAGCCCAGCCAAAAAACATTAGTAAGATCCCATCTCAAAGAACAAGTCAGGCATGGTGGTGCACACTGAGATTTAGCCCAGGTCTCTTTCTGTTTTGTGGTCCCACCATCTCCCCAAGTTCTTGAGCTTCTCCCCGCCCCACCCTTAGGAATGGCCAAGTAAAACAGAGCCAGGACACTGAGCTTTGCTGTCAACATTGCCCCTTCCTCTGTGACCCTGGGGGTGACTTTCTTTATCTGTAAAATGTGTATAGCACTGCCCGTTCCAAGTTGCTGTGAGGGACAAGAATAAAGTGCTAACACAGCAAAGGCCCAGGCTGTGTCTATCACGTGACGCATGCTCACAGGAGGGCCTTCCAGCAGAAGCATGTCATCACCGTGTTAGGGTGTGGGGCCCCCTCAGTTGTATGCTTACAGAGTGGCCCTGGTCTCAGAGCCTCAGTTTCTTCTTTTGTAAAATAGGGGGCACTAGTGTCCGTCCCCGGGGGTTGCTGTCAAGGTTGCTGCCTGAGAATCTGACACTCACGAGATGCTAGAGCAACAGTACTGGTCCTTTTATCTTCAAAGATTTTGTTTCTAAACACTACAGAGAAATCCAGTAAATGACCAATGCAGGAATGTCATTCAAATTCAACCAAATTAAAGGCTCCTTTTTCCTCACTGTGGTGCAATAGTTTGGATCTGAACTGCTCCTCAAAGGCCGTGTCTTGAAGCCTGGGTCCTCAGTCTGTGCCATCAGAAGGTAATGAATTGGAACTCAGCCTCTTCCTCTCTCTCTCTCTCTCTCTCTCTCTCTCAGCTTCCTGTCCACCATGAGGTATGTGTTAGTTAACTTTCCATAACTGTGACCAAAAATACCTGAGGGAAAAACTTAAAGAGGGATTATTTATTTTGTATTCAAAGGTTTCAGTCCACAGTCCTTGGTTCCATTAATTCTGGGTCCATGGTGAGGCAAAACATGGAGGTGGCAGGAACATGTGGCAGAGGCTTCTCACCTTGTGGCAGGAAGCAGAGCAGGACATGGTAGTCAGGACAAGATACAGCCTCCAAGGCCATCCTCTCGGTGACATACTTCTGCCCCCTAAAGTTTCCAGAACCTTCCAAAATAGTATTACCAACTGGGGATTAAGCCTTCAACACATGAGTCTTTTCAGGAGATGCTTGATATCCACATCATAACGATGGAGAGACCTCCTCGGCCACGAGCTGTCGCCATGATGTACTGCGCTGCCACAGGCCCAAAGCAACAGGGCCAAGCAACCGTGGGCTGAAACCTGGGAAGCTGTGAGCCACAACAAGCCTCTCCTCGTGGAAGTTGATCGTCCCAGGCATTTGTCATAGTGACAGAAAGCTGACTGGCACACCTGGGTGTCCCTTTCAACAAGCCTTATCTGAAGTACCTGAGCCTCCAAGGGCTTTTCCATCCCTCAGCATGAAGTGCTCAAGCTTCCCTTCTCCCAGGAAAGGAAATAAGCAAATGTCCTGAGCCCCTGGCACGTTCCTCAGCTTACTTCAACCCCAGGGCAAGTCTCTAAGATGAGGAAGGCAAGGCTCTGTGTGGCTCACTGGATTTCCTAAGCTCACACAGGAGTGGGAACCGGGGTTCAAATCTAACTATGACTAATTTCAAAAACCTAATCTTTTTCCTTCCCCTTCCTGCCTGTAGTTCATATCCTCCAAGGAAACAAATTTAAAAATTTATATTAAGGCCTTTCTTCACTCAAGTAACTAAAAAGTAGAAGAATAAAAATGCTTTTTTCTCTGAGTTGAGCTAAAAACAGCAACAATGGTACAATATTTCACAATTTGGAGAATAATTTTCACACGTGCTTAATCTTCACAACAACCAAAGGAGATCGATGTTATTTTTGTATTCTGTGTTTTAAAGACAGTGAAATTGAAGCTCAGTGATTTAGAATTTGTCCAAGTTCACAAGGCCAGCAAGTGGTGAACTCAGATTCAGATCCGATCCAAATTTCTGCTCCTTTCCTACTCCTCAGTTGTTAGAGCACCACCCCCATACACAGCAACACATTTGCAAGTGGTACCTTCATTCAGTCATTCAAATTGATTTGGTACCTACTATGGAGCGACACTATTCTAAATTGTGAGAACACAGTTATGAAGAAAACAGACAAGGGCATACACTAATAAAGGTCACAATGAAAGAGGAAGAGACAGAGAGGGAGGGGGAAATAGAGAGAGAGGGAGACAGAGAGAGAATAAACCAGATAGTGCTGGATGAGGCACTAAAGGAAGAAAGTAGGGTATGTCAGTAAACTTTACTTCATAACAAACTACACACAATATAATGACTTAAAACAACATTCATTTCTCTCATAATTCTATAAATTGTGATTTAAGCTGGACTCAACTGATAGTTCTTCTAGTCTAGCTTAGCAGACCAAGTGTATGGTCAGCTAAAAAGTTGACTAAGGGCCAGCTATCCAGATGGCCTTAGCTCTGGTCCCCATGTCTCCCACTCTCCAGTTGGCTAGCCTGGGTTTGTACCCATGGTGATGATTTGGTTCTGGAGAGTGTAGAAATTCACACAGAATCTCAAACTCTGGGTTCAAAACTGGCATGTCATCTCTTCTGTCACTTATTAGAGGTCAAAGCAAGTCACAAGGTCAGTCCAAATTCAAGGAGCAGGACTCTCCCTGTCAGTGGGAAGACAAATAGCAAAGTCCGTCTCCAGGGTATGGGTAGAAGGAGACCATTAACTGGAAACATTGATGAATTAATGCACCACACAGTGTGATGTGACAGAGGGAGGCTGGGTGGTAGAAGGAGAGGGGACAGAGCTGCTTCAGATGGGAGACAGGAAAAGCCTCTCAGAGGAGGTGATATGGGTGCTCAGAGCTGAAATATGAGAAGGAAGAGCGACTCCAAGACACAGGAAAGAGCATCTCCTAGGAGAAGCTATTATAAAAGATACACTTTCCATAGCAAATGTCCACATCCTACACACAGACCTGCAGGATAGGCGTATGTTAAGAAAAGGGCTTCGTAGCAGGCACACAGGAGAGCAACCACACATAATGTGCACAGCTTACACTCAGCATCCAACCCCAAAGAGTTATTGAAGACAGGAAGCTTTTTCCAGTGGCTCTCCTTTCCATGAAATAGATTTGGACTGTTCTAGAAGCATGCCTCCTAAAAGAGGAGGAAGTAAAGGAGCAAAGAGAATATAAATGAAAGATGAAGATAGAAGACAGTAATAACACAAAAGTAGGAGGAGATGGAGAGATAAGCACAGAAAATTCTGGAACATGGTTAACCCTTGAGATACTTGTAGAATCAGTGAAAGGTCAAGGTCACTCACTGCCTGTATGTGCCATGTGCACTTGTGTGTGCTGTACACACATCTGCAATGAAGGAACAAGGGAGATAGGGGAAGTAGAGGGAGACATCTCTACCAATGGGGTAAGGAAGCTAAAGAGCTTCAGAAGGTTGTGGTATGACCCGAGCCTTGAGTGATGCTTCAACAGGCTGCACCTAAGTCTGTGAGGAGATCATGAGCGCAGAGATGATATCTTATGAGGCATGAACAGTTTGAGGAGTGCCCAGGGGCAGGAGGTGGTTTGTTTGTTTCTGTTTGTTTGTTTGAATTTGGGGAAAAAGTGAAAGGAGTTGAGAGGGGAAGGTCTTCCAGATAAAATAAGAATTCTGTTAATGATCAGTTTTGGGGGGAAAGGGGAAAACAGTATTTTTTTATGAACAAGACATTATATGAAGAAAAGAAAGACAATTAGAAACTCCAAGAAAAACAAACGGCTGTAGAAGAAATGAATTGTAATAATTGTCCACTACTTGGTTCTTCTGTGAACAATTTTACAGTCACTATCACACTGTTTATTAATATTGACAAAATACTAAATAAAGCTATATTGTAAAGATGGGAAGGCAAGTGAGGCTGGTGTAGGAAAGAAATTCTCATCTACTCTTTGCAGGAAGGAAATAAATAATGTCTAAAATTGAGCCAAGCATGGTGGCACAATGCATGTAGTCTCAGCTACTGGAGAACCTGAGGCCAGGAGTTCAAGACCATCTTGGGCAACACAGCAAGACTCCACCCACCTCAAACAAAATGTAAAATTGGTTACCAAAATACACAACTGAAAGATTTAAAACCTTCCAATACCAAAGCATGACCCATAGGCCGACACAGTATCACTTGAGAGCTTGTGAGAAATGCAGACTTTTAGTTCCTGCCTCAGACCCACTGAGTCAACTTTGCATTTAATAAACCCTCAGGAGACCAGGTACTCAGTAAACTCTGACAAAACTAGAAAGCTGCCTTGGGGACCAGGATCAGGGCTGGGTGTGGCAACCGAGAAACAAGGAAGAGTTTCTTGTCTTCAGGCCTCAGCCTACCATTTGACCATTGTCAGCCATGTGTGAGCATGGCTTCTTCTTCTGCAAGTTTCTAATGGCTTAAAATAAACGCATGAGTGGATGGTGGTCCCTTTTTCACGAATTAATATGAATTCTCCATCTCACCCTGCCCCTGGCCCCCAGCATACATCAGACGATCTTTCTCCAGCATCACCACCCTGCCTCAGCCTCACTTGCCTTTCCAAGCTTTCTAGCAGACATTGTTCTTCATCCCCTCCAGGTGCACACCTGGACTCTCTGAATCCCCACTCCCAGCAGCCTCGGAGGAGAGAGCACCACCATAAACAAACGAAGTTCCCATCACCTGTTTTCTCCCCAAATTAAAAGTTATGTAGCCCAGTGTTTCTCAGAGCCTCTTTCCCAGACCAGAAGCAGCAGAGCTGTGTGGTGCTCAGATCTATGAAATCAGAGACCAGGGTCAGACCCATCTTCCATTCCATTGCTGGGTTAGCGTGTTGAAATCTTGCCTGGACTCACAAAATAGCTTCTCCTTGGCGGTAGTCTCAGCTCACAAGTCACTCTCACACAAGATGGAAACATAACCTATCCCAAGGCTGTTTTCTGAAACTGACTGGAGCCTCTCCCTAGACAATATCTGGGTTTCTGTTTTGGTTTTCTTGTGGTGATGGGGATGAAACCCAGGGCCTGTGCACGCTGGGCTAGCAGAGTACCACTGGGCTTCACCCCAGCCCCTGCCAATGTTTTTAAATGATATTTTTAAAGGAGTTTAAAGAGATTGTGTCGCATACGTCCAGCTCTTACCAGCTTTATCCCACTATTGGACTCAGAACCATCTCCAGAGAGCAGCTGGGTCTCCTACCCCCTTCCTCCTTGCCCCTCTATACTCCACAAGTACCCCATTCTCTCAAGCCCCCCAGCTTTCAGCTTTGCCCTGGGAGATGCACTGCCGAGATAAGTTGTTCTGTGGTTGGGGGGTGACTCAGAGCCTGGGCCCTCCACTCCCCCTGTCAGTACCAGTGTGCGATGAGCCCCTCAGATAACCCTGGGCAAGGGCCACAGGCTTACATGACTTCCTTAGATGAGTGAGGTTAAGCGCTAGCCCAAATCCCAAACTCCTGCCATGAGAAAGATTTCTACAGGAGAGAGGCGGCCCTGGGTTCATAAACCAAGTCTTTTACAGAGGCTGGAAGCCAGATTTCAGCTGTTGGTTGAAAATGGCTCTTCTTGTTATGAAGCTGTGGTAGGGCCTACCCTACTTGTCTTTTGTCTTTCATCTTTGCCGCTGCTGTCTTTGGGGTCTTCACTCCATTGGCTGAAGGTGTGTGGGTGTTAAAATCATGCTATGGAAAAAAACACACAGCACACCACAGCTCTTTTCTTCTCGTTCCTATACAAGCAGGTGCTTTGTGACTTTCTGAAATAAACATTTCTGGTACTGTATGCTATTGTTTTTTGTTTTGTTTTGTTTTTGTTTTTTACAGTTTCTCTTAGAAAAGAAACTCAAACCAAAAAGAAAAAGAATACTCCAATTTTTGGGGGGGGGGTGACACTAGGATTTGAACTCAGGGCCTCACACTTGCTAAGTAGGCACTCTTACTGCTTGAGCCACTCCACCAGTCCAAGAATACTCAAATTTTATAATGTACTGAGGTACGAAGAGGCAGATCCTGGAGAAGGAAGAAAGACATCTGCAAAGCAGCGTCAGGGAAACACACTCAACAAGGATAATCCCTCCCCTTCACGTAGTGAAGGTTACAAGTTTGGTATCTAGCACTGGGGTGGAGAATCAGATACTCTTGTCCGTTCCTGAGTGCATGAAAATTGGGGCTACCACATTGGAAAGGGACGATGGTAAAATCACCTGCAAACCCGGTTCATAGCATTTTATTCCGGCAGCCCCTCTGGGCAAACAAGTTTGGATGTATCCAAGGAGACATCGCACTCAGACCATAGCAGCCTTGCTCATGTTGGTGAAGATAGAAAAGCACTTCCACGTCCATCAAGAATACAAGGATTACTAAAGAAGGGCATGTACATTCTGTGGAATATTATGCAGCAGTTAAAATGAGTGAAGTGGATCTACCTGGGAAGTAAGAAGGAAAGATGATCTCCAGGGTATGTTTCTGAACGAACAGAGCAACCCGTGTATGAAATGTTCAATAAAATGACATTTCTGATAGCAACAAAACACCAAAAGGATATTATCAATTTGTCTAGAAACACATACTTGTATATAATTGTACACAAAAGCCTTTGGAAGTTTCCAGACCCAAATGGCTACCGTGCTCACCTCCAGGAAGAAGTGCAGGATGACCAAGTAATCTGAATACTTCCCTATAAGAGCATTATTTGAGCGTAAACTGAGCCAGGCACAGTGACTCGCACCTGTAAGTCTAGCTACTTGGAGGAAGAGATCAGGAGGATCGCAGTTCATTGCCAGCCTGGGCAAAAAAGTTCTCAAGACCCCATCTCAACCAATGAAAGGTTGGGTGTGGTGGCGTGTGCCTGTTATCTCTGCTACATCTCTGCTACGTGGGAAAGCCTAAATAGTAGAATTATGGTCCAGACTGGCCTGGGCATAAATGCAAGGCCCTATCCCCAAAATAACTAAAGCAAAAAAGCCTGGCCATAGCTAGAGTGGTAGAGCACCTGCCTTGCAAGTGTTCAGTTTCTAGTACTGCCCCCCAAAAGAGACACGCGTAAATGACATAACTAGTTGTGCCCATATCCAGACAAGGGTGTCAACATAATAGCACTCAACATTTTAGGATTTTTTTGTTTGTTTGTTTGTTCATTTGTTTGCAGTATTAGGGTTTGAACTCAGGGCCTACACCTTGAGCTACTCCACCAGCCCTTTTTTAGTGATAGATTTTTTTTGAGATTGGGTCTCATGAACGATTTGCCTGGGCTGGCTTTGAACTGTGATCCTCCTGATCTCTGCCTCCCGAGTAGCTAGGATTACAGACGTGAGCCGCTGGCGCCCAGCTTAACATTTTAGGATTCTCCTAAGTGTTTCTAGCTGTTGAGTAATCTCACAAAATCTGCACCTCGTCTGGAATGTTAAGTAGCCTTTGTACAAATGTGTATTACTTCTCTTTAGAAATTTCTTATAACGCCATCTCACTTGGCAAACTCCTTTCTCATCCTGGTGGTAAAGAACAAAGAAAGGCTGTCTGTGTTCAGTCACTCACACACGCACACACACACGCACACACACGCGCACACACACGCGCGCGCGCGCACACACACACACACACGCACGCTCCGTAACTATCCTGGGGTTAGCAGTTTCCACCCCGTGCCTCACGACACGACCTTCCAGGATGTCTAAACCACATCCAAGCAGGTCTTTCTGATTTGCTGATAACTTCGCTTCCAAGCTTCTGTGCCATCTGACTGTCACCTCATAATTTCAGGGCTGCTGAAACCAAGAGACACCTGACTTGGTGGTGGTACATGGGCCTGTGGGTGTAGCCCGACAGCCAGGCACCTGGTTTCCTGACCCCAAACCACACAGCTTCCCGTGTGGCCTTGTGAGCATCCTTGTGACACGCTGCTCTTTCCCCACTGGCAGCCCGAGCTTCAGAGTAGGCACTGGGGATGCGGTAGGCCACCGGGAAGGCTGCTGGTGTGCCTGAAGCCATCTTAAGGAGCATCTTTATTATAAGTTTCTAACTTACACCCCTCATTTAATAATGAGTCTGTCTGGTATAGTGGAAAGACATGGTGATTTGGAGGAAAATGCAAACAAAGATAGCATCATGAGGATTGGAGTATTTTTGTCATAATCTCTCTCTCTCTCTCTCTCTCTCTCTCTCTCTCTCTCTCTCTGTCTCTGTCTCTCTCTTCCAGCAGACCCATGGAGAAGCCAAGTTACAATCTGGAAGGAAATGGTTTCAGCCAGATGTTCTCGGGTGATGTAAATGTCAGCTTGGGTTCTCCCAGACTTTGGGTGACCTCCTCTCTCTGGAACACACACACCTGATCTCCTTTGTATTTCAGTAAGATGTAGGTGTCTTGTTAAAATACAGTTCTGAGTTGGCCCACTGATCAGCATCCAAACGGTGCCCAGGATGCTGAGCCAGGACCACAGTGAGTGGCAAGGCATCTGGGGACAGTCTTATTTCTATGTTTGGAAGATGAGGGGACAAAGCCACCCTCGTGGCAGTCTTCTGAACAGAGGTCTGTGAGGCCTCACGAGACAACGACCAGGGACTGTGCAAACTGCGATGTGCAGGGAAGACGCGGGCTCTTGGTGCTAGTCTATGTCACGCACACAAATTAGTTGTTAGTTCGTATAAATTATGTTCTGTGGAATCGGGGGAACAGGCTTTATCCCTCTCACCACTCACTAACTGGGGTGCGGGTGAGTCGCTCAGTTTCGTTAAACCTCAGTCCCCTCAGCTGTAACACAGTGGGCTGCCATCAGGTAAGCTGTATTCAGAAATACTCTGACCTGACTGTATCGTTGCACGTTCCTCTTTCTGCTCGTGAATTTTAACGAACAACCGTTGCATGTGTGTTGTGTGCACATGTGTGTGGTTGTGCTGTGGGGGGGGGGGGTTGTGTGTGTGCGGGTGCAGGTTGTGTGTGCTGTGTGTGAGGGGTGGGTGTGTTATGTGTGCATGGGTGTGCACGTGTGTGTGTGTGCACGTGTGTGTGTGTGTAGCTCATGAAATGTTTCTGCTGAGACCCTGGAGCCAGAACGTGGCTAAAAATTCACACTGAAACTGTTTAACCAACAGCTCTGTTAAGAGCCGTCTGGTTCTCTCGGCCTGTCAGCCCTTCTTAGGGAGCCAGAGTGATTTATGGTTTGCCACCACAACTCTGCAAAGCTAGTGGTTTCAACCAAGTGTCACTTGTGTGGCCCTGAAGTTGAGCAGAAAGCTGGGGAAAATCCACTTGAAAGAAAACTTTTTGAAAGAAAGTGCCATCAGGGCCAGGGCATCGGGACTGGCGTTTATCTTTGCCTGAGATGAGTTTTCTAAAGCACTGCTAGAAAGTGACAAACACAAACTTCAGACCGTATTTCCTTCCCACCCACCCCAGAGATTCCTCAAGCAAGGTCCCAAGGAAAAACTTGGGTGGAACGCATTAGAGGGGCCTTGCACGATTCTGGCACAGGAACGGCCTGTACGTGCCCCTCATTCCAAGTTCACTCTGCCTGTTTTCCACCGTCTCCTTTCATCCCAACAGCCACCTTGAGAGGCAACACTGTTATTGCTACCAATTTACAGAAGAAGAAACTGAGATACAGAGAAATTAATTGGCAAATGAACTTAAAGATGAAAATATTAACGATCTTATTTTTGTCCTACTTAATTGGAGGCATTAATTGTTTTGGCCCCACAAGTCTTCTGTGTATATGCAAAGATTTATACACAAAGCTGGGTGTCACAGCACTATTGAGAATATAGGAAAATCTGTAAACAGCCCAAGTCTAAAATCAATCACGATACATCCAGACAGTAAGGTGGCATGAAGTCTTCAACATGTTCGTGTTCAAAGAATTTTCAGTGACAAGCTATGAGATGAGCTTATTTATCTAAACTTAGCTATCCCCCATTTATTTAAATTCTGATTTGTCAGTATGGTGCGAGAAGCACAGCTGACAGATTCACCCTGGTAGACATTACAATCGGGTGAAATTGAAATTTTCTTGGAAGAATAAGCTCCAAAATGTTAACAGTTATCTTTCCAAGGGAGTAATGGTTTTATTTTGATTTTTATTCATTCTCACATTATTTTAACATTTTCTAGGGTTGGGATGTAGCTCAGTGGTACAGCACTTGCCTAGCATGCGTGAGGCCCTGGGTTCAATCCCAGCACCAAAAAAGAAAAGACAAAAAAAAAATTTTCTATATGAAACATTCATTACTTTGTAAAGAAGATTCACGGTATAGTTAGCACCCAATAAACTAAACTATTTAAAATGTACAGTTTGATACATTTTGCTATAAAAGGCACCAAAGAAACTGTCACCCACAAGGTAGTGATGAGTGTTTTCGTCAGCCCCGGGTCCTTAAGCCCTCTCATTACCCCTCCTCCCATGTCCCATTCAACCACCAATCTGCTTCCTGTCACTATAGATAGGTTTGCATTTCTAGAATTTTCTATAAGTTGAAATATTTACTGTGTGCTCTTTTTTGGTCTGGTTCCTTTCATGCAGAATCATTATGTTTATAATTATTCAAGCCATTGTGTATCAATACTTGTTTCTTATAGCTGAATAGTATTCAGTTATAAGATTTCATATCACACTTTCTCATTCATTCCCTGTTTGGTAGGCATTTGGTTGCTTCTGGTTTTTGTTTATTGCAGAGAATGCGACCTTAACGCTCAGGTTCAGGCCTTAGTATGACATAGATTTCCATCTGCCTTGGAGGAACACCTAGCTTGGAATACTGGGTCATATAGTAACCCTGTTTTAACGTTTAGAGGAATTGCTGGGCTGCTTTCAAATGACGGTACTATTTTTATATTTCTATCAGGAGTGAAATATAAAAATAGTTCCTTCTTTTAAAAAGAAAATTGAAAAAACTCAGAATTGTATAGGGTCAGAAAAATATAAGTTCCCTTTTATTCCATCCCCTTTCTAGTTCCTCATATTTATTATTAGAACTTAGGTTCGTGTTCTTTTCTTTGCATGCATGTGTGTGTGTTTGCATGTGCAAATGTGCACATGTGTAAGTTAGGGTTCTATGAATTTTGTTGCTCTAATTCTTGCTTCTCTCACTGAACAATGAGGCGTGGAGTTTTTCCCTGGTAGGCGCATATAGCTCTACCTCAACTTTTGACTTCTTGCTGACTATCTTACTTCAATCATCAGAGAGGAAAAGCATTTTTTAAGGAGGGTGGAATTTTATCTGCTCACTCTGTGAAAGAGAGCTAACGTGGTAGCTGGTGAAAGCATCCCTTTCACCCCTGGGGAAGGCTTGTGTCCCTCTTGGTTGGTCCAGGTCTCTTGAGCGCCACAGTCTTCCCTAGCCTCCAGGACAGGGAGGGAGAATGGTCCATGAAAGTTGAGCAAGTGACCATTGTGCTGCCTGCACCATGTTTGGTTTGCGCCTGTCTCGGGTTCACCTGAGCAGAACTGGCCTCCCAAGCCTATGGTTTGATCTTGCCCTGGGTGATGAGGTAGCTTGCTGAAATTTAGTCATCCTGAAAAGGGCAAAAGGGCTTCAACTCTTCAACTTTCAGCTTTGGTGATGAGTAAAGTTAAGAGTTTCTTATCATCAGGTCAGAAATTTTACCACATCTGCCGATGTGGTGAGAGAATCTACCATGTTCTGTAAAACAGACAAGAAAGTCATCCGAGCTCGGTCAGCTCAACAGCCCTGTACCCTCCCCCCATCTGCTCTTTTATCTGTCTTACTTATTCTTAATAAACAGTGTTCCTAGGACCGCATCAAATGGCAGCTCTGCGACCCTCAGCCATCACTTGGGGGCTGAGTTATTTACACGTACATAAAAGTGGGGTTGTATGGTCACATACATGTATGTCCTGCACTGAGTATTGCATCATAAACATGTTTTCGTGTTATTAAATATTAACACAAATGAGAAACCCAAATTTTTATTATCATTTTATTGTTGTACTGGGGGTACGTTGTGACATTTACAAAAGTTCTTACAATATATCATAGTTGAATTCACCGCTCCATCATTCTCCTTTATCCCCCCTCCTACCATTCCTGGAATAGTTTCAACAGGTCTCATTTCTCCATTTACATACATGAGTAAACCCAAATTTTATTTGTTAATGACTTCATAATATTTCAGACACAGGCACATCATAATTTATCTAACTGTTCCCTCATGGTTGGTAGATTTTTACTAGTAGATAAAGATTTTTCAGTAGCACTAAGCAAAGTTCTTTTAAAAATTCATTATAAGTGGAAACTAGGTTCTAATGGCAATATGGAACTGAGGTCATGATCACATCCTAGTATTTTTACTTATGAGACGGTCTGCCCCACATTTTTGAACTCAATACTCTGTGTTATTATTCTCTTCTCTTCACTCTCAGACTTTGATCATTGAAAATGTACAAAATTTGTTCTCAGTATTTAATAGCAGTTTATAAATACACATTCCAGCTATGCTGTGACATGTGTGCTTAGTTAAACATCTACTTATGTACAGTCTATCCTCAGGGGGAGCCGGACACCATAGTCCATTTAACACATCATGTCCAGCTGTGTCACGTGTGAGAAATAAGTTAGCGACATTGTGACATTACCCCCCAAGTACTTCAAAATGCATTTCTTGAAAAACTTCATTATTTAGCAAAAAATAACACTATCATACCTAAAATTAATAATCATGTTTAAGCATCCTCTAATAGCCAGAATGTTCTTCAGATTCACCAGACGTTCCCCCAAAGGTCCCTTCTAGCTTCTTTTTCCAAACCAAGAGTCAACCCCTGACCATGCACTGGCTGCCATGTTCCCTCTTTTTTATTTGTTTTTCTTTTTGCCAGTCCTGGGGTCTGATGCCTCATACTTGCTAGGCAGGTCCTCTATCACTTGAGTCACTTCCTCCAGCTCTTTTTGCTTTAGTTATTTTTCATATAGGGTCTTGTGCTTTTTGCCCAGGTGGATCTCAGAACTCAATCTTCCCATGGATGCCTCCCAAGTAGCTGAGATTATAAGCATGAGCCACTGTACCCAGCCTACCCTGTCTGTCTTTTAATATAGCCTCTAGTGTGTCTTTTCACAGATATCTTCCTATTGCAGCCACTGGGCCAGGAGCCATAGAGGCCGGCCTTGCTTGCTGGTTGTGTCGTTTGGCTGTTTTCTCTATCCCCTGTGGTTCCTGGGTGTAACTCCCACAGGTTGCTCAGCCCCCAGTTAAGCATCTCAATGATACTTGACCTCAGAACAGCTGACCCCAGGAGACATGTCTCTGGCTGTGCCCCACCATTCCCCATTCTAGTGGACCAACTACTAGATTAGAGTGTGGCAGTCATCTCCATCTGTGTTCCTCCGGGTGACCATGACCCTGTCATTGTAACATAACTTTGGCACCATTTGAGTACCCTGATCCCATCAAACATGTGCCTGATGTCTCTAACACAAGTTTGTGCCTGAATCTACCTTCTCAGAGGAGCTTCAAGGTCGTGACTTTCTAACTCTTATCTTTAACTGGCATACTGTAAAATAGAGCTTTATCTTGTCCACTGGAGCTTTTTGGTTGAAATCTAGTTCCTACTTGAAAGGTATTAAACATACTTTCACTTAAATTACATAGTGTCAAAGGACTGATACTAGTTGCCTTGCCTCAAATGAGTTTCTTCTGGTTTTCTCCTTCTCTGAGTATCATTGGAAGTGTGAATTTTCATACATTCAGTGGGTGTTTTATTGAATTATTCTTGGATCCCATAGTAATGCTGTTCTCACCAGAAGCCAGTGCAAACCCAAATTAAGTTTAATTGAAAACAAAGTTTCAAAACAAGAATGGTTCCAAATATAACATTCAGGCATTCCAGAAAGAGGAAGCACTACTTTCTAAGAGAACAAAGACAAGATAATCTAGTGAGCTGTCATTATTTTTCACATCTGTTCTCTCTCTCTGTGTCTTTAAGATAGGAAGAAATTCCACAGACACATCTGAAGGCGGGCTACAAGCCCCCATGGCCCTAGCTATCCTCCCCGACTGTTGGTTGTATACTAATGTAGTATGGAGAGACACACCCAAGGTCAAAGTTACATTAAGATGTTTCTAAGCCACAAAAACCATTAATTTTTTTTTTTGGTAACTTTCAGCAAGACCCATTCTTGCTTTTTCTTTTTCTTTTTTTTTTTTCTTTCCTATCTCAAAGATAGTAGAAATCAGAGGAGCAGAGGCCATTTCAAATGGCCCCCCAGTAAAACAATGTTTTCCCACCACGGTTTGTGGGAGAAACACTGTTGTTAAAATAACGGAATCCTGTCCCGTCCACGCCCTGTGGGTTATGTTTTGACTTTGTTCTGTGTCACTCCTGCTTTCTTTCCTGGAGAGCAGATCCATTAGAAAGGAGGTCACCACATCCCAGAGCCTCACCTTGCCGTGGGGGCTGAAGCATTCATTCTTCCAGGCTGGTCCACATGCTTCTGGTTCTTATAGGGGGAGGATGTAGAGGCTAAAAACAATTTGTAAGTTTCTTCAAAGGAGCACAAAAGTGTATAGAACCACTTACCTCGCGAGATCACAGGTGATGTCCATCTCGTCATGTGACACCAGAACCTCAGACGGTGCCTGTACACATTTGATGAACAAGGAAATGACCTTGACCACCAAAAGTCCATAGGTAGCCATATGTAATTTTTATTTTCTTAGACAGGAAAATGAACTCCACAACAGTGATAATGACTGATAGTAACTACTGGATAGGGAAGAAAGTACTTTGGACAGTGGGTTGGTACCTTAGGCTTTTTTTGGGCCTTGGTTTTAATAGAACAGGTTTGTGATAAGTGATATATTTCCTTCACAGCTTTCAGCTTCTATAAGCAGGTTTCTTTTTTTAGGTAAGGGGTGAGTACATTCTTTCAGTTGGTTACACTGAGAGATGAAATTCATGAAGGCTAAGAAAGTTGTAGACCTCAAATCAGTTGCAGCTTTTAACCTCTAATAAAAGCCCAAATACCTGCAAATAAGCAAATGTGAAAATGCACACACCTTTGCAAACATATTGCACTCCTACATAGACTCAGGCAAAGTCAACCTACTCACTGGACCTTTTTTTAAAAAAAATCTGTCTCTCGCCTCTCCTCTGCACACATTAAAGCCTTTGAAGTAATGATTTTTATTGTAGTTTGGCAACTAGAAAACCTTTTAGGAATAAGGCAGATATATTTGGCTGACTTCTGCTTCAGAAAACACAAACATGCAGCAAACCAAACAGCACTTCGGGGCTTCCTGAGCTTTTGTATCTGAACCATTGCTCTTGATTTTACTCACAACCTGTTCTATCTTTTAACATTAAATATAAATCCTTTCTTGAACTTTTGCCCTCTGAAATTTTGAACTCTGGTGGGGTTTTTCCCTTTCATTTTGCTCCTTTGCATTCTTTCGAAATAACTAAAGTAGCCACAAGCACTCTCTGTACCGATATGATGCAAGCTTGGAATAAGGGCCACTCTCCAGCCATGTTTGGTTATCAGGAAGCCATCCTTGCCTTCTGCTCCTGAGCACATCGTACAAGGCCAGGGTACTGGACCCTATGCTGAACAGGGGCGCGTTCCCCCATATCTTCTCTCTAAAAATAACCCCCAATAAACGATCCAGAAGAAATATGCCCAAAGGACAGTCAGGCAGAAGCACGTTGTCAATGGACTGCACCGGAAGTCGGTTGAGAGTTAGCTGAAAGTCTCCTAGCAGAAGGCATAGGGTCCCATGCAGTAAATAGTTCAACCACGTGGTATTTTCTGCATAGACCCAGTGAGCTAAGCCCCCTGCATGTGTGAGTCCTGTGCAAGCCCAGGTGACGTGGCCTCTCCCTCACTCCAAAGCTCTGGAGTGAGACAAAGCTTTTTCTCTCTTTAAAAGAGCAGTGGCTAGGGGACAGGGGTGGCTCAGGGTAGAGCATGTCTTTGGCACACACATGGCTCCGAGTTCAATCCCCAGCACTTCCTACAAAAAACAAAATGAAGTGACACAATGTGATCATTACTGTAACTATCAGAGCAATATTTTATGATTAATATATTAAAGAATGCCATTCCACTTCAAATTTCCAAAATTCTTATTTTCAAGAATGAAATGAATCTTATTTCAGCTCTTTAAGTATTCCACGTGATTCTCCTTTTGTTACCTTTTGTCACTGATGTTATCAAGTGAACAAAACAAAGCTCCATGTAAAAAAGTTTTATTTGGAGAATAACAATTGGATTAAAAGAGGGACACACATGTACAGGCTGGGTGACCTCTGGTATATCTGAGAAACAAAGGTGAGTTTGGGGAAAGAAAAATCTTCTTAAGGTGTTTGAAACACTCATTGGCACTGGTGTTAGGCATCCAGCTCTGGCTGGCGAGTGGCTGCAGTCACAAGGCAAATCCAGTCTCAGCATTATAGCTGTGTGTTCCATGGGCTGGCTTGCATGCCTGTGTCAGGAAAGCATTCTAGCAAAGCTCTTAGCTGTCCTGTGCTGCTTGCCGTCCTGTGAGTCCTCTGTTATCAGGCAAATAATGCTGACAGCCCTCCTTTCACAGCCTTCCCTGACTCCATTTGTCAGGATTTAACACTGGGGGCTCCATTTTGAATTGACAACTTTCAACTTTCATAATTTTACTTATGAAAGATAAAAGCACCAGTATAAACAGGAGGCCTGGGGAGAAACAGACCTCCCTTTCAGGAAATATGGATGGAGTAGAAAAATTTGACCAGATTTTTCGGTGTAACATGAAAAAAAAAATCTGTGCATAACAAATTTTTAAAAACCAGGAAGAGACTAGTTCCCATTTCTGCCTCACAAGTTGTGTCATCAACAAGTTCTGTCCAAGAGAAGCAAGAGTCTGCATCTTGTTTTTTAAATTCAACTATGTTTAGTGCCATTTTTACTTTCCCCTATAAAATACTTTTTACAAAGAGCAATAACCTCACCTGTGTCTTTCCTTCTTGGAGGGCTTGGACATAGTGCGTTCACAGTCGGTGGTTTAATCACAAGGTTGGCGAATTAAATCAACCTCCTCTGCAAACCACAATTTACCACTAGAAGTGAACAAACACCGATTTCTGTGGTAAACATAATAAACAGAGCAACCTCAAGGTTCAAGTCAACAATTCTTAGAATTATTTTTTTAATGATGACATTACAGGAAAATTCTGCTCTCTTTTTGTAAAGCTAGACTTAACATTGTGGTGATGAGGTACAACGGGAGGCCATAGTTAAGAAAGGTTGCTATTTCTTTTGGATCTAACCAAAGTCAGTTCCAAAACCATTGTGTCTACAGCTTCTCATTCTCTCAAGATTTCCATTTTTTAAAAACTGAGGGCACTCATTTTTAGATTTTGTTTTAATAGTCTATGTAGCATATGGATGCAGTTTATAAAATAAGGCATCTGATTCTAACTTTAACAAAGGATAAAAAAGATATTAGGGTATTGATAAATTATGTACATAGTACTAGGTAAAAATGTAAGCAAGTGTGCCATTTAGTTCCATACTTGTAATTTTGAATGCTTCTCTGTGACCATGTCCACCCCAGCAGTCCTATACCTTGAAGTCCCCCAAGTCTTCCCTTGATCCTGGTGATCATGTTGAATGACTTCCCATTTTGGATAAAGTACTTGCAAAGTATAAATCTTACAGAATTTTCCAAAATAAATAAGAGCAACAAGTCATTTTGTTGTGAAATACAGCTGTTTTTTTCTGACAGTATGCTAAGGAACAAATATGGGGCAGTTATTTTTACCCTACTATTCGTATACTTGTTTACTGTTCTTGGAAATGGATTCCAACTAGCAGATATTTTGTTTCTGAAACCTGAATGTGTAAAGGAATGAGATCTCTGAGAAGGCTTTTCTATGGTACATTCAGAAATGTACCATAGAAAATTGAAAAATTAGCAGACATTAAAACTAGCACTTGTTTTTATAAAATTATCATTAGGATTAAACAGTTTGAAAAATCACAAAACACTTTTTTTTCCTTTATACATCATAAATGAAAAGAGAAGGATGAATTTGATCATTTACCCTGAATTTTACATTATATGCAAGTATAGAAATATCACAATGAAATCTCTTTGTACAATTAATTAACACTAGTAGAAATTTTAAATAATGTAATAAAAAAATGAAAAGTGAAAACAAACAGCTAATGTAAACTATGGTCTTTGGGTGATAATGATGTGTTAATCTAAATTCCTCATTTGTGCTGAATACACCACTTTGGTGGGGGTTGCTGATAGTGGGTGAGACTGTGCATGTGTCTGAGCAGTTATGAGCCTGAAAGTCCTCTAAAAAATGAAATACATTTTTTGCAAATGGTCTTTCAAGCTGGGTGCAGTGCCAGGTGCCTGTAGTCCCAGCCACTCAGGAGACTGAGGTAGGAAGATTCCCTTGAGCCCAGGAATCTGAGACCAGCCTGGAGAACATAGTGAGATTTTGTCACACAAAAAAAGAAAAGGGTCTTTCAGCTTATTTACTCAATAACATCTACTGCAGCCTTTTTGTTTTTAGTTTTTATTTCAAATAATTAAAAATGAGTTTTAGTCTATCTCCCGATATTGTCAGTGTGACTGATTTCTGGCTGGTGGACTAGTCCACAAAGTCATCTGTGAAAGAACTATTCCTTGATTTTTCCAAGATGCAATTTAATTTTTATTTGTGAGCTTTCATCTCATGGGTTAGGTGGGGGAATGACCATCAGTTGTACACCACCTGTGCACCTTTTTCCATGAAGCTAGTCTAAGTTCTAGTAAGGAACTTACATAGTACTGGTAGTACTATAGTGTCTAGTTCAAAGGAATGAGACCAGGAAAGTAGCTTTTAAAATGAAGAAGGGCAGTGATGAATTTGAGTTATTTCAAGAGATATAATGCCAGGATGTGCTGGAAGCAGCAGGAGAGGAACTCATAGATGACTCCACTCATCTCAGTAGTGGATGGCAATACCATGGTCAGTGGTGGAATAAGACTAAAGCCCTGGTGAGTCAGGAGTTTTCTTTGGTGGTGTTGAATCTAGGTAGGTTTTGAGACAGACAGGTGGGGAAACCTGCCAGGTCCTGCAAATACAAATGGAGTGTGCATGTGAGAAGCAGGGGCTGGAGGTGAAGGTTTGATGGTTGTCCTCAGATGCTACAGAAAACACCCTGGGAATATGCAAAATCCCACTGATCCTTAGGAAGAACTCTTGTCTGCGGTAGACTGTGATTTCTAGTTCTCATCGTGTTCCTTCTATCTCTGCTAGGACCCAACTCCACCAATTATCCTTTAAGATTTTTTGGTTCCTATATCTTCATTCTCTTCCTCTAGTTTGATCTTTCTTTAATGTCATGCTCAAGTCTCCTCTCATTATGAAAGAAACAAAACAATGACAAACACATACATGGTAAGGCAAAGCATTTGAGAGGAATCCTCCAGAGGACACTGGCTTTTAGGGGTGAGCAACAGAGGACAGCAAAAAATAACAGAAAGGAGAAAACAGAGTAGCAAAAGCAGGAATGTGTAAAAAAAAAAAAGAGGTGAACCATAGTGTGAAATGCTACAAAACCAACTAAGACAAGGGATTAGATTTAGCAACAGGGAGATGGATGGTGTGATGGATGCTGGGAAGTCTGTGTCAGCAGGATGGAGAAGATGGCCAGAATGCAGAGTGAAGGACAGGTGTAGACTGCAAACAGCAGAGGTTACTCCCTCATGGAGTTTGGCAAAGAGGAACAAGTCAGAGAAGCTGATTGTAGGAATGACTGGGACAAAGGAATGGTTGATTGGAGTTTTATGTTTGTCATTGTTTTGTTTCTTTCATAATGAGAGGAGACTTGAGCATGACATTAAAGAAAGATCAAACTAGAGGAAGAGAATGAAGATATGGGAGCCAAAAAATCTTAAAGGATAATTGATGGAGTTGGGTCCTAGCAGAGATAGAAGGAACACGATGAGTACTAGAAATCACAGTCCACCGCAGACAAGAGTTCTTCCTAAGGATCAGTGGGGCAAGAAGAGAAGGAGGTGGAGGGTATTTCAGAGGACAAGCTAAGATCTTAGACTCTCTTTGGAGCCTTGTGATATTTACTCTGTATTTAGTAATTTTGCCTTCTATATTTAGGAAAAGAGTGAATAACAAGCCATGTTGATAATCATTATCCTCAAAGTCACACAGAAACTTACATTACCTTTCCCCAAAACATAGTTTCATGGTGCAGCAAAGAAAAGGAATTCTTATAACGTTCCTGCATCATGTATCTTTCTGTCCCTGTGGGAAAATGGAGGTTTCCTGTCTAATTTTGCCATTAATTATCTGATGGGATCTGCCCAGTGAACCTAATTCAAATCAGACAAAGCAATATGACAGGACCTCACCAAAGTCAAGCCTTTCTGCTCAAACAGAAGTCATGAAAGGGACTATGAAGCAGTTAATCAGCCACGAGTCAAGCCCCTCAGTCAGGCCACCCACCCCATCCTCCAATGTGGAAGGCTGGGCCTGCTCAGCCATCTGGAGAAAGAAGGGAGGAAAAACCTTAAAAAAAAAAAAAAACCCAGTGAGCTGCTACCAACGTGAAAAATCTCTAAATATTGGTAATAGCATTTGGAGTGAAGAGGAAAGGACATGTTCTTTGAATGGCCCCCATGTAGGTTTCTTGGTGGCCTAAATTTCTTCTTAATTTCTGATGTTAGGAAACAGAAATGAGCCTGGGTCTTAAGAAAAAACCACTTTGATTGCCATGAACACAAGAAACAATAGCGAGAATAAGAAAGAGTGTGTTATAATAGCTTTAACTTTATTTTCTCTTTATGCCATTAAATTGTAAAAGTAATGGCTACTTAATAAAGAAATTCAAGTGACAGACATGCATAAAGATCTATTGCCCCTCTATTACCCCTTTCCATATTTTAATGTAAAGAATTTATTATTCTACCTTTCTGAATTTATATGTACATTTATAAAAGTGAGATCTCACTATGATTACAAGCTTCTAAATATTTTTTCATTTCATAATATATAATGGATACATTTCTAGGTCACTGCACATGAATTCTTACTCATTCTTTTGAGCAGCTGCAGAAAATGACACTTATGTCACATAATAACTTATTTTGTCATTTGTAAGAGGAACATTTAGTTGACCACATCAAGAAATCTTCAGTAAACATCTGTGCATGCATCTTTGCACTCTTGTTTTTCTTGAATTCTTAGAAGTGAAGGCAAATTGATGGTCAAAGGGTGTGTACATTTTCAGTTTTGATAGCAATTTCTATATTGCCCTCCAAAAAAGCAATACTATCTCATCTTCCTACCACGGTTTTCAAAAGTGCCTTTTCCCTCATGTTCTGGCCAATATTAAGTGCTAATGACCCTTAAATACTTCTTCATTTATAAAGGAATTTGCTTTAAGCAGATGGTCAGAGACACAATGGAGCTTACCCTTCTAGAACAGTAATAGGAGAATTGCATTGGGGTTGAAGTGAAGGGAGGAGGTAGAGGCTTGAGGACTAGGAAATCTTTCAGAGATGGGTGAAGTGGAACAGGGCTGACCCCCGATGTCTAAATAACTGCAATGCCCACAGGAAACTGGAAAACAAAAGTCACAAAAGGTTTTATAAAGCCACTACAGCAAGGTGAATTTTCTGTGCTGGGAACAACAACAACAACAACAAAAAACGGATAACTGGAAGAATTTAAGGTTGGAATCAATTGAGATGGAAACATAACAGGACCATCTGGTGAGAAATAGAAACTTCCAATGATCAAATGATTGCATGAAGTTCCTGACTTGAGGCCAAGAGAAGTGAGTCAAGGAGATGTGGACCAAAAGAAAATACAACATTCAGAAACCACAGCTAAGCCACAATCAAGTCAAAAGCGAGGCTTAAAGAGAATAAGCCATGTCCAGAGAGTTGGGAATGACCAAAGAAGAGCATTTCTGAATCCAAGACTTCAGCAAGGCCAGGGAGCAGCTCCTGGCTATGATGGGGTGTGGGGAGCAGAGTGGGTCTTGAGGTGTAGTGGAGCTAAAAGTTGGTGGAGAACAGCAAGTAGAATCATAACGAAGAGTCTGTATGATCTTCCCCCAGGCATAGCAAGACAGGGTGGCACCAGGCCCACTGAGGAAGTCCACAAGGCCTGGATGAGTGTAGCTGGATGATTGAATGACTTGGATATTAAATACTGAAGGAGAACAGACAACATAGAGTAAGAAACAAGCTTCACTGGAGGGTTTGAGAGAAGGTTAGTTCAGGGTCAGTAAAGGACTGCAAAGGAGGCACAGAACACCATCTCTCATGGATATGTGTGTGAGAGGAGGTGGAGGAGAGAAAGCAGCTTCTTCTCTGGGTGGGGATGTTTAAGGACAAAGATGAGGATCTCAGGATATCAAGTATAGAATGCAAATTCCACCAGGCACAGAGGAAGCTAGAGAGGAAAGTGTTCATTATGATTTCTATCAAGCAGTTTTTAGACACTGAGTGATCAAATGTGGATCAAAAGGTTTGGAAATCAGGGTATCAGAGAATGGCCAGAAGGCTAGAACTTCCAGTTTACTGCTGTGCTGCTGAGACGTGTGGGGTTAGATGAGTCAGTCTGTCCATGATGCAGGACTGGGGAGACTGTGCATACTCGCTCATGTCCAGCTGTTCAATCAACCATCTACAGAACCTTGCAAAAGCTGGCTCCAGTTGGGGAAGTGGCTCAAGTGGTGAGGCCCCGAGTTTAAACCTCAATAGTGCAACAACAACAACAACAAAAAAGCTGGCTTCACTCACCAAGCTTCTGTGTTCTCACTCCAAAAGTAAGATTGATCATAGTAGGTCTCATTAGGTTTATGAGGTTAAACATGGCATGTTAAAATAAAGTATGAGTTACTAGAACATAGCAAGCATGCAGTAATAATGACAGTTATAGCTATCCACATTGTACATTTTAAATCATTTTGAAGAAGAAAGTCTTCCCATTACTGTAAATTCTAAGTAAAAAAAAAATATAACAGGCACATGGACCATCTCTCAATACACACATAGAACTTCTTACGTGGAAACAAGCAGAAATTCTAGCTTTTGGAGGGGGTATTAAACATTTTATTTAAAGATTTTCAACATAAAAAGTACATATATACTTATTACATTATAGTGACCAAGGCAGTATTCTATATGACAAAAATCAAAACAAAAAATTTATAAAATAAGTGTACCAGCACTGAATAGGCTATAATACTTAATATCCAATCCAGGCTGCAGATGCATAAAATGACCTGATCACATGCTTATGTAAAATAAACTATGTCTTAGATTAGAAATAAAATACCAACTATTCCGACTGTCCACTACCTTATTCCCCTGATAAGTATTTTGAGAGAACTTCTATATCATATTAAAAAAAAAAAAGAACTGGCATGGCACTTAAAGATTGCAAGCAATAGAACAGAATTGAGAACATATTTGTTGTTCAATTCTGTATAAAATACACACAGTAAATCCTATGAGTTTGAAAAAGGATTTAAAAACAAAAGACTAGCATTAATAATGGTTAAAATTCCATCACAGAAAATGTTCATGATTTATACATTATCGGTGGAAAACTAATAGGTTTTGGTGGGGGGTGGGCAGGGAAGATAACTAACTCAAAGTCATTTATTTAAAATTCGTTTAAAGATGTGGGTAAGATTATAACTTGCTGCCTAAACCTTCTTAACACACATATTGAAACTTTTTACATGGATACAAGCAGAAATCCTAGTTTTTTTTTAAAAAGAAAAAACTAGTTCTATAGTTTCAATGGTTTCTCAAATCAAATATAGAAATTTATACTTCCAGTCTCTGAAAATACAAAATTGATTCTATCTTACACATGCAGATATTAATGTTATCTTCTGAATTACATCCAGGTCTCATCATTTTTAAGTTAGACCAAATTGTATCAGATAAGAGCAATGGGGGAACCACTTAACTTCAATTTTATATGCTGAAAATATTGATTGTCTGCATGATAGTTGTTCAAAGTTTTCCTACACTGTCATGTTTGCAGACGATATAATAAAGATATCCCTATCGCATTTTTGCATCATCTGTATTTGACCATGGAAATCAGATAAATTTCCTCCACTCCTAGAAAGATATCTGCCTCTCAGCTTCACGCCAGTGCCTTCGATGGGTGTCTTAGTCTTCATGGTAGCAGTAAACTAGATACATACTCTTTATATCACCTTGGCTTTTAGTGTATTGGGTTTATTTTTTCTCCTCTTGGGGTAATTTGTTTTTTCACTCATGATTTATTCACCAATATTTTTAGCAAAGCAATAACAATTTGGCAACATTAATCATTAAAGGTAGCGCTAACCTAATACTTAAGTTCTTGTTAGGAACAGACATGGAAGACTGATTCAAGTGTCAACGCCGTGTTTTGCCATGCTCTCTCTGCCCTTTCTTCCTTGTTTTCCCAGGCTAACTTTTGGTACTCCCTCAAGATCCAATTCAGGAATCTTCCTCAGAGCTTCTCCTGAAGCTCTACATTGAGCTAAGTTCCACTTGTCTGGTTTTCCAAAGAAGACCTCATTATGTTGACATGACCTTCTAATAGGTCTGTCTCTCCTGCTAGGCAGTCAGGAACTCTGGGAGCAGGGACCTTGTTTCAACTATCTTTGTTCTCCCAACATCCAACACATGCTTTAACACAAGGCCTCTCAGTGTTTGAGATTTCAAATATGTCTTGGGCTCAAAACATGAAAAGAAAACCCCAAAAAATATAAATTAGCAATTGGATTATGGGACAACCAATTTGTACTTACATAAAAACATAAAGGTTAAAGAACTAAGTAATTTCTCTGAAACACTCATAATTATAAGTCATATAAATCATCTCAAAATTGCATTTAACATGGGACATGGGGCTAACTGAATGTATTTAATAGCACAGGATACACTTTCTAAGAGAGGGCATGCCCGAGAACAAAAACAACTCCCAAACATAGTGTCTGGACCCAGCAGGAACTCACAAAATTTTGTTGAGATGTTCCTGCTTATTTTCAATTCTGCAAGCATGGCCCAGAGCTGATTCTGACCCAGCCCTTGCTGGGAGGCTCAGGGTAGTCATATAATAGAGACGCCTCCCTTGGAGATGCCCCAACATGGGGAAAACAAACACATGCCACCTGGCTAAGAACATTCCTCTTGCCTTCACTCCATTTTCAGGTGCTCTTTACCTGAATAGCAGGGCTATTCAGATCTTCTAAATGAACTGCACAGTTCCATTTTGTAGACAAACCCCTTTTGCACATTTAAGTCTTTTGCTTATTTTCTAAAACAGGATGCAATTGGTGAGCTCGTTTTACATGGCCAGTAACCCAGGCAAGCATTTAGGGTAGATCACAGACCTAAGAAGGCGACGTTCCTGCATGAGACACTGTTACAGGTGCTCCATCGCACGTACTGATGCATCTTTTTTTATCATTCGTCTGGCACTTCTACTGCAGCTCCTGATGAAAATTCAGGACACCCCTCTCTCCCACAACCATCACACTCTCTCACAACTTTTCTGCATGCCTTTTGAGACTTTGCCTGAATTCTACTGCTTTTCTGAATCTCTCCTCTCCATGCTCGATAGAGGTGACCATTCACTTCCTCCTCTGAACTCCCTTGTCACCTAGTATCTACTTTGACATTGTTTTGCAAGCTCAAATTTCCCCTTGACTTGATTATAATGCCACTTTTGAAAGGGACCAGGACTGATCCATCTTACTAATGTTCCCTTCCCCACATGTATCTAGCTTTTCAGGAACAGTTGCTGAATACAAGGACTGAGCTTGTGGGTGTAACCTGCGTAGAAGGGGGTGTTGAACAGGACCTGTTGACTGTCATCATCTTTGCAATTAATTTATCTAGGTACTCCTCACAACCAGTCCTTTAGTTTTTGAAGTTGGCTTTACTTTTTTATAGTGTTGTGTTTATTTTATTTGGGATGCTGTTCATGTATGGAGATTTATCAGTGAAACTAATCTATGATTTTGGCTACGTAATTGGCACCACCCTCACAATCTTAAAGGGAGTTGTATTTTATGGCCAACCACTTCCTTGCTTGACCTCCTTTAATGCATGTGATAGTGATTCCAGCAGCTAATTGGTCAGCACCCTACCGTATTCTGTCACTCGCAAGTTTTAAAATCAACTGAAAATAGTCTACTGCCAACTGGAGAACTACTCAAATGCCATAAATCCTATGGAGCCTTTTGATCCTGGACCTTTCCCCCTTTTTAAAGTCTTGGTTTCTTCAACTGCACAAGCTGGGGGAGGTTAGAGGGGTTTCTGGTAGAATTACAAGCAAGAATCCATTCTCCAAAGATTCTGCCTTCTTCAAGATAACTCACCACAGGTTCTCTCCTCACCACATTCCACCTGCTGCTAGCTCAGTGTTTCTCAAACTTTCTTCCTTCCTGCATAAGGTTCAAGAGTTTGGCTTTTTACTCTGTATCTCCTGTATTTTTTTACTTAGTCATTTCCTTTATTACTTCTTTTTACTTAAGTAAAGCCCAACCTTAACCTCCCTAACTGCCCCAAAGATCTATAGAGTAGAGACAGCTGGGGCTTCCAGAGTTCCTCCACTTCTTCCCTCAGATTCACTGTCATGACCACAGAACCCTGCGCACACAGGGTTTAGTAAGTAGGGGCAGAACGAGAGAATCTGTCAACATGCCTAAGACCACCATGACCACCTTCCCATTCGTTCTTTGGTCAAGTCTAGGTGGCAAATACCCTGAAACTGGTGCTTTTAGTATTGTGTCTGGTAACATATGAATTTGTGAGTCTTACTTAATAATCAAAGAGAACTGATCTTCATTTTATTTATGTGAAACTATGCTAAAAGGTATATACTGACCCATGTGCCTTACTTCTAATCTCTCCAAATTTACACACAAACACACTCTAAAAATTGTCACGGCACTTAAAAAAAATGGAGTGAGTCTAGGAAGTTCATTATTAAAGTAGGGTGGAGCTGTTCTCCCTCACAGCTCGCACTGTCTGCTTTGCTGAGCACCCAAGCTAGTGAGCAATGCAAAGTACAAGGTCAGCCTTTTCATGAGCCAAATTCACCAATTGAAGACTGGAAATACATGTTCATCTCTGCTGACACTATTTACACAGCTTTTGTAACAACATTCAACCCTGCTGGGTAGATTGGCTAACAGTGATATTATAACCTCCTTAGTACAGATTTTTAGATTAAAATAGAACTTTAAATTAAAATAACTAGCTGATGCTGTTTTGCAGAACCACTTTAAAAAATCCCCAAGCCACAAACATCTTCACAAATGAAACATTTGCATTATATGTTCACTCCTTTGGTTCCCCGCACAAATAATGCTTAGCCTACACAGAACTTTGCCTGTGGGAAAACACATTTAAGTTTCCTCAGCAATGCACAGTGTTGAACAACTTTACTTACATGTCATGAAAGTTTTCATGAAATTCCTTCTTTGCTATTATATTATTTTTTCAGTGGCGGGGATCAAATGCAGGGCCTTTTTGCACTTACTAGGCGAGCACTCTACCTCTGACCTGCAACCCCAGCACAGAGTCCTTCTGTATCTTGCGTCCAAAACACCTAGTGAAATGGCCTCAGTGTGTGACCACAATGAATGTCTGCTGACGTAAGAAATAATCAAATAATGCAAGGATTCACTATTGCGGTGGAAGTTGTCTGCTAGATCACTAAATAATGGTAACCACTGTTATTAAATTCGACAAAAAGTTACTTAACAGAAATGTGCAAATTCATCTGAGCTTGAGGGGTGTCATGGCGGGGGGGCTGAGAGACACTGCCTCTATGGATCTTGCAGGAAGACAGAGATTCTGCCCAGGTGCGGTTGATGGGCTTAAGACAGGGTGCCTGGTCAAAGGTGAAGCTGGGCATAGCCAAGCCAAGGTGTCCAGACCATCCTCCGAGACCCAGGGGTGTTTGGTGACACACGGGAGAATCCCGGCCAGTGTCCTTGTCCCTGAGGCATGGTCTCCTTCTGTGGGAGCTGCTGCCCATCATCTCTGGATGATCAGGGTGAAGGATCCCTAACAATGCCATGAGACAGTGCTAAGCCCCGTTCAAACTCGGAAACTCTCCCTCTACTTTTCAACACCTGTGGGATGCTTATAACCTCTGCCAAACAGAGGGTAGAGCCTTCACCCCAGAGGGGTAATGGTTAAGTGTCAACGAGAAAGCCCTGTCACCTGCACTTGGGTGGTCAATCAATGACTGAGTGGTCAAGAAACCCTTCGCTGATAGTCATGTGATTTAGCGTCTAGATCTGCTCTGCTGCTTCTAATCCTAGGCAAGATGTTTGGCTTCTCTGAACTGCATTTCCTCATCTGAAAACAGTTTCCTTCTACCTTTTACTTTATCGCAATTGAAAACTGTCCGTTTTAATTATTTCTACTGTATTAACCACTGAAGTAGTCAACATGCTTTCATTGTTGTACTTCCTTTTCTAAAGATATGCCTTTATAAGTCAACTTTATTCGAAACAATTTATCAGCTCCCACTTTGTTCTAGCAACAAGTTTCCAGATTATTTATAAAAGGTATTAAGATTGGTTCCTGGGACAACCAGGAACCAATTGTACACAATTTGGTGTCATTTAGGTAGAGGAAAATGACTGGCAAGCAAAGAAAAGAAAAATGAAATTCTTGAAATCTTTTACACCTTCTATGTTAGAATAGTTCACACCTACTTTCTGGTTTTGTTCTAGTAAACATACCTGGACTGGCTTCATCACAGATGCAAGCTTAGCCCTCTGAGACATGTGAAGTGACTCTCAATCCTGCTTCCATAACTAGGTAGAACCAGGTCCCTTAAATTCCTTTCCAGATCTAAAAAGCACCCAACTATGATCCACTTTAAAATGTACTTCGTAGGGGCCCAAATCAACACAAACCCAAGTGCATTTTTGAGATTAACTTTTCTGGTCATGATTCAGAACTGATCTCTCCTGTCTCCAAGATTCTCAAAGGCTGGTAGTACACCACTCTGTGCTGCTTATTTCAGCCTACGAAATGGGGCTTACCTCTTGGTTACCCATTGCCTCCTCTGCCTCTGGTTCATGCTTATTTTCTGAGCCTGCTTAGCCCACTCAATGATCTAAGTTCACTCACTGGGGTTCCTGGAATTTGCAATCACCTAGCTCTTTCTACACCTTTGTTTTCATTGTGACATTTCCATGTATGCTTACAATGTAATGTGGTTAGGTTCGTTCCCACCATCATTCTCCCTCATTCTTTCCCCCACTCCCAATTAAAGCGATTTCAATGCTCTATTTTCATACAAGTATGTAAAGAATATCAAACATCCTATTTTACCCTATCCTTCACCTGCCCCCTCTCCCAGTACTACTCACTCCCTAACAGGACCTACTTTACAGCCTTCATTTTCTTAAAGTGTACATTCATTGTTCAAAGGGAATTTGCCATGATATTTCACCCTTGGATATATTATTCTTTAATCAGATTAACTCCCTCTATTACTCCCCATTCCCCTTTCCCCCAGTCCCTATTATTCAAGAGTTTTCAGTGCATTTTGTTATGTCTTCTTCCTACACAGATGCAATGTATTTCGGTACTATTCACTATTATTCTATTAATCTCTTTTCCTCCCCCCGCCCCAGTCCTCTCAAATGGGACAGTGTTTCTCAAGGAATGGTGTGTGATCACTCCTGGAACGGTGGTGAAATCTGCGGATTCTAAGGGCTCAGCTACATCTCCGGAATAAGAATTCCCAAGGGGTAACGCTAGGCAGTTACCTGTCAACAAGCTTCTCTGGTTGATTCTAGGCATGAATTATTTTGACATTCTCTTTGAGCAAACTGCGTTTTTCAGGGTTTTTTTGTTTTCGTTTTTGTTTTAAGAACGAGTTACTAAATTAGAGACTTTTACTAGTAGTACGAGAATATAGTAACATCCACAGAGGAGGGGCAAGGGGTTGTTGGAAGATATCTGGAACTGGCTTCAGCTTGTCTCACACACCTTGATGCTCAAGTAGGAATTCCCGCAGAGAAAAGTAAGTCTGCGCCGCCCTCCCCTGTGCCCCAAGAGAGGGTAGAAGACTCTGGAATTCGAACTCAAGACCAGGACAGAAGGTGGCGCCAAGGCCGCAAGTGCTGTACAAACCTCCCCAAGTAAGCCAGAACACCAAGCCCCTAAAGCATGCAAAGGTGGCCCCGCCCCTCCCGTTACCATTGGCCACGGCGGAAGGTTCGCAAAGTCAGCGTGGCACGAAAGGCGGGACTTCCTTTGTGGAAGCCAATGCGCATGCGGAGGTCAGCCCGTCACATGGCATTTGTTGTCGCGAGATCTTGAGGACCAATGAAAGTGCGTAACTGCAGGCCCACGTGGCTACGTTGCCATTAGCAACCGGAGGCTTCTAAACAACCTATTTTCCCTCCCATCTTCGGTGGCCCAACCACCCGCGGTGAGCCTAACGGTTGGCAAATCTCTGCCTGCTGTCTCTCGCTCGGTTAGCCTACTGACTCCCGTCCGTCACCATGGTGAGTAGCCGGCCTTCTGGTGCCAGGGAGTGGGCAGCGGCCGGACCTAGAGATGCTGAGCGGGAGAGTCTGGATCATGGCGTGACCTGAGCGGGTCTGAGTGCCCCTCCTGGGCCTCTCTAAGGAAGGCAGCCTGCGCTAGGCTTGGAGGCTCTCTGCAAACCTCGGCTCGAGCCCCTCTCTGGTAATCCTTGGCGAAGCTGTCGCGTAGCAGCCTCACCCCCGCCTTGCGGGGACCGGGCCAAGTCACAGCTCGCAGGAGGCGCAAGGGAGGCTCTCACCACACACAGACCTCTCCCTCCATCGTTCCCTCCCTTCCGTCCTTTCTTCCTCCTCCCCCCTCCCTCCTTCCTTCCCTTCTTCCTCAGTCCCCTCCCTCCCCCTCTTTCCCCTCCCCCTCTCCTTTATCAGCAAAACAATGAAGGGTTAATTGAACTGAGGAAAGAGAATAATTCCAGCTTTTTTGTTTAATAGTTGGTTGAATCCAACATTCGGATGCAGAATCTTTTCGTCTTTAAGAATCCAGGAATCTCATTTGTGACATTTGTTTTGTTCTAAAAAAGAACATTGAGCTGGGAGTGTAGTTCAATGGTAGAACTCTAGCTTAACATGAGCAAGATCCTAGGTTCAGTCCCTGTCGCCAAAAAATGAAAACCACTAATTCTTCCAGCAGAGATATCCTGACAATCTAAATAGCAATCATACATAGAAGAGTACATGGTATTGAAGTTGAAGTGAAATAAAACCAGATTTGAGAGTACTGCTTAAATGGGCTACTGAAATATCTGAACAATAATTCCTAACTTCCCCCCACTCTATTCCAAGCACTCTACTGGATGTGAGCCAAACAAGCCCTTACCATTCTTTAGCACAGAACCTGTCCCACTTCTCTTGATTTCTCAAAAATATAATGAAAATGAGTTGAGAAAATGGTGATGTTGATGTCACCAAAAAATTGATACTTGTTCCCTATTCTGCCTTGTGTTTGTTCTATCAGTTCGATTAAAAACTGAGGCTCTGGAATCAGGCCTAGGTCCTTCATTAGTAATCTGCAGGGTTGTTAAAATGATAAGTGAGATAATGCATATAAAATAAGTAACACAGAACCTGCTAAAATATTAATCAACATTTTACCTGCTCGCATAATCTTGAGGACCAATGAAAGTGTGTAACTGCAGGCCCACATGCCAACTTCTCTTAAATATCTGTTAAGCTCTCATCTTGTTTAAAATAATGGTTAGCTAGTGGCTACTTCCAAAGCAAATATACTTTTTAAAACTGTATTTGATGGAATAAGGTTAAGTTGCTCTGAGACCCCAAAAAATAGTTGGTTAAAGAATACAGAAGTTTCTTTCTCACTTAACTATCTCATTACTTATTTCAGTTAGATGAGTGAGTCATTGCTGCTCCATGAGGTAAGGACATGGGTCCTTTTCGACTTGGTGTCACAGCCCCTGGGCACTAGTATGATCTGCCTGGCTCACCACCTGTGCCACGCTTCAAAGAAACAGGGTGCTGCAAAGATGTACCCCATATTTTAAGCTCCAAGGTTTGGAAATAGCGCACACCTCTTCCCTTCCTGAGAAGTAGTCACTTGGCTGCATCTGACTGCAAGGGGGAAGCATCACCTAACAGGGCAATCCTGTAGTCAGGAAGAAGGGAAGAACAAAATCGAATGGGCATCTGACCGGCTCTACTACAGACACCCTGTATATTCTCATTGGGTTCGTTTGTCAAATCTTCAGGATTAACAGATTGCTGCCCTCTTTTTCAGGCAGAGTTGGGCCTAAATGAGCACCATCAAAATGAGGTTATTAATTACATGCGTTTTGCTCGATCAAAGAGAGGCTTGAGACTCAAAACCGTAGACTCCTGCTTCCAAGACCTCAAGGAGAGCAGGTATGAGGGGACTCCTTGGAAATCAAATAAGAAGGTGTATGCTTTACAGTAGCCATGAGAAGCTGCACTAAGCCTCGAGGATATATAAGATCAAGAAATTGGATTGTGGTGGCAGCAATGAACCTATAATCAGATATACACATCATCATAATTTTACAAGGGTGAAGTTTCAGATAGGTAGTCAGGAAGTTGTGAAGGGCTTGTGGATTAATGATTCCATAACTCTTAATTTCTTGAGTTATACATTAAAATTTAAGTACCATAAGGTGGCAATTTAACAAGAAAACACCTGTGCCATTCATTATTGAAGAATCAGGAGAGGGAAAAACAGTAAGGAAATCATGAAAACTCATGGACTATAGTACCAAAATTGTTAGTTGATTTGGGGCCAAAGATGATGATAAGTTTCATTGGACCCATAATGCAAGGTAGTTAAATGTCAAGTTCAGACATAAGTGAACAAGACCTCCAGGTGATCTACAACTGTCACAAAGCCATGAACTTTCTCAGTAGTAGAGCTCATCAGCCTTAGGCTAGTGTCTGTTCAATTCTTTAATCTGGTAATCTAGCTTCCAAACCCCCAGCAGATGAAAACAACAAATGGCAAGAATATGGAGTGTTCTATTAAAGAACATAGATAAATAAAATTTTCATTTTTAAGAGCACCTAAATTCTGCTTAGATGAAATGCTGAAGAATTAGAAACCAGGTATAATACAACTTTGCTAATACTTAACAACTGGCCCTTGCTTGATTTTGTCTGTTGGAAGAGAGGAAGAAGGCAATGCTAAAGCGGGGACAGCTGCTGCTGTCTCACTGAAAGTGTGAGGGAAAGGAACTTTGAGGAGGGATTGCATTGCTCCGAGAGCAGGAGGTACATGCAGAAACCTTGTCAAGGACCCAGCTGTTGCGCACATGGCTGAGATTTTGGAAAATGGTTGTGCGGCTTAGTCACCCCTGGTGGAGGTGGCACATCTCCTCCACCCTCTTGAGCCTCATTTTTCTACCCGTAGTTAGGATATTGAAGAACTTGGCTCTCAAGGTCCCTTCCAACGCAAACGTCTCTGAGGGAGGGTGTATATATTTTTAAGACAGGGTCTCAGTGTGTAGCCCAGGCTGGTCTCCAACTCTCAGTCCTCCTGCCTCAGCCTCCCAAATGCTGAGATTATAGGCCGGTGCCACCACAGCCAGGTAGGTGGGAGTAGTTTTTAATGCTGTTGCCAATCACTGTACATTTTTGTGGTGTGGTAGTAGACTTTTTTTCTCAAGAATGCTAAGAAGAGCGATAGATGATTACCACTTATTTCTCTCACGCATTTACTATGTATGAATAGTTCATGCAATTACTGAAGTGTTAGAAAAATAATAGAAAAAAGGGAGAAACTATATATTCCAGGTAACTTTGTAAAGTTACTAGACATGGTAAGACTAATTTTTAGTGAAGGTAAAAATAATTAATACTGAAAAATTAGGCCAGGCACAGCGGCCCAAGACTTATCCTAGCTACTTGGGAGATAGAGGTCAGGAGGATCACAGTTCTAGGCCAGACTAGGAAAAAAATGTTTACAAGACCCCCATCTCAACCAATAAAAGCTGGGTATGATGGCACATGCCTGTCATTCCATCTATGGCAGAAAGCATAAAAGCAAGACCCTATCTCTAAAAATAACTAAAACAAAAAAGGGCTGGAGGTATGGTTTAAGTGGTAGAGCACCTGCCTAGCAAGAATGAGGCTCAGTGTGTTCAAACCCCAATACTACAAAGGAAAAAAAACTAAAGAAAAGGTGATGGGTTGGGGGAATGTTTCTCAGTATGTACTTACATTAAAAGATAAGCACATGTGAAGAATTAGCCACAATTTAATTTTTAATAAATATAAAATTGATTGAGTTTAAATTCCAACCTGTTCTATTAATTAAAAGAAGATAATTCCCAGAGATATTTTCACCTTTATTCTTTAGCTGACATGAATGCAGGATTCTTAATTCTGCTGTATTTTGTAAACCGCTTTTGTTGCTTATCTAGACGTTTTATCACGATGGTTTTCCAGGCTGGTAGAGGAGACCTTCACCATGGATGAAGTTGCAGAGGTCCTAAATGGGCTGCAGGCCGTGGTTCACAGTGAGGTGGAGTCTGAGCTCATCAACACAGCCTATACCAATGTGTTACTTCTGCGGCAGCTGTTCACACAAGCTGAGAAGTGGTACCTTAAGCTACAGACAGACATCTCTGAACTAGAAAACAGGTCAGACACACAGTAGAGGCCCAAGCATCACCTTAAGTTAGTGAATGACTTTGCTACCACTTTTGGGGGGACTAGGGGTGAGAAAACTTGGGCAGGATAGCACAAGGCATATAGTCACTGGGTGATCCCTTGGGTAGCACCAATGTCCTTTTAAAAATTCTGTTTTGACCCTCCCTAGATATCAGAAGGGCCTCTAAGATTATATGAAATTGCTTTTCAAGCTGCCATTAATTTTTCCTATTAGAAAATTAGCTAGATCAACTAAGAAATAGATTATGAAATAGTTGAAAAACTAATTCAAATATAATTGCCATCAGTCTAGACAAGCAGCATTGCAAGTTTATTTCTGAAATGCAATTGCATTTAAAATCACGCAGTTACCATTAAGATGAGAAATATAAACTATTAGAAAGTATGTGAGCTTAACAGTATTGAAGAGCACATTCCTTTCAAAAGCTAGGGTAAAGGCAGGGACACTGAACCTCATTCTAAGGAAAGACAATCCAGAAACAAGGAAGAACTGGTGACCCCGCCCTGCAAAGTGCTCTCACAGCAGAGTACATCATGTCAGGCCCAGGTGGGATGTTGAACAATGCCAAGGATGGCCTACAGGCAAGGAAGGAAAATCATTTACCTTCTGCAGCTATCAGGAGGTGACTGGGGAGGAAACTGGTTGTTAATTTATGAAGACACTTAGAGAGTGGCATGCAAGCGTGTGTCTAGGAAGCTCTCCTTTATCTTTGCAGGAATATGTGATGCTTGTTTTCAGGAGATTCTGTGGGAATTTTCATTTTCTGAGGCTGCACAAAAAATCAGAATTGTTCTTAGCTAACAATGTATAACATGTAATAGAGAAATCTCGGCACCTCACAACTATAGACACCAAACAAAAAAAAGAAATATAGACACCAAGAAATACAAATCTCACTGTGTTAATATTGCAGCTTATCTCTGGCAATAGTTAACTGTGTGTCTAGCAGACATCCAGTGCTGGGTGCTGTGAGTGATCCACATTTGAGTTCACATCCAGTGAGTCTATTAGATTCTCATCCATTTGTAATTAAATACCGTTTTGGACGATGTGAAGATTTGTCCAATCTCTAGCATGTGATAGGTTGGTGCAAGTGCTTGTGTCCTTCTTTTGTGTGATATAAATATATCATAAATAAATATTCTTTTGTATTTGCTTTTATTCTCAAGAGAATTATTAGAACAAGTTGCAGAATTTGAAAAAGCAGAATTTACATCTTCAAATAAAAAGGTAATTTTTGGTCCTTCTAAGTTCACGTTTCTAAATAGCCAGTATTTAAAATCCTCAAGGCACTCAGAGCATGTGGAGGTTTAAGTGAGAACTTTCTAAGAAAAGTATTCAAGTTAGAATAGAATTAGTTTAGACTAGAATTCAAAAATTTCCTGGCAGATTTTCAGGCAAAAGAAGAAGAGTTTTAAAAGTAACTGTGAAAAACTATTTTTTGGCTTTTATAATCTACACACACACACACACACACACACACACACACACACACACACACACACACACTATCCCTGCATTCCACTCTGAATCCCAGCCAAGTAAACTCTTCACTCAGCTGATGCTCTAGGGTGAGCCAGACCTGAGTTATACCTTGGCTCAGTCCCTCCCTAGCTCTGTAACCTTGAGCAGGTTACCTGAGGTGGCTGAGCATCGTCTGTCACGCGAAGACAATACTAGTAGTTACTTACCTTTCTAAATTTCCTCATTCTGTGCAATGATCTCTTGTCACTCCGTTGTATGGATAACCATAAATATCCCGTTTTCATATGGCTAAATATTGCTGAGCTAAATCCACACAGACACTGAGAAAACATTTCCCAGTGATTCCTTTGTAACATATTCCTGGCTAAGAAATTTCTAAGTCTGAGGGCAGGGGTTCTTGTTTTTAATGCATATGGTGAAACTGCCAGGCCATTTATCAAGCTGCTGTGTATCTGTAGTGTAGTTTCAGTGTTACAGGCTTCACAGTCTGAGGTTCATGCAGAAATGTTTCAGCTCCCACAGATGGAAATCTCAGCTCCTAGACGCCAGGAGCTTTACCAGGTCTGGCTTTGAACTCCTTCCCTCTCTCTTTCTCTGTTTTGCTTTCCTCCTTTCCCTTCTGTTTATACTTTTGTAAAGGGTATAGGGAGGATGGATTTCATTTTTATCTCTTACCATATGTTGGGCACTGTGGACTGGGCACATCCTAGGCACGGACATATCAGAATGAAACCAGAAAAATCCCTAAGCCACAGAGCTGACGTCCTGGTTAATCTGATGACATACAGTCTTCTCTGCTTAGAGTGCAAGTGCTTGCTGATTGTACATGCTTTATTACCTGGTGACTTCAGTGTGGTTTCTTTATTTTGTTTCAGCCCATCATAGATATCACAAAGCCAAAACTTGTTCCACTTAATGAAGGTGGAACAACAGAACTCCTAAACAAGGTAATGTCATCATCATTTTGAGAAACAGAAAACCTCTAATTCTGTCCTCCCACTGCCTGAACAATTCTAGGGTAGAGAAACAGGTGAAAAGGCTGATTCAGGCTTTGGTCTACAGAGTGTTACTTAACAGAGCCCAGTGGGCAGGAAGAGGGCATCCTTGCTTTCTGCAGAGAGTGACACAGCTCCTTGATCACACCTCTTCGTGAGCAAGTGAAGGGTATGGGATTTTGGATGGTGTTTATTGATTGGTGTTTGAAGTCTGTAATATATGATAATATTGTAGGGTTTTTTAAAGAAAATTTTATAAAATGCTCAGTATACAGATACATATTTTTCATGATTCCTGCATTGTCAACATAGTGTAATTCCTGGTCCCTCACTTTCAAAAATGTTACAGTTTCATTGGAAAGGTAGAGCTAATATTCCAGAAGCCAAGATAAGAGAATCCTCCCGCACATGCTGTGATGTCACAGAGTAGCAGAGGATATGCAGTCTGTGGTGATGAGAGTGAGCAAGAACAGGCACTTGGGTACGGTGACCTCTGAACTTGGCTTTGAAGATGAAGACAGATGAAATTGTCAGAGGGAAGAAAAGAGGGCCTGTGGGCAGGGGACCAGAATAATCACTGGTCAGAGGCAGACAGAAGGCTGGCATGACTTGGAACAGTGCAGTGCCCTCTGACTGGCCACGCGGTGAGAAATACGACAGGTGGCTCTTGTGTCTGAGCTGCATAAGAGCAAAGGCATTTGGCCTTTGGTGGGTCAGAACATTCGGGGGCTTGAGCACATTGTGCTAAAGTGATAGTGACAGTGTTTTCAAGTATGTGGCAGCAATGTGCAATATAGGCCCAGGACAGACTCGAGCTGCAGGATTGGCTAAGGGAGAGATGACAGGAGAGGGCATTCTAAAAAACGGCTGAGAGCAGAGGACTGGAGGAGGAGAGGTTGTGTCTGAGAGACAAGGAGCTGGCAGTCTGAGAGCCAAAGCTAACAACAGGTATTAAAACTGGGATGGAGTGGGGAAAGAGAGAAATTAGGATATTACCACTAACCAAGGCATATGGATTTTTGAGCTGTTAATTTAATTTCAATTAACTTTTTAAGTGAACAAGCAATAATTTCAAGTATTAAACATATTTTGATTAAAACAATAAAACTTGAATTTATTCACAAAGGAAATTTTAAGACTTCAAGAAGAGAATGAGAAATTGAAGTCAAGGCTGAAGACCATTGAAATGCAGGTGACTGAGACATCCTTTAACAAAATTACTGAGTCACTTAGATATTAAGTTCTGAGTGTGTTATATTTCAACTTGATTCTAGGCTACAAATGCTTTGGATGAAAAGTCAAAACTAGAAAGAGCACTTCAAGATTTACAACTCAATCAAGGAAATCAACAGGTGAAACAGTTTATCTATTCTTTTCACATTTTCTAAATAGAATAAAGTTATAACTTACTATTAACTCTCAATCACTGTTCATTTTTACCCCATACCCTGCCACTCCCCAAGATGAATACTACTGTTGTCCTGCATTGGACGCCCTGGCCCAGGAGAGGCCAGGTAAGGATCAGTGCCCTGCCCTTGTCTGTCCCCAGGGCAGGCACACAGCACATACGCCTAACATGTGCCTTAGAGTTTACTGGCATGCAAGATAATCTTACATTTGAAGTTTTTCTCCTTTTACTTTCACACCCAATTGCAATGGGAACAAAGGAAGTGAAGAAAGGAAAGGGTTTTAGTTAACTGAATCTGTATTTGGGTTTTGTTATATTGAACATGGCTTAAGTTTGCCATGGTTGCGTGTGACAAAACAGAATGAAAATGAACTCTAAGGTATGGTTCACAGCCTGTCCAACATAGTGACTGAGTGTTGCTCCACCTGCTGGACTGTGAAGGACACGGTCTGTCTGCTGTGGCCTTTCCATGTATGTGGATGCTGTAATACGATTTGGTGTGAGCGGGGCCGCTCGGGTGAATTTTCAGTGCAGCATTGGCTTTTCTAGGGATACAGTTGTTGTAAATGTCTGCTTAACAGTACCCAACTTTTTTTTTTTTTTTGTGGCTGTACTGGGGATTAAACCCAGGTTCCTGATACACGCTCTACCACTTGAGCGACACCCACAACCCTAGGTTTTTGTGAAATTTTTTCCTATGAAAAATGTCAGACACATACATAAGTACAGAGATTGTGTGATGGACCCCCTGGCCAGCCCTCAGCTTCACCTATCAGCACACTGGGCCTGGGTTTTATTTCTACCTCTACTTTCTTCTTCCTCCCTTTTTAAAGCAAGTCTCAGACATTGTACTGTTTCATCTCTGGATATTGTTTTAAATAGGAGGACAGTTTTAAAGAGTTGTTTTTTCTATGTGTCTTTTAAGTAAATGTATATGACTTTCCACCATTTTATTGCCAAGAACCACATTTATAAAACAGCTGAATCTCCCAGGAGAGCTTTGTAATTTCTCAAAAATTAAAACAGTTGCAAATATTTTTGAATGATGAATTTGTTTAAAAGCCATTTGGGTCTTCACATCAAGATTTTTGAGACAAAAGCAGAATGAGCACAGGGCTTTCCTAGTTGCAATGAAATAAAATCTTTTTTAAAGACTAGATTTCAAAAATGAAGAAGGATTTTTTTGTTTTGTTGAAAAGACTGCTTCATCTATGTATTTAGCAAGTATAGACTTTTGTTCCATATCAGTACAAATCTTTTTTCTGTCATGAATTTTATCCAGTCAAAAATCCAGATAGAAGATCCATCCTGCAGTTCTAAAATTATGCAAAAGTGTACATTACTCACTACTATAAGAAACTGATTTTGTAAATAATGACTAAAACACATACTCCTAAAGTTTCCATATAACTCTTATTACTGTTATTGGTTTTTTTCTACCTATACCATTTTGAGGAATTCAAAATATTTACCAGGATTTCTTTTAGTTTGGTTTTTCAAAATGGTATCTATTTGCCATCACAACTCAGACACACATGATGTTGTCAAATTAAGATGTCACCTCTTCCCCATTCCTCTTGGACTGGAATGCCAGCAGTTCATAATCATATTTCATATGTTTAGAACTCAGTGACTACCGAGTGTTTGCTGTCTGTGAGACATCACGCCCTGGGGCCTGGGATGGCCTAGGCCTGCGGCAGCCCTGAAAGGACTGGCGCTTCCCCAGGTGAAGGAGGCTGCACACACACACAGCACACAACATTTTTCCTTTTGCCTTCTGGGATGTTGGGTCAGCATTCTAAAACAGTTTTCATTTAAGATGTCAACATGAAATTATGTTCCTGTATTTCTTTTTCATAGGACTTTATAAAGGCACAAGACTTGAGTGACTTAGAAAACACAGTTGCAGCTTTAAAGAGTGAGTTTCAGAAGACAATTAATGACAAGACAGAAAACCAGAAGTCCCTGGAAGAGAACCTAGTGACAGCCAAGCACGACCTCCTCAGGGTTCAGGAGCAGCTGAGCATGGCTGAGAAGGTCAGAAGACTGTGTTGAAGGGACTGGTCTGTTCACATCCGATTAGTAGAGAGGAGCAAGTGTGCCTGAGATAAACACTGGACAGCTGCAAATGCAGATTACTTTTTCAAGGTGTTAGTCAGTATATGTTCTAACGAGCTATCACTCTGGGCCTTGCATTCTTCCATCTTTGGTGAAACGAGGGGCTGCTCCATGCAGCAGCCTCCACCCTGCACCCCAGCACTGCTCTTCTGCTTCTTCCTCCTCCAGCCAGCAGGGGATGGGTGCCTTTTCTTTTTTAAAGATTTCTGGACCTTTTTCATAATTTATGTGACATCTATAGAGCTAAATTCTTCACTTTAGGAATTAGCCTCATAAGAATATCGGAGCAAAAGTCTAATCCAATTAGACTTTTAAGGAAATTAGAAGACAAGCAAAATATCCATAAACTTAGAGCAAAAAAAAAACCCATATTTTTATCACATTTGTTACTCTTTCCTTTACTGTTTCTTCATAATGGGATAACATTTTTCACTCTGCAGGAATTAGAGAAGAAATTTCAACAAACGGCAGCTTATCGGAACATGAAAGAGATTCTCACCAAGAAGAATGACCAAATCAAAGACCTGAGGAAAAGACTGGCCAAGTAAGCCGGCTGAGCCCGCCTCCGGCTTTTTCTCCCTGCTGGGTTGTTTGCTCACTGTTAAATCTACACTTGTGTCCAGAGGGGTCAGGCCCATGGGGAGTTGCTCAGTCCATGTGAGGGAAGCAGAGGGGCCTCAGGCTGGCCTTGCCCACTGTTCCCTCAGGACACAGCTAGACTATCCCACTCACCTCGTGACACTTAGCTTCTCTTAACAGTGGATTCACTTAGCAGGATGTGGCACAGAAACAGTGGCTACAAGGCAGCACTAGGTATTTCTCCTCCATGGTCTCCTCCTTGTCCAATGTCATCTGCCAGTGGGGCCATTTTGTTGTCAACAGTTTTGGCTAGAGACTCAGTTGGCATTTTGCCTTTAATGGAGTTCCCAGGGAAGAAAGCTAGAAAGTGAATTTAAGATCAAATTTGCCCCAAGTTCACCCTTAACTCAGCCATATTAGCTGTTCATATCGATCTGAGGATCGAGATCATTATTCTAAGCTATCATGAGTCTAAATGCCAGCTTTGGAGACCTGGAGTCTGAAGGTAAGTTCAGGTATCTGTTGTGGAAATCCCCAAGCCAGCGTTACAGCACCTTGAACACAGTGGTTCAGTAACACGGCGTTATTGGGTTAGTCACTGCAGATGATCCGTGTAAACTCATTGGGTATGACAGCAACGGCAACAAGGATAGAAAGTGTGGTGACATTATGCTCTTAATTTACACCTCTAGATATGAATCTGAAGATTGAGAACAGAAGATTTCCTCTAGATGCTGCCACATGAACAAACAGCTGCCTCTTGCCCCAGCATGCATTTTGAAGTTCTTTGTTAGTCCCTCCCCTTATTTTTCTAATATTTAGACTTCCTTCAGATACTTAGAACTAGACTTCCTATTTTCAGTTGTCTAATTGAGAAGAAAAAAATGTAATGATTCCTTTTGATTGTCCTGAACTCCTCTGCACAGTGCTCCTGTCCTTAGCGTGAATGCAGTGAGAATTGTTCACAGTGAGGAAGAAGAGTGGGAAGAAGAGTCTCATCCTTTGGCGTTAGTATGAAGAGTACAGCTTTTTAATAAATGCTAAGGAAGCTAGCAGTAGCTATTCTTGTGCATTCCCCAAAGGTAAAAATAAATAATATGAGTCATTAAAAATAGCTATTACAAATAAACCTTATTTCTACTTTTAAAAATGAAATCCTTTTGTTTGTTGGTGGGACTGTGGTTTGAACCAGGGCTTCGCACTTGCAAAGCAGGTGCTATACCACTTGAGCCACACCTCCAGTCCATTTTGCGCTGCTTATTTTTGAGATGGGGTCTTGTGAATTATTTGCCTGATCTGGCTTTGAAACGTGATCCTCCCTATCTCAGCCTCCCAAGTAGCTAGGATGACAGGCATGAGCCACCAGTACCCAGCTAAAAAATGAAATCTTAATTCATTTACTTTATTGGATCATCAAAAGAATACTTGAATTCATGGAAAATGTGAGTACTGTCTATTGTAGGCAGACAATGACACCAATATCTACCAATGACAAAGAAAGTTAACAGCAGTGAACACGAGGTTCAGTTACTTCTTTGCTCTCTCTGTTGTAAGTTCAGTTTATCAGAGGAGGTACAGACACTGGCAGTCTGATTACCATGTGAGTCTCTGTCACTGATGGAGAGGTCAGATCTGTCCTGCTCAGAGTAACCTTCACACTTGTTTCCAGAATGTTCTTTTAAGTTACATGCTAAATAAGAACTCTTGAAAAACTTATACTCAACATAAAGTCAGTGACCAGACCTCAGGTTGGACTTTAGGTTAAAGTTTATGTTCACGATGATAGCTGTTTCATTTAGCCATTTTCCATTGGTCCTGCTTTTTCTCAGGGGATTTTGGATAAGTCATTAAAAACTGGACACCATTCATGTCGTTTTGTAATGCAATGCACGTTTTGTTTCTGAGGATAAATACTGAATAGTCAAATCTCTTACATTTTATAAAGTGTTATTTCCTCTGTTTTACACCTGTAGCATGCCCTTTAACTATTACACATTAAAAAACCGTTAGACCAAGAAAAATAAAACTTTGAAAACTTCTAACTTTTAAACTAGCAGTGGGCCTACTTTTAAATCAACTAGCAGCTCATGAAATGTCTTTTAATAAGCACTTGGGAAGCAGTCATGACCACCAGGAGCCACTGCGGGTCTGTCTGGCTAGCAAGAAACCATAGCAGGCTAAACTCAGGCACTTTTACAAAACATGAGAATTTCAGCAAAGAGCTTGACAGAACAGCCCGTGTAAAAAGGTCCTAGTTGGATTCTCCAAAATGTAGACTCTTGGATAAGGATTTTAGTGCAGGTAAGTCATCTGGGGATTGATTCCTGTGAGACGCAGGAATCAAGACAGATTGAGTTAACCTCTGTGAGCAACTGAGACACAGTCTTGCCGAGGACCCTCTGAGAAATGGTATCTCTGAATTCTTCCACTGAGGGGCTTGAGCTCATTACCCACCATTTTCCATCCCTCTGGGGTAAAAGGTCAAACCTGAGGTGTTAATTGCTTGCCATATCCAGTCTGCCCTGCACAGGGACCAAGTCTCCTCACAACCACAGCGTGCACTCAGGCAAAGACCGGAAGCCGAGCCTCCCTGTGAGAACTGTGTCTATCTTAGGCAAACCCAAGAGTTTGCTCAACAGGAATGACCACTGGGTTTCTTTTAGAAATACTCTGGAGTTAGATGGCAGTGATGGTTGTACAACTATGAATATCATAAAAACCACTGAATTGTATACTTTCAAGGGTGAATTTTATATGTAAAAAATATCCCAACTAAATAAAGGAAAACCATGGGGGCAAATGGAGGAGGGGATATGTTGAAGCAATTGCCAGCATCACCCCCTGTTCCACTTGCATCAGCTTATGTCCTGTGTGAAGTCCACTAGCTTAAGGATAGTGGCTGATCACAATCTTTTTTAAAACAATAATAAAAGGAAAACGTCAACACAAAGATTACTGAGACAAGCTATTTCCTCATCATTGCAAACTGGTTCTGAAGCCATAGTTAGCATTTGTCGTCCCCCTCTTCTACTCACTCTAGATGTCCCCTCACCCTCACCCAGCACTTGTGCTGGTCAGCATTGCTTGCCTAGCAGGATGGTCCAGACCTTCCTCTCTCAGGGATCTGGGGCCCTGTCATGCTGTAGTTGTGAAACGTCCTATTTATTGTCCTCAGATATCACCAAGCACCTCTTTGGATCTTCCTTGCCCTTAAACATACTTCCAGTCCTAGCTCAGGCTGTTAACCCTCTGCCACTGTGCTGACTCCCTGACCAGTTGGTGTGCTGAGTCAAGGAGCCCAAAATGAGCTGGCCGCAGCCATGGCTTTGGGTTAAGTGGAATCTCCCAGGGTCTGTTGATGGGACTTGGGACCACCCTTATTGGTCTGGAAGTAATGAGGGGAAGTGGGGAAAATGTTGGGGAGCACCAAAATTACCTTACTAATCTTCTTCCAAGACAGGCCTTTGAATGGTATCCATGTGAAAGAAGGCTGCTGTCTTCTCACAAGGGGCCTGAGCTACTTCTGGGAGACCCAGTGGCTCAGGAATGCAGGGCGTCAAGGTCATTAGGGGTATCTACCCAAATGTGCCCATCTTAGAATTTCCTTCCCTTAAAGGAGATTTTCCAGGCATGTGCATTTGGTCCCCTTTGTAATTAAACCACCCTCATAATCAAACCTTGGTCCCAATCCTGTGTTTATTTTGGCTTCTACACATAGGAGGGCTCTCTAATGCTACCTCAAGGCCTTCAAGTTGTCAGAGCATCTCCCAAGGGATAATTGCCAATCAGAGCCTGTCTTTCTCTTCCTTCATCCCAATCCATGCCTTGTGAAAATTTGATGCAGCAGTATGACCACATTTACTACCACCATGCTTACTATCAGGGAAGTGGTATCCTGTGGCGTCCAGATAGCATGCAAGGGCAGTTCTTCATGAGGGGCTCTTTCTAGGGCCACTTCTTGACCAGCTGTGTTTGTGGGGTTTCCCTAAATCCTCAGGATTTGCTTTCTTGGGAGGTGACCTCAGGAAGGATGGTTAGGACATGGCCAGGGAGACAGGAGGAAGGTTACCACTGGGGACCACCATGTTCAATACCACTGAGAGTGAGGAAGCTAAGAGCAGACCCTTCCAAGCCTCATTTATCAGAATGAGGGATGCCTCTCAGATGCTAAGCCCCAGCACTAGTTGAGAGTCCAGGTGAAGAGTTAGAGAACCTTCTGCAGGTCACCCCTCAGGCTAGGATAAGAGAGTGTGGGTGGTCCCACAAGGAATAGAGGAGACAGAATAGCAAGTGCAATGTATAGTTACACATTTTCAATACCCACTCATCAAAGGGCCAATTCAAATGAAATCTCAAACCCTGCTCAGCATTGTCAGCCCCATATGCTTACATGGCCTAGACACAGATGCCTTTAAATAGTAACAGCTCTGAAATAGCAACCCTGGACTGAGTACCTGGACCAGAACCTGCCTTTGTGAGTCAAGTATCAGGTCCTTTGCACATACTCTAAACATTTATGAAATTGACCTTCTACTTCCTGCCCCAAATACTGCTTAAGCCATAAAAACCCTTGGGTAGGTTGTAAAATAATCAGATGTTACCTATAAACTATTTCCTAATGCTGAATTTCTCCATATGAATGACCAAAACTTATTTAAAATCAGCCATTAAAACAATCCCTGAAACAGAATGTCATTTTATTTTCTCTGGAACAATGAGTAATAATTTTATCTTTTTCTGATGGCTCAGTCTCCTTATGACAAGGTGTCAATGATTACTCTACATTGCAATGTTCTCAGGAGGTGCTGAGTGGGGAGAGTCGTTTGCCCCTTTAATATATGTTGGCAAGGACACAAACAGTTTGTTTGAACCGGTGTACTTGGTTTTCATGGGTTACCCATGTCCTATCCTTGGCTGGCAACTATGCCATCCCTGTTGGCATTTCTAATGTAGAAAACAAATAGACAAGCTTATTCCAGTTATCTGTAGCCTAAGGATGAGGACTTAAGGGACTCTTCTATGAGCAGGGTACACAGGCTTTGTGGCATCTTGGCTATCCCAGGACTTCCTGGATTGCTTTAGGAGAAAATGTTAATCTCCCAGGTTATCTGCTTTGTTTCAGATACTTGAGGGTCCCGGTAAATGATTCTGGATAAATGAGATCCAGATCTTTTATTTCTTTCTCTTGCCATATTGCACTGGCTAGGATTTCTAGTTCAGTGTTACATCCTTATCTCATTCCCAATCTCAGGGGGAATACTTTGAATATTTCACCAATAAAGATGATGCACTTTGCTATTTTGTATCACATTAAGGAAGTTCTTTTTTATTCCTTCTTTGCTAAAAGCTTTTATAAAAATTTTGAGTGGGTGTTGAATTTTGCCAAATGCCTTTTCTACATCTATTGAGATGTTGGTTGTGATTTTTTATTGTTGTTGTTAAGGTGAGATATGGTAACTACTTTTTTTTCATAATTTTTGATATTACACTAGTCTCTGAGTCCTGAGTGTGCTTCTCTTGGTCACTGTGATGGATGCTGTAGAGAATGGTTACACCCTGGCACGCAGTCCCATTCAGGCAGAGTTGACCAAAACTAATCTACCTGTTGGCGTGATGTCTTCTGGTTCTCCTGAAACATGAGAGGATGGAAGGCTTCTGATGAGGGTCCAAGGACCTCAGGATGGACCTGCAGAATACAAACCTGCTTGGTTGTGGTCCAGACGTGGCTCTTCAGCAGCAGGGTTATTCCACAGCTCATGGTACCATCATCCTGCCTGTTTCGATTAGCTGATGTCCCTTTTGGTGTGTGGGACAAGGACCTGGAGAGCTGGCATCTTTCACTTACTCTCTTTCTTCTTTGTGTAAATAATAAATTACCTGAATCTAAAAACAGCTCATCCTATCTTTACCATTGGACTCAGTCTGACCTTGGCCTCGCCCTGGTCGCTGCTGTGTACCTGGCAATATCCATCCAGATATAAAGGACTGTGACCCCAGCTTCTGGCATTCAGGCCTCTGATTAGAAAATACCTCACCCAAGTTCATTCTCTGTTCAAGGCTGCTGCACCCAACAGCAGTCGACCAGAAGTATAAACGGGTGTGGCTCTCTTGTGCCAAGCGTGTGTCATCTTCGGAACTCCCAAAGGGGCCAAGAGCCACTCTGTTGGGCCTGACAACCCTGCTACCTTTAAAACTCCTGTTGTCCCAAGGCTGCCATCCAACTGATGTTGACTCAAAATCTCTGCCTCCAAGTTGACCTCCCAAGGGTCCTGAGCTGAGACGGTTATGATGGGATCTCCTTTTCTATCTTGTCAGTTCCTGTCCATTGATACATGACTGAAGGTTTTTGCATCAATATCCACAATAGAGACTGGTCTGGAATTTTTCCTTTCTTGTAAAACCATCTTTATTTGAAAACTACCCACAGTGTTTCTGAACACATAAATGATTAACTTTTTAAAAAATGTTTGGTCCCTGATCATATTCAAAGAAAACTTTGAATACTTAATCCAGTGTTTGCCTTATAAGTAAAAGCAATCTTAAAGGAAAAGGCAGGGAGGAGCAAGAGTGAGGTGGCGGCAACAATGAACAACTAACAGCATCTCTCAGGACCACTGCCTGTCAGCCCCTGGAAGGTCTTGTGTGGCCGGATTTGTGCTCTGGGGGCTGAGGCAGCACAGGAGATGATACCATGTGATCTACAGTGTGGACTCGGTTATCAGTGTCTCCTGTGGGTGTGTCCTTGGTAAAGTTCCCTGTGACCAACAATTGCCTGTTTTCTGTCATGTGGGTTTGTGTCTTCTGTTTCCTTGTACTGGATATTCTTGCCACATATTTCTGCATTTAAAAGAACATCTCAGACTGGCTTCAGGGTCCACGGTGGGTATTTATTTTAGGTAATTATCACATTATTCTAAATAAATCCATTACCTTATTTTATCACCACCTTGAGGTGTAATTAAACACAATAGCATGCACTCATTTTAAGGGTACAGTTTGATGAGTATTGGCAAATGCACATGGAACTACCACCACGGCTAAGATACAAGACATTTTCATCACCTGAGAAAGTTCCTTCATGGTCCTCTGCCATCAGTTTCCCTGGTCCCTGAGCCACCATGGATCTCTCTCTCTCTCTCTCTCTCTCTCTCCCACACACACACACACCCACACACACACCCTTTACCTCTCTTTCTTTCATGCTAAGGGTTGACCTAAGGACTTCTCACGTGATCTACCACTTAGGCCACTCTTCCAGTCATTTTCATGTTGGTTATTTTTTAGAAGTGAAAAAAAACAGTTTTATTATTGTGTAAGTGTTATGATTGCTATTTTTTTTAAATCATTTACTGTGTACACTGAACTAGACCATGGAATTTTGGGTAAGATGCAGTTGATTTAATAATTGGTGTATTGAAAGTTCACCACATGAATATTTATTACAAACGGGTTAGTTCACGGGACCTTCAGGAGGTGGGGCCTAGTGGGAGGAAGTTAGGCCCAGGGGACTGTTGCCTTCAAGTAAATATTGGGACTCCAATCTCTCCTCTCTTTTTGCCTCCTAGCTACCATGAGGTGAGCAGCTTCCTCTGCCCAGTGCTCTCACTGTGGTGTTCTGCCTCACCACACCCCAAAAGCAACAGAGCCAGTGACCATGGACTGGAACCTCTGAAACTGTGACCAAAACAAATATTCCCTCCTTTAATTTGTTTATCCGAAATATTTTGTCACAGCAATGGAAATCTGATTATGTGTTGGTTATTTTTAGATAGGGTCTCACCTTATGCTCATTAGGCCTACCTGGACCACAGTCCTATTTATGCTTCCCTGGGTAGCTGAGATGACAGGCATGCCACCGTACCCAGCCATTGGTCAAGATGGGGTCTCACAAACTGTTAGCACAGGCTGGCCTCCCAATCTCTGCCTCCCTAGTAGCTAGGATTACAGGCTTGAGCCACCTCCTCCAGCCTTGCTTTCTCTCTTAGTAGCTTAGATTTGTCTTTTCTAGAATTCAAATGACAGACTCAGTCATATAGGAAATCTTTAAGTCTGGCTGCTTCTCTTGGTCAACAAAGTGTAGCTAAGATTCATCCATATTAGTGTGTCATTCATTCTTTCTTTCTTTTTTTAGTGCTGGAGGTAGAACCCAGGGCCTTGAGCATACAAGATGAGTACTCTGCCACTGAGTCACATCCCAGCCCCAGGAGCTCATTCCTTTTCTGTTAGGAGTCCTGCATATGAACACATCACAATTTGCTTATTAAAACAAATCTTAGAATACTTTAGCCAATATTTACTAAACTCCATGAATAAAATGATTATTGTTTTAGGCTGATGTGCATATTATATGTCAGACACTGGGATTTGAAATTCGTCGTGAACAAAATGACAATTTGTGCCTCTGGAGCTTCCAGTAAGACAATATAGAAAACAATAAACAGTAATATGTTATACAGCATATGCATTCATTTCCTAGGACTCCTGTGGCTTAAAACAACACAGTTTATTCTCTCACAGCTACAGAGGCCCAAAGTCGTAAGTCAAGGTGTGGTAGAGTTGATCCCCCAGAGGCACTGAGAGGAGCCACACCACGTCTGACTTGTAGCTTCTTGTAATTGCTGGCGAGCCTTCCATTCCCTGGCTTCTGAATACATTGCCTCAGTCTCGGCCTCTGTCTTCACGTCTGTGAGTCTTCTCTTCCTTTTTGTTATTTTTTTATTTTTTGGTGGTACTGGGGTTTGAACTCAGGTTCTTGCTAAGTAGGTGCTCTACCACTTAGAGCCATGGACCCAGACCTTTTTGCTTTAGTTATTTTTCAAATAGGGTCTGAGTTTCTCCCCAGGCCAGCCTCAGACGACAATCCTCTTTTTATGCCTCTTATTCAGCTGCGATGACAGGCACACACTACTTCATCCAGGCATTTGTTTTGATGGCTGGATGAACTTTTTGCCCCAACTGACTTTGAACCACCACCTTCCCAATCTCTGTCTCCCAGTTGCTTCTTCTCTTCTCTGCTCTGGACACGTGTTAATTGGATTGAGTTCCAGCTCAATGCGGGATGATCTCAAGACCTGGAGGGGGTGCTGTTTTCTTGCTCCCTCCCTTGTTAGAGATTTTTCTCTCTTGCTCCTGATTATTACTGGACCTAACTGGGCTTAACTGGGGGCGACTGGAGATTCAGGAAAGACACAGGATAGACAGACTGAAAGTGGGGTCAGGTGTGTTGGGTGCTCAGGTGGAAACACCAACCCTAATTGTTTTTTCTCTATCTTTATCTTTAAGGCCTTACTCCTGGCAGTTCTTTAAAACCTTGCTTCTAAAGTCTTCTTTTAAAACCTTGCTTAAAAGCTCTTTCCTGAGACTGGCACTGTCCCATGTTTTCTCTTAGCTTACCTTTAGCCTATCGCTCTTAAAGTCTTTTGCCCCAGGCTTGCTGCTTTTCTTTAGCATTCTCTCTTTAGCTTTCTTAAAGCCTTGGTGCTCAGACTTGCAAAGTCTCCGTCCTCTATCTTGCACTGGCCCATGTTCTCTGGCTTTTCTTTAGCTTCTAAGGCCTATGTTAAAGTTCTTGGTGCAGACTTTCTATCAACCCCTCTTTAAGCCATACTTTTCCTTTCAGCAATTTCCCTTCAGTAATTCTTTTCCCTTCCAAAGGCTTCCCACACCAAAAAGCCCAAAGCAAAAGAACCAAGCCAAAGCCCAAAGTAAAAGCCAAAGGCAAAAAGCAAAAGCCCCCAACCCTCCTTCAGCAGGCCTTTTATAAACAGCGGCAAACAGGGTGGAACAGACGCAACTGTTCTGCTTTTTCTGTTTGTGGCCGGGGCTGTGCCTATCTCGGCCTACAGATGAAAGCAATTAAGCCACATCTCACCTTGCTTATGTCTAGTTCTCATAGGCTTATCATAATCTGCTCTCCACAAAGACCCTTAGCTTAATTACATCTGGAAAACCCTTTTGCAGAATGAGGTTACAATCACAGGTTCTGGGTGGACAAGGTTTGAGGGGGTGGTGACCACTGAGACACCTCCAGCATGTCAGGGAAGGTGCTGTGCTGACAACCCCACAGAATGAAGAGCAGAATAAAGAGACAGGGCTTCTGGAGGGATGCTGGATGCAACGTCAGTAGTGTGGTCAGGACGAACCTCACTGGGGGACGTTGAACAGAGGCAGTGAGGGGTCAAGCCAGGAAACAAGCACTCCCCAAACCACAGGCACAGCAAGGGAGGGGCCCTGCATGGGAGCCAGCCTGGCATGTTGAAAAGCAGTAAGGGGTCACATGCTAGAGCCTATGTGGGGCTACTGTGAGAATGTGGGATTTTCCACTGAAGGAAATGAGCCACTGTAGGGTTTTGAGCCTCAGAATGATAAAAACCTGGCTTCATTCAAAAACACCATTCTGGCTGAGTGCCAGTGGCTCACACCTGTAATCCTAGCTACTCAAAAGGCTGAAACTGGGTAGCTCATAGTTCAAAGCCAGCCTGGGCAAATAGTTCACGAGGCCCTTTCTCCAAAATGGATTGGAGGGGTGGCTGAAGTGGTAGAGCACCTGCTTTGCAAGCACAAAGCCCTGAATCCAAACCCCAGTCCCACCAAAAAAAAAAAAGAGAGAGAGAGAGAGAGAGTCCATTGTGTAACCATCTTTGGAGAAAATTGGGAGTAGAGTGATTTAAGAGTCATCTAGGCGAGAAGGGGTGGTGCCTTAGATCAGGTAGGAGTGGGGTGGTGTTAATGGTGTTTGAAGGTTCTCTTTTAAATTTTTTTCCAGTGTAAGCAAAGCTTAAATCCATCAAAATGCACAAAACATAAGCATATAGCTCAAAGAATTTTCCCAAAGCACACACTGTTTAGCTGCCAAATGATAAAAGTCACCCAATCTCTTCACCCACAGGAGCTTCAGGGCCTCCAGGCCTCCCGCCTAGTGTCCAGCAACTTCTGGAAGCATCCGCTCTCCCAACTCCTGGCACCTTCAGTTCATCTGGCCTGCTCTTTAATCACACACATGGCCTCATGCAGCTTGCACTCCGCTGTGTCCTGCTCCTTCCGACTCTGTGCTTATAAGAGTTACCCAGGCTATTTCAGGAAGGGGTTGTTCACTCATTCTCATTGCTGTATAGTATTCCCTTGTAGAAATAGTCACTCATTAATCCTCTATTAAACTGTTGCTGGACATTTGTGGTCTAGTATGAAGAGGGGCTGAGGGTGGTGGACATGCGTGTCTAAGGCTCTGAAGCGTGGTCTCCAGTAGACGCATCTTTGGGGATTATCAGTGGAGAGAAATTTCCAGCCATGACAGAGACAGATCCACCAAGGAATGAGGAAGGGGAGAGGCCCTGTGGTGCTCCAGCACCCTGAGATCCGGTAACAGAGGAAAAAATCAGCAGAGGCTGAAAAGCAGCAGCCAATGTGACAGAAGGAAAACCAAGAGTGACGTTGGCTCTGAAAAGAGCATCAGGAAGGCAGAGTGGCAGCCTGGGACAGACCAAGTATGTGGGGGGGGGGTCACCTTGACCTTGACCTTGATGGTTTTCCTTAAACTGGGGAGAGTCGGCCTGTGTAGATGACTAAAGGAAGTAATGAGAGGAGAGAAACTCAGACTCTGTAAGAAACATAGCCATCTCCTGAGAAGTTTTGCTGCAAAACAACAAAAGGGATAGGGGACCAAGAAGGCAGAAGCTGAGGGAAATGTGAGATGAAGAGAAGGGATTTTTTTCATACAGTGGAAGAAGAAGCAGTATGGTCTTTGTCCCCCCCAGGACGCCTGCTGCACCCCCAGGTTCCTGCACAGGACCTGAACCAGCAATTGGCCATTCAACAATGCTCTCTTATGTAAATAAATGAATCCAGTTTAATAAATAAGAAACTCATAATGTCCCAAACAGTAATGTGCCAGAGCTATCACAAGGAACGACGGAGGGTATAAACACTGGGGTGACAATTGACATCTTAGACAGGGCTGTCACTCAGGTGTTGAGGAGGAGGAGACTTCTGAGCATCTGAAACTTCTGGTGGAAGGGAGAGAGGCCATTATGGGGATCTGGGGGACAAGGATTGCAGGCAGAGGACACAGCTATGAAGGGTGATATGCTGAAAAAGCAGCAGAGAGCAGACTGTGCCAGATGGTGTGAGCAGGGAGAGCGGTGGGAGAGGAAGTCACAAAGACACCGAGAGCCAGGTCTTATGTAGCTGTGGGTCACAGGACTTTGTCTTTTTGGGCTAAGATGCAGAAGTCACTCAAGGGCTTTGAGCAGAGGAGTGACCTGATTTGGCTTAGATTTGATAAAACCCCACATCAACAATGAAGGATGACATGCCAAAGGCTTACCCTTTCATCTTCAGAACACAGCAAGGTCTCTTGCAGTCCCCAAAGTGCCAGAGGTGCAAACCCAGGCAGGAGACCAGAAAACAAAACTGCCCATATTCACAGACTGCATAAATAGAAAACAGCAATCCATAGGTAAATCACACAAATGAAACGAGAATTAAATTAAACACAGCTGGGGGTAGCACTCCATATGGTGAGCATTTTAATCCTCAGGGAAGATAGAAAAAATTCAACAATTTAAATTTGACTGTCCCTATTAGCTTCAGATTCTATAAAGTAAAAACTGACACAAATCAAAGGAAGTAAACAGCGTGGCAGGGGGTGGCTCAGTGGTAGAGCACTTGCCTGGTGTGCCCAAGGTCATGGGTTCAATCCCCACTACGGCACCACACACACACACACACACACACACACACACACACACACGTTTCCAATTTTGTAAAAGGAAACAGAGTCATACTGGAAGGTACTGACACACTTCTCTCGGTGGATAGACCAAGAGTGTCGGAGTGGCTCAATTGGTAGAGCTCCTGCCTCGAAAGTGTGAGGCCCTGAGTTCAAACCCTAGTACAACCACCAAAAAAAAAAAAAAAATCATTAAGGATATAAAAGATAGAAACAGTACAGTAGCAAAAGCAAATTCGACCTGATAAGTGACACACTGCCCATCCCCCCAACTGCAGCATCCTCTTTCTTTCTAAGCACAGGGTGTCTGTGAAAATCAATCCCATGGTACACACAGTCTCACCAATGTCCAAAAAGACTTGCCACAATCTGTTATATCTATCATAAAACTCCCCATCCGAAGCAATGAGAACGCACAAGTGACAGCTCCATAGGACCTGGATGTGTTCCACAAACAGGAGGTTAAACAAAAGAAGTAAAACACGCAAAAGACAGACATGGTTTCATTTATATAAAAACCAAAGCCAGGCAAAACCAAGGCTATGCCTTCTCTCAGGGTGTGTGGACAGGTGGTAGAATCAGAAAGAATAGCTAACAAATTATAAACATCTAAAAATTATAGCAGTTAAGACTAGATGACCTCTGGGGAGGGACAGGAGAGCTGGAGGACAGGAACTGTGAGTTTGTCACCTGCAGGGTTTGTGTGTGAGCACTTGCTTCGTTACGCACTGACCCACAGGTATGTGACGTGTTATAACACAAAAAGTACTTTGTAAATGAAAATAAATCATGGCAGAAAATGATAAACACTTACTCTGGGGTAGGTTATATATTAAGAAATGAAAACCAAGGCAAGAGAGAAGTTGTAGAAATATAAAATCTCCCATAATCCACAGGGAGTGGTTCTAGCAAAACTATGCCCAGACAACTCGATATATTTCCAGACAACATGGTACCTTGGATGATGGAAAAGTTGGGGCTCACGAGAAAGTCTGAGTTCATGAGAAGAAATCTGTGTTGCTTACACGCACGTCCTTAAGATATTTTCCTATTGACTCTGACTCTAAATGTATTGTACCATAGCGTGTACTGGGGTTTGAACTCAGGGCCTTGCATCTGCTAGGCAGGCGCTCTGTCACTTGAGCCACACCTCTGGCCTTTTTTGCTTGTAGGTGATTTTTCAGATAGGGTCTTTTGTGTTTTTGTTGTTGCTGGCTTTATTGTTTTGGTTTTTTTTGTTGTTTTTTGCCAGGGCCAGCCTCGGACTTTGACCCTCCTACTTAGGGCCTCACCTGTACCTCAGATTATAGGCAAGCACCACCAAACCCAGTTTATTTGTTGAGATGGGATCTCAATAACTTTTTTGCCCAGGCAGGCTTTGAACCACCATCCTCCTGATTTCCACTTCCCAAATTACTGGGATTATAGGTATGCACCACCTTGCCTGGCCTTCTGCATGTATTTTAGAGAAGAAATTTTAAAAGTGGGAAAAAGCAGGCAGAAGTGGACCAAAGAGGACAGAAGACAATGGAAGATGGAGGAGGATCAGCAGGGAAAAGATTAGAGATCTATAAAGGTAAATAAAATGAGTGGCAAGGCAGTGGTCATAGGACTCGATCTCCTGATCACCACCAGTCTCTGTGACAATTCCTACAACCTAAACACTCCAGGACCAGCTCTGCCAGGTACATTTTTGCTTGAGACTTGAGCACATGTGGATTTTATTTTTTAGATGGTGTCTCGCTGTGTAACCCAGGCTGGCCTGGAACTTACAATCCTCCTGCCTCAACCTCCTGAGTGCTAGGATTACAGGTAAACGCTACCATGCCCTGCTTGCATCTGCTTCTCAAAAGCTCCCAAGTAGATCCTGATGTGAAGTCAGGTTTAAAACCCTGTGTGTGCTGAGATAGATGTCACCAGGCCTACAAAGCCCTTGGTGGCAGGGTCTTTTTAAAATCCAGTCTGCAAGTCCGAATTTCTCACAAGCTCCCCAGTGACGTGGAGGCTGCTCAGCCACAGACCACGCGTGGAGGATCTCGAGGTGAAAGAAATGAAATACACTTTGAACCTTGAGCTTGTGAAACAAAACGTGTGTGTTTCCTGGCAGAGTGGAATTCCTAGGGCTTCTCCTGCTGTGAAATGAGGGCAAGAACAAAACACCCCGGCAGGACAGAGCCAAACTCCTCAGGGTCACTGATGGAGACGCTGGGGCCCCAGGCGCACCCTGACCCCTTGAAAATATTTTCACAGGTCTCCATCTGTTTTCCTCCCCACTAGATTATTGCCTTCTAGCTGCTCTTGACTCGTGTTCCCAGCAAAAATATTTGAGGCGAAGGAATAAATTTAGCCAAGACCAACAAAAAGTCCGAAGCTTCGGGGCTGCTGCTCTCTGGCCTGCTGTTCCCACAGCACAAGGGTGAGTTTCCAAGTAAGCACATTCCCCCATCTGTTCTCCCTGACCTGAAAAACGTGTTTGTTCCTTCCACTTAGGCCTTTCTGAACAAGGCCTACTCTGTTTCATTCTCTTAATAATTACAGGCAAATAACGCCCAGTCGCTGTCACTGCACCCAAGTCACTTACTCACCCTCCATTGGAGGTGGGCATCTGGGCAAAAGGACACCGTGTGCTCAATTGATTTTCTCTTACTTCGAGTCTCAGGAGGCCCTGAGATGTTCCCAGTCTGTGTTGGTCAAATCAAAATTCAAGCATTTATTTTAACATTTCCTACATTATTTTAGGGTAAAGCTTCTTTGCTTTCAAGCCTTTGACATCCTTACTCAGAGCTTGTCTGTGTCCTGTTAGTTTTTGTCATCTCCCACAGGACAAGCAGGGCTGGAAATAGCCACAGTTTTAGAAGCTGTCAACCCAGTCCCAGTTCCATGGCAGCCACTTTTGTCTTCAGTCTTCAGCAAGCCCTCACCATCCTGGGGGCACAGAGAGCCTCTTGTTAGACCTGCCAGATATTCTAAATCGCTTGGAAGTGTTCAGTGAAGGGTCAGCCCTGTGTCCCATTTGGCAAACACAAAAATGTAAGCTCAGGAAGGTTATTCACTCAACAAGTACACGCTTCTTTTCAAAATTCCATTAATAAAAACTACAGTCAATTGTGTAAATGGGTGTGATGCTATTCTATGTGTGTGTGTCTAAGATGGACATATTCTCTGCAAGTTACAGAGGAAAAAAGAAAAAGAAAAACGCCAGTGTCAAATCACCCACAACAAAACAATCAGGTGAGTGTCGGACATTCTGCAATTCAAACAGTTAGCCTGGTCACTTCAGAAAGGCAGTGTCACAAAAATGAGAGGCAGGGAAGCCACCTAAAAATAAGCCTCTCTCTCTGCTCCTAACAACCAAATGCAACGATGAACTCAATTAGATCCTGAACAGCTGTAAAAGCCATTTTCACAAAGTCTGAAACTGTCCCCCTCATTAGGACATTTTGACTCTTAGCAGTCTTCTAAATTCTATGTGATTCTACCTGAGCAAGAGTTTTCAAAATGTCACAAACTCTCCTGCAGCACCTTTGTCAAAGGCCTTACCATGACGTTCTGGAGTGACAGTGGACTTCCCGGATCTGGGGTGGGAAATGCTGAGTTCTTAGTACCTCAGATGTTACTGCACCCACTGTCCCCTCTTCTCAGAATCATAGGTGCACGTGCCAGACTTCATTATCCCACACAGCCTATTCACACACTTTATCTTTTTCATAGATCCTGTTCTTCAGCTCTGTGCAGTTCGATAGGTAATTTTTTTTCTAATGTAGCTTTGAGTTCATCAAATCTGTTTAGCTTTATCTTTTTTTAATTTTATTTTATCATTTTTACATTTACTCACATGTGTATACATTATTTAGGCCACCCCTCCCCACCACCACCTCCGGGCAGAACCTGTTCCATCCTCTTGTTCTCCAATTTTGTTGAAGAGAAAACATAAGAGATAATAAGAAAGACATAGCCTTTTTGCTAGTTTGAGATAAAGATAGCTATAGAGATTCCTAGCATTGCTTTCATGCACTTCTGTATTACAACCCACACTGGCTCATCTCTATCAGACCGGCTCATCTCTATCAGACCTCTTCACTACTTCCTAGTCCCCTTCCCATAGCAGCCTCTGCCAGTTTAAGATTACTTTATTCACTCCTCTACAGTGAGCACATCAACCACATTCAAGTTTTAGATTTCCTTCCCTTTCCCTATTCCTCCATGCGTGTTCTCCCCTTTGTGTGTGACCCATGTCCAATAATATTACTGCATTTGTTTTGGGTCTATAATCCGCATATGAGGGAGAACATATGATTTTTGGCCTTCTGAGCCTGGCTAACTTCACGTCAAGATGATGTTCTCCAGTTCCATCAATCTACCTGCGAATGACAAAATTTCACTCTTCTTTGTTGCTGAGTAAAATACCATTGTGTATAAATGCCACATTGTTTAGCTTTATCTTATCTAATCCACTTTTTTTTTTTTTTTTGGCAGTACTGGGGTTTGAACCTAGGGCTTTGCACTTGCTAGGCAGGTGCTGTACCACTCGAGCCCTGCACCCAACCCTTTTTTGCTTGTTATTTGTTTTTCAAGTAGGGTCTTGAGTTTTTGCTCGGACCAGCCTGGACCATGATTCCTATGCACGCCTCCCACATAGCTGGAATGATAGGTGCACACCACCACACCCAGCTTATTGGTTGCAACGGGATCTCACTAACTTTTTCCTAGGCTGTCCTTGAACCATGATCCTCCCAATCTCTGCTTCCTGAATAGCTGGGATTACAGGTGTGGGCCACATCACGCAGGGTGTCTGATCCACTTTTAAACACATCCTCTGAGTGACTGCATTCTTCATTTCTAGAAATTCTTTTGGTTTTTATTCTGATAATTGCATCAGTTTTTGTTCCCAGTTCTTTTTATTTTCTGCTTTATCCATCACCAATGAGAGAGAAGTGCAAAAATCGCCATCGTGGTGATAGACATGCCTTTACTCCTCACAGTCCACCATTTTTTATTTATTTATTTATTTATTTGGCAATACTGGGGTTTGAACTCAGGGCCTCACGTTTGCTAGGCAGGTGCTCTGCCACTTAAGTTATTCCTCTAGCCCTCTTTTGTGTTGGGTATTTTCAACTATTTTGTCCTGGCTGACCTTGAGCCATGATCCTCCTGATCTTTGCCTCCCATGTAGCTAGGATTACAGGTGCAAGCCACCTGAGTCTGGCCATTTTTTATTCTTGTTTTTTGTTTTTTGTTTTTTTTTTTTTTGGTGGTACTGGTGTTTGAACTCAGGGCCTCATGCTTGCTAGGTAGGTGCTCTTACCACTTGAGCCACTCAGCCAGCCCCCCTTACTCTTGTTTTTGAAGCTGTTTTATTGTGTTGATTTTGAAAATATACCTTTCTGATGATAGATGTCCTTTCTATCATTAATGATAGCTTTTGTTTCAAAGTCTATTTTGTTTGAGTAATACAGCTCTTCCTAGCTTTATTTTGCATAGCATTTTCCAGTGTATCCTTGCCATTATTTTTCTTTAAAATTTTCTGTGATCTTATGTTTGGTACATTTCTTATAACTACCATGTTAATGTATGTATTTTTTTATTCCAGTCATCATGGTCTCTATCTTTCATATAGTCTATTTAATCCATTTATATTTATTATAATTGCCAGTTCAGATTTATCTTATCTTACTTTTTGATTTTTATTTGTGTTGAATTTTTAATATCTTTTTTCCTCCTTTTTTTTTTCTTCCCTTAGACTATGAAAGAATAAAAGCAAGTAGAACCCTCAGGCTGTTGTAAAGATGCTGGCACATAAACACATATGTTTTATATACCTGAGATCATATATTCTTTCAAAGCTGGAAATATGTACTAGGTCTGAGCCCTCCCACCCATGAAGATGCTTGCACATGTGCATCAGGGCACATGTGACAGAATGTTCCTTGCAGCACTCTTCCAATAGCAAAACCCATGAACAATCCAGATGTCTATCAATACTAAAATGTACATTGGCTTTGCTTTTTTTTTTTTTTTTTTTGTGGGACTGGGGTTTGAACTCAGGACTTTGTGCTTACAAAGCAGACACTCACCACTTGAGCCCTGCCTCCAGTCCATTTTGCTCTGGTTATTTTGGAGATGGGGGGCTTGCAAACTATTTGCCTGGGCTGTCCTCAAACCTCAGTCTTTCTGATTTCAGCCTCCCAAATAGCTATCATTACAGGTATGAGCCACTGATCCCGGCTAAAATGTACTATAATCATATAGGTAAGAGGCTGACAAACAAAAAACAGATACAATACCAATGAGAAAATAACGTGAGGCAAAGGAGGGCAGACCTTAAACAATTGCCACTGTATTTTCACAGACTATAGTTTGAGCACAGATAAAACTTATGTCTAGTCTTCAGGGGTTCATGTTCCAGTTAAAAAAAAAAAAAAGAAACAAAACAAAACCTCGCAGGAAAGCAGGGAACAGTGGTGGTCAGCAGAGTGGTCACTTTGCAAGAAGAAGGCCAGCATCTGAAAGGTGTGAGGCAGGAAGGTGGAGGGGGCTGGTGACCCATTTCTTGATCCAAGAGAAATTGTTCTTTGAAGGCAGTAGATTTTTTTTTTTCCTGTGTAGTTTTCTGTAGGTGTATTCTATTTCATTGTGAAAAGTAAAAAAAGAAAAGTGGAATGCAGTTACTATGTATTAATATGTTAGCATCCTTTTCCAAATCCCATTCACCACCAATATTCACATCCTTAGGCTAAATCGTCCAGCATTTATATGGTGAAGCTATAGGTGCAGGTTACTGCACCTGCACTCCTGGCCTGGGAGGGGGCTTACCCCTCCATCATCACAGAAGGAAAAGGAAACAGCGGGTCCTGTTTCTGGGTATATTTGACAGATGGATTCACTGTCATTCAGATCCAGGTGCCACTTTACCACTTTGTAAGAGTACGATGAGGAACTGAGGCAAGGAATGTAGGCCACACATTCATTCAGATAAAGATTGGTGGTAAGCAGACCTAGAAGGTTTTAAAACATGCTGTGGCCAGGTACCAGTGGCTCACACCTGTAATCCGAGCTGCTCAGGAGGCAGAGATCAGGAGGATCAAAGTTTGAAGCCAGCCTGGGCAAATTGTTCAAGAGACCCTATCTCAAAAAAACCCTTCGCAAAAAAGGGCTGGTGGAGTGACTCAAGGTATAGGCCCTGAGTTCAAACTCCAGTACTGGCAAAAACAAAACAAAACAGTAGAATCTGAGCAGAGGAAGAGACAGGAAGAAAAGGGGAGGGGATGAGACAGGAGGGAGAGAATGGGACGAGCAATGCCAGGACAGAGGGACACCTGGTGGGAGGGCTGCTGAAGGCTGGGAAGAGGGTGAGAACCGATGCTCAGAACGATTTGGAGGGACAGCGAATGCCACATAGGGGCCCAGAGACGAGGGTGCTTCCCTTCAGCTATCTGTGGGGTTCTCGGGACCTTTGTTAAGTCACGAGGGGATGAGGGGTACAAGAAGAAAGTTCTGGAACCCTGGCCCAGAGACAGCTCACAAAGGAGCACGAGCAGCCCCAAGCCCTCTGAGACCTCACACCTGTTTACCACAGCTTCCGGAGACTCCTACAGAACCCTGCAGCCCAAAGAGCTCAGGAGTCCTGGAGCTTGGATGGCACCAGGATGAGAAACAGAGAAAGGAAAGAGGGCAAAGGTCGGTGGGAGGGACATATGTGAAAGTGACCAACCGCAGGGCAGAGAGGGAGACACTGGGAAAACAGGAAGGGCCAGAGTCAAGGGCAGGGAGAAGGGGGGCACAGTGGGCAGAGAGCAGATTCCCGAGCCCAGGAGACAGGAAGGCAGGAAGAGCAGGAAGCTGGGACCCAGAAGACAGCACTGGAGGTTCCCATCCTGCAGCAGGAGTGGCCTCAGGGGTGGAGTCACTTTCAGCCCATGCGGCCTCCCTGCTAGAGGATGAGGAGCTGGAGCCCTGGGGAAGCCCTGGGTGCCCTGCCACCAGCCTGGGAGGCAGAGGGGAGAGAACAGGGGAAAGTCTCATCTTTCCTCTACTGGGGACAAACAGCATGCCGCATGCTGCCTTATCTCATCCACTGTCCACAGTCCAGACCCAGAGAGGGAGCTCTGTGGCCAGAGTCTCACTGGACCCTTCCTGGTCCCCACAAGGCAGGGCTGTCCAGTGGAACTTTGGCAGTGATGGAGGTCCTGTGTCTGCCCTATCCCCTCACACAGCAACTGTTAGCCACATGTGCCTTTCATGGTCTTGTGACTAATGTGACTGATGATCCAAACCTGAGATTTTATTTCATCTTAATTAATTTGAAGTTCAGTATCTATGTGTGGCAATGGCTGTCACAATGGACACAAACTCAGGTCCTCTCCTCTACTTCAGAGGAATGGGCTCAGCCAGGAGTTTCTGGTATTGGGAGGCATTAACTCTTTGCAAGTAAAATTCTATACAGGAGCACAGTAATGGAGTAACGGGCTCACATCAACCTGTCCAAGGCCGGGCACAATCCCTCACACCCATCCTGGGAATTCAAGGGCTCTGTGGGCACAGTTTGTAGACAAAGTCTATGGTGCCAGTGTGAGACACCTGCCCCTAGAGGACAGTGGCTGATTTAAGGTGGCACCAGAGAGACATTTAAAAATTTTTAATATTTGTGAAATTATCTTAAGTACATTAGAAAAACATTAGTTTTACATATATGATAGTGAAACAGAACTTCATTTTTAAATGTATTTAAGTGACCGTGAATGTGATTTAAAAAAATGATAAATAACAGCACATTGGTTCACAAATATGTCAAAACCAGTGGATCACAAAAATGGCACACACGGCAGGAATGAAAGGAGGATTGTGGATCTGCCTTGGGATTAGGGCCTAGGGCCCCAGCAGTAGCAACATCCCAGGGGCTTGTGGGAAATGCAGGAGCTCCTCAGCCAGGAGCTGCACTTGAACAAGAGCCCCAGGGAATTGGTAGGCACCAGATGCTGGGGAAGTTCAGCTGCTCCCAGGGGCCAGCAGCTCTGGCATTCCAGGGCTGAGTCCCAAAACTCCACCTGCAACCAAGAGTCCCAGGCCTCAGAGAAAAGTGATAGGCACTCCCAGCTCCATCCACAGCACACACCCACACACACATTTGCACATACCTCAACATGCATGCGTACATACACATGCACATATGCACTCACGCACCTGTTCGCACATGCACACATGCAACCCTGAGGCATGGCTTGCCCCAGCTCTTGGGAGGAACCTCCTTCTCCCACTACCCGAGCTGGGCCAGTCCCCACGCGACTCAGCATTTCCTCTGCACAATCACCTGCTGGCTTCTTCACTCCTATTTGCACTGTGTGTCCCTGTGTTCCCCGAGGGAAAGTGAGCAGGTACCTTGGGCAGAAAGGGCTAGGAAAGATGGTCCTGTCCCAAGGATTCCTTTAAGTCTCTGAGCCTAGCAGTTTCCTGGCACATAGTACTTGTGCAATAAAGATTCAGGTGAGTCAAAGAAACATTCTGAAATGCAGACATCTCAGTGTGCTTAAAGTGGAACAAGCATGAACCAGGCTAGTGCTCAGAGTGCACTATACGTCTTCAACTTATCAACTAACTGTTGTTGAGATTCAACCAGATCCTGACACAAGGGAGAAAAGGACAAACAGGACATGCTACCAGCCATAGCCCAGAGGGGACAGATATGATGTACTCTTCAGAAACTCTTAGAAACTAGGTGGAGAACAACACAAAGGATTTTCCTAAGTTGAGAAAGAAGAAGGTGCTCTTGGCAGAGGGACAGCCCAGAAAATATACAAAGACACAGCACTTTCCTGAAGGTGAAAAGTCTAGCTTCTGGAACCCAGGTATGAAGGGGTCAAATTCCCCTAAGTGCTATTTAAAAAAAAAAAATCCTCAATGCCTTACAAACAAAGCTAAGGAGTTTGGACTTTATCTTGTGGGGAACTGGGAGCCCCAGATGGTGGTTAAGTAAGAATAGGATCGCCAGCATGAGCAAATGATTGAAAGCTGCATGACCTCCGGGTTAGTGGGGTAAGAACCTGGAACCCTGGCACAGGCTTAGTGGCCCACACCCAGGCAACTCATTCAGGGCAGGGCACCATGGTTCTCTGCCTCTTCCAGAAATCAGAAAACTCAAGCATGCTGACCTTCTGTCCTGGAAAGAATTGTGTCCTGATTGACACAGGCACAGAGAAGTTCCAGCCCACAGGAAGGGTTCTTCAGAAGGCCATGGCACGCCCCTTGAGGATCAGCTAGGTTGAAACCCCTGTTTCTGGGGCTCCAGACACCCCAAGAGCTGAACTCCCTACCCTGCCTCAAGCCCCCTGTGCAGTGCCAATGCTTCTCCTAAAGGCTCTTGAGAACCACCTAGGAGAGATTCAGGAATTGTGCCAGATGGTGGTTAAACACAGCCATTGTGAAGAACTGTATAAACTACTGATTGCACAAATCATTTAAAACAGAGGTAGCAAATACTCAAAGGAGTATCATTCAGTGGTAATAAAACCCTTTTCCTAATTACTTACCATACTATTAGCTTTGAACTCCTGAGGTATTATATTGCCTTGTTTTCATTATATTGCGCTTTTACCATGCATTGCTGTGTTCATAGATCATGCATGATGGGAAATGAATATAAAGATGTGACGCACGTCTGCCTTACCTCCACACTCAGTGACCTCACACTGGTAACTTGAATGGGCCACAGTGGGCATATTTACACCACAGAAATTGGCAACCTACAAATCAAGGATTTTTTTTCCCCCTGCAGAGTGGGTGGTTAAACACTTGGCAGTCCGCCATCCATCTCCACCCTCTGCACTGCCATCTCCCTATGGAGGCCCCCACCCCCACCCTTCCTTTCCATTCTGTCAGCTCCAGCAGTGCAATTGGCCTTGTCAGATTACAGCCATCAAATGGATTTCAGGATAGCACGGTGACCTGAGTGACTATCCCATTTGTGTTTACTTGGTCCTGTGATGGGGTTATCGGGGTGACTCCTTGTGCTGCCCAAGCCACACCACACACCACACCCAGCCTCACACACTGGATGGGCTCCAGAGTGTGTGAATGGAGGAAGATGCTGGCCTGACACCTCGGGCAGGAAATTAAAGAGAGGCCTACCTTCATCAAGCCTACGAATTCCAAGTCACTTCGGGTTCCATGTGACCAGCAATGGTGCTGAGCATCTTTCTGTGGTTCCTAGTTCCTGTGTGTCACTGCCGAGCCAGGAACCCTCCAGGAAAACTCATTTATAAAATGACAACAAGAACTTATAAGCAGTTACCTGGAGGCTGCAGATGCCTTCTGTCAAAAGGATTCAAGGTTAGGAAGGCAGCTGTATTGATTTGAAGCTCAGAGACCCCATGCAAGAAAATACCTGTGCTCTGGTTACTGCTGTTGTGTGGGGAAACAAATCCTCTGTCCAGGGGAGGGGATAGCCCTGTCTGCGGATTACTGAGACTTACTTCCCATGGGTTTAACTTCTTGGGACTATCTTCATGACCTTGGAGTTGATAAGGGAGGAATTTCTCAAGCAGGACATAAGAAATAAATCAAAACCTGGGGCCTGTGGCTCACATCTGTAATTCCAGCTACTCAGGAAGCAGAGATCAGGAGGATCACAGTTTGAAGCAAAGCTGAAAATAGTTTGCAAGGCCCTATTTCAGAAAAAAACCCACCACAAAAAAGGACTAGTGGAGTGGCGCAATGTATAGGCCCTGAATTCAAATCCCAGTACTGAAAAAAAAGTGGAAGGAAGGAAGGAAGAAAACACAAAGAACACTAAAAGACAAGACTGATGAATTGGACTTTGTAGAAGTTAGGCCTCTTTCTTCATTAGAAGACACCACTGATAGACTAGCAAGGCAACCCACAGACTGAGACAAAATTGTAATACAGAAAATGGGCATATGGCCCATACACAGAATATAGAAAGAAATGCAACTCAGTTAAAAAAAAAAAAAAAGAACCCAGTAACAAGTGATCAAACACTTACACAGCGACTTCACAGAAGAGGCCCAATGAGCATATGGAAAAATATGCAGCCTGGATAGTCACCAGGGAAATTAAAAGGCACAATGAACTGTCACCACACCCCCACAACAGTGGGGAAAACTCTAAGAAGAGAATGACAAGTGTAGGTGAGGATGCACAGCAGCCGAAACTAATGGGAGTGTGAACTGGTACTGCCACTGTGGAAAGTAGTTGGGCAAGATCTCAAAAAGCTGAGCGCACACCTACCCATGGCCCAGGAGTTCCCAGCACTGAGCGCAGCCATCCACCAAAGGGACGTGCTAGAATGTTCATCTCAGTACATGATGCCCCCAAAGTGGAACAACACAAACATCTCACAGTTGACTGGAGCGTATTTTTACACCATGGACGCTATAGCACTAGACATGAATGACTCTCGTGACAACAGCAAGCAAATGCAGCCAGACAGAAAAGAGTACAAGCCACATGATTCTGTCTTTGTGAAGGTCAAGGTGGGCAAGACCACGATAGTGTACTCTTTGAAGGAGGAGGCAAGGGGTGGGAAAAAACATGATCTAGAATCTGAGATTTAAATATCAAAATAGTTTCTCCTGCTGCATTGTGGGCTTTAATTCTTCTTTGCTTTTGAGATAGAAGATTCCAGGTCAGGCAGTTTGTCTGAGGACACCTCTACCTCCCTGTAGACCCCCTTTTCCTCTGCTACCAGCAGGCACGAACTGCAGGGACAGCCCAACTAGGAGTTGTCCCTTATATTGATTTTATTTTGGCTTCAAGTAAAAGTTCCACTAGCAGCTCTGCTTTCTTGTGTTTTAATTTTATTTCACATTTTCTTATCTCTTGCCAGGTACCAGGCACTGTTTATTGTATATTATTTATATTATGTTTATTGTATATTATTTATTGTAATACTAACTGTTCATTGTATATTATTAATACTAACTTATTTACAGTGTTACTCATTCATTAAGCCTTCTGGGCACTTATAATAATAATGGCCTCCTTACTGAGCTCTTCTTAAATGTCAGGTAGTAAATTCTCAGTTAATCCTCACAGGAGCCTTTCCTTAGGGGGGGTGGAGAGAATAGAGAATAGGTTTGTTCCCTTCCCTTTACAGGTTCAGCGACATTAAGTTACTTGCCCAAAGCTACACACACAGCTAAGTCTGTGACAGTTTGGATACAAACCCAGACTCTGCTTTACTACAAAGCACCAGGTATTGTGACATCAGGGGACCACCTTCAAGTAAATCACCTTGCAGGACTGGTAGAAATAGGTTTCTTGGGTCTCCCCTTGGCCTAATGAATGGAAATCCATGACCCCTACTCTGGCCCAGTATTCCACACAAGTGGTTCAAAACCCAATTCTGGTGCACACATAGGCACAGAGACCCCCTGAGTGGATGGAGTGACATTGGGGTCCACATGGCCCTTCCTCCCCCCTGGAGACAGGGGAGACATCCCTTACTTTGGCAGTGCTTGGGATAGAACCTAGGACCTCATGCATGCTAGACAGCAAGCCTCCCACTAGGCTACACCCCTAGTCCCCCTTACTTCCTTCTGGTCTCTGGACAAATGTCATGTCTGGGAAACCCACCTCTCTGACTGCTGGTCCCTTTGTTTTGCCTAAGTTGTCTCTTGTGTCTTGGAATTATATACGGACTAGGTTGAACTATATGAAGTTGTCCCCGTGTAGGTCAAAGCCTGGTTGAAGATATCCTGTGACATTTAAGCGTTTCCCTCCATCAGAATGTCCCTTACAGCGTGTGAACGACAATGCCTGGGCACTGGGTAAGCGATGGGTAGGGGGTTGAAGGAAGTTGATCCCTCCAAGGCGCTCAGCAACCGATGCAAAGAGGGGTGTGGGAACGAGGAGGGGTGCGGCCCTGCGCCCCGCGATCTCCACCGGACGTCTTCCCAGCCCTGCGGCCAGGCGGGGTGGGGCTCGCCGTCATCCATTTACCAGCCTCGCCCCTCCGACGGGCGCGCCGTTAATGAGATTAGCAATTAAAAGGCGGGCGATCGGTGGCGGACGGGGCCACCCACAGGCCGAGCCGGGCGGGAAGGCGCCACAGACACAGCCGGGCCGCTCGGACGCGGGGTGCGGGCCATGGAGAAAGCGCGGCCGCAGTGGGGCAACCCGCTGCAGTTCGTGTTCGCCTGCATCTCCTACGCCGTGGGCCTGGGCAACGTGTGGCGCTTCCCCTACCTGTGCCAGATGTACGGCGGAGGTGAGTGCCCGCGCTCCGCGTCCCCGACGCTCGCTCTCTGCGTCGGGTCCCGCGCGCCCTGCAGTGCGCGCGCCTGGGGTGCGCGCGGGGATGGACACAGCAGCCTGCAAGACCCCGAGGATCCGGGTGCCAGCGTCGCTCCCGGACACCCCTCCTGCCCCAGCTCGAGCTGCAGCTCCGGGGCGGCCAAGTCAGGCCAGAGCTGTGGAGGCGCGGGTCGCTGCTCTCCTCTCCAAGGGAGGGGGACAGGTGGCGTTGGCTTGACTTCTTAGGGAGTAAAATGAAGTAGGAAATTGTCTCCTTCAACAGAAACCCGTCATACAGCTTCCCGATCTGAAATTTAAGTCCCAAGGCAACAGGTTGAAACTCAGGTTACGAGGATCTGGAGCAATTCTTCAATTTCGTTTTAAGGAGAAGATTAGTTTGAAAGAAATTGGTTTGAGTTGGGTCTCACAGAAGGCAAGGAAAACAAATGATTCCACATCTGGAGTTTTTTTTTGTTTGCTTTTTTTTTTTAAAGTTTTCTCTGAACCCTGGCTGCAGTTGTGGGTAGAGAGATGCCACACACTCAAGGGCTCTCTCCCTTAGCGGTGCACAGCTGGGAACTCCTCCCGGGCACACCAAAGACCCTCAGAAAGGCCACGTCCTTTCAGGAGGGCAGTGTGGCAAGAGGGAGCTAAGTTTTGGCGTTAAGTTTTTTCTCCCTTGTTTCATTTTTTAGCGTAATCAGCATTCTAACAGAAGGTAGACTTCAGAAGGAAGACCTTCTTTTACAAGACCAGAGCGCTGGAAGCCTCCTCAACTCTGCACTAGACGGGACCCAGTCAGTAAGGGGCATCCACGCAGTGGGGCTCTTGTCAGCCGTTAAGGCAGAGTTTTCATAAAATTTCATCTGAGTATTTTCTTATATATTAAACGGAGGGAGAAGAAGTTGGATTCAAAGCTGTATAAAATGGATGTAAAATTCTAAACAGTTGTGTTTAAAATATGCAGAGAAAAGAGAATGAGGGCAATACCAAAGTGTTAACAATAACAAAGTGTTTTATTTTTTATCTTGTGCTCTGTGAGTGTGTGTGTCTTCAAATCAGCACGGTTTTTTTCTCCATACACAGGACAGTGTAAGATGTTAGATCAAGTAATTACACAATTTAATCCAATAAGACCATCAAGACCTAAACATTGATCCCTCCTCCTGTCACCCCCACCAGCTCAAAATCAACTAAACAAAAGATTAATCCATGGAGTTTGAAAACCAGCACATTCTTAACACTCTGTTTCCTTCTTTAAATGGAAGTGTACAAATGCACCATTGCTGTGATGTGCTCTCAGCTTCAGAGCTGGCCTTGGGAGGGATTATTTGTCAGAAGGAGATTTTCACATCCTTTTCTGCTCAGTGCACCATCAGGATACTTTATTCTGTGTATACAATTCCCAGCTGCCACGCCAGGTGAACCTCACTGCCACATGACAGCTTACCTCCTTGTTTATAAGGACACCATCGCCAGAACAGTCTGCAGGTGGGCACGGGTGGAGCTGACTGGTTCTGAAGTCAAATATGTATCTAAGAGTTGCTAGGGAACCTTCCAGACCGTCAGGACTCAGGAAGAAGAAACAAGGAGAGATCCTGCTCTGGTATGGAAGACACGTGGTCTGTTTGGGTGACAGACAAATGACTGGGGGCTGGATAGAGAATGGTGGCCAGGTGGATGCATGGGTGATGGGCAGATGAATGGGGATGCCTGTAGGTCAGGTAAATGGTGAGTGTCTCCAGAATAAAGACCAAACAACTTGTCTGGTACACCTACCTGATATTTCTCCCTCATTCCCCATCACTCATCTTCAACCCTCCCCCCAGCCCCCAAGCCCTCTGAGCAGCCTTCTGTCCCCAACACGTACTTCCCTGCCTTCCTTTCCCGCAGGCACATTCTCCACCGGGCTCTGCTCTCAGCCTGGAGAACTCCTATGCTACCCTCTCCTCTGCCCTTTCTGATGTCCCCACTACCTGCACTTGTAGCTCTCAAGTTTTCCTGCCTCCCTGCCCACCTTGTAGTCTCTATAATGGGTGGGGCCAGAGGAGGCACCCAATGAACACTTGTAGAATGAATGAGCAAGGTCTGCTATGCAAAGCAGTAGAATAAATGAGTCACCTGCCCAAACCCCAGTGTTTACACCACCCCTCTCCTCCACGTGAGGGACACACCAGCCACATCAGGGCAGACTCCAAAGGGTGTATAACCTGCTCAAAGCTGCAAATGCCTGGCCAACAAAGAGCTTGTTTATAAACTGTGAGCCTGGCTGTGCCAAATACTTTCCAGAATCAAGTGGATTAGAGTCTGTGCCGCTTTCCTCAGCCCGTTCCCTTCCTCTCCCTGGGCCAAGCCCCAGAGAGAGAATGTTAATTCTGTGCAGCTGTGGCCACCAGCACACACACACACACACACACACACACACACACACACACGGCAAAGAGAACTTCAAATCATGTTTTGTTTTTTGTTTAAAGTCAGCCTGTCAAAGTTCACAAAGAAGCCAGGGACATAGATGCTCTGAACACCAGTGTGTGAAAACAAAACACGGGCATGGACAAAGTGTGGAGAAGTGACAGCAGTTGTGGGACTGGGGCAAATATGGATGTTTTTCTCTTAAATTTTCTCTGCGTGATATTTGAATGGGGGGTGGATCAGAGGATGCCCAGTGAGGGAAAGGAACAGTGACACTCAGAGTTGATTCTCTATTTCCTCTCAACCCCCCTACTCCAATGGAAGGGGTATACCCATAGTGGGGATATACTGAGAAACCCCTTTGAATGTCAACTCAAATATTAATGAAAATAGCTACAGTGGGGAGGGGTACTAGTGGGAGGGGGCGGAGTGAATGAGGGAGATGAAGGTGAGGGTATATGGTTGATGGACTTCATATACCTATATGAAATAGAACCAAAAAAACCTCTTACAATTGTTTTAAGTGGGGCGGGGAGGAAGTTGAGGGGGCAGGTGATGGGGGTGATATAACTAATGTACAATATAAGCCTAATTGGAATTGTCACTACGAATCCCCTCCTGTATAATGAATATATCCTTTAAAAACATTTTTTTAAAGCCCCTATCCTCTCTGAGGCCAGAAGCCAGATCTTCCAACCCTTCCTTTAACTCTGCTCACCCCAAATTGCTTCAAGTACTACATCTCGAATGAGAGGAGAGCAGGATTTAGCATTTCTAAAAGCTCCTTGTGTGGCCCTTGCTGCTGGTCCATGGACCACACCTTACAGGAGGGTCACAGGTGCTCATGGGCCCCCACTCTACCAGCTGCTGGGGAGCTGTCGGGGTGAGGGGACTTGGTGGAGAGAGCAGGACCTAACTGATAGCAGTTGCTATTTATGGTGGGGTAAATCCTCCCACCATGGCAGATTACAGATTGCCACCATATTGTCCCAGAATGTGGGGATGGGAAGAGTTGGGGACCGTTGGTGCTGTGAGCTGGTCTGTGCCAGCCCTTGCATGCAACTGCAGCCATGCTCAGGTCAGCACCTAGCCTGGGGCTGATCCCCACTAGATTGTCCAGGGAGGATGGAGAACTGCAGTGGTGCTCACTTACAGTGTGTGTGTGTGTGTGTGTGCGCGCGCGTGTGTGTGTGCACACACGTGGGTGCATGTTCAGGTTCGGATGTGTTGTTTCTGCAGTTCTCCTGGGTGGGACAGAGTTTTGGAGGCCATAAAGCATTAAGTACGTACCATTTCCAAAGTGAACTGCAGATGACAGGTCCCTCAGTTATGGCTAGGGCCTCAGAGAGGCCACACCAGCTGCTCCTCCTGGTGTCTCCAGTGTCAGTCCTAGTGACAAGCCCTCCACTGGGCTCCTGGCACATGCCAAGCATGCTGGAGATCATCTTCCGCAGAAATCCAGTCCCACCTTCTCAGCACTCCCATGGTGGGTCCTGTCAGCCACAGACAGGAAACATATGCAGAAAAGAAAAGGGTAGCCATCTCTGTGTTCAAGAGGGGCTCTCTCCTCAGCACCCCACAGCTTGTGTTTAATAACAGCTGGATAGGAGTGGCTGCATCACAGGTCCAGGCCTTCTCTCAGGAACCCCTTGTGAGGGTACCTTCCTCCCATAGTCTGTGACCCTTGGCCATGGCTTCACCTGGACATTGTGGGGGGCCTGGCCAAGAGCTGTGTATCCCCTATTTCCTCCTGTGTGGATCCCTTGTCTCTTCTGGTCCAGCCTCCTTTCCACCTGTTCCCCTCTCTGAGTGCACCCCCACAATGTCCAGTGTCCTCCCTCTCTGTCTGGCACCCTCTGCTCCTCACTTTTCTCAGGCAACCTCCTCCTTTCAAAATCAAAAGCCATCTCCTACGTGCAGGCCTCCTTGGGTGCCCAGGCTAAGCCATCCCTCCCTTGCAGTGCACTGTGGGGTCTGACATGTTCCACCCTGCTGAGGGGAGGCAAAGCGACCAGTCAGAACACAGTGTCCACCCACTGGTGGAGAAGCCTCTATCTGCCTGCATGTTAGAGTTACCAGGAACTGTGAAAATGCAGACACCTGTGTCCTGCCCCCAGAAGTCCTGACCGGGTTATCTTTAGGTGTGGCCTGTCTTCAGGAGTTTTAAAAGATCCACACAGGATTCTGCTGTGCAGTTTCACATCCTTTAATAAACAGGAAGAGGCACGGAACAATTAAAAAACAAACAATAGAAATCTTCCAGGCACTTAAGAAATATTCCTTGAATATCAGCCACAAGCCAGGACAGTGTAGAAGGGGAGGTGGCAAAGATGGCCATTACTCTGGGGTGGGAAGGGAGCAAATGTGGAAACACCCCATCAGCACACAGTGGGCGGAGCTTTCCTAGAGGGCTATGTAGAGAGTTTGCTGAAATAACTCGAGAACTCATTGTCCAAAGATTCCATCGTCCAATCCAGGCAGTGACAGAGTAGGAGCTCATCAGGGAGGAGGAACAGTTTGAAAAGGGCACAGAGAGCATGTGTTTGAAGGGAATGGCTGGAGACTCCAGGTGGCTGGGATCCATGGGCTGCGACCAGGGCAATGGCAGGAGAGGCAGTAGGATGGAGAAGAAAGTCAGTTTGTCCTCAAGGCCCTTGAATCACAGGCTGAGATGGAGGAATTTGACGCCAAGGGCAAAGCCAGGGTTTAAGCAGGGGAGTGGTGGGGTCAGAGCTGCTGTTTGGACACTGCAGGATGAAGGCCTGGGATGCCTGGGTAGCAGGTGAAGTGAAGAAGCTGCCAGAACTGATGGACACAAGGAAGAGGGAAGAGATAGGAGAATTCTAGAAGTCTTAGACCAAAAAGGTCAGGGATATGATTTTTCCTCATATGTGCTTTTGTTTTTTGTTTTCAAAATGTTGACTGGATTTGACTCTGAATGGGAAACTTTAGGGAAAATAAAGACAGAAGACAATGAATGAGGACAAGGAAGGACTGGGGTGGAGTGTCACATTGAGTAGAGCAGTGGTTGTCTAACTAGTTCCTGGACCAGCACCACCTGGGGTGTCCTCCTTAAATTAACATTGGCATGCATGTGTACACATGTCCCAAGAATTAAAAATCAGGATAAAGAATCCCTGTTGGGGTTTTTTTGTGGAGCACAAAAGTATGTAAGTGGAGGAGACAAAGAGTTTGAAGTCTGAGTTGACTTTTCCCTGAAAATAGTGGACCCTGGCTTTTCTGTCTCTGTGTGCATCAAAGGAGACACAGCATGAGGGGAGGGCCTGCAGGGATAAATGGCACACGGAAGGAACTCTCCTCCAGTGAGATTCTTGGGTTTAACAGATAAGGTGTTGCTATAGTAATTAGGAAAGTAAGCAATTGCATGATCTAGAATAACCTATTCTGTTGTTATAAATATAATACATGTTCTTGGCAGAAATGTGCAAAGAATAAAATACAAAATTCCCTGAAATTCCCCCACTTAGAGGTAAATAACTACTAACATTTTTATTTGGCAAATTAGAACCACATTTTATACGTCATTTGATAGTTTGCTCTTAAAATTAACCTATTGTAATCATGCTGTATTCTCTGAAAATATAAATTTAAATAGCTCTGTAGAATTCCAGTTACAGAGGTAACAATGTATTTAACCATTCTCCAAATGTGGAACTTTAAGTGGCATAAAGTTTTACACTGTTATGATTTAGTGGTCACCATCTTTTAGTAAAGGGCTTTGACTTATTTATATTTATTATCAGCTTATGTTTGCTGTTATTTTTTCATCAAGTTTTCTCTCTCTTACTGTTTGCTTTTTGTTGTATTTTTTTATCTTTTACAATATAAAGTGTATTTTCATTTTTTTCTCAAGTGACTTAGAAGTTCTTTTATTCCAGTAGTAGTTGATTTAATTTTTAAAAGATGTATTTATTTCCCATAATTATATCAAGATTAATTATTATTTTTGCTATCTTGTGAAAGCTGAAAGCTTTAGCCTACTGTCTTGTTCCATTTTCTGTTGGTATAACTGAATACCACAGACCAAGTAACTTATAAGGAAAAGATGGAAATCTGGCTCATGGTTTTGGAGGGTGGCAAGTCCAAGAGCATGGTGCGTCGTCTGCTTATCATCTGGTGAGGCTTTGTGCTGTGTTATAACAGGGTCAAGGACCTTGTGAATCAAGGGAGGACAAGTATACCAGAGAAAGCTTGCTTTTATAACAAAGCCACTCCCTCAATAACTCACTAATTCATGAATTCATGAATCCAGAGCCCTAACAAGCCAGTCACTGCCCAAAGGACCTTCCTCCACATTTCATTAACAAATGAGCTTGGGACTTAGGTTTCCAACTCATGAAATTTGGGGGACATAGTCAAACCATAGCATGCTTTGACTTCTTACTCTCTTCCTCACCCCATCCCACTATGCAATTTTTGTTGACATAATCTGGGATTTCACATACATGACAACAATGACTTTTCTATTAATATTACATTTCTTCCCATTCAGGAATTCCTTTTTACTTTGACATTATCACAATGAATCAGTAGTTATCCTTTTCAGACTTGATTCTGCCTTGCTTGTTTGTTCACCATTATCTAGTTCTTTTCTAACACAACTCCAAAATTGAATTCTCCCCTTTGCTCTAACACTGCAGTTCATCTGCAAATATTTTTTTCAAGAAATGAGCAGATGGCTTTCTGATCATTTCTGAGACTATCATTCTTTTGTAACCCCATGAAGGGGTTACAATCTTTTTTACTCAAAAATCTATATAATAGACACCTTTCTTCAGTTCTGTAAGGGCAAACTCTGCAGCCAATTTTATTTTAATTAGTTCTTAGGGATCCTGGATACCTAAAATACCAAATAAATTTATGTGCTCTCAACTCACACACAGGAAAACGGCTTGTAGGATGGGTTCTCATGTGTGCCCTGCCTGTTGTGTCTGTAGTGCTTTCTCCCTGAGATAGAGTGGGAGCTTGGCCTTGTTGGCTCCATCTCTTCTCTGTTTCTAAGATGTCCATCTCTTTCTTTTCCTCTGGCTTGCAGGATGACTTCTTAACATTATGGTTTGACTTCTTACCTCTGTTGGGTCTTAAATTCAGCCGTGATACTTTTTCATCTCTGTAATACCCTTTTGCTTCTGCCTTGCTTGTCTCTGTCATTGACTAATGCTGTTCTATAAACACAACACCCTCTTCACTTTCTTCTGTTTCTCACACCAAATGGATTTTAGAGGAAGATGTGCTCTGGTACCCTTTTAATTTGATCCACTGTGTCTTGTCACCTTCTCTGAGGACGGTGTAAATTACTTCCTCTCTGTTTCCAATACAGATGCAAAGGAAAGGCAGAGGTTAAAGACGTTCTAGATGAAATTTTTTTAAAACACTTTTTTTAAGAAACCTGATGAATTTTACCAGACCTTTCCATCATTGCTCCCCCATAATAGCCTCATGCCCTTCACCCAAGCAAAACCACTACTGTAGAACAAGTACCATCAGGCAGTCACTTGACAATATTTATTAAGCACCTACTCTGTGCCAGGCCCTTTGTCAGGTGCTAAAGCTGAGCGGTGAACCAGGCAGGCCCCATCCCTGTCCTTGGTGAGCTTCTTGGGGGACTGGGAGTGGGCAGAGCAGAAGACACTCAAGGTGAGGACAAGCAGCTGGTGAGGCCAGAGATAGGACCCAAGCTTGGTTTTGGGTGATCTGGAGAAGCTGATGGAAGAAGTTATATGCATGGAAGTTTCATGAATCCTGAGGTCTTCCTTCCTGCATTTAGCAAGCATCCCCTGGGCTCCAGTGCTCTGCCCAGACACCAGGGAGAGGAGACGTTCACAGCATTTCCACAGAGGTAACTTGCAGAAAGCAAGTCCAGAAAGCAGGGGATCGGGGCTGTTTAGTGAGGACAGACAGGGAAGCCACTAAGGAAGTCAAGCAGAGACTTCTTTGGGCAGAGAACCCAAAGAAGGGAGAAAGCATCCAGGCCAGGGACAGCCCAGTTGAATGCAGAGGCCACCTAACAGGAGGGAATGCAGGGAACAGGAGGCCTCAGAAGCCCAAGGAGAGGGCATGGATTTTATCCTAGATGGAAGGAGGAGCCAGAGAGTTCAAACAGGTGAGAGATGGAGGGATGGGAGCCAGAGGGCCATGGTCACAGAAGAACCCAGGGAGACAACTGTAAGGTGGGAGCCAGAAGACCAGCATGGAGGTGGTGCATGGATGTGGTGGGGGCAGGTAACCAGGAGATGAGAGGAGCAGGAATTAACCACATCCCTGCATGCAATCCCCAGTACTGCTTAAAAAGAAAAGAAAAGAAAAAAAAAAAAAACAGAATTAACCACATGACATTCTATCAACTGTCCTGTGGCTGTGAGTGTCCCACTCCCCCAGGCTAATGGAGAGTTAACACAGGGCCCCAGTGGTTCCCTGCATGGTGAACCACTAGGAAACACTAGGACATGGAAGAGATGATGGAATTAGGAAGTTCATATCCAGCAAGAATCATTAGTCCGGCCTGGTGCGGTGGCTCACACCTATAATCCTAGCCACTCAGGAGGCAGAGATTAGGAGGATCACAATTCAAGGTCAGCCTAGGCATAAAGTTTGCAAGACCCCATCTCAACCAATGGCTGGGTGTGGTAGCCCATGTCTCTCATCCTAGCTTTGCAGGGAATGATTGTAGTCTAGTCACCAGGCATAAAGAGAGACCCTACCTCAAAAAATAACCAACAGGAAAAAGGGTTGGGGCTTGGCTCAAGTGGTAGAGCACCTACCTAGTAAGCTGGAGATTATAAATTCAATTCCCAGAACTGGAAAAAAAAAATCATGATGACACGTCAAACTACAAGGCAAAAGTCTGAGAAATCAGATTGCTAACTGGTCTCAAAATTTCTCCTACAAGGAACTTTCTAGTTTCTAAGAGGAAAATAGTAATTTCAGCAGAGAAAGCCATCAGACACCACCTTAACAATATGAGGAAAGTCAATATCGCCAAGAAGGGGACAGGGGACACCGTGCTTCTGAGCAAAGACACCAGGTCACTTTAGTGCTTCTGCCAAAACACTCAAAGGAGAGACATTCCACAAACTAACTGACTGGTCAACTTCTCCAGTGTCAAGGTCACTACAGGCAAAGGAAGCCTAAAGAACTTTACAACAGGCCGTGTGTGATTGGCACCTGGATCCTACACCAAGAAATCGGTAAAATGTCAATCAAGTCTATATAGTCAGTTCCCTGATTTTGCTAACTGCATGGGATGAGGTAAGAGAACCTGGTTTATACGGAATTCACGTGAAAAGTACTGAGAGGCAGGAAAAGGAAGAAAGCAGTGGCTGTGGGTTGCCAGCATGGCTCCCGCCACTGAAGGTCCCTTACACTGTGGCACTTGGTGCAATATGGCTGGGGACCTACTGTCCTCCTGCAGGTGGTCCCTCATCCTCAGGAGCCTAGATGCCTTCAAGACATAGCACTCTCAAGGCTATGAAGTCCATGAAGGAGACATGGACTCTGGGACACACATAGCTGCCTTTCCACCACATTCTATGTGCAGAGTATGTGCCGAGGGCAGCCAGGATTCACGGGTGGGGACACAGACCCCACCTCTTCATGAGAGGAGCACTGAAGACTGGGAGGCCATATTAAATCCACCCAGTACGTCCCCTCAGGACGCATGGGAACAAATGCCCCCTTCCTAGACCCTGTCTCACACTAAGGTCTCTTTGTACATCAGATTTTTTTTTGAGGTACCGGGATTTGAACTCAGGGTCTTCACCTTGAGCCACTCCACCAGCCCTTTTTTGTGATGGGTTTTTTCAAGATAGGGTCTCAAAAACTATTTGCCCAGGCTGGCTTCAAACCACGATCCTCCTGATCTTTGCCTCCTGAGTAGCTAGGATTACAGGCGTGACCACTGGTGCCCGGCAAACATAAGAATTTTTGTATCTAAGGAGCATGAGAGTGGTTGGTCAGAAGAGAATTGCAGGTTTTCAAACTGATGTGAAACAAATTCTTCTCTTCTTGAAACAGTTTTACCTGCAGCAAATTCTCCTTATCTTTAATGCCAGTTCCGAGTTTGACAAATGAATTCAGTAGTGTTTCCATCATGTGCCTGTGGCCAGTCCCTCCCCATTCCTTTGCCTCTGGCCACCACAGACCTATTTTCTTTTCTTACAGCTTTTCCTTTTCCAAAATGTCAAGTAAATTGAATCATTTTGCATCTGTCATCTTTTATGTAGCATAGTGCTTTTGCAACTCATTTATGTTTGAGGAATATCAGTCTTTTGTTCCTTTTTATTGGCTATGTAGTATTCCATGGCATGGATATACAGAATCTGTTTGTTCATTCACCCACTAAAGGACATTAGGTTGGTTCCAGTTTGGGCAATAATGAATATGCTATAAATATGTGTTTTAAGTGAACATTAGTAAATACCTAGGACCATTTACTGGGTTTTATGATAAGTAGTATGGGCTTAACTTCATAAGAAAACATCAAATTGCTACCTGAAAGGATTGCCCTGTATTAAGGTCCCCCCAGCAACGTGTGAGACTTTCTCCAAATCTTCACCAGCACTTGATATTGTCAGTATTTTAAAATATTAGCCATACGAATAAGTGTGTGGCATCTCCTTGTGGCTTAAATGTGCATCTTCCCAAGGCTCTCTAGTGTGGAGCACTAGTGCTATGGTTTGAATGAGCCTCCAAAAGTTCATGGGTTGGAACATAATCCCCAGTGCAGCGTTGAGAGGTGGGACATTTACGGGGTGATTAGGTCATGAGGACTCTGCCATCACGGGTAGATTAATGTCATTATCTCCGAGTGGGTTTGTCATAAAATTAGGTCCAGCCACCTCTGGCTCTCTTGCCCTGTTATCTTGCGGTGTGGGCTAAGGCAGCAGGGAGAGGAGCCCCCCTGATGCCAGCACCGTGCTCTTCAGCTTCTCCTCCTCCAGAACAATGAGCCGTGAATCGATCCTCTTTGTGAATTGCCCAATCTCACGGATTCGCTGTATTTTCAGTTGGGCATTTTTGTGCCTTGTTTGAATGGGTACTTTGTTTTTTTTCACGGAATTTTGGGAATCCTTTGTATATACTTGCTACAGAGTTTCCTCAGACACTGTGGTTTGTCCCTTCGTGTTCTAAGTGTCTTTCACAGAGCAGTGAATCCTCAATTTAGCAACATGATTTTCCATAGATGGTGCTTCTGCTGAGATCATAAAGGGTTTTTTCCCTATTCTTCTATAGTTTCATAGTTTTTGGTTGTACGTACAGGACTGTGATCCATTTTCAGATCTTTTCGGCATAAATTGTGTCATATGGATCGAGGACCACTATGTGCACATGAATGTTGATTGTTGTGGCGTCATTGTTGACAAAGCATTACAGGACACGTTGCTCTGAATTGTGGGTTTTCTGAGGGTTGGGGGAGTGATGAAATCATGAGAGGGCAGGGCTAATGGCCCCCACCCTGGTACCAGGCTTTGGATTTCCACCTGACCCTGGGCAGTGGGCAGAGAGGCAGGTCCTGCCAGAGAGAAGCTGACTGTGGGCCTTACCAGGCCTGTTGTGGTTACTGTTTGACACTTTGAGTGAAAAGTAGATTATCTTATAACTTCTGAGGACTGGACAGTTGCTCTGCACAGGTGTGGGAACATAGCCTTTATTCTTAGGTATTTCCTGGATGACAGCCACTGACCGCCTCACACTCCTTTGGCATAGAGAAGAACCTGGTGAATGACAGAAACAGTCTCTGCAGGCCCGGAAGGGACTGGGCCTGGAGAATTCTTACAGCACAGACCTGAAGGGAGAGGGAGGGTTGTTCAGGCCCCACCTGCACACAAGGAATGCTAGGTAGGCCAGCCTGGTGGTGTGGGCACTCACTTTCCTTCACCCATAGCTCCTGCTGTTCCCCTCACTGGTGTGGCCACAGGGCTCCACTTCTGTCCCAGCCATTCTACTTCTGGGATATGTGGGCCCATGAAGAACCAAGCGAGGTGAGCCCCTTGCCTCCCACAGCTTTGTTGAAGAAGGTAGGAAACTGGACATGGCCTGAGTGTCCCACGATGCCTGGATGCTTAGTTTCAGAGCAGAGCGCTCTGCAGCTGCTTGGGTGCTCAGATCTCCCTGTGCAGTAGGGAGAGTAAGTGAACTCCCGCGGGTGAGAGACGTGGGTGCAGGCCAGAGCACGTGTACCAGAGAGGCATCTCGTGTAACTGTCAGGTGTTTAAGCAGCAACATGAATTTCCTTGTTCACCCTAACACCTGAGCAGCCAGTTCCCTCTGCGGTAAGGCCTTACTCTGTCAGCTGTAGTGTTGTCACAAATCAGTTGGCATGGGGTCCTTCAGCTCCACCCAGATAGAAATCGTGGGTAGGCGAGGAGAAGCTCCTCCAGTTATTCTGGGTCCTTGGCGGGTGTTTGCAAGCTATGAGAGTTGGTGACAGCTGGCAGTGGCAGTTGGCTGGAGGCCTCTGACAGCTAGGGTAGTGGCATGGGAGTCTTGAGAGTCAGACCTCAGACAGAAGTGTTACAGCTCTTTTGCGCCTTGGGCTGGGACCTGCAGGGGGAGGTGTCTTTCCACTGATCCCAACGGATGGCAGTTTCACTTTCAGGGCAGCCATATCTGTCACTGCTGCTGCCGCCTGCATTATCACGAGCCCAATGGTGTCAGTGGGCCCAAGGCCACTCCCAGTGACAGTCCCCACTGCTGTGGGATCTGTCTGCTGCTGTTGCTGGGGCTTCAGACACCCTATAGCTGTCTTCCAATACCAAGGGCCTGATGGCCCCCATTGCCCAAGGATGCGTGCTCTTTCTGACACCCACTGCTACCTCCACTCTTCCCCTGCTTTTTCCCCATAGCTCTGGCTACCCTACAGCTGTCTTCTGTTCCTGTGTGCCTGAATGGTGGTGATTGGCTGAGCTCACTGATGTTCCCACTCCCACTCAGGTCCATGGCTCCCATTACCCCAAGAACCACTTGTCCTGCCTAATGCTTTTCTTTGTGTTACCAGCTTAGCTGCTGTACCAATGTCAAGAATCAAAAATGGGCAAAGGAGGGTGTCTCCTGGCTGCTCAGAAAGGGAGCTGAGCAGCCTGTACATAGTCAGAACGGGTTGTGACAAGGATGCCTGCACCAATCACAGCAGTCCCCTCATGCAAATGCAGGATTATATTTGCACCAATCATGGCACAGTGCTTGTCACCAGCCATAGCAGTACCTTATGCAAATGAAGGACTATATTTACACCAGTCATAGGTCTTCTGCTGGGCCACCAGGAATTGTTTCCTCCTCTGGCCTGGGTGGAAATGGCTATTGGGTCATCTGGAGTTTGCCAAGGTTTGTATGGCAAAACATCCAGTGTAAACTGTTTGCAGGGGCAGTGCCTTCTGGAGCCAGAGTGGTTGTGCTTTGGGTGCTGGCGTGAGGTGGTCCTGCTGCCTGGTTGGTAATCCTTTGCTCAAGGCAGCCAGTGTCCTGGCAATTAAGAAGATAAATCTCCCCAAACCCCAAATCTTAGTACACTTAAAGGAAAAATAAACTTTCGAAAGCACTTTCTACAAAGGCTCATCCGTTATAGTCTTTATCAGTATTTAACAGTGCTCTAACAAGGTTTAACTCCTACTCCAGTGTCCCAGGGAGAGGTGGGTCCCTATCATCTGTTTCAGTGTCAGGATTCTGCTTGAATCCAATGCTCTTCTCCCCCTGGACTTTTCTCAAATCCCCTGCCAAGTACCCAGGCGCTGGGCAGGGATGGCTGAGGAGCTACTGGGGTGAGGTTGGGATTGACACAGAAGAACTGTGGGCCAGCCCACTGTGGGGCAGAAGTGGGTATCCCTGTACAGCGCACCTGCCTCTCTGCATGTGTCTGACAATGGGAGTCCACAGCTCTGTTCACACACCTGGCTCCCCACCACCCCCAAGGGGAATTGTCTGCAGCTGGTTCCTTAAGAATTGATGGGTTTGAAGTTTTTCTGAATCCTAGCACCCTTCACAAAATGAAATTTTAGGTTGAAGATCTCTGTAATAAAACAGATATGAGTTAGGCATGGTGGCACATATCCTAGCACTCAGGAAAAGGAGGCAGGAGGATTCCCAAGTTAAAGGCCAGCCCGGGTGAGAAAAGGAAGGAAGGAAGGAAAGAAGGAAGGAAGGAAGGGAGGGAAGGAGGGAGGGAGGGAGGGAGGAAGGAGAGAAAGAAGGGAAGGGAAGGAAAGGAAGGAAGGGAAATCAATATAAAACAGATATACACAGAGGTACTCTGTAAAAGGAGGGTGTGGCCTGGAGCTCTGTATTGGGGCACTCTCACCTCCACACACTTACTCCAAATGTAAGTATGATGGCCTCTAAAGCCATCTCTGAAGATATCAGGCCTGCAGCAACATTCTGTGGCCCTGGACAACTCCAAGGCAACTAAAATCTCCCTCTTTGCACCCGGAGGGGGGTCTCTCTCCAGGACAGGGAGCAAGCTGCTAATCTCCCATACCAATCCCAGCTCAGAATGGAGCCAGGGAAAGTGATAGTTCAGATATCAGCTCCTGGGGGCACCATCAGAGCCAGGCACAGACCCTAGGGAAGTGGAGAGAAGAGAAGCTGGATGGACAGACTCAGAGAAGTGTTCAAAATATACAACTCAGTGATCCAGGATCTGAAATAGAAGATGGAATATGGGATTTGGCAGAAAGGCTGGACCAGCAGAGGCCTTTGAGGGGACACTCAATAAGCTGGGAACACCAGAAATTTGCCTCCCATAGAACAAGTATTCAAAAATTTCAACAACTGACATGACTCTGTGTCGTGGGATGAATGGATGGATGGTTGGATCAATGGATGGATGAATAGATGGATGGGAGGGTGGAAGGATGGATGGATGGACAAGTAGATGAGAGAGAGATGGGTGAGAGGAATGACAGGAATGAACTATTGAAAGTGGAAGACACTTAGGCTGAGGAGTGGAAAGATTCCAGGGCAGATGGGTGGGAGGTAGGACACATGGACAATCAGAAAGGCAGAATGATGGAAGGGTGATTGCACAGAGGTGGTGAGTGGCCGAGTAAGGCCATCAGTGGTGCTGGCCTGGCCCTCAGCTCTGGATGTCCACAGGCAGTTTCCTGGTCCCCTATCTCGTCATGCTCATCGTGGAGGGAATGCCACTCTTGTACCTGGAGCTGGCCGTGGGGCAACGCATGAGGCAGGGCAGCATCGGAGCCTGGAGGGCCATTAGCCCCTACCTCGGTGGTGTAGGTAAGTGGGGGTTCTCTCCAGTCCCCTCCTACCCAGAGACCCCATAGTGTTCCCTGAGCATGTGAGGAATTCACCCTCACAGAAGTCGCTGGGGACCTCACAACACAGTTCTTCTCCTCTCTGGATCCAGTGTGGGGGTCTGTGAAAGGGAAATGGCTGGCCAGCACAGGAGCTCTAACTCAGTCCCAGGCAGCAACCATTCTGGGGACGCACACACCTGCTCCCTGCTCATTAGCAGCTCTCCCCTTTGCTGAGCACCTACTGTGTGCCAGGTGCTGTCGACAGAGTGTAAGTGCATGAGCACATTTAATGCCCATCACGCTCCCGAGAGGTTATGGGGTGCTGCTAAAGCCTCCAGTGTGCAGAAGTGGAGGAGCACATGGGTAGCAGGGGGCGCTGTGTCCCACCATGCATCTCCCCAGTTCCCTCCAGCCCATCCTCTGGCACCTTTAGGGCAACCAATGGCCACAGTCTGTTCTTTCCACCCAGAAAAGAGGAGAGTCCCACAGGTGTGTCCTGGGAGCAGGCACGAGGCGGGGTCACCCTCATCTGGTCTTAAGCATGCCCACTTCTTCCTCACAGGTGTTGCTAGTGTGGTGGTCTCCTTCTTCCTCTCCATGTACTACAATGTCATCAATGCCTGGGGCTTCTGGTACCTCTTCCACTCCTTCCAGGTGAGCCACAGCCCTGGCCAGAACAGGAACAAGAAGGAAGGAGGATGCAGGGCCGCCCACCTGGGGAGCTGGGGGGAGGGTAAGGATGCCAGCCTCCAGGGGAATGAGCAAGTGGAGGAAGGACTGGGAGAAGCAGACACAGAAAACTAAGGAAAGGGTGTGCCAGGTCCAGATCCACAGCCTCTCAAATTGCAGACCAGATTGTGCAGGCGGACAGGTGCTTGTGCGCATGTGCACTTTGCTAGGGAACAGGTCTGTAGCTTTCACTGGTGTCTCTCTGAAGGATGTGCCCCCAAAATACTAAGAACCATTTCATAGTGGCCCTGGGAGAAAATATGGTGAGGACTGATGGGAAGTGACTTCGCCATCCCAGCAAGACCGCAGTGGTGGGGCCTTATCCTCTTCTGTCCCCTCTTCCCCCTTCTTGCCAGGGACATGGTCCTTCCAGATTTCTGGCTCCACAGTGAGCCTTCCTTTTCCTTGCACACTCAAAAGTTCCCTGTTGTCACCTTATTGTGATGTAGGCTCTTCTCAAAGACACAGATTTTAAACCAGGCATTTGATTATCCCCATAGCTGATGCTCATTGCAGAAAATGGAAGGGGTTGGAATTGAAGAAAAGAGAGAAGCCAAATTCCACACTGAGGGCCAGACTTTGTACCCAAGACCAGAGGAGTTTTCCTCTCCCCACTCATGTTCCCTTCTTTTCCTGGTCTTCAGACTTTTCAGTCTCAGGTACACCTCTCCTTGTAGCACCCACTCACCTTTCCATAGCTGCCTTTATGTCAGCCACTTCCCAGATGACAAAAGAGGAAGAGGAATGGATAACCAGTTGAGTCAGTGCACTAGACATCAAAGGGCCCTTCCCAGTGGAGGCACCCACCTGAGCAGATGCAGGACCCCATGTCCTCACCTGCTGACACATATGAGGGGGAATGAGGACTGCAAATTGCTCAGCTGAACCAGATCATACATGCCCTGTAGCTTCTTCCCAGTGGCTGCACACTGGGCACTTCTTTCCTTCCTGGAGTCTTCTCTGTCCATGTGACTTTACCATTTAGGAGTCTCACCCGAGTGTCTTCACAGAATGGACGGTTTCCAAGGGGGCAAAAGGGCAGCTACAAGACATGAGGGCCTAACCCAGCTCTTCCCCACTGTACTGTGTCAGTCAAAACCAGCCCTGGAAGAGCCCCCATTCATGGGCCCGGATGAAGAGTGGCATGGTATTTGGATGCCATCTTAGGAACCTGACTCTCACATTCCAACAGACTGGGGCCCCGTGAGGCTGTGGCTCACCAACACAGAGCTTCAATACTGTCCAGGGTGTCAACTTGGCTCCCACTGTCACTGGAGAGTGGCCATGGCCCATCAGGCAATGCCCTGGCCTTTGTGCGTACAGTACAGTGAAATAGGGGACTGAAGCCAAGGAGGCAGTCCGACTTGCTTCTGTTACTAGAACATTTTTGTCTAGTGACTTTGAGCTTCTGGAACCCAGATCCCTGAAAAACCTGATAAACAAGGAACTGATTTTTGCAGAGCAGGGTCATGATTTCCTACCACCCCCCAAATCTGGTCAGAATAATTTTTCTTTCCTCGATTCATACAGTAAATCTATTGTCCTCTTGGCCATGGATCGTGCTCACTGCACAAGCATCATTTAGGCCCTTTCGCTCATAAATACCACAGAACCCTGTTCTAAGTAGTAAAGCAGAGGAAGATCTCACTGGCTCCACACCACAAAGTCCAGGAGTCTAACTGCCTAGAGCCCAGCTGACTCCAGCCCTAAGGAGGTCACTGGTCCCAGGTTCTCTGACTCAAGGGGCATGATGGCTTCAGGGTGCTGAAGCTCATCTCCTCTAATTTCCAAACCCAACATTCATGGAAGAAATAACTGTCTCCACCAGCAGAGATGTCCTGATGAGCTGTTGGTTGAGGAAGCTGGAGGAGGGCCAAGTAGAAGAGAGGCATACTATGGTGAGGGGAGTGTATTTGGCTTTCTCTCCTTGGTCTTGAGTTGACAAAAACTAGAAGCCATTGACCAGGTCCTGACCATTCTGGCTGATGGCACAGAGCTTGTGGTTTGAGCTCTTGGCCTGGCCCCTGCAGAGGTGGTGGATCAGAGTTCTGCTGCCATAGCTCACCTGGCCTTTGTCCTCATCCTAAGGAAACACGTGCAGAATCACAATGAGATTAGAGCCCTGTATTAGTCAGCTTTGCATTGCTGCATTGCAATGCCTATGGCAGCTAACTTACAGACAGCAAAGGTGTATTTACCTCACATGGTTAAAGACCAAAGCCAAATGGGCATGGCTGGTTTGGCCTCTCATGAAGGTGGCACTTGGCCGTGCATCATGGTCAGAGTAAATGCAGGAGCAAATGGTTACATCATGAACAGGAGCAGAGAGAAAGAGGTAGATGGGACCCCACCCCAAGTGACCTAATGACTTCCACTCTGCCACCTCTTAAAGGTCCACAGCAACTCCCAATACCATCACCCAGGGGGGTCCAGCCTTTATATATGGACCTTGTGGATCATTCAACATCCCAAACTACACAAGGCTCCTTCTAACCCTTGACAAACTCTTTGACTTCCTTTCTGTCTCAGGAGCTGCCTGTCCTTTGGGTCCAGCCTTCTTTTCTAAGTGCCCTCCTATCAGGGCCACCTCCCATCATCCCACCAGACCACTGCCTCACTCTCACCTCTCTGTTGATGCTCATTTGATCAAAGGATCCCCTGCCATGGTCTGTCTGCCCATTGAATGGAAACCACACAGGCTATGATGAGGAGTGCGAGAAGGCTTCATCAACACAGTACTTCTGGTACAGGAAAACGCTCAACATCTCACCATCCATCCAGGAGAATGGAAGCGTGCAGTGGGAGCCGGCGCTGTGCCTCACCCTGGCTTGGTTGATGGTGTACCTGTGCATCCTGCGGGGTACCGAATCTACTGGCAAGGTGGGCAGGGAGCATGAAGGACCCCGTGCCTGGGCAGGTGGGCATGTGGGGGGCCATGCCTCTGTCAGGCAATGCCAGGGCTTGAAGCATGCTGGGGCAGAGTGCATGGATGTTGTTGCATGCAAAATTCATTTACTAGGTGACAGTAAAGATGACCAGAGGGATTGAGGTTTCAACCTTGAACCTTCAAAGGAGGATGCTCTCAATACGTATCAGGATGAACATTTCTGTGCCATCCAGCCCCAGTCCATATATGCAAGCATTTAAACAAGGAGGGTCCCTTCTTTAAAACTTGGAATCACTGCACACATCCCTGAGACATCCTGCCCCTGCCTCTCCAACTCAGCTGCCTGATGGCGTTTCATGGAGAGCTGATTCCTCCGTTCTACTGTAACTGACAGTCTTGGCCACAGGTTTAACTCCAGGGGTTCTACACATCTGTTAGGTCTGGCCACTTGCCAAAACACACCAAATAAAAAGATGAGCAGTGGTGAAGAGCAGAGAAAGGAGATATAAAACATGGCACAGGCACGCCATGGTAAGAGGCACAGTCAGCACTTCAGCTGTCTTTGGGGTACAAACATGAGGTTTAGGTCTAAATAGAGGAAGGATTGTAGGGGGAGAGAGGTAGGCATAATTGAACAGTCCAGGCAACTGTGGTCTGATTCATCATGATTTCAGATCTGGTTCTGCAAGGGTTTCTGGACACATTGTTACCGCTGTCATCTCTTGAGGGGGTCATGATAAGAAAGTCATTGTTGTCGGCGGGGGGGCAGTTTCACCTCGTATCACAAGATGTTCATTCATCAGTCCTGTCCTTCCTGGATTCCAAGATGATTGCTTGGGAGAGAGACTGAAAGTAAAGGAGACAGGTACAAAATGGAGGCAGAGATGTCAGGCTTTTCTCCTGCTTTTAGTTATCCTTTAGACATTTGCAGACCCAAGTGAGGAATCAGTGTTTTTAGCAAAAGCAGTTTCTAAATACCTGCTAAAATTCATTCCTAGTGTTTGAGCATTTGTTAATCTTGAGGGAATTAGTTATAGCTAATCTGGCTTTGTAGGTTTTCTGACTGTACACAAGAAGGGAACAGATTGTAATAGCTGAAGTCTATAAATCAAAAGAGCCCATTGTTAAAGACTAAAACTAGACATGCCATCATAACACGAGTATAGGAGAAGACATCCTTTAAATAAATTGTGGAAGGGATATCATTTTTTAAGTCACTCCCTGAGTATGGACCAAAAAATGTATATTAAGAGTCAACAGAAATGGTCATTTTTGTCTCTACTTAAATAGAAGCCACAGGTATGAGTTCACCTTTTGTCAGAGATATCTTCAAGGGCTTTACTGTCACACAGCCACATCTAAGAATCCTTTGTCCGTAACCTCTCAGCTTTAGTTACCTTTGGAAGGGTTGGCCTAAGTGACTCCATTCTTTTTTTCATTTTTTTTGTCATTGGTGTTTTTTGAGTCAATCTTATTATGTTGTGTAGACTGGCCCTGACCTCATGATCCTCCAGCTTTAGTGTCTAAGGACTGAGATTATAGACATGCACCACCACACTCAGCATGACTCCATTTGCATTCTGTCAACTTTTCCCCGGTCTCTAAATAGTTTTCTCCGAAGATATCACTTTATTAACTACTCTGTGGTTAATTGTCCCTTGTTGCCAAGGAGAGATTAGTCCCAGACAGTCTGCTGTGATTCCATGTCAGAGGGGAAAGTGAAAGGAAGCTTAGGAGTCAGTGCCAATAAGACCCTTTTGGTCAAATCTGAGCAAGAAAAAGACTTAGAAGACAGGGCCCTTAGAGTAGTCTTACCTGGAATCCATTCTTAAGATTAATTCAGTTCTGCAGGTGGTACGTTAGCACCCAAAAACATTGCATAAGTGTCTTTGTTAGAAATTGTACTTCTGCAGAATGCCAACAGACAGTAGCACAAAGGTTTACAAGGAAAATACAAAACAAAACTGATAAAATCAACCAAATAGTTTAAACAATTAATTTGTTTGAAAAATAAGTACTTGTTAGAGTCATTTAAAGAAGGAGCAAAACTGCAATGACAAAAAAACGTAGACTAACCATAGTTAGATTTTTGAAAAAAAAAAAAAAGCTTATCAATTGACAAAAGAATTTTAGGATAATAATTGTGATTGACAGGGTTATGTCAGGACCATCAAGCTCTCTTTATTATCTTCTCAAAGATAAATTGAAATTTTTGCTGTAAAGAATAATGTAATTTATAAGCCAGGTGCCAGTAACTCACCTGTGTAATCCTAGTTACTCAGGAGGCAGAAATCAGGAGGATCACAGTTCGAGGCCAGCTTGGGCAAATAGTTCATAAGACCTTATCCTGAAAATACCCAGCACCAAAAAGAGCTGGAGGAGTGGCTCAAGTGGCAGAGTGCCTGTCTAGCAAGGGTTGAGGCCCTGAGTTCAAACCCCAGTACCACCAAAAACAAGAATGACATAATTTAATTTATATACATATACACATATGAAATAAGTTATATAATATAGATATAGTCCCATTTAATTTTGTCTTTTAAATAAAGTAGACTGCTAGTACACATGTGCTCTAGGTGACCAGTGCCCAATCATTTGAATTATTAGAGTAGCACAACTTGCAGTGCACATCTGATTATCTTTGCTTATAGAAGACAATCCTGTAAAAGGCTAGCACCACTAACAATTTCAACTTGGAGAACCAGTTTGGTAACGTGATCTCCTAAGCTTTCCATTCTAGTAGGTTTATATATCTGGGGAACATAAATACATTTAGTATATAAAGGCACCAGCAACAATTAGCATCTGAGTTACATGCAAGTCCTTTATATTTCAAGTTAGTTTCCACTTTTAGGGTGAAATTTAGAATCTTTGGCTTGGTAGGCTGTTAAGAGCATGCATTGACAAAAATTAAAGCTTTAGAACTTTCACAGGTTTAGGGGATGGTGTTACTAGCCACAAATAGACTTATTTTCAGATGTACAAATGTATCTCATATGTACAATAACAAAAATGCTTATTTAGTCAAAGAAGATAGGTGTAGACCAGGATTTACATGGCACAGATGCTCAAATGACAGTCACTTCTCCCCGCCTGAATGGCTTTGATGATGAAGGCCAGAAATGTCAAAAGCCTCATTGACATTTTATTATTTATTTATTTATTTTATTCATATCACATTTTCTTTTTTTAATTTTTTTATTATTCATTTATTCACATATGCATACATTGTTTGGGTCATTTCTCCCTGCTGCCCCCTCCCTCATCCTCTCCCCCTCCTCCCCGCTCCCTTCTCATTGACATTTTATATGTTGAGTGCCCAGCTGCAAAGCAAATTGTATAAAAGAGGGCACTTGTTGTCAGTTTGCACACCACACACTTTTAACTCTGAAAATGTTTGCACAATGCTTCGGTACATTTCAGATGCACAGCTCTACACATTTCTTGTCAAAGATATCTAGGGTGCTGAATGCATTAGAATCACTTAAAATAATAGTCTTTGTGTTATCCATAGTTCACAAATGGTCATTCAAAAGAGTATTACATAAACAGATATTTAAATGAAGACTCACTTTCCCAAATAGTCTAAAACCTGGCAAAATCCATAGAAAACCCAATAAATTGTCTTGATAGAACACAAAATCTTTGTCTTTTAAGCCAGTTTTTCTGTAAATGTTACTAAAAGCCAAAAATATTTTTAATATTTGCTTTAGACACCGAGAATTAGGTTCTAGTTTTAATCAGTACATTTAAATTTGATCTTAGAAAATTTTTAGGTCACTCTTAAATTATAGCCGATCTAATTATACACTTAAACTTTTAATAACTCCATCTTTTACATACATTTAAAGATTTACTTATACACTTTGCAACTTTCTTGAACATTCTGGGCTTTTGTCCTTATTCATTTCTCTGCCTAACCAAATGATGGTAAAAGGCAGCCAAAGTCAGTGAAAGTGGAAATATAAGAAAAAGTTCCTGGAATAAAAGCAAGTCTCTGTCTCGGGTTGACTTAGTACAAGTGCCCACAGGATGTATTTTTCTCTTGGCTATGGCTAGCCAAGGTTTTAACTGGGACTTCTAAGCCACAACCCTAATTCTAGGGATCCACGTGACTGTCAGGTCAGCCAGTCGCCCCAGTACACCAAATGAAGACATGAGTAGTAGCAAAGGGCAGAGAAAGGCGGTGTATTACCTGGCACAGGCAGGTAAGAAAGAGGCTCAGTAAGCACTTCAGCCTTCTTTGGGATACAAACATAAGCTTTAGGTTTAAATAGAGCAAGAATTGGGGCGGGGAAGAAAGGTATGCATAACTAAACTGTCCCAGGAAAACTGTGGCCTGGTGGTCATTATTTCAGTTCTGTTGGCCTCTTCTCTGCCGAATGGGAGATTTTCTGGTGAGAGACATGGACCGTCCTGCTTCTCCAGCTCACATTCACCTTGGGTCCAACTGAGATGCCAATGCCTCTTCTAGCTGTGAGCAGGGTGTACCCCGAATATGCAAGATGTGGTATTTTTAGTCTCCCTGCTCTCCACTCCTCAACTGGAAACTGACTCTGCCCTCTGGTGCTCACAGGTGGTCTACTTCACTGCATCGCTGCCCTACTGTGTGCTTATCATCTATCTGATCAGAGGCCTTACACTCCACGGAGCCACCAATGGCCTGGTGTACATGTTCACCCCCAAGGTACAGTTGGAGGAGAGAGGGCTCTGAGGATACCCATAACTCATGCTGCCACCTCTGAGATGGCTGGAAGGAGGGGAAGATGGAGGCCAAAGTGAGCCCCAAAGCTGGCACAGGAGGTGAATCCCTGGGGGCCTGGACCACCTCCTAGGACAGGTGGTCCCTCATCCTATGCATTCTGGTGCAGTAAGTCTTCCTTCTAGCTCCTCCTATTGTCCCCAGTGCTTCCAGAAGACTGACGCTCAGCCTCTCTTTGGTCCTCATGCATAAGATTTACCCAAAGCCCTGTCTAGAATCTCCTCTGAGCACTTACCACAGACAGCACTTCAGTCATCTCCCTCACTGTTCCCACCTATCCTCATCCCCTTTCCCTCTAGGTTCCCAATCCATACTCCCCAGGTACCCCACAGTCAGTGCTCCTCACTGGGGGCCATGAGCACTTCCTCATTTAGTACATGGAGTACATAGAAACAAATGACTATAGAATCCCCCAAAATGTACTCCCTCATTTCAAATGCCCCTGATGTCAGTGTGGAGTCAGTGTAGATCTGGCCTCCTCATCCAGACCATACCACCTGAATCTCTGCAGGTCCAGACCTCTGGAGGGCTAGGCGATGAATCTGAGGCTCCAGTTATTTTTCTTTATTTGACCACAGAATATTCTATTATATACCTCCCAGGGGTAAGGTGGCATGGAGGATATGCCAGGAGGATTGCCAAGAAGATCATCTGCTAGGGACACACAGGGCCCAGACCAGGGTTGGCAGAGCTGGGTTCCAATCCCAGTTGAGTGTCCTGAATGCCTGTATTAGAGGAAAGTTCCTCCCCTTTCTGGGCCTCCTCTCTCATGGCTGTGAGTCTGGAACTGGAGCCCAGGGTTCCTCAGTCCTACCCCTGTTGACCTTCCAGATTGAGCAGCTGGCCAACCCCAAGGCCTGGATCAATGCAGCCACACAGATCTTCTTCTCGCTGGGCCTGGGGTTCGGAAGCCTCATCGCCTTCGCCAGCTACAATGAGCCTTCCAACAACTGCCAGAAACATGCCATCATTGTGTCCCTTGTCAACAGCTCCACCTCCATCTTTGCCAGCATCGTGACCTTCTCTATCTATGGCTTCAAGGCCACCTTCAACTATGAAAACTGCTTAAACAAGTGAGTCTGGCTGTCTCGTGGAAATCTGGACCTCAAGTGGGGAGCAACTTTCCAAAGCTCTGAGCTGAAGGGGTGACTGGGTAGCTGGATGCACAGAAGACAAGGCCACCAGCAATGGGGTCCTCAGGCTGGGTTCCATTTCAGGCTCCCGCCACCAGCACTACAACCCAAGGCCCTTTGGGCTAGGTCTGCCTCCCGGGATGAGGTGTTGAACATATTTAGTAAAACAGGGCACCCAACAAACAACTACCTCAGTGTAACCAGCAACCTCTCTGGCCAAGCCATGGAAGTTACAGAATTTACAGGCTGTGTCTCCCTCCCAAAATACAGGAACATCTTCCAGAGGGAAATGTGTCCAGTATGGTAGTCAGTAGCCACTAGCAACTATTTCTACAATAGGGTTTAAATTAATGGGCTTAATTTGATTGAAATATTTTAAGTTGCACATTAACTTAAGTAATTGCAGATTTACTATTAGTTCCTCAGTGGCACTAGCCACCTTCAAGTCCTCATGGGTACCAACTTGGGCGCCAAGTCAGACAGCCAATATGGACACTTCCACCATTGCACAAAGTTCCATCAGGCCTTACCGGTCCATGCCTCACTGTGGGGGTTGGTCCTGTTGTCATCCCTGTTCCTATCTGAGGCGTCTTCAAAGCCATTCCCAGCTGTCCTGTCCTCTGGAGGGTCAGCAACCCCCAAATTCCCTTCCTCACCTAGGCAGGAAGGAAGGGGCTGGCAGGAGGGCAGCCTGGCACCCACATTTCTGAGGCTTTGGGGACAGTGAACATCAAGCTGATGGTCTGCTCTGCAGGGTGATTCTGCTGCTGACCAACTCTTTTGACCTTGAAGATGGCTTTCTGACAGCCAGCAACCTGGAGGAGGTGAAGGGCTACCTAGCGTCCACCTACCCGGGCAAATACGGCGAGGTGCTCCCACACATTAAAAACTGCAGCTTGGAATCCGAGCTGGACACGGTAAGGTGCGGGGGAGGTCGGCAGCCCCTCCACATGCTTCCCAGGGACCTTGGAGAGCTGCCTGCAGGCCAGGAAACCAGAGAACAGAGATTCACCCACACTTTCCCCAGGGGCGGTGGGGGAGGATCGTGTCAGGAATCCTACTCACTGTAAACGCTGCTGTGTGGCTGTGACCTTCCTCTGTTTCCTTTTCTAAGTTTTAATAATACATAAAGTACAGCGGATAATATAATAAACACACATATAGCCACCCCTCAGAATGAACACATGTAAACTTTTTGTCTTTTGGGATTCAGAAATTCCCTTTTCTTTTTAAAATTCTGTTAACATATGAATTGTACAAAGGGTTTTCATTGTGATAGTTCCTTACATGGATATAATGTACTTGGATCAAAATCATCCCTTTGTAATTTTCTTACTCCACCTCCATATCCATTACCCCTTACTGCACTACTGACTTTCCTTCTGCCATTTCATAGTACATAGAATAAGCTGGGCATCGGTGACTCATGCCTATAATCCTAGCTACTCAGGAGGCAGAAATCAGGAGGATCGCAGTTCGAAGCCAGCCCAGACAAATAATTCATAAGATCCTATCTCAAAAAACACTATCACAAGGGAGCGGGGGGAAGGAAGAATGACCCAAACATTGTATGCACATATGAATAAAAGAAATAAAATTTCAAAAAAAGTACTATCACAAAAACTTAGGCTGGTGGAGTGGCTCAAGGTTAAGGCCCTGAGTTCAAGCCCCAGTACTACAATAATAGTAATAATAATAATAATACATATAATGTATTTTAATCGCATTCACCCACCATCACTCTCTCCTTAACCCTTCACCCCTCAATCTGGTTCTTCCTCTAACAGTCCTCCTTGAACATTTATTATTATTATGGTCTAAATTCCCCATATGAGGGAAAATATGCAATAGTTATCTTCTTTCTGAGCTTGGCTTAATCTTATACAAAATGCTGATCTCCACTTCCATTTATTTTCCTCCAAAGACAAAATTTCATTCTTCTTTATGGCTGTGCACTTATGTTTTGGACATCTTGGCTGATTCCACAGCTGGGCTATTGTGAGTAGATATTTGTTCAGGATTGCTATACTGCTATAGTATATCATATGTAGTTCTATTTTTAGTTTTTTGAGGAATCTCCATATTCATTTCCAGAATGATTGCACTGGTTCACATTCTCACCAACACTGTATATGGGTTCCTTTTCTCCTGTATCCTTGCCAGCATTTGTTTGTTTTCTTGATGACACCCATTCTGACTGGGGTGAGATGGACTCTGTCATTTTGATTTGCATTTTTTATAACTAATGATGTATGTCTGTATGGGTCATTTGCATGTCTTCATTTGAAAACTGCCTGTTTAACTCATTTGACCTTTTATTAATTGGAATATTTGTGCTTTTGGTGTTTAATTGTTTGAGCTCTTTATCTATTCTGCCTATTTAATCCTTTATCCAGTGAATATCTTGCAAAGATTTTCTCACATTGTGAGTTGTCTCTTCATTCCGGTGACTGTTTCCTTTTTAATTTGAGGCAGTCCCATTTGTCAATTCTTGCTCTATTTCCTGAGCAATTGGAGTCCTGTCCAGAAAATTGTTGTGTATGTGACTGTCTTCAAGTGCCTCCCCTATGTTTTTCTACAGCAGTTTCAAAGTCTTGGGTCTTGCACAAAGATCTTTGATCCATTATGAATTAATTTTTGTGCAGGGTGAGAGATAGGGATCTAGGCTCAGTATTCTACATGTAGATATCCAGTTTTCCCAACGCCATTTGTTGAAGAGGCTATCTATTCTCCAAGGTATGTCTTTGACACCCTCATCAAAAAATCCGATGACTGTCGTTGTGTGGACTTATCTATTGATCTTCTGTTCTAGTCCACTGACCTGCATGTCTGTTTGTGCCAGTGCCATGTAGTTTTTATTCCTGTAGCTCTGCCTTACTAAGTGAGGTATTTTGAGATCTCTAGTATTGCTCTTTTTGCTCAGGATTGCTTTGGTTATTAAAGGTCTTTTGTGTTTCCATGTGAATTTTAGAACTTTCTATTTTCATAAAAAAGGACATTGGAATTTTTTGGAGATTGCATTGAGTCTGTATATTACTTTAGGCAGTATAGCCATTTTCACATGTTCATTCTGCCAATCCATGAACATGGGAGGTCTTTCCATCTTCTAGTTTTGGTCTCAAGGTTGCATTGGTTTCCTAGAATTAGTTTTGTAGTTTTCTTCCATTTCTCTTTTATGGAATAGTTTGAGGAGCATTGTTGTTACTTCTTCCTCAAAGGTCTGGTAAAATTCAGCAGTGAAACCATCTAATCTTTGGCTTTTCTTAGTTGGGAGACTTTATTACTGCTTCAATCTTGCTGCATTATAAATCTGTTTAAGTGGTTTATTTCCTCTTGGTTCAATTTAGGTATGTCATATGTGTTTAGAAATTTACCCATTTCTTCTAGAATTTCTAGTTTTTTAGAATGTAAGTTTTCAAATTCCTCAGAATTTCACTGACATTTATTGTTTCCCCTTTTTCATTTCTAATTTTATTGATTTGGGTCTTCTCTTTCTTTTGGTTAATTTGGCTAAGAGTTAGTCAATCTTGTTTATTTTATCAAAGAACCAACTCTTTGTTTCATTGAATCTTTGTAATTTTTTACTCTCCATTTCATTTATTTCTATCCTGATAATTATTATTTCTTTTCATCTGCCAATTTTGGTTTTGGCTTGTTCTTATTTTTTGAACACCTTGAGTTGCATCAATATTTGAGATCTCTGATTTTGTAATGTAGGTGCTCATAGCTATAAACTTTGCTTCTAGCACTGCCTTTGTTGTGTCCTAAAGATTCTGGTAAGTTGTGTTTTCCTTTTCATTTTATTCTAGGAATTTTGGTGGTGTGGGTGCTAGGGTTTGAACTCAGAGCCCTGCGCTTGCTTGGCAGGCTCTCTCCCACTTCAGCCATGCCTAACACCCTTTGTTGCTTTAGGTATTTTTCAGGTAGGGTCTTGGATTTTTGCCCCAAGCCAGCCTTAAGCTACAATCCTCCTACCTACAGCCTCCCATATAGCTAGGATCACAGGCACACACCACCATACCTGGCTTATTGATTGAAATTAGGTCTCGCTAACTTTATGTCCAGGATAGCCTCAAATCAGGATCCTCCTGATCTCTGCCTTCCAGGTATCTGGGATTACACATGTGTACAACTGCACCAGACTTGATTCTAAAATTTTTTTTATTTCTTCCCTGTTTCTTCAATGATCATTCAACAGTGTTTTCCAGTCTCCACAGTCTGAACATTTTCTGTAGTTTCTTTTGCCTTTGATTTCTAGCTTTATTCCACTGTGGTCTGATAAAAACAGGAAGTTATTTCAATTTTGTCATATTTTGTTATGACTTGATTTATGTCCTAAAATAGGATCTATTTTGCAGGAAGTTTCATAGATTGCTGAGAAGAATGTGTATTCAGTAGCCCAAGGATGGAATATTCTATAGATGTCTGAATTCCAATCTACCTATTGATGAGAGTAAGGTGTTGATATATTTGTTTGAGGTCTATCTCTGCTTTTATGTCCAGTCATGCTGGTTTCATGAAATTGGGTGTGCCAACATTCTGTGCATGTATTTACAATGACCATGTCCTCTTGACAGGTTGTTCTCTTTATCATTATGAAGTGACCTTCTTTTTCTCTTCTGACTAGCTTTGGTTTGAAGTCTGCTTTGTCATATATGAGTACAGCTTCTCCTGCTTGCTTTTGGGTTCCATTTGCTTGGAATAACTTTTTCCATCCTTTCACTTTAAGACAGTGTTTTGTCAGAGACTTGAATTTCTTATAGTCAAGAAATGGTTGGATTTTCTTTTTTAGTCCACTCTGCCAATCTGTGTCTTGGTTTATAAACAAGAAACCATTAACATTCACAGTTATTATTGAAATGTATACAGTAATTCCTGTTATTTTTTTGTAATGTTTGACCCTTTCTAATCCTTATTTATCTACTTACCTAGTGGATTTATTCTTTCCCATAGTTTCACGCTTTTTATCTTCCTCTTCTGTGTGTAAGATTCCTGTAAGTATATTCTGTAGTGCTGGTTCAATGCTCATTATTTCCTTTAGTTTTTGTTTATCTTGAAAGATTTTTTATTTCCCCTTCAATTATGAAGGATGGCTTTGCTGGATACAGTAATCCAGGCTGGCAGTTTTACTCTTTCAGAGCTTCAAATACATTACCCCATGTCATCCTTGCTTTTAAAGTTTCTCTCAACAAATTTGCTGTTATTTTGATGAATTTACATTTCTAGGTGACTTGGCACTTCTCTCTTGCAGCTTTCAATATTCTTTCCTTGATTTGACTGCTTAATATTTTAATTATAATATGTCATGGAGAGATTCTTTTCTGGTCTTGCCTATTAGGCATCCTAAAAGCCTCCTGTACCTGGATGTCTTCAACATGATCCAGTCTATTGGTGAGGGTTTCACCTGAGGTTTTTAATTTGACTTATTGAGCTTTTCATTTTCAAAATTTCAATTTTATTGTTTTCAGAATTTCTATAACTTTACTGAATTCCTCCTTCATGTCCTACATTGTCTTCTTTATTTCATTCAACTCTTTGTGTTCTCTTAGAATTCATTCATTTGTGTCCTTTTTCATTGATCATTCTTACAATCATTTCTTAGTTCCTTATCTGTGATTCCATCCACTTCACTGTTGTGTTGGAACAACAACAAAATTTGGAGGAGTTGTGTTGCTTTATTTTTTCATATTTCTTATGTTGTGCATTGGGATTTACACATCTAAGGCCAAGTCTCATTTTAGTTGCCTGTGGTCTTTCAGCTGAAGGATTCTCAGTGTTCAAACAGGGTTGCAATGCAATTTGTCACCATTGGACTGGATGTATAGCTCAGTAACAAAGAATTTTCCCATGTGCTCAGAGCACCAGCACCATCCCCATCTCGATGTGGACTGTATGTATTACTATACATGGATTGAGGGTGGAGTGGCTCAATGGTCAGTCATCCACTTTTGTGCTTCTTCCCTTCTTTGTGTACTTGGAGGCATTACTGGTCACCAAGAGCATTGCAGCTGTGAAACAGATAGGTTCTCAGTTTGTATGCCCAGGGATGGCAAGTATTCAAGCCTAGAGGTGTCCCTTGCATGTGTCAAAGAGTGGGATAACAAGCAGGACTGTGTTCTCCTGTGGTGATGGAAAAGTAAGTGATTCAGGTGCTCTGTCTGTCAGTCTTCATGTTGTCAGACCCTGTCCAGCAGTCCCCCACCTTCAGGGTGGGAGGAGGCTGAGGAGAAATCACATGGTCACTGTGTCCTAGGGTCAGAGCTCTCAGCCCCACCCAGCAGCAAACACTTACCAACAGGCAGGCAGTTCCTGGATGTTGTCTCACTGTTTTCTGACCCTACCCTGTGGATTGAAGGGGGTTGGATAAAATCATGTGATTCCCAAATCCTGGGTTTAGGACTCTCTGCATCAAACCCCTGCAGGCAGCAGGCAGCTCTTGGAAGCTGAACTCTCTTCCAGGCAAGGTTTGTGGCTATGTTTCTGCAGTGATCTCCAGGCAATGGAGCTTGCTTTTGCCAGGGAAGGTGGGGCCACCTACTGCTATGCCTTTTGATGCCCATGTTCCCTATGCTTTAACTTCTCAGTGGGTCTGTATCAGAACTTCCCTGTCTTCACAACCACCTCTCGTGGCCATCTCTCTCCCAGACACAGTGGTGGGGGTGTCCCAAGTCTCCTCGAGCTGTAATTTTTCCTGATTTTCAAGTCCCCAGCATAGCTCAGTCCCCAATACAGGCCTCCTCTGAAGATGGCACCTGAGCTCTCTGAAGTATGAGGAGCAAAAGAAAATTTGTCTTTCTTGTCTGATATTAGTCTGTCACACAGGGGAAGTCACTAAGGCACTCAGTTTGTCACTGGGTTTAAGACTTGTGGGAAGTATGGGCTTGCTCTGTGTTGAGGTCTGCTAGTCTGTTGACAAGGATGCCTAGCTTATCTTGTGATGGTGACTTCAGCTCTTCCACACTGCCCTAGGGATCCAGGGATGGAGCTACAGACTGTTTCCTTCTTTACTGTTGCCTTTCTGTTTCTCCACCCTTTTCAACTGTGTACTCCCTGATGCCCTTCCTCTCTTTCTGTCTTCTGAATATAGACTTTCCTTTGTTAGCCTGACTCTTGTCATTTCTGGAATCAAATGGAAAAAGCTCCTACTACACCATTGGGTTCAGATGTTTTCATATAAAACAAAGAATGTTTCAGGGACACATTTAAAGCCTCATTTGTTACTGGTCCCAAGTTTTCCCTTCTCACTAGTGAGAATAACCTTCATTTTTACTTTTTTTTTTTTTTTTTGTAGTACTGGGGGTTGAACCCAAGGCCTTGTGCTTACTAACTAGGCAGGTACTCTGCCACTTGAGACACTCTTCCAACTCTTTTTATGTTTGTTATTTTTTAAATAGGGTCTCACTTTATGCCCAGACTGACTTGGACTAGTAATCCTCCTATTTCTGCTACCCAAAAAAAGTAGGATGACAGGAGCTCACAACCATGCCCACCCATTGGTTGAGATGAGGTCTTGCAAACTTTTGCTCAAGCTGGCCTCAAGCCAGAATCATCCTGATCTCAACCTCCTGCATAGGTAGTATTGCAGGCTTAGGCCATGGCACCCACACTCATGTTTATTTTTTTAGACCCATATATTCTTTTAAAAACATATTTCATTACCAGATGCGATGGCTTATGCCTATAATCCCAGCTACTCAGGAGGCAGAGATCAGGAGAAATACAGTTCCAGGGGGCCAGCCTGGGGAAAAAAATAGTGAAACATGAATAAGTTAAGCAAGATAGCCTGTGCCTGCCTCCCAGCTCTACCAGAGGCATAAATTGGAGGACCAGAGGCAAGTCCTGGCAAAACCACAAAACCCTATCTCAAAAATAACTAGAGCAAAAAGGGCTCAAGTGTAGAGTACCTGCCTAGCAAGTGCAAGGCTCTGAGTTCAAACACCAGTAACACCAAATAGTATGACACACAATATTTATGCAGTTATAAGATATAGCATGGCAATTTGATACTGATATACAATATAATGAACATATCAGGCTATTAAGCATTTCCACCTCTTCAGACATTCATCATTTCTTTGTGCTGGGAAACTGTGAGCTCCTCTAGCTATCTTAAAATGTCATAGGTTGTTGTAGATTAGGGTCACCATTGGTGCCATGGGCTTACAAATCTAATTCTTTCCCTCTGGCTGTATTTGGGTGTTTCTCCTGTAACCTCTTCCATCCTCCCGCCCCGCAATCCTTCCTAGCCTCTAGGGGCCACTGTTATACTCATGTCTTCAAGATTGATGTTTCAACTTCCCCAAATGGTGAGAAAATGCAGTATTTGTCTTCTTGTATCTGGCTTATTTCACGTAGCATGATGTCTTGCGTGGCATAGTGACTCAGGCTCAGGGCTCCAAGGTCCCCAAGGCGCTTAGCATTAACATGTCTAAAGAGGCTGTGGGTCCCTGGGGTGTGTGACTAGTATCCTTTCCCAATGGACAGGCTGTCCAGGGCACGGGCCTGGCCTTCATTGTCTACACTGAGGCCATTAAAAACATGGAGGTGTCCCAGCTGTGGTCGGTGCTCTACTTCTTCATGCTGCTGCTGCTGGGGATGGGGAGCATGCTGGGGAACACGGCAGCCATCCTCACCCCTCTGACTGACAGCAAGGTCATTTCCAGCCACCTGCCCAAGGAGGCCATCTCAGGTCAGTGGGAGAGCCAGTAGAGGAGCTTGGTTTGGGGAGGGCTGGGATATGAGGGGTGAGCAAAGGCCAAGTGTCCTCAGGGTTACCATCCTTCTCCAGAGGGCAGAAGCAACCTCGCCACAGTCCTGCCACAGTATGTTCCTTGCAATCTGAGATGATGGTAATGTGATCTGTTCTGTGCATTTCTTTCTCAACTTCCAGGAGAGGGCAGGGGCCACTGAAACAAATAATGTCAACCCTCCTCAGTGTGACAATGGCCTAGTTTAGCTTCTGTTTGTTTTCATTGAAGTATAACAGTTAAGAGGTATACCTTCTTATGGTTACTGTGATGAATGTAAACACTTGTATCCTCCCAAGTCAACACCACTAAGGTCAAGAACATTCTCAATACCCCAGAGAGTTCCTTCACACCCTTTCCAGGCAATAAGCACTCTACATTCACCCCTTTTCTGACATTTACTACTTTTTTGTCTGCTCTGTTTTTGAACTCCATATCAATGAAATCATACAAGACATACTCTGGGTTTATTGTGTTCACTTATAATTTATCTGTGAGCTGTACCATGCTGTTGTAAGCAGCCATAGTCAATGCCTTTTCTCTGCCTTTATAAATGTCCATTGAAAAAGCATGTATCACATTTCTTCAGCTATTTTGCTTGTCCTCTGGTTGTTAGTGAAGGAAACAGCTTGCCCATAACATCTTTTCTGGTTTCACTGCACATCAGGCAGGGTCGTGGGGACCTTGTAGGCAGTAACCTTTGCCTCTAATGGCACCATGTCTCCACAAGCAGGATGG